>NC_056679.1:151203787-151854859 GCF_018350215.1 Panthera leo
TAAAGGCTGAAAACCAAGCACACTATGTCCAACAAAAAATGATACTGTCATACAAACACAAACCGGATGCTTAGTAGGAGACGAAAATGATCTTAAGCCCAGTTGCTGCAAGCCTGGCATTAGTAATTCAAATAAGTAAATGATTCATTATTATTTGAAGTGGAAAACTTTGCTTATTATGGTACAGAGATACATTTAACTTTCTCCTTTATGACATATTTGAAAGACATATGAGGCATGTAACTATATTTTGGTTAAAATGAACAAGTAGAACTTTTACTTTTTTTTTCTGCTTAAGAGGTATTTTGAACTTCGAAAGACATAACAATTATTATTATTCTTATTGTTACTCAACTATGTTATATCCTAAGAGTTGGGGAATACTTCCTTGGTCCTGAAACTCATTCCACGTCTCTTGAAGTAAATTTATGATGTTGTATTACCCTAGCTATGAATGCTAGCTGATTTCATTTTAAAGACACATAGTCAAAACTTACCTTCCTAAGGGTACTTAAAAAACCACTATTATTTACCTCTGGATAGATACCATCATGCCAAATACAAAGTTATCTTCTCAATTTATTTCAATTTAGTGGCAATATAATGGAATTTGGAATTGTCACCAAGTCTCAGTAACATAGTGTCACATACAAATAATAATGTCATCTGTCAGTTCCTCATACATGCCACACTCCTTCCTACCACAGGGCCTTTGAATATGCAATCCCCCCTGCCTGGAATGCTCCACCTTCCCCTCTGTGCCCCCTTAACTTCTTCCTCTCCTTTCTGTCTTAGGTCTAATTTCACCTCCTCAGGAAGCACTCCATCCTTTTATGATCACAACAAATCCCCCGTTAGGATTTTTTTCTCTAGCACCGTGCCTTTCTCTGCAGCACTTGTCACAACTGAAATTGCCTGTCTTCTTCAACATCTGTGGGCCAACTCTGTTTTGTATCACTTTCGTAATCACATTATCTACCCCACTGCCAGGCACATCAGAGGAGCCGGTAACTCAGTTGATTAACAAATTTAAGATTTTCACCTCTCAGGTATGTATTTTCTTCAGTTGCTAGTTTTAATGACTATTCCTGAGAATATTTTCATATTTCTGCTTATACAGAAGCAAGTTGACAACCTCATTTAATCCTCTGTCATATTTATATAGCATCTCATATATGGAATAAGAGTAACTCACAACCCGAAGTCGAAGTGGAAAGAATTTTGGAGTCAGGAGGCTCAGGTCTGAACTTGAGCTTGTTGTTTGCTCTTGCCTACAACAAGCTGGGAACAAACTTCTTGACGTGCAGGATGGCTACGAGCACTAGGTGTGGTACTGTATGCAAAGTGGGTACACAGCAGCACTGCAGACATGACCTACTACTTGGAAGACTGCTTCAGTTTTGAGGCATAAAACAAAAGTCGTGTTATACAACGAGGCTACCAAGCGAATCATAGTCCTTACGTACACCGTGAAGACTTCACTTTCCAGAGCTAATGATGAGCAAGTTCTAACAGGTAATGCTTCATTTATTCCTTAACAATAATCATTATATGAAGAAAAAAATTTACAGTGTTATAAAAATTAAGAAGTTTCTCTTAAGTATCAGTCATGGAAGAGCTTCAGGCTGCAAAAGCAGAAATAACTAGGGAAATATATCAATTTTCCCAATGACCATGGCTGCTGAAAACTCTACATTAATGCTTCTAGTCCTACTTTAATATCTTTCCCCAAGGACAAAAGGAGACGAAATGTATGTCAGAAATATAATAAGGCTAAAAAGGAACTCGTTTTGAAAACCTCTGCAATTAATTTAATAAGTGGGCCTAACCTGCCATTATCACTGACATAAATCATTTTATTTACACAGTTCTAGAATTTAGGAGACACGCATACCTTCAAACAACCGTGTTGCATTATAAACAATTTAATAAACACGAGGGAAGCATACCTTCCCCGTCATGGTTTTCCATGGTATATTCTGTCTTGAACATTTTTTTCACACTGCAGCTTAAACAGCCTTCTTCATTCCCCGTTCCAAAATAAACTCCAAATGGTCTAAATATGTCAAGAGCCTCATGCTGTTGAACCACATCACAGTTTTTTTTTTGCCTTTCCACATCATATTAAGTAATTAATTCAGGGTTCTATCATGTCTTTGTTTTCCTAATTTTTCCCAACAGTACAGCCACCACCTTTTCTTTCAAAAGCCACTTAGTGATGTGCCAGGGCTTACCACAAAGGTAACCCCCGCATTGCGTCATCACAAAGCAACAGCTACTATTTGGCATCACAGATTGCGTTCTGTTCCCCAGCTGTAACCTCTCAGTAAGAACACGCAGCTGGATTTTGTGTCGCTCTTACTGAACAAAGCAAGTAAAGCACCACACAACACCAGTATCGGTGAAACAAAATTGCCAGCCTTCAAAGCAAGCTAGGATTGAAGAGGGAGATGTTGTTATACGTTTTCGTGTTACTATAACAAAATCTGAGTTCCTGGGCATCTCATAATCCTTTCAGAAAAACATTTTATGTTCATTATTTTCTTAATCTTTTATATATCATATTTCATCACTAAAGTGGAAAAACTCTATAAATTTCTTTCTCAAAAGCCTATATGTACCAGACACCATGTTCAGCCTTACTGATACATTGGTGTGTGTGTCTGGGTGTGTGTGGGGAGAACATTTTTGTGCAAACCTGCAGCAAATGGAAAAGCTCCATTTCAGTCTTTGATAATGTGAAGATAAAACAGTAAGAGTACATTTTAAGACACCTGAGTAGTCTTAAATAATCACAATATTACTAAGAAATCACAATATTACGAAGTAATCACACCAAATAATCAAATAATCACAATATCACCAAATAATCACAATAAATAATCACAATATTACTAAGAAAGTGATATAACTGGTTAAAAGGCAGTCTAAGTAATTATTCTGTATTCAAATATTACGTTAAACAATTGAAAATTATGTCCTAAAAATAATTTGCTTCTGTTTTTATTTTCCTAATTTAGTTAATATTTGAAGATGACCTTGAAATAGAAAGAAATAACTACTGTCCTCCTGCCAATGTTTTTGTTATACATTAAGGAGAATAAGCTTGATAAATCACCCACTATTTACACTGAATGTCATTTACTTTTTGTCTTTGGTCGAACTTCAGGAATTTATAAAGTTTACATAAAAGCCTTTCATCTAATATACATAATAGCCAAAATGCCATAATAATGTCTCTCAAAATATAGATATTTGATATTGCTGTTCTATGTGGCTCAACATGGAAACCAGTGATTCATCAATTTTTCTATTCTCTTCATCTCTTTTACAGCATCCTAATCAACCTAATTAAGGCTTTGTTCATCTGAAACCTCTGATGACAATTTGTTTAACTCTATCCCACTGTGGTCTTCTTATAAGGAGAATTAAATCTGATCTTCTGACAGCAATCATTAAATGATCCCAACTGGCCCCAATTAAGCCACATGGCTCACGGGCTTCCATACAGTCAAGTGCCAAGTTCTCTGCTCCATTCGCACATCATTCTTTACCTTGGTTTATTTTCTTAAAGCCAATTAAGTATGTGTCTTATCGAGTGGAACTAAATTTCCTTGTGTACATTAGCTTAAGATACAGTGCATCAATTGACTTTGCAGTCACACTGAAGTATCACACAGGGCTCCTAAAGCCATTCTCTCTAGCTGTAGTGCTATTAATGAAAATAAAACAAAACAAAAAAAACACAACACTTTAAATTTACTTACCCATGCTGAAATTGATACATGTACCTTCTCAAATAATACACATAATTCAAACACTTGTGGCTAACATAAATCAACAACAACTTTCTATCTGGCTTATTTACAATGATCTTTTAATAGAGTAGTATCTGCATTTGGTAGAGCTTAACATCCTTTTTTTTTTTTTTAAAAAAAAAGCATTTAAATTGTCTCTTTAAGAGCTGCTAAAAGAGTAGTTCCAAAGTAAGACTTCTGAAGTTAACCTTTCTTACCCTTAATTTCTGCTCTAATTTTTTTCACATATGCTCAATTGTAAGTTCTGTAATGATGTTCGCAGGCCTTCCTATGAATGCAGGTAGCCTCAGGATTTAGAGCTCATTGATTGTGTGCTACTCCAGGGACATGGCTGATTAAAAACAGCCTCGTGAGGAGGAGTAGCTCCTATTCACATCTGGCTCATCTTGTTCTAAACTCTCATACCTGTATGGAAATTTGACCCCTAGCTCTGGCTTTGGAGCACCGCACTTTTCAGAGTCCTTTACCTTCGACGTCAGGGCAGAAACAGTTAGATTAATCTCAGTATGACTGGTGTTTGACACAGTTTCTGAAGGCCTTAATCAATTATCCTGACTACTTTTCTGAGAATAAAAACAAATGTGCTGTATTTTTACATCTATTCTAATTATAGCTATCACTGATCATCTGTTGGTATCTGATGCAGGCTATCTGTCACAGTTCTCAGAGCAGATGGATTAGAACATATCTGTTCATCCTAATCATACATTAAAAACTGACATTAGGATAGAAAACTGAAATGGATGCTATGCATCTTATTGGACATTAACCTTGATGGAGCACTGCAATTCTTTTTATTCCTTGACCAACAGATGTAACTACAAAGAAAAAGGAAAATATAATAGAATCTTTAACATATTGACATTTGGAAACACCTAGAAAAATAGTTATGCGTGTTTTCTTTATGATAGCTAAATAGATAATCGTCTACTCAATAAAAGTTCTCCTCAGAAGAGGAAAATTCAAAATATTTACTACAAAATGCTGATGATTTAGAAAATACTAACAGCCTAACAGCTGATTGACCTTAAAAAAATGTATAATAAATATACCAAAATTTTGGCAAAGCAAAACAAGATGCTCGGGTGTTGTATTATGAAATATTTCTCACTGTATTATAGTAATCTCCAATAAGGTTTGATGTTAATTTTAGAGCACGCTTCTGCTAAAAAGGGCAAACCCTGCAACAGATTTAGTACAAAGAAGCCGAAAATATCCTGTGGAAAAAAAAAAATCTGTAGTGAAATCAGCCAGCCCAAATCCTGCCATTACTCAGCACTGCAGTGACGTGCGGATGTTTGTAGTGGTTTGAGGAGCCAGCAGGGGTGGAAACTCTACGTACTCGACTTCAACATGATTGCAATTGAACCTCATCAAAGTAAGAGCTCATAATTTGTCACAGAAAACAGCCAATTAACATATGTTAGAAAAAGGCTTCATAAAGATAATATATGATTAAAGACCCAGTGCAGCTGTTGAAAATCAAAACTATGCATTTAAAAAAGAAATCTCAGCCTGAGCTTCCGTACGGTTAAACTGATAATGGCTACTATGATTTTTTTTAAAGGAGAAAAATATAATTACAGTGCTTCTCATAAGTTTGGGGTTATGGCAAGGGAGAACTGGGTACTGTGGTTATTATTTACTATGCCTTACTTAGTTCTATAAATAGTTGAAGCCCTTGCCAAAACTCTGTAGTTACTTTGTTATAGTGCTATTTTAAAACACAGACCTTCATTGTGAGCTAAATAGCCTTCAGGATGCACTTTGTAGTTATAGCATTCCTCTCAAAACTATATCCTCCCTTTATCTGTGCAGAACTCCAGGACAAGAGGACTCGACATGACAGTCCTGCTCGCTGTAGAACACACTGGGGCTGTGTGACTCAAGGTTTCGACACTTGAGAACTTTTGTCAGGGTTGATGGTCAGGAAAGACAACGCGTCAATGTGAGAAATGAGACTATGGCGCATGTGTGTAGTACAGATACTCTAACATGACGTAGTGCAGGCCACCTGCCACAGCTTCGGAGCAGATGAGCTACACGTAACTCAATGTATGGGGGGTACTCTCCTCGGAGATTTAAACGAAACTTTAGCGTGGACCAAGCGAGCAAATCAAATCTTGGCTAAATTGATACCATCGGAGACCGTGAACCAAAATCATGATGCTTGATATTACAGATATCAATGAAAAAGTTTGATCTTTAGTTACAGAGACATAAATATGTCAAGCAGGATGCTAGGTCCTAGGGACACCACTGTGAACAGAACAAACAAGGTCCTGGTGTTGATGAAACTTACACTTTAAAGTTTGAAAGAGAGAGGCAATCAACAAGTACACCAGTATGATGATTTTAGATAGAGAAGTGCTGGAAAGAAAATACCACACTAGGACAGGCGAGGGGGTGACTAAACAGGAAAGAGCAGAGCTGGACAGTGCTCTCAGGGAAGATGATATTTGAGCAGATGACATCTGAGGACAGATCTAAAATACAGATGGAGGCAGGCAGTATTTGGAGGATGCCTACTCCAGCCTGAACACTCCATGAATACTCTGCCTGTCACTATTGCTACAAACTCGGCTAATCCATAGTTTCCCAAACCTCAGTGTCCTCATCTACAGAATAGGAATAATTATATATATATTCTATGATAAGGCTGTGAGGCTCAAATAAAAAACAGCACCACATTCATTTGTAAAAATTCAGTTAGATGCAACTCAATTTCATAAATTCATTGTGTCAACTTGTTTCCTTCACTTCAACATTGTATAATTTCATAAAAATTATAAATACTTTGAAGCACTGACAATATAGTATAATGCAAACGGTTTCTAAACTGATATGAAATGAATCCAAAGGGGCTTCTTCCCTTGAAATGTGGGTGTTTCATTAAATCAGTGTCCACTGACTGAACTAGTTCTTGGGCAAAGAAGTTCTTTTCACGTTGTTAAATATGCACAGCACCATGAGCTATCTGACAAATACAATGAAAAACTTCTGCAAGTGTGAAATACAGAATTATATTTTTAAAATCATGCCTCTTTTCTTCTAGAAATAAACAATCTTACAACATTACTGATGTACCTGAGTCACTAGGGTAGGTTGATTTATTTCCTCTCTCACAGGACCCAACTCCCAAGCAATCAGAACAGTTTTGATTAAGATCTCAGTGATATTTGAAAATCCCAGTGTCTCACCGAATGGGAAATGTTCACATATCTTTGGACATACCCATCTAATGAGAGTAAGCTATGTAGCCTCCAGCCAAACAGATTAATTTCCAACTTGGAATGAATAGACAAATTGAATCATCGAGTATTTTTTAAATTAAAGCATTTTAAGAAGAAAAAATAAAAAATTCAAGGATTACAAGTTTTAATAAATAAAATTTGGAGTAAAAAGCAACAGACACATTTTAATCTTAAAATTTGTTAAACAGAAATGTCTAATGAAACTGGTATTTTAAGTAAGGAGAGGGTCAAAATTTTCTGTGCAACAAAACTTTAAGAAAGGACAGGTATACACTTTCAATTCTCCCTACCCGGCCACTTTCTCGGGGAGTAGTATAAATTTGATCCTTTATTGTACTAATTTCTTTTTATTTCATATTTGGTGAACATACTTTACCAATTTTAAAATAGGGTAAGTTGTATAATTTACCATGAAGCCTAAATTTACACTAATCTATTTTGATTTGTAATGGATTTAGTGCCCTGAAAAAGAATCGCAAGTTGGAAAAGGTTTTTTTTTTTCTTCTTGGAATCAAGAGTCTTCTTTCCTCTCCTTTGTGAATCATGATATAGATATTTATTCTAATAAAAATCAGCATAGTGTTTGACTCTTCTCAACGCTAACCAGTATTTCACACTGCAAACTCCTCTCCCTCCCTGCCTATATTGTAAAGTGACCTTCGAAGGACGCTTGCCTCCCCCTCCAAAACCCCGTCATAATTGCATGCAAAGCAGGCATGTAAATCTGAGTCTCTTCTCTCTTTGTAGCGCTGCCTGCTCCATTTTTTCATTTCATCACCTTTCTTTATCTCTTCTTCCACATGTTGAGAACTGAGGGGATATGGAAAGTGAAACTGTCAAAGAGCTAGGAATAGAGGTGTTCTCAGATGAAGAGAATGTTTCCTCCATATACCCGGACAGAGCAAGTTTGTTTCAGAGCATACCCGCCATGGGCCTAGGGTAAACTAAGTCGGTTCCTACGCTGAAGGCCTGGCAGCAGGCTCCTTATCTCAGCTTGTCTACACATTCTGTCCCAGGCTATTTTCAAGGATAGCCCAAGTCATCCTTGGCAGATACTAATACATGGAAAGTATTACAGTACTTCCCCTGTAAAAAAGACCATGCTATTGCAGATCAGAAATTTACTGAAATGAAGTTTTTTTTTAATCCCCATTCTCTAAAAGATTTAAAAGAAAGCACCCACTGGTGGAAGCAAGCTCATGACTCTCATCAGAAACCCCAGAGTGGATTCCAAAGATTAGTGGTTCCTAAGGATTATGACAAGCTATTCCTCAAAAAAAAAAAAAAAAAAAAAAGTCAGGAAATTTAAAAAAAAATTAGGAAAACAAATTCTTTGCTGCAGGACTTTTCATATTCTTCAGTATGCTAGATGCCAAAATCTGGAGTATTTCCAAATGTATCCAGAATATGTTTTGGGAAATGCTAGCTTTAAAGAAAGGAATAAGCTTTTTCTGACTACTGAATACATTGCACTGCTGAAATGCCCTAAACCAACACTTTGCTTAGTGCCTGGCTCAAGGAAAACATAATAGTATTGTTGAATAATTGATAAAACAAAGAAAACTACACTTCACCTTTACAAAGAAGTATAAATATGATATCAAGTGCAGAAAATTGCTGTTCTTTTAAAGTAAAAATATTAATAAAATATTTAGCAATTAGTGCAACATAGTTCTAAAGCACCAAGAAGTGCTGGAGTGGAGTGAAAAGAAGGCTGTATTTGTAACCAGACTCTTGGTTGGGCTCTGCTACCCATGAGCTGCCAGTCAACTGTTTTGAGTCTCATTGTCCTTAGATATATACATTATTTTTTCCCCACACTTCTTGCTTTGAAAAGTTGGTGCACCTCAGCCTCAAGCAGTTAAGACTAAGGTTACATTATGCACTTTGGACCACGAATCGTATTTAGAAAGTTAATAAATAACAGCTATGAATTATAAAATACTATGACACTAAAAGCTTTACATATATTAACTCCAATCTTCACAACAGCCTATGAGAAAGACTATTTCATCACTTCCAATTTACAGAAAAAAAGCTGCAGGACAGAGAGGTTAAGTTACTTGCCCAAGGTCACAAAGCTAGTGTTAGAATA
The DNA here is from genome assembly GCF_018350215.1 of Panthera leo. Lineage (NCBI taxonomy): Eukaryota > Metazoa > Chordata > Mammalia > Carnivora > Felidae > Panthera > Panthera leo. The sequence continues at coordinate 151,212,955 of NC_056679.1, forward strand.
TATATAGTTATAAAGTATATAAATCTAGTCCCAGACTCTAGTGGAACTGCATACTCTGCTAATTCTCCATGCAGCAAGGTACTATGCACGAGAGGGCTTTCAAGTTAAAATTCTATGCAGAAAATTACGTTCAGAAGGTTTTAGTGAAATCTAAGAAGTATTTTTTTTAAGTTTATTTTGAGAAAGAGCATGTGCGAGCATGAGTGGGGCAGGGGCAGAGGGAGGGCGAGGGAGGGAGACAGAGAGAGAGAGAGAGAGAGAGAGAGAGAGAGAGAGAGAGAGAGAGATTGAGGATGAATCCCAAGCAGGGTCCATGCTGTCAGCAGAGCCTGATGTGGGGCTCGATCCCATGAACCATGAGATCATGACCAGAGCCAAAATCAACGGTTGGATGCTTAACCAACTGAGCCACCCAGGCACCCTGTAATCTAAGAAGCACTTTTTAAAAGAGCGTTCTTTAACTGATCTAACATTCTCTTATTCTTGATGGCAAAAAGAACTCACTTCACTGTGCCACGTAGGGGAAAAGAATGAAACCTGAGTTAGATATTTGTTATTAGAGTACCAGGATTTACTGGCTCATCAGCATCCTTGAGTTTCCCCCTTCTTTTCTACAAACGAATTGGTTGCTCACAAGGGAAATCAGGTGAATGTCTATGAATCAGCATACATTCACCATGAACTCCTGGGAAAAATGTGAAAACAGGAGCCTTCCTGAGGATGGGTCAGGGGCATCAACTTCATTGATTATTAAGATGAGAATTACAAAGAGTATTACAGTTTGTTTTGTTTTTGTTTTGTCTCTAGGTTTGAGACAGTCATCTTGCTCTTCTTCAAAGGACCTTGGGTAAGTTTGTAACCCAGATCTAATTAACTCTGGTTTTACCTTGATCATTACTCCCAACCCCCTTTCTGTTCCTCCTCTTGTTCTTCCTTCCCGTTGTGCTTCTCCTTCATCTCCTCAAATTATAGCCTCTCACAATATTCTTCTTTATGCAGTGGAGCTCCCACTTCGGAATTTTATACATTTACCTACTTCTTTAGAATTCTTTGTGTTTGAGACTTCTGGCTATAACTATGCAATTCACACTCTTTAAATACATTATTTTAGAAGTAGTTTTATGTAGATCAGCTTTATAAGTCACACACCTAATAAAATTTACTATTAATTGTATAAAAACAGTTGACATAATTGGCAATATATTTATAATTGTTGAAGAAAAATAATACACTTTGGTGTATTACAGAAGTTCACATCAGTTTTTCCACAATGTATCATACAGCCTGGCTTTGTCACAGCCTACAGAGTATGAGGAAGTAATAGTTTGTATATTTTCAGTGTATCAGACTTTTCTCCTACTTTTATAGGGAGAGCACTGTGGTACAGAGGTACATATATATTCATTTATGTATTCACATATATTATTTTACCGGTTGATGAGCAAACTGGGCCAGAGCCATTCAAAAACTTCACAATCGACAATGACCCATTATTTCAAGCCTGAATTCAATTTAAGATGCTGAGCTGCTGATTAGGCAAAGTGAAAGCTCAACATGGCTGCTTCTATAGCCCATGCACTTAAAGACGGTAAACAGGAAATCTCTGAAATTTCTAATCCGTTAAGAAAGTGCCTGTTGGCAAATATTGCCTTTCACAGTGAAGAGATGTTTGGAATAAATTTTATATCAGGGTCACTCATGCTTGTAGGTGGGTCTGGTAATAAAAGAGTTCTGATAAGTGTAGAGGTGACATCACTTTTAGATGCTAGAAAAATGAACATTACCATCAAGTAACTAGTTAACATACCAAATCATTATTTGCCTACTCTTCTGAGAATTCTGAAATTAAAAATTATACAACAATGCTTCTCTTATATATTTTATGAATTGGAAAACAATGAATATAGCAATTTCTATTCATTTCCTTTTAAAAAGGTAGGATAAATACTTAATAAATGTTTCTCTAAACTTATGGAGAATTTCAGGATGGGAGTAGAAATTTTAATTTCCTTAAACTGGATCTTTAGGAGATCCACTTTAAAATTTATCTAAATTTTGCCATGTTAGAGAAGTTCAAAATAATCAATTTTTTTGGTTGAAATATGTATCTATATTTCCATTCAACCAAGGCAAGAGTAGACATGCCAGATATTAATGCTGGCAGAGGCAATGCAAGGTCATACCATTTTCTCCTCCTTCAGATAATACCATCCCCAAATTATTTCACAAAGATTCCACCTCTCCTATTTTTAAGGCCTTCCGGAAAAGGAGCAACATAACCTTCCTCAGTAACCTATTTTGATATTTCACAACTCTCACTCAGGAAATTCTGACTTATAGCTAATCCCTCACAGAATACTTTATGCCCACTCCTCTTGTTCTACCCTCTGGACAGAGAACAACATTTGATGATCATGGCCTCATCTTATACACTTCAAGACTGTATACTGAATTATAGCTGTTTTTGTTATCCTTACCCCCCCCCCCACCATATTTGCAGATCTTCATTTCAAGTCATATCTGTCTTTAACTCTGTAGTCTAAAAATATACATAGTACTCAAAACAGGCTCTTGTATATTCCTATCAAATACATATTTTTAATTATCCACACACTGCATAAAATGTAAAGCCAACGTTTATCTTTGCATTTATTTCAATTGTGCATTGTTTTCCCTTGCCAGATTTGTTTCTAGCCAACTCTTCCACATTTTGTATGTGAAGAGGTTATTTGTTTCTCCTTAGCTTCATGATTTCTGACCACTTCTTCAGTTTATCAAGGACATGCTGACTTCCGATCCTATCTTCCAAGGGTCAGACTTTACACTGTTTACATAGGACTCGTTAATGTGTAATTTTTTCTTTAATGTTTATTTGAGAGAGAGAGAGAGAGACAACACACACTTGTGGGGGAGGGGCAGAGACAGAGGGGGAGAGAGAGTCCCAAGCAGGCTCTGCAAAGTCAGAGCAGAGCCTGACAAGGGGCTCCATCTCAAGAACCTTGAGGTCATGACCTGAGCCAAAATCAAGAGTCGGATGCTTAATCGACTGAGGCACCCATGGGCCCTTAGTGTTTTTAAATTTAGTGAATAAATTATTTCACTATTCCTTCAGCAACCATTCAAATATGTGTGGTTTAGGATATTTTTCCAATTTATGAATGAGAATGTCACACAGAACAAAATCAAAAGCCTTGGAAAGTTGAGATTATACCTAATTCGTCTCCTTCACACTCTATACTGCAGGTTAAAAGTCCTCATAGGACCCGTTTTTAATGATGCTGTGTTGGCTCATACTGACACCAGGGTGTTAGAGAATGTATACAAAATGTACAACAAATCTCTGTGATTTTTCCTAATCTATTTTAAGTTTGCAAATAAGAGAGTTACTAACAGTGGTTTCCTTTGCTTTCTTTTAAAAATATCATCCCTGATAGTTACCTTATAGTCTTTATTTAAAACTTCTAAATAAATAAATAAATAAAAAATTGGAAATTCTTAGGGGGTACCTGGCTGGCTGGGTCAGTTGAGAGTCTGACTCTTGATTTTGGCTCAGGTCATGATCTCATGATTCGTGAGATGGAGCCCCATATCCGGCTTTGCACTGAGCGCATGGAGCCTGCTTGGGATTCTCTCTCTCCCCCTCTTTCCCTGTGTCTCTCCCCTACTTGTGCTTTCTTTCTCTCAGAATAAGAAAAATAATGAAAAATTCTTAGGACTAGTATCTTGTAGCCCTGCAATTGCATTATAAGAATTCCTGCTACTAAAATTATCTTAGCTTTAGGTAGACCTGTCCAGGCATTCCATGATATTTTCTTTGTTCCTTAGTATCACTTGATTCCAGAGGTCATAGGTACGTATGTTACATTTCACGTGTATGTGACCACAAACATGAGCTCATTTTGCTGCAAAGAAACATTCATTCCTTCATTCAATAGGGTTTTTTTGTTGTTGTTTTGTGTGTGTGTGTGTGTGTGTGTGTGTGTGTGTGTGTGATTTAGTACTTACTGTGTTTTAGGAACAATTTTAAGGGATATACCAAAGAATAAAACAGATAAAAATTCATGCCTTTGTGGAACTTACAATATTCCTGGTATTATCTATATTTACTTTCACCTCCACGTGGAAAAATGGGCTACCCTTGATTTTATCCTTTGCTATCGTTGTTCTTATTGGTTAAACTGAATGAATTTGTAAATATCATACTCTGTGATTCTCCTTATCAAATTTTAAGCCTTTACTATTTCTTAGAACTTTCACTTCCATACTGTTTTTAATTTCTTCTTTACTCATAATATTTTTATAATTTCCATTCCTCATATGGGCCTTTCTTCAGCCAACCAGATACTTTCTTTCCTCTTTAATGCTTGTGATACAAGATGAAGTGGTATTTGATCACTTGTGCAATCCCTCATTTAAAATTTTCTAAGAATACTTTAAAAGTATTTCCAAGTCCTTTGAAATATGCTCCATTAATAATCACCTTTTTATACTGAAGAATTCTTCGGATCTTTAATTCTTGCTTGTGACTAGATCCTAACAGATTATGAATTTTTGGCCAATCACTAGGTTTGATACAGCATTAATTAATGAATAACATTGTCTTAGTGTTATTGAAAGACAAAAAATCCTAGTAAATCAAGAAAGCCAAGTCACTTTCCTGTTTCTTAACTATATGTCTGGGTAATCTGTGAGTGTAATATTTAGATATTTCTATTCTACTAGGATGAAAGCAAGTGATCCATGATTCCCTATTGTATAATAAAAGATAACAGATTAGAAATAGAGTGCAATTACAAAAATAAACCACACGGAAAATATGAAGATACATGGTGAGGAAAATCCTTTCCTAAGAATTTATGGATATAGCATCAGGCATCAGAATTATAGTAAATAAAGAAGTGGGAGATATGGTGATGATTTATTTGTCACTATTTTAGTTTTCATTAAATATGTTGAAAAAAGTTCTCAGGAGGAGAAAATAGATAAAGAAAACAGCTCTGATATGCAGCTGGATATATGCCAACATGTCAGCTCCTAGGGAAATTTTACATGTCTTTATGAGAACCTGAATAATAATAATATTTTCAAAGGTAATATATTGGATTAGGATGTCACTAGCTTCTGAAGAAAGGCAACTTTTCCTTTTCTAGGAGGCTTGAAATTAGGAATGGGTGTCATCCTACAGTGTAATGTTTGAACTGAGAAGGCACAAGACAATGCTCAGCCATCTACCCATAGAGACTTTCACCCCTCTCCTAACCCCGCCCTAGAAACTGGAAAAAGGTATGGTGCAGAGAGAGGCACACCACTGCAAGTGACTAAGAGATACAACAGACAGGGTTATTTTAGAAGATTCTAATATATTGGGCAGTGGTGCCTGGTTTACCTTAGTGTTTCCTCTATCTCATTTCTTTTTTGAATTCAGGACTTTGTAAAATGTCTCTTTATTGCTTTTTGTGTGTTTTTGTTAAGGTTTTTTTAAATCATGCCATGAAAAGCATTTCGTATTTGGGTCTGTTTGTTCCATTAGCCATTTGCCTTTCCTCAAAACTGTATTTGAAGCTTAAACACTGAAACATAGACATATTCCATCACTTAAAATATTGTGTGTGTGTGTGTGTGTTATTTAAATTCTATTTGTGGTTCAATGGTGAACCACAAATTTTTGGAATTAGAATTAAGTTTAAAAAAAATCAAAGTTTAGAATTCTACTGAGACATTGTACAAAAACAATGCCAACTGCTAGGTAGGCAATGTATGCTACATGATCACATTTAAATAATTTTAGTATTTGTGAAATTCAATTTTTGTATTTAATTCAGTTTTTTCTAAGACTCCGTTTCTACCAACTAAGCTGTATTAACTAGGTAATATACATATTTCTTCTATGTCTAATAACAGATTTTATGATCTATGATCTATTGAAACTAATATCTGTGATTTTCTTTAATCCAGAAAACTATCACATTGGGAGATTCTATTTCAGGTTGGAAACTTGGAGAAAAAAAGATTTGTATAATAAAATTTGGTATAATAATTTGTATAATAATTTGTATAATAAAATTTGGTAAAATAATTGTATAATAAAATTGGTAAAGGAGTCTTAATTTATGTTTGATATTTTGTTTCTTTTTTTAAAATGTTTATTTATTTTGAAGAGAGAGAGAGAGAGAGAGAGAAAACAAGTGGGGGAGGGGCATCAAGAGAAAAAGAGAGAGAGAGAGAGAGAGAGAGAAAGAGAGAGAGAGACAGACAGACATAGAATCCAAAGCAGGCTCCAGGCTCTGAGCTGTCAGCACAGAGCCCGACGTGGGACTCAAACCCACAAACTGCGAGATAATGACCTGAGCCTAAGTCGGACACTTACCAACTGAGCCACCTAGGTGCCCCTGCTATTTTATTTCTGTGAAACAATTTTTAATCATCCTAGCGAGGATGTTAACATTGAAGGAACATGTCCCAGGAATATTATTTCTATTATTTCAATTGGATGTTATTCTTGGATAAGTTTGTAATCATGTGTCATATTACATTTCAGTTCAGGTAAAAAACCAAGGTAGAGAAAATATATGAAACTTGCCCAACTTTTTACTGCACATAAGTAGTAAAACTAGGTTTTGAGACAAGGAAGCCTGACTCCAGATTCCAGGTTCTCATTCCTCTGTTATACTGACACACGTGTTAGGAAGCCTTATGAAATTTAAGGAACTATTTTCACCATCTAATTTTTAAATTATATGTTAAAGTCATAAATCACCTGAGAATAAATATATATAATTCAATGCATTAATGATCTGAGCTTTTACTAAAAACAAACCTCAAAATTTGATTCTTACTAGATTAGAGAAGAGTGTTTCATTTTGTTTCTTTTGGCTTTTCCACTTTGTTCTTAAAAATTGGGCTTAAGGGGGCGCCTGGGTGGCGATTAAGCGTCCGACTTCGGCTCAGATCACGATCTCACTGTCCATGAGTTCGAGCCCCGCGTTGGGCTCTGTGCTGACTGCTCAGAGCCTGGAGCCTGTTTCAGATTCTGTGTCTCCCTCTCTCTCTGACCCTCCCCCGTTCATGCTCTGTCTCTCTGTCTCAAAAATAAATAAACGTTAAAAAAAATTAAAAAAAAATCGGGCTTAAGATATATGGTTATTTGTAGTTTGAATACAATACACCCCAAATACTAAGTTTTCCTCTGATTTAAATTATATTCCTTAATATGCTTCTATTTAAAGTTATTTCAAGGATAACTCAAATAGTGTTATAGGCTACTAGCAATAATTTATACTTATAATTTATAGCCAGAGATAAGATACCTCTAATTTTCTGTTTGGTGTAATGCATTTACTAGTGTAATCTATTTAATAACATAAACACAATAAGTGATTTTGATTATATAGATCAACTTGACAATAAATTGGACATAGGCACTGGTAAAGATTAAATTTATAGGTGAACTGATGAGAAATGCAGTATGCTGTAATTTACTGAACATGCCTTACCTCATAAATTTCTGTGTCCTTCTTATCAAATGATTCTTGAGGTTCTATGTATGAAAATAATTCACCTTCTACACCTAAAATGACCTATTAATTGGAAGCAGTTTTCTAATACTCTATATACTTGTGATACTCAAAATGTTAATAACCAGTGAATTTGCTTCAATTCCAGAAATTAACTAATTTGGACTGCTTGTAAAAGTTTAAACTAGAATGAACATCATAAATAATGAACACTGAATCGAAACTGCCATGTCCTCCAGTGTCAATGGCTCCTATAAATGCTGCCATCAACAACTGGTTTAAAGTGCAAAAACCACCCCAGAAACAATTCAGGAAGGAACAGTTTTTAAAAATGGGTCCCCATTATGGAAAAAAATGCTCTTCCTTTATAGTCATTGTCCATTTCCTGTATTGAAATATGACATAGAAGCAAGTGTAAGAAATTAAGACCTTCTTAGAGGCTTTTTAGTAAGCCCAACCTCCATTATGTGAAACTTCTTTATTATAGGCATTTCAGTACAAATTACGACTAAATATGAGATTACAATAGGCAGTAGAATGTTTTAATAAGATAACAACTTAACTATTTGTCATGATCTTCTCCATTCATTTACCTGAATCTTCTATGCACCACAGTTCCCTTCTTATGTGAAAAACTCATCTGAAGTAGGGAATAAGCAATTATGCACTTGAATCTTCTACTACAAAATCTAATAAGTTATGGTAAAAACATATGTTTTATTTATATAATCTAAATAAATGCTAAATGGTAATAATAATAATTGTGGTGCTGAGAGTTTTTACGAAATATATAATAAAGAATTTTCTTCAACATTGAGTTTTCAACCTATTATCTTCTCTACATATACTTTCTGCTTTTTAGAACTTGGGTTATGAGCGGTATAATAAAATTTGACTACAGATTTATACCTATAATAAAAAATAAAACAGACTTCAACTCTTTATGAAAGTGCTACCAAATATATAGCAGTCCCCATGATGACAGAAAAATGACAGCAACAATGCCTTGGAGTAAACTGTCATTTGAGAGTGCAAAGGTAAAAAGAAAATCATTAAGGGACCAATTAAAAAATACTTTTGTTAGGATATAAGAAAATTAAGTGGTAAAGTTCCAAAGAGAACTCTCTTTGTGCTTAACATAGTAGAAATATCATTCAAATAGTTTATCCCTGCTAAGAGATTACCTGTAAATGCTGCCAAGGTCACTGCCAAGTTGTATTAATGGCCATGTTCAGTATATGTCAGTCACATGAGTTAGAGCTGCCTTCTTCTTCTTTTTCTACTGCATAATGACCTACCTCTTAATGCACACTGACAAATTGAGGTGAGTGAATATGTTTTTCCAAAATATAGATGGAAGAGTTCCATTCCACCACTCTCCCATTTTAATTGTACCAAACATGTGGAATGTAAAGTCTGGCAGGAAAGAGGTTTTAAATATTCTATTCTGAAAATTGAACCATTTTTGAAAATGGCACTTTGAGTCTCTCAGGGAATTATTTGTGGCTGCATTGTGAATTTTCTTTCAAATGCACATTTGCTTACTTTGCTGTAAAAGCACAAAATATTTTTTAAATGTAGGAATGACATTTTTTTAATCTAGAAAATGTCATTGGAACACAGAGTTAGTAACAGAATGATTTAGTATTCAATAGTTAAGCTCTATTGCAGATTTGTAATTTTCATTTATCAATATTATTCATCATTTACAGAAGAAATGTGAGAGTGTAGGCATATTGGCTTCTGAATACATCTACTGACTACAGTGTAGCAGACATATTTATGTACTTAGAGTAAAAATAGATTAACACATCTCCTTTACAGGGCTTATATTTAAATAGAATAAATCACATCCTCCAAAGAATAAATGATATTCTAGTATGTTATAATAAGACTTGCTCGTAAGAGACATCTCTATTAAAAATTTACCACTTTAGTCCTGGAATACCAATTTAGTCCTGGTCTTGAGATTAGCAATATATTAAAAATATCTGGGGAATTAGCAATTTCAATTCCCAATTTGATATTAGAACTTGGTGCTGATTTCCTTGTTTCACTTATATATTTTAATTCATCAAAACATTATTGAAATAATTGGGAAAGAAAGAAGACATGAAGAAGCACTTCACTGCTTACATCAGCTGACTTGAACAATATTTTATAACTATATTTAGAAAAAGATAAAAAGAGCTGAATACAGCTACAATTCTCCATGCCAACTTCCTCTATTACCACTTTTCTTTTTTTCATTTAGTAACTCATCTATAAAACAATGACATTAAAAAAAAGAGAGAGAGAATAATTCCAGGACCTCTAGATAGAATTTTAATAGGCTGGTTAGATGCATAATTAGTTAGGAGACCAGATCGGACACCAATCTAGCTTTCACTAAAGATCATTATTTCTATTTTGTTTGTGTCATTTTTATTTCTGGTAGTGACTTGGATCATAAACGCATTACAAGGGAGTTTCTCAAATCAGAAGCTGAATACAAATATTACCTAAATTAGAAAAATTAGATTCAAATATATTGCATTTATAAGGTACATGAGTAAAAACGGCAATACACAAAATGCAAATAAATTCCATTCTGCAAACTTAACAATTATAACCAGTAATCTGGCACAGGGTGATGTAACTAAAATTCATATATAATACTTGAGCTGAGATTTATAATTGTATTATTAAAACTTTTATAAAGATGATGTAGAATAATTCGCTATTTAAAAAAAATTCCCCAAAGGCAAATAGCAGAAGGAGGTAGTGAAGAGAATCTGCATGATTTAAAAACCTAATAATGACTTGTATTTGCAAATCCAAAGCTATTGTGGCCAAAAACAGTTGAGTAGAAAATAACAAACCTACTTCCAGAAGTGTGACTGAATGGATACAACTTTCCAATGATGTAATATCTTTTACTTTGCAGAATACTGGGTAGCCTTATGTGGACGAAAACCATCTCCTTAAGATAAAAATTTACACACGTTTACCTCTTTCTACATAGTAATAATAATAGGCAATACTAAGTGCTTTACATTTATTATTTAATTCTTGTAATTATTTTAGTCACAATAGGGTAGATAAACTGAGACATATTTTAAAAACAAGCAGTGTAACTTACTCCATGCTGTTTAGTTATTTGCCACTTGGGTAAACCCATTAAAAAAAAAGCTATGAGTTCATCCCCCACGCTGATGGTTGGGGCAGATGAGAAAAAACAAAGTTCACATTTTGGTCAAAAACTGACATACTTGGGGATAAAAATCCTGTTTACTAATGTCACTGTTCTCTGTGCAAGAGCTGGGTAAGACCAGTCCTATGTCAATGGACTGGTTATTTAGAATTCTAGGTGGACCACATGAGTGTATTTTGTTTCCTCAGATAGATAAAAAAATTCTTCAGTGTAGTAAAGTACAGTATTTCTTTAAAAAGAATGATGGTTCCAAGCACTTTAAATATATTTAGTTTACTTGTTTCATTTATTCTGAAAATAAAAGGCATTCATAAATTCACATGATCCACCTGCCCAAACCTTAAGATTCACATATCTAACAGCCAGCCCCACACGATTTTTGGCTATTCTACTGAATTCTATGGAAAACCTCTCATTTATTCTACAAGGATTGTGAGACTTGTTTGTTAAAAAAAAAGGTTATACACATATGATAAAATACACTAAAAACAAGTGTGATATTTGGCTAGTACAAAGCTGCCTAGGGCTTAATTTAAAAATGTACAATAGGAATTTGATCACATTTATCCATTTGATTTGTGTCTAAATGTTTAGCTTTATATTAATAGGATTAGTGGTTGACCACTATTAAGATTCCGTTTTCTCTGATGTTTGAGGGAGATGAATCTGCAAATTCCTTCAGGAAATTATCTATTGTTAATCAATATTTCAAAAGTCAGAGAATTCCAGAATTTGGTAAATCTGGTATTCCCTAGTTCTATTTTTAATTTACTATGAACCGGAAGTATTAAAATTCCACCATAAGAATTTTTTTTAATGCCAAGATACAATCACATAGTGAAGTCACCTTTAATGACTTTAGTTTGAGGGGAACATAGGTGATTACAAAATTTATTTCCTAGACTTTCTCCACAAAAGGCTGAAACCAAATTATTTTTATTTTTAAATTATTTTATTCTTTTTAAAATTATTTTATTTTTAATTTTAATGTTATTTATTTGTTTATTTTTGATACAGCACCAGCAGGGGAGGGGCAGAGAGAGAGAGGGGGACAAAGGATCTGAAGCGGGCTCTGCGCTGACAGCCTGATGTGGGGCTTGCACTCTCGAACCTCAAGATCTGACCTGAGTCGAAAATGGACGCTCAAGCCACTGAGCCACCAACGTACCCCAACCAAAAACCTTTCAATGCAAAATTTCTTGATTGTGAAAGTTGAAAAGGCTAATGATTGTTAATCCTCATTCTGGGTCAGCACTGTTCTATTTACTTGATATATATTAACTCATTTGATTCTCATAATAACCTTATTGCAGCATTATTACATACATTTTACATTTGGGAAATGTAGGCAAAGTGGACTTCTCTTACCATGGTAAATGATGGCTTTACAATTGAAACCTACACAATCTGACTCCAATGTCTACTCTTCATGTCATAGTAAAGAATAACAGCATTTTAATAAAAAATGATTTATTATTTTAAGAACACAACTACTGAATGGTAACTGCCAAGGTAGGTGAGAAAATGGAGGAATACAGAGTTGACACAGACCTTAGAAGGCCACTGAACTTTAGGAGAACCATGATGTCCAGGATGCCCTTCATCTTAACATGGAGCAGCAAATAAAACTTCTAGACCTCAAGTACTCACCCTGACTTTGTTGATCTCTTTAACATACACTGATACACACACACACACATATATGTGTATATATGTGTATGTATGTAACCAAATATCATTAAGAACTTACACATAATGAATTTTAAAATAATACATATATTTTTAAATGAAAAACTTCGCTTTATTTCATTATTAGCATAATGCCAAGACTTTGTGCTCTGTCTTCCAGTAACATTCACACATTTTGATATTATTACCTGTCTTAACAAGTATTGGATATAGATTTAGTGAATACCGATCTGCTAAGATTTGGCTAACTTTTACTTCTATATGCTAACATTCTATAAACTAGCTATGCTAATTATTTCACATTCTGACTGGCCAGCTAGTTAACTTAAGTTGTAAAAATTCAATATTTAGTGGGATGCCTGGGTGGCTCAGTCGAGTAAGCATCTGACTTTGGCTCAGGTCATAATCTCACGGTTTGTAGGTCTGAGCCCCATTTCAGGCTCTGTGCCTGGAGCCTGCATGAGACTCTGTGTCTTCCTCTCTCTCTGCCCCTCCCCTGCTCACACTCTGTCTCTGTCTCTCAAAATAAATAAATGGTAAAAAAAACTTAAAAAATTCAATATTTAGTAATGTATACTTCTCACTATATATTAAAATAATTTATATATTTATAGTTATATAAATAGGCTATAATATTTATCCTAAGTTCTTGAAATTATAAAATCAATTTTCAGCATCTCAAAAAGATTGAAGCATTCTAATTATACTAAAAATGTACTGGGAATGATAATTACTTGAAGCTTTATAATGTAACTGATACAATCAGACTCAATCCATAAGTATTTCAGATTCATAAAATACAAGCAAACTATCAAACTGTATATTTTAGGTTGAAACATCTCCATAATGACGAATAGAAATTTAAATGACTACAAGTGTATATGGAAGTGATTTATGCAGAATTGTCTACATTCTTTAGCACTACAGTGGCAAACAAAAGGTTTACTGGTACCTTCTTAGGTATGATAACACAATTAAAACAATTTTAGAACTATATACTAAAGTGTGTGTTCAATATTTTCTAGCAAAAGTCAAAATTTGTTTTTAAAAAAAGTGCACCTCAGTGAAGGAAATAATCAGCAATACTAAAAGGCAACCGAAGGAATGGGAGAAGATATTTGCAAACAACGTATCTGATAAAGGGTTAGTATCCACAAACTATAAAGAACTTATCAAACTCAATACCCCAAAAAACAAATAATCCAGTGAAGAAATGGGCAAAAAACACGAATAGACACTTCTCCAAAGAAGACATCCAGATGGCCAACCAACACATCAAAAAATGTTCAACATCATTCATCGTCAGGGAAATACAAATCAAAACCACAATGAGATATGACTTCACACCTGTCTGAAAGGCTCACATTAACAACTCAGGCAACAACAGATGTTGGTGAGGATGCGAAGAAAGAGGATCTCTTTGGCGCTGCTGGTGGGAATGCAAACTGGTGCAGCCACTCTGGAAAACAGTATGGAGGGTCCTCAAAAAATTAAAAATAGAACTACCCTATGACTCCACAATTGCACTACTAGGTATTTACCCAAGGGATACAGGTATGCTGTTTCAAATACCCCAATGTTTATAGCGGCACTATCAACAATAGCCAAAGTATGGAAAGAGCCTAGATGTCCATCGATGGATTAATGGATAAAGAAGATGTGGTATATATACACAATGGAGTATTACTTGGCAATCAAAAAGAATGAAATCTTGCCATTCGCAACTATGTGGATGGAACTAGAGGGTATTATGCTAGGTGAAATTAGAGAAAGACAAATATCATGACTTCACTCATATGAGGACTTTAAAACACAGAAGAGATGAACATAAGGGAAGGGAAGCAAAAATAATACAACAACAGGGAGGGACACAAAAACATAAGAGACTCTTAAGTATGGAGAACAAACAGAAGGTTGCTGGAGGGATTGTGGGAGGGGGGATGGTTTAAATGGGTTAAGGGGCATTAAGGAATCTACTCCAAAAATCATTGTTGCACTATATGATAACTTGGATGTAAATTAAAAAAATAAATAAAAATTAAAAATAAAATAAATAATAAATAAAATAAATAAAAATGTGCACCTTTTTACTATGTATTCTACTTTATTTATTTATGTTTTTATAATTTATTGTCAAGTTAGCTAACATATAGTGTATACAGTGTGTTCTTGGCTTTGGGGGTAGATTCCCATGATTCATCGTTTACCTACATTACTATGTATTCTAAATATGTATAATTGAAAAGTTAATTTTAAGGCTATTTTTATTTATATTAATAAATATAGAAGTCTATATATCTAAAAATACCAATGGTAGAGATGAAATTTGAGTTGAAGAAGCACATGAAATATAATGAGAGAAGGTAGTCAGGATATATTCTAAAGTGAATTCATATAGAAGAATATTCAAGGCAACTTTTAATTTATTTAAGCACTGGCTTCTGGTTGTATTAACCATCTTTTGAAATAAGTGTGTTGTACAACAAGAAAACAATTTTAACAAGGATTTTTGTCATTAATTATTATATTTTCCAAGTGATAATTAAAATGTTACAGATGTGGCTCCTAAGAATGTAGTATTAAAAATGTAGCTCTAGCTGAGGTGGGTACCTAAGGGATAAGGAGGGTGAGGCTAGATTGGTGTACCCTTGAAAAAGAGTCAATTATCAAACAGCTGGGTACACTTGGTAGCCAGTATCTTCCACTAGGACCACTAACAAGAAATGTTCTGTTAGCTACATAATGCCTAGACATTCAATAAATTAAAAAGAGTAATAAATCACTATACTTAAAAGAATTTGGGTAATCAGAAACTGATGAAATGAAATTTGTGCAAAATAAAAAGGACTATCATTTTAGATAATACTGAAACAAATATACTATTGAGATTGGCTAGTGAGTAGTAAAACATGATGATTAGACTATCATACTGTTTTTCTTATTTATTAAAATTCTTATTTTCTTATTCATATACTGATACTAACTAGTGGAATAGATAAAAGACTTGAGTTAGCTTTTGTTAGATGTCTGCACAATGGATTTATAAAAGATATAAACCCTTTTAAATGTACTCTATTCTTCATATATTTAAAGGAATAAGAGATCAACCTAGTCAGATGCTTAACACAAAACAAAAAAATTCAAGTTTCATGAATGGATTAAATAAAACTTAAACTCTAAACAGGGCCAATAAGATACACTATGTCTTTTAACAAATCCTAAATGTGTCTTTCAACATTGTTTTATCAGTTACAACAGTATTATCTCATGACTGTCACTCATGACATAAAAAAGAACCACAAAATTCATAATTTTACAGGGGGGGACTGAGAAAGAATAATAATATTATAAATTAAGAATGATACAAAATCATTCTTCACCTATTACTGGCAAATGAAATGAAATTAAATAAAGGCCACTGATAGCAGCTTTTTGTGGCTATTAGAACGATATTTTCTAATCAGGGACAAAAGTTTTAATCTATGTGACTTCTAAACTTGAGTTTTCCCACCTATAAAATGTGTGTAGTATACATAAATAGATATTATTACTATGGGATCACAGAATAGTGGGCAATAGCATCTTACAACAGGAACTGAATGTCTCCCCAAAGGAAAGATCTCAAATAAAGATCAACTTGCTTAGTCAGTCAGGTGGTATAGCAAATCTGGTGCAAAAATTTGTTAATTGAGAGATTATAAAATCCATTAGGCAGTATTATCCTGAATACAAAAGTCAATAAAACCTAAACTCTGCCTTCCAAAGAACTTAAATTTTACCAAACTGGGAAAGATACTTTAAATATTAGCTTTAGCACAAGACAGAAATTAATAAATACCATAACATAGGTATACATAAAGTCCTCCACAAGTCAGATTTGGCAAGGTAACTCCCAACATGAAAAGCCTCATGGTGGAAGCACTTAAGGAAGGGTTTTTACTTCTCAAAGTTAAGTCTTTTTCATTTGACAATTATTACACTTCATTCACTTGTTCCAGGTTAATTTGACAAATATTTATAGGATATATATTATGTGTAACAGATTCATTTACACAAAATAGAAGACAGTGATATTTGAAAGTGGTGCAATCCCCAAGCTCAAAGAGTTTATAATCCATTGTGGGTTAAGGTTAAGTTACAGTTGTATAGTATTTCCATTTTATGATGCTACTTCATAAACCTGTGAGAACCACGGTTACTGAAGACAAAAAGGTTAACATTCTTTCTATTTTGATAAGAAAAAAGGACCACAATGAACCATAATTGTCTTCAGCAGAGTCTTTAGGGTTTCACTTTTCTGTTTCTGGGAACACATTCTAATTTTAGTATTTATGTAAATGGAATGACCCATTCTAGAACAGTTTATGTGTGGTTTACTTTCTAAAATGGCTCTATGAATAGAAAGGGAGAGGGGAAGCAGGGGGAGCACCCTAGAAGGTGAAGAAACCTGAAGAATAGACAAAAATTTATAAAGGAGTTTATATTTATAAAGGACTTATATATTATTTTTTTAAATATTCATTTATTTTTGAGACAGAGAGAGACACAGCATGAGCGGGGGGCAGGGGGTGGTGGGGAGAGAGAGGGAGACACAGAATCCAAAGGAGCCTTCAAGCTCTGAACTATCAGCACAAAGCCCGAGGCAGGGCTCAAACTCACAAACCGTGAGATCATGACCTGAGCCAAAGTCGGATGCTTAACTGACTGAGCCACCCAGGCGCCCCTATTTTTAATTGCCATTATTAATATTTTGGGATTTGAAAGAGTCTTACTAAATGCTATATAGAATACTTGGAGAAACATTTAAAATTTCAAGTTTATTTCGTTAAATAATCTGACCATATTTTTGTCCTGAAAACAAATTACTTCATTTTTTAGAAGAGCATTATCAAAATTTTAAGGACAGTACTACATATAGAAATGAGAGGACACGTCTCTTTTTAATAATGTTGGATTTTTTTCCTTAGCTCTTCACAGACTCTTTTTCTTTTTCTTTTTTTTATGTTTATTTATGAGAGAGAGAGAGCGCACATGTGTGCGTGCATGTGCGCAAGTTGGGGAGCGTCAGACAGAGAGGGAGACACAGAATCTGCAGGAGGCTCTGGGCTCTGAGCTGTCAGCACAGAGCCCGATGTGGGGCTTGAACTCATGAACCATTAAGTGATAACCTGAGCTGAAGTCGGACGCTTACCTAACTGAGCCACCCAGGCACCCCTCAGACTCTTTTTCTAATATAAAATATAACACTTAGTTGAGTTGACAAATAACATAAAAAGGCAGTGAATAAAATAATGCACTTCATGTCGTATGAATTTTCATTTCATTCCCTTCCTTCATATTTCCTGTAAAGTAGTTGAATGTGTATACAAATTATGGTCCAAGTCTAGATAGTGCACAGAAAAATCCAAAGGAAGATTTTAACAACGAAGTTAATTATTACCAACAAAAACTCTTTCCATTAAATACTTGGAGTATTGTTTTTAGACTCATAAAACTATCTAGCAAAGTACTCTCTATAAACTCAATTTCCACAAACTTATGAATTTCCTAATCATGAACCATCTTGTGAATGTCTAATTCAAATAAACTTAATGCATACATTTCCACTTGCCTAGATACGCAAATCGCCTCATGACCAAGGCTTAAAAGAGATTCTAAATTCAAGTTCCACCATTTTTTCCCCTCAATTCAAGTCAATTCATGTGTAGTGTCCACCTACAATATGTTGGAGGCACTCTCCTAGTCATACTAGGGGACCCTAAAACGAACAAGACTCCACAGAGATTATAATTCAGAAGGAAATGAGTAGCAGAATCCATTTGCTCATTCATTTAACAAATGTCTATTAACCATATGCCCGGCAGAGTCTAGATTTTGGACATACGGGCAATAAAACTCAGCGTCAGCCTGAGGCATTCCTGGAAGAGGCAGTCCAGTAAGAGTTTATCAGAGAACATTGCAGGCAGCATAGCACAGCAGATAAGGTATGGAGTCTGGAGCCCACTGAGTGCCTGCGTCCCAAGGCTTGTTTAGTCAAATCCTCCTCAGTCACTCTCATGTACGTGCACATCCTTGTTAATCCCCTTGTGTCCTCTTCTTTAGTTTCTTCAAAATTACCCTTGCGGATTTCTCTTTCTTATATGTTCCACATGTTAACTAACCATAACTAATAAATATTTAGAATGATGTTTACTATACACCTGCACTAAGGAACATAAAAAGTTATTTTAAAAAGAAATTATAAACTAAGAATACTTGCAGTTTTCATGCAGTAATCTTGAAACGGCAATGAATATTCTAACCATTTAAGTACCATGTTGAAAGGTCTCTCCAGGAAGGTGATGGTGGTAAATCTGCATTTTGAAGGAACACTGCATAGGATTCTGAGGTCTGTACATAGCCAACGACATTTTCTAGCCAACCTAGAAATTGTTTTCATTATTTCCACATAAATTCCTGTTTGGCTAAGCATTACTGGTTAAGGACAACGTGAACAATATAATTTAGTTATCTGTACTACCTGTATGGATTTTTACTATTTTTAAAAATTTTATTGTAACTGTACAGGGGTTTTTGTGGGCTCATGTGAGAAGCTAATAACCATTAAAAAACATTTCCAAGAAAAATAAATTCTGGGTTTCCCAATATTAAAGCAGAGTTTTGGGAAGCAAATTCTTCATAAGTTGGGGATGTGACTGTATTATTGGGTGCATAGTATGCTACAGTCTATACTCAAAAGGCACGGCATTAGCGACAAGACATGACATATTCAAGGTCTTACTTAAAGATCCAGCTCAAGTGTTTTCTCCTCTGTGAATTATTTACAGAATCCTTATGCAGTAACAATTGAGTCTTTTATTTCCTGTGTTACCAGAAAATGTAAAACCAGCATACAAAAAAAACCAAGGACAACGTTGTTTAATGCATGAAAGTCCCTATATGAATGCGATATTCTATAGAAGAAAATGTTTGTTTTTTCACTCTCCTGAATAATATCCCAGTTAAGTTCAGAGAAGATAGAATATTAATATCCACTGCTTCTTCATCCTAAAAGATACCAGTAATTTGGAAACTAGGCTGATACAATTGCAAAGCTAGGCTGGAAGAGGAAAACTTTTTGCAGATAGATAATGACATAGATGTAAAGCTCATGGCTACAAAGGCCTCGGCTGGAAATGGTATTTAGGAACAAGTCCAAAAATTTGAGGATTATTTTGGGTGGGAATAAATTTAGTCATGTTCAACAAAAGATTATACTTCAGTTTTTTTGCGAACAGAACAAATGTGTGAGACACTATAACAGACATTAATACTCCCCTTACACAACTTGATCGAGTTTTCGAGTACATTCCACAATAAAGTTTTTTTAAAAAATTTTTTTTTTTCAACGTTTTTTATTTATTTTTGGGACAGAGAGAGACAGAGCATGAACGGGGGAGGGGCAGAGAGAGAGGGAGACACAGAATCGGAAACAGGCTCCAGGCTCCGAGCCGTCAGCCCAGAGCCCGACGCGGGGCTCGAACTCACGGACCGTGAGATAGTGACCTGGCTGAAGTCGGACGCTCAACCGACTGCGCCACCCAGGCGCCCCTCCACAATAAAGTTTTTTTAAACCTTACAGGTCTTATCATTTCATTAAATACTTTCTCCAAGAAGGAAAAAGTATAAATTTCCTTTATGTAATGGAAATAAGTTACATTTTACGGCCAATTCAACACTCAAATAATGAATAGAAACACCAATGTAATACTATGCTGTGAAAGTAGGAAAAAAGCAGCAGTTTCTTCTACATAATGGAAATATATTGCATTTTACAGTATATTCAACATTCTAATAATGATAAGTACCAATGAAATGAATGAAGTGCCTTCTGATTTTCTTCCACATCCCTCAAGGCTGGAAAAAGAACAATCCTGACACTTCTAATGTGAACAGGTGAATAAATGAATGAAACTATTACTTTGTAGGGTTTTTTTTTCCTCTTTCTTCTTTTAATGGTAAGGTAGTTCTTTGGCAACCTTCTCCTAATTACTGGGAAGGCATACCTGCTGGCCACTAGGCTGGACTGGTCCATTCCTTGTTTCCTTGAACATTCCCTCCAACCCCAGAATCATAAAGCAAAATAAATTGTGATTGGTTGTTTTTTAGGAAGTGCAAACTTTTTAATCTTAAAAAAAATGCCGTATTCCAGAGCACACCTTTCAGACACAACTTTAGGTCACGTGTGTATGCCAATGGCAGCCTGAATGGGGTGGTCAGACTCAGTCAGCAGTTGGCTTGCTTAGCAGAGCCCTGCAGCCATGATCTGGAAGCATCAGCCCCACCACGTGCATGACATTAAGATGATCCACAGCAATCCTGAAAGACTACATGTTAAGTAGAGCTTCCAATTTGCTGCGGTTGGCATGACCTAATTTTGGCTTGAAAGGTACATTTTTTCCCCCTCTGGGTTTTACTGACTACACACTGGAGGAAAAAAAAATATGTTCTTAAAGGTATTCTTGCTCTTTCCTTTCTTAAGGAAATTTAGGGAATTCAACAACTGCTGGCCTCTGGCTGATACACACACTAAAGTCTTTTTCCAGCTTCGCCTACATCTTGACCCCTCCTGCCAAATAGTTTAGACAGTCTATTTATAAAGTTGATCACTTCCCCTGTTACTTCATCTTCAGAAATGCCAATAATTTAAAAACTGGAATGATACAGCTGGTCTCAGACACTGGGAAAGGGAAGATTCTATGGAAGAGATCATTTTCCTGCCGTAACTTAAGAAATCAATTTATTCTCTTCTCAATTTTATAGTTGAGGGAAATAATGCTAATGTTCCATATTTACTTTACCTTAGCATTTAATGATGATTTAAAGCTCTAAAGATTTTGAATGTTAGCAGTAGTCCTTAATCCTGACTGCACATTTGAATCATTTTAAGTATTTTTTAAATACTGGTACCTGGGATCCCCATCCCAGACCAATGAAATCGTAGTCATTGTAGCAGGTTACCCAGTATTTGTTTAAAAGTTGCTCTAAGAAGTCAAATGTGAAGCCAGATCTGAAATCCACAGTGTAAAATTCTTTTAGAATTTACAGATATGTTGTGCATTACAGATATGTTGTGGTATTCTCTAATTGGAATGTACTATGTTCTTGAAGTTTACTAGTTTATCCATTTATGAGCGTCTCAGCTATATCACGGTATGAGAGAAAAACTCATCTGGATAACGTCACTGATTCTCAGCAGGTTTGTAACCTGCAGTCATAGAACACTCTGCCCTTCTGAGATAAGAGTTCTCCTGCAAAACCAATGTTGGTGAATTTCAAAGGCTTAAAATCACTCCTTTTCACCTAGACGCTGCTGAGTCTTTGGAGGGTTTCCAATTGCATTTAAAAAAATTAATCTCGGGGCGCCTGGGTGGCGCAGTCGGTTAAGCGTCCGACTTCAGCCAGGTCACGATCTCGCGGTCCCTGAGTTCGAGCCCCGCGTCAGGCTCTGGGCTGATGGCTCGGAGCCTGGAGCCTGTTTCCGATTCTGTGTCTCCCTCTCTCTCTGCCCCTCCCCCGTTCATGCTCTGTCTCTCTCTGTCCCAAAAATAAATAAAAAACGTTGAAAAAAAAATTAAAAAAAAAAAATTAATCTCACCTTATGATATTTACTGACTTGTAAATCTCTAATAATACGCAAATTGAACTCAATGTTGTATGCTTAATTTACGTAAGGTGATAATTTTCTAACTGTATGTGTGATGTTAATGTATTATCTATTTGAGATCAAATTCAGTACATTTTATGACTTTCAAAAAGTCAAGTCCTTAGATCAAAGTTCTCATTTTGCATAACTAATTTAATTCTCTACTCCAGTCAATGGGAAATAATATAATCAAGCAATGCAGCCCTGTCCCCGCCTCGTTCCTCCCAATATGAAATTGGGCTTGTTTCATGAAGAATCTGGTTTGCGGAGGTAATGTGGTCTTAATAGCTGGAATGAGAAGTTTGTTTATAGATTTGGAATTTTATTCCATTATATAACCAAGACCACCATCCAACCTTCCTTACATAAAACTGCATGTGTCTCACTTTACAGTAAAGCTTCTTATGAAAATAACGCAACATTTTTCTATGTAACTTATGAAACCAGTGTATTTATTTTCTCGCCCTGTCTTCCCTTAGTTCTGTCTTCTGACATAGAGAAACTGGTGTGTATGTGTGCATGCATGTGTGTATGTGTGTGCGTGCGTGTGTTATGTCTGTTTGGCAATATAGAAAAACCAAGTCCAATTTCTTGGATTCTGTATTTCCTCCAAGGCCATGGTTTGCTATGATTTACATACTTATTTCCCTTCTATTAGGATATTTTTAATAGAAGTACTTTTAAAGTACAGAAGATTTTTTTCTAAGGGTATGATATCCCAGAAGTACTTTTATTTACCTACTTTTGCTTTTTCAGAATAAGGGGAAATAAATATAAATACCACCTGAAGTTTCTTTTTTTAAATTACTTTTTGTAAAGTAGTTGATAAAAGTTGAGTCTCCACTGTATGAAGTATCCTTGTGGTGGTACCTCACTGTTGGTGCTCTTCTCCCTCATTTGTAACTTGTTTTAACATCCCTTGTCAAAACAGTGAATTGCAGGGGAGGACATGGATCAGGCCATCCTTCCTTTCAGCTGTGTCTAGGAAATAGGGCATGAGTGGGAGTGGAGGAGGAGCAGGTCCTCCAAGTTACCTCGAGGTCCGTGACAGTGAGGTTTCTCTGTCATGCCAGAGAATGGAAAGGGGATTAGCGAGGTTCTTCCTACGTCTGGTACCATCCTCGTGGCTTCACCAGCTGCTCCCAATACCAACAGAACCTAAATTCCTGGACATCACCTGGGCAGCTTCTCCAAATGGAGAGGAAAAATTGAGAATCTTTCAGGCCATATAAAAGACCCATAAAGGTCTGTTACACTTTGAGAGGGGAGATGAATCAAGAAAATTCCCTTTTCCAGGATATTGCCGGGATTTGACTCATCATTTAAGTCTCACCTTAGGTGTCCTCTCTTCTACTAAAGACTGGCCTGACCAGAGATCTCCCAATATTCCATTGAATATTCCATTACTTTAGCATCCACTTTACTTTCAACATACCAGCAGTGTAGTGTTTATCACATTACATTCATAATTGCAGCTTGGCATGTTCATCTCCCTCATCAGACTGAATTTCTCAGGGTTAGGGACTCCATCTTTCGCTTTTGTATTCCTAATACCTAGCAAGCCACCTCCCATTAAACACTTGCTGAATGCACCGGTGGAATAATAAATTTGTAGTTGATGTCCAACAGGAAATGTTGAGAAATAGCAGTAGACATTTTATAGACAGAGTTATATGCTTATTTGTTTCTTAAACTTTCAGAATGCATGGAGTTTTATGACTAAGCTCAAGATTCACATTTATCTTCTTCTAAATAGTGGTTCTTACCCAGGCCTCACTTAAAATCACCCAGGGGCTTCTGGGTGGCACAGACAGTTAAGTGTCCGACTCTCGGTTTCAGCTCAGGTCATGATCTTATGGTTCGTTGGTTCAAGCCCGGAGTTGGGCTCTGAGTTGGCAGTGCAGTCAGATTCTCTCTCTCTCTCTTCTTCTCTGCCTGCCTCTCCCTCCCTCACTCATTCTCTTTCTCTCTCAAAGTAAATAAACTTAAAAAATAAAAAAATAACAAAAAATAAAATCACTGGCAGTTCTGAAAAACAGCAATGACCAAACAGCATCCCAACGTAATCCAAACCTGGAGGTGGGACCCAGGCATCAGTATTTACAAAAACATCTTCTCGGGGCGCCTGGGTGGCTCAGTCGGTTAGGTGCCCAACTTCGGCTTGGGTCATGATCTCACGGTTTGTGGGTTCGAGCCCCATGTTGGGCTCTGTGCTGACAGCCTGGACCATGGAGCCTGCTTCAGTTTCTGTGTCTTCCTCTCTCTCTGACCCTCCCCCACTCATGCGCGCTCTCTCTCTCTCTCTCTGTCTCTCTCTCTCTCTCAAAAATAAACATTAAAAACATTAAAAAAAATCTCAAAAGCTCAGAGGATTGAGAACTACTGTTCTAAACTAACTGTACAAGGGACAACCAATATTTTACACCATGACTCTGTCACTTAACTATACCCAAACTATCTCAGTTTTTGAATGGATTCTGTTTGTAAGAAATTATTAGTTGATATTAGTCCTTGGTTGATCAAAAAAAAAATTAAAGGCTTTTGAAATGCAATATTAGTTATATCACAATCTTCTTGCGGAAATATTGCTAACAACCTTATGTAATTATCTTTTATAGAATTAGCCAACAGCTATGACTTCCTCCTCAGTGTTTGGGTAATGCAGGCCTTTATAGCGAATACTTGTTTCCTGTATATTTAGAACTCAAATGGATACTAAATATAAATCTGGTGTTTCATGAAGTCTTAAGAGTGTGCTTTACAGTTAGAAGGTTCCAAAGAGGGAATTCAAACAACTGTAGTCAAAATAACATTAGGAAGTAGGCATAACTAGCCTCGGTGGTTTCATTAGTAAGGCAGGAATGAACACTGAGCGTTACCAGTGGCACTTAATATTGCATAAAGCACGCAAACCTCCCCTTATCAGCGGGCACCATAAAATGACATGAAGGCTATGTATCACTGTAACCAATTAATTCCAAATTACACACCTAATTCCCAAATCTTCAAGTCACATTGCTAATGAAAGCATTTTAAATACAGAAAACACAGGTTATTTTGGTGTTTGTACTGGTTTATACTGTACTCCAAATAAGCATTTGATTCTCTTTAACAGTGAAATAAAGCAGTACCAAATGTAGTTACTAAAATGCACTGGAAATTTGGCAAGGAATCTATGCCTGTAAAACTATGGTAGCTATTCATTTTGAAGTCTAAAGCATATACGTTTGGTAATTCAGAAATGTGAATCTAGTTTGACCTCTGAACAGCCTCTGTGTCCTCACATCTAGTCAAGAGCATGGTAATGCTTTTATGAAAAAAAAAAATAAGAAAACTGTTTAAAAAAAGTTAGTACCATTCTTCATAGTAAAAATTGTAAAAGTGATCCCTTTACCTTTTTCAAAATGCCTTTTACTGAACACAAAAATATTGTCAAAACTCAAAGCCGTGCATTACATAAATAAGCTTGGTATAACATTTCTTAGTTTTTGAATATAATGCAAGTTGTTCTAGCTTGTCAGTATTTATTTTACATCTATCTCTGATTTTGTTTTTTGTTCTCTTTTTTAACTACAAAGAAGAAATTAAAAGATGTGCTTTAATTCACATTCTCCAAAATACCTATCTGTACTAATTAGCTGGATAACTCCTAAAATCCATTTAAAATCCATTTATAGATTCTGTCATACACCTCACATTCTTAAATTAAAACTATACAAATTACTATGGTTCCTGAAAGTAAAGATTAAAAATTAAAACAGCTTAAAAAGTGAGAAGCAAACTGGAGGTTGATAACGTGAAATTAGATATCCACATTACAATTGAAAACTATTATTGTAACTGGAAAAATAGATTTTCACAAACAGGAATAAGACAATGTTTGTCAAAAGAAGATCTATCAAATGGTTGATAAAGTACATTTTTTTTTCTCCTCCAGGTTAACAATACAAAACTATACCACAGACCGATAATTAATTCACTTCTTTTTAAAAACAGTACTAACATGTCATATAAACATTGTTTATGAACATTTCATTCTAGGATTACTGAAACCTTTCCCCCAAGATGCCATGCAAAATTAGCTTTCCATAGTTGAGTCATTTTCTTTTTCTTATCTAACTGCTGAGATCATGTATGTGACATTTTGGCTTAGTAGGTAAAAGAGTGGACTCTGGAGGCTGACTATATGGGGGAGGTTCTAGCTCTGCCATTAACAAAGTGGTAACTTGAGGCAAGCTGCGTAGTTTTTCGGTTTTTTGTTTGTTTGTTTGTTTTTGCCTTAGTTTCTTCATCTATAAAACGAGGATAGTAACAGCGCCTATCTCATAAATGAGTTAATGTATCTAAAGCCTCAAACCCTTAGCACAGTGCCCAAATATACAATAAACTCTGAAAACATGTTAGCCGTGATCGTTACTCCCTACAAATAGTTGTCATTAATATTACTTTAAAATTAATAATACAGCTTTTTACACGTATCATAAAAGTTATTAGAATTATTAGTGATACCTTTAGTAGTGATGTGGCTAAAAGTGGAATTCCTAAGTCATAGTTGAAAGTATCAATTATATTTATAGAAGATCAGTCTTACTTCCAACCACCAAGCCAGCAGGAATTGAAAACCAACTGGTCAACATATGTTGATGCAGATGGAAAAAAGATACAACTGTCTTTAAATTCCCTAAAGAAAGCAGAGTGGAGAGCCTTCTGGTCACTGCAGTCCAACCTATCATTACCCGTGCAGTGAAACTCTTTGATGGGTTTCTTAGTCTATGAATAATACATATTTTGGGGACAACTTCACAAAAATAATCTGTCTTTGCTCCAAAAAGACCTATGACTAAGCAAATGCAAAGAAAGCATTACCTCCCAACCACAAAGGAGGGTCGCACCCATGTCAGAAATTGAGGCAACTGGTAAAATTAAGAAAAAAAAATTTTGTTGAGATAAATTGGCCCCATAGATCATGTCCTAGAGAACTAGGGAAATTTTAAGTTTCAAAACCATTTTTTCTCTTAATTTTTAAAAATAAAATTAGGGAAAAAATCAGGTTCTTTTGTTTTTGTTTTTTTTTCGTTTTTCTTTTTTAAGATTTTATTTTTAAGTAATCTCTACACCCAAGGTGGGGCTAGAACCCACAACCCTGAGAACAAGAGTCACATGCTCTATTGACTGAGCAGCCAGGCACCCCAGATTTCTTTATAAGTCATCATTAAGTAAAAGAGCCTACCTTTTTAGAAGATCTGGTATTTTAAAGTATTTCACAAGGCAAACAGTATTTCCAAATAGTCTTTAAGTTCTGTGACTCTCACTAAGAGGAGCAAGTTTTTTTCATTCCTAATGAAATTCAGGATTATATTTACACTTTGAGCGATAAACAGAGGATTTTAAAGATTAGTCATTCAGGATGAGTAGAATTAAGTTTGCCCATGGAGTTTTGTTTCAAAAAAATCTTACATACAATCAAATTGTAGCAAAAGAAAAGATTCTGGTCGTTTTCTAATCACTGTTGACTTTTTTCCTAATACCAGTAGATAGTTATCAGCAAGGCCAAGTCTACCATTTTTTAATACACAACAGCAGTTCTTCCCTAGCCCCACTGCTGATGGCTCTGGGAAGAGAAGAGGCTCTGACATCCCATGGGAATTGACCAAACATTCTTTTAGTTCACCACCTGTGATTCTTGGGGTCAAGTAGCATTTTTATCCCAAGGGCAAATATTCAGAATTACCAAAACAAAACCATTCAAGTACCTAGACTAGGTAAAAAGTAAAGTTATCTGACACATAAAGTCATGGATAAATTAAAACGTTGGCAGGAACTGCAGAACTGTCCTTTATCGCTCATCTCAAATATGGGTGCCCTGTTCACATTTCAAAAACATTACAAAATCAACTTATGATACATATGTATACATCGCTATATTTGAAATATAATGAACAAAGATTCTTCTTTCTTTAGGTTTATGAAAATTTTCTATAACAATCATTTAATACAACTCTAGAAAGACAATTTATTTAGCAATTAATCAAGAGGATGTGACGAGAGCCAATGAGTTCCAAGTAAATTATTTTCTTGCTAAATGTGTAAAGTGTTTGCAAAAAAGTCTCTTAATTTATATTGCTTGAGTTGTCCATGTGACAATGTATCAGTTTCATACTCAGAAGATTTTCTGACAGAAATTATGCCTTAAAATGTATTTCATAAATTTTCTTTATGCAGAAATCTAAGAACTAGTTTTCCTATATAAATACGTATGATTAATGCTTAATTTGTATAAGTGATCATTCATTAATATAGCTTCTGTATTTTGATCTGTAGCTCAAGTGAATTATAACTTTGATTAAAAAATGTTTAATTCTCCTGAACTTTGATTTGCTTTTCATATCAAAAATTATTTAAAAAATCTAAAACTATCATTTAAGTTCATTTTTAAAATATTATTCTGGGAGATATTTAAATACCATGATCTGTATACAAAAAGTAAATGTATCCATTATGTACCTGCATGTACATATATATGCAATATGTACTTACTACACATATATACCTAAAATTTCAAATTCTGCTAACTTACTAAGCTCTTTATATCAGGAATGAATGCAGGTTTCCATTGCTCAGAATTTTTTTTATTTGCATAAAAGCAGAGAGATGGCTTTCAATGAAGACAATAAAAAACTGAATTTTTATTTAGAATCATTAATAGGAATAGAGACACCTTAATAAATAAAAATTAAGTTTGGAAATATTTACCTACCATGCTTTTAGAATGATGTGAACATCTACGAAACAAAAATGTCACATTATATTGAGATACTACAGTTTAATGTGTCTCTGTACAGAATAAGAATTATTTGATAGTTTAACTCCTTTGGTATAATTTAATGATTTCAAAGACTTATGAAAACCAGGATTATCTATCGAGTCAAATAATTGGTATTTATGACCATACCCTAAATAATGTATCACAATATTGTTAAAATAAAGCTTGATTAGAGTAGGGAAGTAGGTTTGCTTTTAGTATAAGGTACGTATGTAATAATTTATGAAATAAATTTGGTAATTGGAAATTTGATTTTTTGTAAAAATATTTGTTTTATTTTACACATTCCAAAAAAATCTACTCTTTATTTAAATACCATACATTCAGTTCATCATTAAAGATGTTTCTGAACTTTAGAAATTTTATTTTTAAGAAAAAGTAAATACGTGATCAAAATATGTTTGGAAGAAAGCTTTTAAGGTCTATGAGTATCATAAAAGTTTCTTAGAAAT
The DNA here is from genome assembly GCF_018350215.1 of Panthera leo. Classification (NCBI taxonomy): domain Eukaryota; kingdom Metazoa; phylum Chordata; class Mammalia; order Carnivora; family Felidae; genus Panthera; species Panthera leo. The sequence continues at coordinate 151,242,311 of NC_056679.1, forward strand.
CTCTTAAAGGCTGAGTACAATAAAACTAGGGCAATGCATATATTCTCAGTTACTCTTAAAAAAAACCTGTAAAAGTGACTATAGTGGCATGTTCTGACACATTCTTTTCATAAACCGAACCCTGTTAGTGACAGCAGAACAGATTGTGTGCATCTGCTGGGAATGAGCCAGATGACAGTGGAAAAACGCACATGGATACCTTGGCACAGCAAATAAAAAACGGAGAAAAAAAGACCTGGAAGAGAAAGTGCTCAACTTTAATTGAAACATTCTTTCCAACATGATGAACTTCATCCAACCACCTCTTGTAGCTTGTCAATTTTACATAGAAGAATGTGTTTTGAAAGGGTCTTTTGTATGTTAGAGCTGTTTTGTCCTTTTTTAGCACTAAATATTGACTCAGGTTTTAGATTATTTCTTCAAATTATGGCAAATGTAATAAGCATTAGGGTAGAAAAAGAGGCCAAACCACTCTACCACAGTCTGGTACAAGAATGTTAAACTTCTAAAAACACTTTCAGGTTGAAGTCAAATTTTAAATATCTAGGTTAAGTTTTGAATTATGTGGGAATTACACTGCCAAGTGCTAGAGATGCCACAATTCAAATTTCTGCAAATGTGACTACTGTAAATGCTGCTGATACTCACTAGTGCTATAATATTTTATTTTATGCTGACCAACCACGGTATTGTTTAAACAGTCGGTTCAATGGCACTAGAGGTCCATCCATAAAAACAAATGTGCTTCTATAAATCATATCAGGAAGTTCTCCTGGATGGTCTGATTACAATGAAAATTTATTCTATACAGTATACAATGCACATTTTAAACTGGAGACGAAGTTAATAGATTAGTAGTCTGACTGAAGCAGCTGCAGTCAAAAAAAAAAAAATCTGGTGATTAACAGCCATTTTCCAGTAATCATAACCCTGGAAAGGGCTACTAAGCAGGGGGAGGGGGTTGCAGATGGGAATAATTCTCTAAGCCCATGTGCCTTAGAGGGCTCCATCATCTTCATGCAGACTTATTATTATTATTATTATTTTTAAATTAAAGCTTTTAGAGGCATCCTTGATTGCAGTGTTGGGAGCTGTCCATGCTGTTTTACCATAGGGAAGTCCACTCTGTAAGTATTCCTTGCACTGAGCCTTCTTTAGCCCTACATTATAACAGGGCTAGAAAAGAAAGCTGAAATGCAAGGTGCACACTAGAGGGGAATTATTCAAGAGCGTGAAAATAATTCCAAGTGGTTGCAACTCCACAGGCTCCCTAAGTGGGCAGGCCTCATCGACATTACCTGTCATCCAAAATATGAATTTCTTTGAGAAATTAAGTGAATACAAAAGCTAAACAAAAAGGTGGTAGACAGACTCTGAGACCAGAAACATTTCCATTTTCATCCACATCCAACCAAAATCTGTTTACTTGTGTTATCAAAAGGTGTAATCCTCAGGTAAAATTCTGCATTTCTGTACTACTTTATATTTCTTCTCACATGTAGAAAATTACCCAAATTACGAAGAGTTCATTTGTTCATCATCTCAAAGTTGACAAACTGTAATTAAAATAAATGATCCCTTAAATCTGGAACAAAAAAGCATGATAGGAATATCATTTACTTAAAATTTTTTAACTATTCAGATAAAGAACGCATTTTGTTTTTACAAATAAAGACAATTCATTAATTTACTCAACAAATGTCTACAGAACACCTATCATAGGCAAGAGTCACTGTGAAGGAATAGAAAGATGAGTAAAATGACCTTCATAAATTAATTCTATCTCCACATGCAATCAAAAATGGTTAATAAAAAAAATAAAGAATACTAATGTATCCTCCAAAAGTGGATAATACTAATAATGCTAAGAAAAAAAAAGTTTAGAATTCTTGGTAAGAGCATCTTTTCAGTTAAAACCACCTAACAAACACTTCCTCCAAACTGAACTTCTATCAAAACTAAGCCATGATCTATCTGGAATTCAGAACTTTCAATAAGTGACTTAAAACTCACAGATGAATTATTTTGTTTCTTTGATCCCATTTCTGGTTCTAAAAATAATATGGTATTTATTGAACATAAATATCTGTGATGTGTGAAGGGTTCTGAATTTCTTGGAGAAAAAGTATATTGTTCTTAGCAGTCATTATTAGCATTGACCTAACAAAGCACTGGAATGTGCTTTGCCCTGAAAGTGACCCAATTATAGTGGTATGAAAGTATTCTTGAAAAAAAAAAAGTTCAAAATAATGATCCCATTAAGCATTTCTAAGTGCTCATCATTGGGAGGAAAATAAGATGATTAAAATATAGTGTAGTGCTATGATAATTCACTAATTACTGATCGCTAACATTGTGCTTTTATATGTAACATCCTGTTTAATTCTTACAACTCTAAGAAGTGGGTGGTATTATTATCCCCATTTTACAGACGCTGCAAATGAGGATTTTTAGTGGTTAAATAACCTGCCTAAAGCCACTAACAAGTAAATGGGAGGCTGGATTTTTAACTCAGTTTGGTTGTTTCTCTTAACCATTACTCTCTATTGCTTAAGGACCCGTTTACCTAAGAGCTCATATGTGTAAAATTAAACAAATGATATGAATATGGTACTGGGTCTTCAAACTTTTTAGGCTTGAAAATCAAGAGAATCGATATTCTCTTTCTCCTGCGTTCATCCTCACTCTCCCATGCTTTTTGTCTCTCACTCTCTCTGCTCTCCTCCATCTACCCCTCCCTTTACACACACACTCACATCTTAGGGTTTTGGCCCAACACATCACAAATATGAGGAAGGCCATAATTTGGTTCAACTAGTTCGATAACCGTACCACATCCTGAGACTTCAATGCTGTGCGTTTTTGCTGTGGATACACCATCCTTTGGCTCTAAGTCTGTCGGTGGTTCCTTACAAAGATACCATTCTGTGGCCTTCACTGTTTCAAGATCAGTGTCTAGAGCTCTTTCATGACACGGCATTGGGCTTGATGAACCACATCAATCTCTCAAGTGTAAGAAGACATTCTACGATCTCACATGTATAGTCAAATTCAGTTGAAAGTATACTTTATTACAATACCAAATGTTTTGAAGTAAGAAGGGAACTCAGGAGAGGATTCAAAAAAAAAAAAACTGAAGGAAAAAAGGGTGAAGTCAAGAATTCTTTAAGTTTTTCAGCTATGAAATGAGAGAAGGAAAAAAAAAATCACATAGAGCTCACACTAACTCAAGAAAGATTGAACAGTCCTAAAGGGGACACTGACCATTCATTTCAACCAAAGGGCTGTAGGAAAATAAACAATGGGACTGAGTACCTTGCCCAGCCCTTTGCAAATATATTAATGTCATAGATTTCTTTTTGGTTTATGTAAGGGGAGAAAAACTCAAATGTGAAAGAAAAGAAAAAGATAGTCAAATTTTTTTTCCTTCACCCATAACCTATACAAGACCCTGAGTAGTCTTTTGATAAATACTAGAAATGATTAAATGGACACACTTAAAAAAAATAGCCAGGTTGTTAGTCTTCACTTAGACTATCTTGATGGAATTAGGACTGGATTTATAACTTTTTAACATTTTAGCTGTTACAGAAGAAGGGTGAAAAGACCTACTTTCTGAACCATCGAACCTTTACTTAAAGGCCACCCAAAACTTAATGAGGCTCTTCAAATGTGAATAGAAATCAGATATCTTAACAAAGTACTTGGTAATTTATTGGTTGGCAGTTTAAAATTTTAAAAATTTTTGATCAGAAAATTACCTTCAAGAGATTCATGTTTTAATCAGGCATAGTTTTATTATTTAAAGAGCAAAATAATTCATTTTCTATTTAAAAAATTTTATTCAGTACACATATTAAACAACTGAAACTTTACCGTGTGTCTAACAATATTTATCAAGTGGTGATGATTCAAATTAACCTATGGTCCGGGATAATTCTAAGGAGATAAAGAAGTCTCATACCATGTCCTAAATTGGACTGAAAGTGGATTTTTAAATAGAATGCCTAATTCTGTAAGAAATAAATGTCAGAAAATTACTGACTCCTATGTATATTACTATAAGCAAAAAAAAGTTTAACATCTTTTCCCCTTGCCAAGGGGCCTTGAAAGTGTGCCAGGTACAGGACCTTTGCTCATAACACCTTTGGCAAGAATAGGTCATTGTCATCATGCTCTTATGAACTACTTTTTACATTTTAAGATAATTTTTTGCTACTTTTTAAGGAAACACTTGCAGCTACAGAAAAATAGTTTCTAGGTATTTAAAGATAATTAAAATGATCTCTTATCTATTTTACTTTAAAGAGAAATAAAATTAAACTACATTTAACTGTTGGTCTGACTTGGTAAATGTTATATAGTCAATTAATAATTCGTTAAGTGGCTTAATGACCAAACTAACATTTATGCACTATTTGTATACTGTTAAATTAATAATTTAGTTTAAAAATAAAGTTGGAAAAATTTTTTCTTACATGGTTACATTTTCTGCTGAAGACTCCCACTTAATACATTTCTACAAGAGGAGGCTAGTTTTAGGGATGTGTTCTGGCAATAATTTGTCTACTTTACACAAATGAGAATTAGGCTACTAACTGAAAGGAGCCATGGCTGTTAGAAATGATTTTTTAATAAGATTTTTTTAAATCACATTGGTATTGGTTGAAAACGTAGCCAGGATTAAAGACTGGTTTTAACGACTGTTTATTTTTACAAGGAGAAGTATGAGTTTTCAGACTGAAGTTTCAAATGCAGAGAATATTCATGCAGATATTTGGGGGTTGATTTATGTTGTATGGTAATAAGCACATTACTTACACTGTACTTTTCAAATGAAGGACATAAACCAAATCTGAAAACTAAAGCCCGTATTTTCTCTCTTTGTACTTTGTATTTTGACCTAGTAATCATTAAAAGCGTGAGTGTTTATCAATAAAAATTACTGTAGTGCCATGTATTGTGGCAGAACATTGCTATTTCCCGAGATAAGTACAAAAAAACCACTCAACATTAATTTGCATCACAAAATGACCTAACATATCTGGAATATAATGCACAGGCCTTACTGAAAAGAAACCATTATATTTTTCTCTGCAAAACAAAAAAATACAGATATCTGACTGGGCCTGCATGTGCTGCAAGAGGGGATTGGGGAAGAGGTCTCATTTTCTATCTTACACCTATTGTTTTGTGCATTCTAAACTGTTATATGGGAAGAAAAAGGAAACATACTGAATCCACTTTGCAGTTAATGTCTTAGTGATTTAAGAGGCAGAATTTTCAAGTTAAAGAGGGGAAACATTATGCTTTTCCTTTCCCAAAGCGATTGCCCAGGAAGAAGGCCCTCTGCTCCTTAGCCTACGCAAGGGGAAAAAAGGACATTACTTCGGGCTGAAATCACTCCGAGACAGAAGAGGGGAAGTTTATGATGTGGCACTGTTCACTGTATCTGGTCTGTAGCCAGGAAGTTTTCATTTTGTATCTCTGCTGCCAGTACCTGCCTGCATATTCAGAAATAAAAATACACCAGGGCTCTGCCTCAGAAACTGGGGATGTTACAAAGAATTAAAAGAGTTTATTTTTCTTTCCTTATCCTGAGTGTAATTACTGTTTTTAAAAAGAAAGAGCTGAAACTATAGTAACTGGAGGTTTTTTTTTTTCCTTTTTAAACTCCTCAAACTACCTTCCCACAAAGCCATTTAAGTTAAATGGTACATTTACAGACTCACCTACATGAAGGATATAACCTAAAACATCTGCTTAGACATACATTCTGTTCAGATATAAAGAATGTGGCAAAATAATTGAAAAATATAGGGCCATTATTTTCTTAAAATTTGTGTTCTTCTCCCTGTGTGTGTGTGTGTATGTGTGTGTGTGTGAGTGTGTGTTCATTCATTAAAGAGATTTTTTACTGCAATTAGGTAGTCGGTCCTATAAAGGCTTCCTTGTGTGACCATGATTTCTAAAAATAAAATGCTCTGGTGAATATTTCTGCTAAATAATCACATCTTCAAAATTACTTTAAAGAAATCCCAATGCTTCATGTTACATTAAGCAATAATACCAGCCTTCCATAATAAACCTTGGTTGCACACCTTATGCATGGTCAACAATTAATTAGGAGGCTAAAAAGTCATGTTTACTCCATTAAAGAGTAGACTAATTTTCCTGTTTGTCCCTACTTATTTACATTAGTAAGTCGACTTTCTAATTTTGCAGATAAATAAGCATATCTAAGCCCAAGCTGCCTATCTTTGGGGTTCGGAGAAAGATGCATTCTCTTGCTATCATTGTAACTTGCTAAAAGAATCACAGATGTGTGGGAAAAAAAAGAGAGGTAGTTGTTAGCTGTTTTAAAAAAACACTTCTTAGTGATAGAATGAGACCATATCCATCGCTTTTTAAATCCGGTATGCTAGAGATCCATAGTATCTGAGAACAATTTTTATGAATTCTTCATGTACATCTTATCTATGACAACAAGATACAAGAGGAAAACCAGACTACGCTCAGGATGTTTTTTGGAAAAAGCAGGTTCTCACCAGGGACTGCCTCCGAGATCAGTTTCTACAGCTTCTCTAAAAACAAGTTTAAGGTACTTCATTTAAATCATTACGAGAAGATTTGCACTGTCATTCTACATGAATCGCGACCACTTGCAGGATGAACAACATTGCTCCATTCATTTAAAATTTACCGCATTAAGAATTAATAAAGTTTCTATAACGTCTGCATTATTAAAGAGTAATGATTCCTGCAAAAATCTGCCTGTAATAGGTTTACTGTTTTTATTGCTTGTAATATCACCAATTTTCTTTATAATGTCCTCAAAAGATTCTCTTCATGTGTACTTTGAATTTTGTTTACATTGGCTATATTGTAAAAATAAGTACAGAGATTTAACTTCAGTAATATGATGTCAATGTGACATCGTACAAAAAATGCATTATGGTGATGACAAATGAATGTTATTGATATTATCATCTGAAACGAAAACACGAATTTATATAAAGGGTATATAATTTCCATGCTTAATAGTAACATGACTTCTCTTTTTGCAGTTAATGTTAAAATAATATCAAAGAAATAAGAGATATTATCTCTTATTTTTACAATAGTATTCTTTGTTGTAGAATTTTAATTATTTTTCTTACGCAGACAAAAACAACTAACATAAGAACTCTGATGTTAACTACTTGTTCTTGAGAGGGGTAGGTACTTCTAGCTCCCGTTATTTCTTTATGCCTCAATATATCTGTGCAATAGGTACTACTGAATTCTTGTTTTGAGCAAAATTGATTCTAGTGCACTTTACAGAAGTTATTTAATGTTAAAATTACAAAACTTTCATAGCCTTTTTTCAGCATTCAGTGTGAGAAAGGTTTATCAATAAGAACTGCTTTAAAAAAATCTGACAGTTTCTTTGCTCAGTAACTATAGCAAACCATTAGAAATTATTTTCTTTCTCATGCTGTTATTCACTTACACACTGCATATTTGCTTCAATTCTCCAAGGGAAGAAGTCTGGCTCTTGTGGGAAAAGTCCACCCCTTTCTACATGTTTGCTTCCTTAAACGAAAGGAACACACCCCCTTACATTCTTTGAAATGTGTCCAACATGCACAGAATTGTAATAGCACTGTATTATTGACCAAATTAGAAAATCTTAAATGAGAGTCAAATATTGTTAAAATGCTATGTGTTTTGAATCACAAGAACTAATGACACATACATAGGTAACAGAAATGAACTATGTTCACTCTAGTATCTACATCTGGATGCTCAAAACACTTGTAAGTGTCAGGGGAAGAAATCTGCCAATGTTTTTGTGCACATGTATGTTGTATGACAACTCAGGAAGAGGCCCATAAATGTTACAGGTTTTTGAGTGTATCCTTTGAATTTTAGACCCATTTGGGGAATGCCCCCTCCCTTTCATAAATATTTTAAAGAAAAAATATTCAGAAACTAATGTATTCATCTTAGTGAGTACAATCAGAAAGCTGTTGGAAATCTCAGGAGTGTAAGAGTATCAAAAGTCTGTACTCATCATAATGACAGAAAACTCACACCAAAGTTGGTATCCACTAACTTCGACCTCATTAAGACAATCTGCTGATCATGAGAAGTTATGTTCTAACAAGTCTTCCTTCTATTATGTAGAATACTACACTCCCCAGGCACGTTTTTTGGTTATTTTCTAATAAAGTGATATACTCCGTATTTGTGGAAAATCTGTGCATTTATCTTTACTTTTATTTTTTCTAAACGCTCTTTTTCTTTATTCCATTGCACATAGAAATTTGCAAGTATAAAGACACAAGTAGGCAAAATTTTATATCTTTTCAAGTATTTCATGTTTAAATAAAATGGTCAGTCCCTTTGCAATCTGTTCACCAGGCATTCCCCGATAAACTCAGCTACCCAGTTTCCAGGCCTAGAAAATGGAAGCTTTGCTATTCTGCCTATGTTTTTCACTTGGAATAAGAGTGAATATAAACAGTGAATATATAAACTGGAACTGAAGATAATAAACTTATTAAAACTTAGTAAGATATTGTTATGGTAAAAGAAAAGCTGCAAGTGTGTGCCACAAATCCACTCAGATGAAACATCTCATTCAATAGAACTTCCTATCTTATAATAATGCACAGAAAATTAAACACATAAATATTAATTTTATGTATCACAGAAAATGTAGGCAATGAAAATGCAATGTTTACATTTATGGGTGACTCATTAGTGTTTTATTGTGTGAAACACTAGGAGGCATCAGTTGGGTAAAAAAGGACTTCAATTTTTAAAGAAGCAAGAAATTACTGTAGAGTGGATGGTAAGAAGTTGGGGTTTTCAAAATGTTATTATGTAAACCAAAACTTTATTCTCTGAAATAAACTCTCAAAACATCATATTTTGTTGTAAAGAATAATCTGTATATAACATTCATGAAATACATGTAATTTGACCAATAAACACCTATCAAGATATATTTCAAATGTATTGATTCATAACTATGTAATTACACATTTTTATGAGGAATATATTTGGTAACAGAATAACATAGTGGCTATTGACTACTATGCATTTTCTGCTCAGTTATTCAATACCATGAGTGTATGTTTTATTTCTGGCAAATTCTGTTTTGTGCTCTCTACAACGCCTCTGAAAATGTCTACTGCAATTAAGTCTTATGATAACTGCTTCACATAAGCAGCCACAACTTGATGTCTGTTCATAAAGAAGTGAGGGAACTTAAAATTTAAGCAATGAAGGTATATAAGTGAAGGATGTTTTCTCTTATTTCACCACTGGAAGCCTGTCATTTGAAAACTGAGTTTTCTATTGTTTGAATCGTTGTTCATAATGGTGAAGCAACAGGGTTGTGGTATACTTATCTAGCAATCATTGGAAATTGGAGTGTCTTGCTATTCCTCAACAATCAGCTTTTATCTTTGACCTATCAAAATAACATGTGAACTGCGTAATCCGCCTTTTGTAAGGTGCACAGATTCTGTTGTTGCTCCTGGTTTTGTGAATCGCCTCTGTAATCTGGTTTGATTTCCTAAAGATGACAGATCTCGGTGAACAGTCAGGCTTTACTGAGTGCAGGGCAGTCCACGCGCCCATGAGATTAAGGTACAGTGCTGAGGTCGGGGATCTTAATCACCTATCCTTCCACAGGCAGCACACAGAGTGAACATCAGTGATTAAATATTTTCATTGTGTCCAGGCAATCACTATAGTCATAAAATGAATATGTGCATTTTTATAAATTTTAGATATTAATCTGCCTGGTGTGTTCTCTGAGGATGTGCTTTAGAAACAAGTAGAACTTTAGCAATAATCTCTTTAAAGTCCACTCTGTAACCCCTAATTACACATGAAATTCTCCCATGTTGTCCCTGAAGCCAGGGTTCTCTGTTTAATAACTATTTTTTTTGTTATTATGTAGCACAAGTGTTTCTGCACAGATATTTCCCTATTTTTGTCACTTTCTGAGATTTCATAGACTCAAAATATACCGCACGTAGTGTTGGGAAATAAAACCACGAAACATACTACAATAAACAGAAGAAAGTTTTGAAATATAATGTTAACATATGCCAAGGAGTTATTTAGCTCAGCTTTTTATAATATAAATTGAATACAATAGGTCATTTATTACAAAGATATGGTTGTAGTGTTATTCAATTTATTGATTCGGTGTAAGAGTGAGGGCCAGGGAAGAAATACACAGAAATCTGAAAAATATAAAACATGATGCTTTTTCAGGATTCAACTTTGAATCATTAGACAGTCTTTTTCACTATTGGAATAAACCATTTCCACCAAATTTAAAAAATTGAGTTATATATATATATATATATATATATATATATATATATATATAAAAAGAGGCAAGGTACAGTAGAGTCCTTGTTATTTAAATTTCATGTATTTAATGTTATGTGTTCCTGGTCTGAAAAGTTAACATTATATGTGATTGCATACTTTTAAAGTATGAACAGTTCACAAAAGGTGGAAAATTGACTTTTTATTATAAGGTATTTATTTCTTATTTAAACAAAAGAAACAAATGAATATTTATTAAAAGTTAGGTCTTTAATATTGTCTTTGATGTGATACACAGCAATCAGAATGTAAATAGCATAATTAATGAGTGAAGGAAAATACTGTCTTTAGTAAGAAGTCTGGAAAATATGTCACATATATGCCAAAGCTTTGTGAACTACAGTAGCAAATAACAATAGATTTTTATAAAGTTTAGTAAAACTTAAAGATAACTGACAACTATTGTCTCCTTAACGTGACTGGGGAACCCATATTTTAAATATTGAGTTTAAAGTGTGCTTTGATGAAAACTTTCAGAATTGAGTTTGTAGTCTGCTATACAGCCAAATGTACTTTCCTACAAATAGATTGAGATTTTTGATTTAAAGATATTTTTCCTCTTGAGATAGTATATTAGATAGGCATATCTCATTTTACCTGTCAATTTCTGAATCCCCTTGCTTTATAACTACTTCTTTTAACTTAATAATTTTATGCATACACTGGGAGACAACAATATGGTTTATTAATTGCATTATATTTAATTGAAACTGATGGAAAAACAAAAATACTGCTTGTGTCTTATTGGTATATGCTGAACATTTTCAAAGACTAGCCCAAACTGGTATTATTTTAAAAATTAAATACGATGTTTTACTTTCAAATTGGAGAAATGGAGATTTTTAATCTATTTAAAGCTAAACTTAGTATACAATACAGAGGTTAAGCGGGGTTCACAGGTGGTCACATTTCCATGTCCTTCCAAGTCTCTAGGGATTGGAGTTATTATACCCTACATAAACATCTTTACTCTGCAACCACAATTCCACTGCAAGGTGCCAGTGAAAAAGAGGCTGGTCACTTTTTTTTGACTGGTATAATGAGGTGGCTGGAGTTCCCTTTACAGCACTTAGAAAATATATGCAGTCACTAACCATTTCACAAGACAGTGACTATTAGAGTTAGTATCAGATTCACAATAGTAAAATGCACTTTATGTCAAAGCAATTCTCTACTGAGGACCAGTTAAAGAACTGGCAGAGAGCCTGATTCTACCTATTATACTGTCAGCATTTACATATAAAGGTATTTTATACAAAAGACACACATTCCTACAATGTGAAGAAAAGAGCTTTTTCCAAAACGTGGTACCCACTGGACCTAGAATAGTCAGAAATGTTTCAGATGTAAAATTTCCTTTAAGAATTAATAGCCGTATTCTGGTAAGAAGATAACATTAGTATTAAATTTAAATCCTTGCATAGTATTTAATAAGACAATAAACAATGTGTTATGCCTACATATATACTGCCTTTGTGCCAAACTTTATCACTGAGTTTGGTAACTTTCATCCAAAGTCCAGACAGAAGGCAATTAAAGTGACTTAACCTTGTTTCTTTTTTAAATAGCAATGCATTTGGCTTGACCTAAACAGCAATGCATATACTTGAAACCCCAATACAAATTATGAAATGTATAGACTACCATGGCCAGGGTATTACTTTTTGTCCACACCAACTGAGAAGCCCTCTATTAAGCCAGCACTTTGGTAAGAGAAGGAGATGCACAAAGGTATACTCTGACAGACAGCCATGCTTTAGCTGAAACTAATCCCAAGAATTAGTGGCTCAGAAGCATAACCCAAAGCAAATCAGAGTCTTTGGGGGGACTCACAGGAGCATCTTTCCACAGTAAACTAGCGGCTAAATCTTAAGGTATGTACTTCAAGGTCACAGAACATTCTGTGAAATATTAAAATCCACCAGGCTCCACACGCTCCACCATATCAAACATGCTAATGACGTGAACTAACTTCATGAAACTTTAAACACACTGGTGTGACAAGAACGAGTCAGGAGTGATTTCAATAACTGATGGCAAACGGATAAGACTATCTAAAAAGTTACTTTTAGCAACAGACAAGGAAATCACATAATCTAAAAAAGAGAATGCACAACAAGCCTCAACTTCAGCCTTCAAAGAGGAACAGACTCAGTGCCGTGGAATATACTGATGCAGATTTGAGAGACAATACCCAGGCTATTTCTATTTCCTCGAGAAATGTCAGGGGTACTTACATGAAGGAAGCCCCGATCAGATTAGTCCTTGGGATATTTTCCTTTCTTAAGAGAGAGAGAGAGAGAAAAAAAAAAAAAAAAAACAATAATCTTTACTTCGTCCAGCCTTGAAGTGTTTCTCCACCTGATTCAAACATGCAGCCACGGCGACCCACACAGAACCTTCAAAGTCAATCCAATAGCAGCCTGAAGATGTCTGGGTGTACGCGTGTGCTCAAGTGTCTGTGACTGCGAGCAGAGCGAGCAGAGAGCTGGAGACGAAGTGTGTGCGCGCGCGGGGGGAGCGCGCGCGGGGGAGGCGCGCGCGGGGTCGCGCATTCGCGCGTTCCGAGGCCGCTCGGAAGAGGAGGAGGAGGAGAAGGAGGTGGAGGAAGAGGAGGAGGAAAAGAAGGAGGAAGAGGAGGAGGAGGAGGAAGAGGAGGAGGAGGAGAAAGTAGCTCTCAGCAGCCGGCCGGATTAAAAGTAACCAGACTCGTCCAGAAAACTGCGTCCAGGAAGGAAGTGACAGAAGACGAATGGGAAAAGGAGAGCCGCTCGCAGCCTTTGAAACATCGCGTAAAAAAGGCGGGGGGGGGGGGGGGCGCAGAGGGGAGTGGTGGAAGGATATTGGGAGGGGAGACGGGGGTGGCAGGGAAAACGGAGCAGACGGGCTTGGGGTTCTAAGCAGCACGTCCTAAGAAGTGCTTCTTGCTTCTTTTTTCCCCTTTATTTTGTCCTTGCCCTTGCCTTTGCCTCGCGCTGCCTTTTCCTCTCCGTCTCTCTCTCCCTCACAATCCCAAACCGTTGACTCTCTCCTCGCGAGCTAGAGAAATCATCAGTTTCACTCTCTCAAAAGGGGGGCGGGACTAGACCTCGGAGCATTTTAATAAAACAAACATACAGCAGTTCCCTCCTCACCCCTCCAGTCTCAACTAGATTGATAAATTACTCCACTACACTACTTTAATTATGTATATGGTATGCAGAATAAATCACTGAACATCAGTACCTCAATCAAGCACTTTTAAATGATAATTGCATCTTGGTGAATCAATCTTTCCATTCCTGACATTTTGCTAATTTTAGTTTTACGGTGGGGTAATGGCACATGCCATACGCAAACCTAATGACAATTCTTTATTGCACGAAATGAAGACAACATCGCGAGCGGCGGCTCCCCGCTCTCCCCACGCTGCCGCTGAGAACGCTCGGAGAACCATCTCCGGCTGCCGCGCGCTCGCTCCCCGGGGACTCTGCGAGCCAGCCAGCAGGAAAGTCCTTCTAAAGTCGGAATCTTTCCTCTGACCAATAGGAGCGCGACCCTAATAGTTGCTCTCGTGACTTTTCCCCGGTTTGGAGACGTGTTAACCACTTCTTTCTTCCACCGGTCCGAGCGCTCCTCTGTTACTCACGCGTAGAAGCCACCGTCCAGGATGTCTGCAGCACTCGATTCCAGCGCGCTTTTCCTGCACGCCCAGAATAGGCGGTTTTCGGCCCTGAAAGGCTGGAGGGCTAAAAAGCGTGCCGAAATACTTCTCATGTGTTAGTAATGTACCAAATAATAAAATAATTACCAGTATTTGAAATCTCGACTTCATCGCGGGGCCATGAACTTTCTAATCAGTTTGGAAATATTTACCGAGGCGGCGGCTTCCTCGGAGATTTCCCCCCTCCCAACGCCTACTTCTATCTCTTCCACACCTTACTGGATTTTATCCAGAGCATTAGCATGTAAACCAAACCAACTTCCCAAATGCATTAGGCTTCCCTATCCCGATAGCTGATGACTTCACTTATCCTGAAGAGTTTCAGCTGCACAGGAAGCAGAAATAGAGACTGATAAGGAAGATACTTATGTTAAGGTTGAAGCACAGTAAACACTTGACCTTACCAAAAAAAAAAAAAAAAAAGACAAAAAGGAAAAAAAAAGGTTAATATTCAAGATTTAGGAAAGGCTACTAGGGGTTGGGCACTTCCCTTCTAGCCAATTACACCACACCCCAAAAAATCAAAATACACCAACTAGTACACAAACCATGAAAATACAAGATTGTATGCCAGTAGAACTATATAGATCATATAAAATGTTTAAACCAAATTAAAATTTTTTAATGTGAAAGGAAGAAAAGAAATTGGGGAAATAACACAACATACAGAGGTAGACAATAGGAGTATACTGTAACTAATTAAAGATAATTCCTCACTTTAAAAAATTCCTTTCAGCACTATGTGTTTAACCCAATGACTAGTTGCATTTCCTGTTAAGTTCTGCACTATGCCTCTAGACTATTTTAATGCATGAGGACAGTGTGATTCAAAAAGCCTCCTGCTTCATTGTAGGGGCTATTTGATGTGAGTAGCTTTTCTCAGAAGAGCAGGCTCAACACTCAGGTGTCTGCCCCAAGGCTTCACTTGAAAGGAGAAGGCTGATTTTACAGGCAAGTACAACCAGATCTGAACAATCTTCAGGCTTCTGGCTCATCAGCATTGTGACTATCAGCACAGCTAAGATGAGTCTCTTGCTTTTATTATAGGAAAGCATGGCATACTGTTACAAAGCAAAAGCCATCTGAAATAGTATTATTTCTTGCAGATTAGTATCTACAGTATATTTATTTGCCTGTTTGTTTTTCATACTACTATCATGAATTCATTTTAATAATATGGCAGAGATAATCTATATCAGGTTTTCATTTAAGGTACAATTTCTAAAAAAAGAATCCCAAAATTTAAAGGGCATAGTCATTTTGAATAATGAGATATGTCTCTATATGGTGGTAAAAATGAAATTAATTTAATTTTTTCCAGATTCACAAATGCGTTGACAAAGCAAAACATTTGTAGGAACATCTAAGTGTATTTTCATAAGGCCTGAAATTAATGCAATGAATTGCACCAGCCTATTTTACATGAGCAAATGGACATAGGTGATACATGACTTTCAACCATACTATTTTTGATGGATTATAGATTATTTGTATTTACCACAGTGCCCTTCAGATTTTGATGGTTTTCCTTCAAAAAGAAACTATTTTACCTTTTAACATCCTAAGAAATTATTTAATAATAAACATTATAATAAACCCATCATTATCAATGATAGTACAAGCATTGAAAAATACGTATAACCCCTCACTGTGGATAATTTGGAAATAATTTGGATCTGGAATGTATCACAGTTGGCCTTTTAAAATATAAGATATTCCCCTCAGCAGATTTAGCTTCTTAATTATGTGTGACCTAAGTTAATATTAGCATTAGTTTCCTTCCCATGAGCCTTTATAGTTGAAGCAGAACAAAAGAGGTTGTGCAGAAATATACAATAGAAAGTCACAGAGATTTAAAATTATTCATTGGTAATCCATAAAGTGGTTAATCCAAAATGTGCTTTGTATTCTTCTTTAATACTCTGCGGGTTTTTTGTTTGTTTTTTGTTTGTTTTTTACTAAAATCACCCTGATCTTTGCCACCTAATGGTACCTGGCTAGTATCATAGTGGTTTTTTTTTGGTGTAGGGAGGAGCTTGTGCTAGGTGTTAGGAGGCCTATACTCTCTGGTTCAAGATTTGTGCCTAACTAATGAGTGTGTCCTTTCTGGGCTTCAATTTGCTTATTCATTAAGTGAGTTAAGTGAATTCTTCGATCTATTCCAGTTCTATGATTGATAAGTAAAAAATTCTTATACCTTGTAAGTCAATTGGATGCTAGTGGCCTATCATGTTAAATAAAAGGTGACAAATAATTTAAGATAAAATGATGTCTGAGATTGATGTACTACTTAAATAAGGTTTTTTCCCTAATCATCGGATATTTCCTTCATGAAATCACTATTGTGTTTTATTATATATGTAAATATATAGTAACTCGTTCCCCCCAAAAAAAGAATTGTTTAGCAATCGATTTCATTAAATGCCACAGAAGTTCCAGAGAGCATAATCCTGAGGTCTTGAATCTGAGGAAAGCTAATTTCTAATTTCTGTTCAAGGTTGTGTACCATCTTACTCCACCCTCCTCTCTTTACTACTTCCCTACATTAAATCAGCAGTCTACCAAAACCCTGTTCACTGGGTATGCCTGCTTTTAAGCTTGGCCCACGCTGGGTGTAGCTCTTGAAGTGAGCTTTAAAAAATTATTTTAAAGTAAGCTGGGGCGGTTGCCACAGCAACCCACCCTAAGATGAAGAGAGGCTATAGATTAATCTACCCCTCAAGATTATTCAACTGTGTAGTATTTGTTCTTCAGCCAGAATGCTTTCAACACAAACATAATTGAACATAGAAGTTCAGAAAAATATAAAAAGTAGTAAGATACAAATTCCAATAGCATTAAAAATGTTATATCTTTTTATAGCTACAGTACAGATGACACACATAACTTCCCCTGAAATGGATTAATTGTAAAAAAGACTTGCAAAGGTAGGCCCTGAAAGGTGACATGTGAGCTTTAAACAAAATGACATGCTATTGCTTATAATGTAAAGCATACAATGGTCACATGACTCTTTATCACTTTATAGGTGCCTACATTACAAATACCTAATGGCCAAGAGTCTGGCAATTTTACCTTTACGAATTAACTTGGTGGTAAATGATATAACAAATGTTAAGCACTCACCACATACACATACAGTCATTTGCCTTCCATTCTTTACTTCATCTCTTCATAGAAGTTACTTCACAGTTTGCAACTCTTCTTTGGCACCTTAAAATGTGTAAGTACAACAAGGTACATAATTAAAAAAAATCTTTTTTAAGAGTGTTGATATTAAAGTACATCCAAATAACTGTATTTCTAAAACTTCTAATCTGAAGTAACATTAGTGTTAATTCTGATTTTAAACCACATGAATGTATATTAAACACAAAATTATTAAAACTACCATTAATTGTGAAAATACTTATAGCCTTTAACATAAATAGTGCCAAATATCTAAATTTCAGAAATTCTTTAGGTACAGCTTTAGCCTATGCACAGTATACACCATATGGACTGCTTGTGATTGAGAATCTGCAATATGCAAAGGATTTGTTATTCCAAGCCAAGGTTTAATCATATCCTTTATCTCATATCTAAAGAGCCTATATTTATCTTTATTTTTGTACCTTTAATTTTGTATCTGATTAAGAATTACAAAGGAGAAAGTCAAATCCATCATATCCCAAGCTAACCAAATTTGTCAAGTTGGGATAATGAAGTTGCAGCTGAAGTTGCTGAAAGGGCTTATTGTATATGTCGCCTAAAGGCCAATTTTAAATACTTTGGGAATAGTGGTGTGGATTCAGTCGCCTTTATGAATTCTATTACCAATAATACCTTTTCCTTCCCAGCAGTTTGACTATACTGAGCGCAGACAAATACTCCTGTGTTCTAGTCTCTGCTTGAAACTAGCTTTCTATGACTTAGAGCGCACAAATGAACTTCTCCTTGGCTTCAGAGTGGGTCTACTCCTCCCAACCTTGAGACATATCAGACCACGATGGTCGATATTCATTTACCCATTTGTATTAGTAAGAAGACTTTTCATAGTGAAAACTCATTAAGATTTATAAAGCCTCTATATTTGGGTTGACATCCTTAAGATTTATTTTTATTTTTAAATTCCTTCAGTGAAGGAAAAATGAATTTTGGCTACTTTTATTTTAGGGGTGTTAGCCGAGTTTAGTCTTTTAAGACTCAGGCCCACAGTGAGTTAATTTAAATTTAGTGACTGGTAGTGAGTATCTGGTGACCTGCCGAATACCCTTTCTCCCAGCTCTGCTTGGTTTTACAGTCTGCTAAGTGGGAATCATAATACACATCTCCCAGGGCCTTTTCGTCTTACAGAAATGCAATCTTCATGGAATAATGTCCGAAAGTTATGCTAAGGCTTTTAACAATGCCACTACAAATTATGATACATTTCTTCCTTTTCCTAGAACAGTATGCCCAAATAAGGCTAGATCAGTCATTTCCTTGCAAATGTGTGGCAGATTAAAAAGTATCCATATGCATGGTTAAATTTAATGGACTTTACCTTCACTTACAAAATCGTTAAATGTTCATCGGAACATTGATTCTATTCCATCTCTCGAAATATCACAGAAACCTTCAAAGAATGGATTGTCACACTCCCCCCTTTAACTATTTTTTCTAGATACTTCGGTATGTGTGTGTGTGTGTGTGTGTGTGTGTGTGTGTGTGTGTGTGCGCCCTTTAATTTTTAAAGATTTTTATCCAGGATCGGGGTGGGGGTGGGGGTTAAAAATCTCGTCTTGCGTTTTGGTGCCCCCTTCTTTGTCTGGGAAGCAGAGGGCTGGAATTCAGTTCGGACGGCCCCTTAAAGACCCAGACAGAGGACGCCTCTGGTTTCAGCAGCTCACTCCGCTGAGTTATTGATTGCAGGCAGCAACAATCCCTCCGGGTGATTTGTGTGGAAAGTGAATCCGCGCTGGCTGGGCGTTCACAGGGGCGCAACAGCCGCAACGCCATCCAATTATTGCCGGTCGTCCCCTCCAACACCGCTCTCCACCTATATACTCCTTTCTCTGCCCATCGCCGCTTCCCCCCACCCACTTTTCTCTGGAGCGGACCGACCTACCTACTCCAGCTCAGCCCGTCTCCGCTTCCCCCCACCCACTTTCCTCCGAGCGGACGGAGCCGAGGGGGCGGGGGCTCCCTCCCGGGAGTGTTTCTAGAGCTCCGAGGCAGCTAGTAGGGGGTGAGTGCGCCACGTGCGTGCGCCACGGGCGAGGAGGAGGCGGGCTCCGGGCCCTCCGGGGGCCTGTGGGCCTGGGTGCGCGGAGCGGGGGCGGGCTGTCTCGGCGGGGAGCGTGCCGGCTTGTGTCTTGAGGGGGATGTCACGGCTCGGGGGAAGGCGGCTGCTGGTTTGGCGGAGAGGCCGCGTGGTGGGCTGTGGAGAATGGGAGGAGGGCGCCACGGTGGTGGGTGGGCCCTAGAAACGCTCGGTGGCGGTGTTGGGGAGTTGCCGCGCTCATCTGGTTTGGGGATCGTGGGGCTATTTCCCCCAGGTTGGAGAAAGACGACCCCGGAGAGCTGGGGCTGAGTCCCGAGCCTGGCGCCCAGGAAACCCACCTACGCACGGTGCACAAAGCGGTGGCACGCGGTCGGCGTCCAGCGGCCCTGGCCGCCCCGAGTGCTCTGAGTGATGTGCGCGCCTGGGGGAGAGGGAGCGCGGCAGGCGCGGGTCCGGCCGCCGCCCTTGGCCCGCCAGTCAGCCCGGATTTTCACCTGACGGACCAATAGGAAAGTACGCGGTCTCAGAGCTGGATTTTATAGCCCAATCTCTCAGGGTCTACACGATTATTTAAAAAAAACTAACAGCCAACTGCTGGCTCTGGTAGTTCAGCTGCCTCGTCGGTCTGTGCGCGTCTTGGCTAGGGAAAGGCCGCAAGCTACACGACAAATGGGAGTCTAGGGAGAAAACACACGAAACCCCCCAAACTTCCTTTCCGTTGCCGTCCCCTTTATTTGTTAGCACGTGAGAGCAGTGCCGGGGACTCTTGCAGAAATGCCATCACGAAATGCACATGTCTCGGCTGTCCTTTGATCTGCCTGTGGAGCTGTATCAAGGGCAGCAAGAGTGGTGGAAAGATCAATGCTCCAAAGGCATTGTCAAGTACTCGGCTGAATAAATCAAAGGTGTGAAGTGTTTATATTGTCATGCTCTTGAAGCTGTAAGCTGCTACCAATATGGTAGCCGCTAGCCGCCTATGGCTCTTTAAGCTTATTAGAATTACATAAAATTTAAAATTCAGTCCCTCAGTTATACTGGCCACATTTTAAGTGCTCGGTAGCCACAGGCAGCTAGCGGCTACCTTATTTGACTGCGAGATGTTGAACATTGCCATCATTGCATAAAGTTCTATTGGAATGTGCTGCTCTAGAGTTTTAAATGAATGCTGGTTAAAAAAAAAGAAAGAAAGAATCTGCTTTATGATACCAGCCAAATTTTAGGACACTCTTGGCATTTGCATTTCCTGGCACCAGTGTGGAAAGTTTTAAAGTCAGAATTTCCGTATCTTCTTGCTGAAAGAGGTCTAGGGAACATTTAACACAAGCACCTAGTTTTTCACAGGGAAAACAAGTGGGGCCCGGAGAAGTTAAGAGATGCACCCCCAAACGATGCCATAAATTTAGAAAAAAGATAAGGTCACCAGAGCGGGTCTATCTAGTACACTTTGCGCCAGACGAGGGCACCTTGCCTGGGGTTGGCTAAGGCAAATGAACCCTACAGAAAAGGGGCCTGATGGAAGATTTTCCACAGCAGTACCCTTTTAGAAGAGAAAATACTTCTAAGCACGCCTCTAGGAAGAAATTCTAGTAAGAATAAAGTGTGTGAGGGAATAGCACTGTCACCCAAACTAAAAATATATTATTGGTAGCGTCATAGTTTCGTATGACGTCTTCTCAAAGAGACTAGTTGGATTAACGTTCTTATTTATACTTAAAGAATTCTGAGGAAATGGAATTATCCTTTTAAAGTACGAGCTAAAAAGCACGCTTAAGGTCGGGTGGGGGGGGGGGGGGGGAGTGTCAGGTGGGGGTTGTTACCAAAGCGTAGCTTCCTCAAATTCGATGAAGATGCTATCAGGTACAAGTTATGGAACCTCCCTTTGCTTCAGTTTCCCCATCTATAAAATGTGGAACATACTCTTAAACTTCGTTATGAGGATTAAATGAGCCACCCAACATACAGCACAAGACTGGAAATTGGCAAACTGTACTAAAAGCCATTCTTACTCTCCTGTGAAGAATTTCAACTTCTACACCATCAAGTTCAGGATGAGAACGTCGTCAGTTTTATTTTTAAGAGGTAGAGATCTCTTCAGTCCTAAAATTCCCTGACCAAAGGGATATAGGTTCTTATTTCCCTTTCATAGGCATGGCGTCTCTAGTATACTTCCAGACTTTCATTGTCTTATTTTATTATTATTATTATTTTTTGTCTTAAGGGATGCTTCTTTATACTTGTTAGCTGCTTGGTTGTTGAAAAGGCACTACAAACTCCAAGTCCATCCTCTTTCACCCTGGTTGACCTTTGGAATGCTGTTGTCAGCCAAGAAGACATTGATATCTTCAGTCTCCTGCTAGCTTGAATTCTTTAGGGCAGAGCCTGCTCAGATTATCTCCTGATGTCATTCCAAATGTCTGATGGCCATCTATGGCAACGGGGCTGGGCCGAGGCCTTCGGGGAAGGGGGGGCCCATGGAATGCCTAATGGAGCATTCTGTTCAAGAGAGACCTAGAGGTTGTTCTCTCTTGGATGCATGGTCAACATTACAGCTATGTCTAGAGGCCTGTTTGCTGCTTCTGGCAAAACGGACGCCATAGACATTTTGCATTTTTGGTTTTAAATAAAATCCCACTTGGGATGTGTATGATTTCTATTGATTTCAATTGGTGTAAATATGTATTAAAGAAGAAAAAAGGACTCAGAAAGTGTTAACAGTTAACAATTTATATCTGGTATTTCCTATTCCTGCTAACTCTCCTTATTAAGAATACCAAAATAAGACAAAGAAATCTCGAAAGGAGAGAATAAAGCCACCTCACTGCAAAATGTACCTTGTTTTATTTATCTCTCTAGGTAATTTTCTGAAAGATGGTATTTTACTTAGTTGAGAGCTTTTAAAGTTACTTCTTAAATATTTTTTTACCTAAAATTTTAATCTAAGGAAAACAATACAATTTTTTTCAAGAAGACAAGATCATGCATAGATTAAATGCTTCCCAATCATACTAGATTTGAAAATAAGGAGATACGTAATTATATCCATATTCTAATTTACTAGGAAAAAAGAGAATTAATTATCGTTAGAGATGAAGTCTCTCTAAATTATTTGGACTATGATGAAAATTAAAAGTAAAATGCAATAGAACTTTTAAATTTAAGTCAGGGCTTAACACTAGTTTGTTTTACCAGTATATTCTACTTCACTGTGACAAAGACCCAAACCAAAGAGGTCTGATTTCTTATAGATACTTTTTTTTTTTACTAAATCTATAGTTAAGTATTTCAATGTGAATAATATTCATATTTGTAATACA
Organism: Panthera leo; assembly: GCF_018350215.1. Classification (NCBI taxonomy): domain Eukaryota; kingdom Metazoa; phylum Chordata; class Mammalia; order Carnivora; family Felidae; genus Panthera; species Panthera leo. The sequence continues at coordinate 151,264,971 of NC_056679.1, forward strand.
ATGCTATTTGTAGTATATGTGCAAAAATAATACTATCTTATTAGAATGACAGTTGAAAGAAATCAATTTAAAGTGCCTAAGATTTAATGGCCATTCGCTATTTGTTCGTCTTGTATTAACTGCTTTAATTGATTTAATTGTATTAATGGTTTTATAAACTTTTTTCTTTTTATCCAAACAATAACCTCTCAGATAGACACTACAGTTTTCTCCATTTTACATATTTTAACAACTTAAGTTTAAGGAGGTGAAATTACTTGCCCAGGGTCTAATAGGTCATAAGTGCCAGACAAAGGACATGAACCTAGGTTGGTTTGTTTCCACTAGATGCCCTTAGCTATGATGCTGTACTGCTTCCTTAGACTTATAACCTTTGCTCATTTAGGAGGATGATGATATCAGGGGTGATATAATCGATTTTTTTTCCCACCAGAAAATACTTCAGAAATACATGTCATAACGTGTGTCATTCTCTTTAAGGTAGACAGCTTAGGAGGTTGTTTGCTTATTTCAGTAATGATGTCTTTAGCATCGGTCGCTATAGAAATCTCTTTAGGGGTTTGCTATGCAGCCTTAACAGTTTGCTTGTTGGCAAATCATTATCATTAATGATGAATTTGTTGGTGAAACTAAATCCAAACCAAAAGTGGTGAACAAGGTGGCTTGATGGAAACTATGATGTGATTATAAAGCAGATTATTTGTTATCTGGCACAGAAATTGACACTAATTGTAGATACAAAAGGGGATTTACAATGGTATTTCTGATGTGAACGTGTAGCCTGTAAGGAGACATTTTGGCAAGTAACACTATTAAATCAGGTACATTTTAAAAAAGTTACACTAATTCGAAGTTACACGTTATGTATGAACATCGTGGGAAACACCTTTTCAAGGAATGTTCAACAGGCAGAGAAGGGCAAATTGAGACCCTGGATTAGAATCCAGGCTCAGGCACTTAATAACCATTTGACTTGATTTTCTAAGTGCCCTTGTTATTAAATAGGGAAAGCGGCAGGATCTACACAGGATGATAATTTTGCCGAGAGGAGGTGTAGTCCTACCTAGTGCCTGGCATGTAGAAATTGCTCAATAAATGTTAGCTAATGTTATATTATTTCACTTTCAAGGACTGCTCCATGTTCCTGAAAAACATTTCAATGTCTCATTTATCTAATGATATTTTAGAAGATGTTTCCTTTTCTGTCAGCTTTCATGCTTAAAGCATTTTTTATTTCAGTATACGTCTTTTTATATTTGAAATAAATATACAACATTTAGGATAGTATGTTGATTAAACCAATATATTTTATACCAAGAAGGCTTACATTCTGGGGTTGCCAATTTATATTAGCCTTGTTTGGTATTCTTTTCAGAGAAACATATGTGTGTGTAAATGTTTGATTTTATCAGACTTTGCTCAGAATAAGGCTCCAAGGTTTTATTTTTTAGTTATGTCAGACATCTTCTAGACTGCTTATTGATGACATATTCTTCTAGACTGCTTATTGATGGCATACACTTACGCTTACTTTAAAGAGGCTTCCCATAAATACACAGAAGTAGTAGCTTCTTATTAAATCTGAGTTTTTAAGTGTTTTTAGTGTTTTAAGTGTGTGGTATAGGCAAAATTGTAAGGTTGCTGAAGTTTGTCTTTGTGTCACCAGCCTCCCTATACTCACCTTCAACTTGTCCTCTTTCACTCTGGCATACACCATTCACCCAGCAGCAATTTTTAAAATCAATAATATCTCTTTATTGAGTGTCTCTGTCTCCTCACAGCCTTTAGCTGATGTGACCCACAAGATCCTTTGACTCCTCAGCAGCCTCTTTATGCTCCAGTCTTCTCCTGGACTATGTTCTATCCAAGAAGCCAGCCACTCCAACAGTTTACCTCATGACACGCTCTCAGTGTGTTACTCCTTTCCGTGAACTTCTCTTCAGAAGTTTTCTGGAAGGAGTTCATTATCCAAAGGAGTATCCATCATTACACAAATTCCATACATTCCCTGCCCAGCTGGTCAGGAGATGCTCTAGAGAGGAGACTTTCCGAGTGTCTCAGGTCCCTCCCACTTTGCTGACATGTAAGTGAGCCCTGGGTGTAAGTGGGAAGCCTGGCTCTTACTTGAAGAAAAATTTTATTTTTTTGAAGAGATTGTGATCGGAGGATGAATTCTCTATGAGCAAAGTCTCGTGATGCTCCTTGAAAATTTGTCTACTTATTTTTTTTAAGAGATATAATAACACTTTAGTACCTGTTGTTCCAGGCTCTTTTCCTGTTCTCTCTTTGCACAGGAGGCACACAGTGGCTGCATGTCCCTTGTGCCATAGCTACTCCCTTCTGCCCCCAAAAGTCATCAGAGGTGTAATTAGTGACTATTTCTCCAAAAATGTCTTGAAGGGGATATACGAACCCTGTGATGAGAATGTGTTTTTCTCCCTGGATGAAGGTTAGAATCTGGAAGGGGTAGAGAGAGGTTCAGGGTTGGAGGACAAAATACATTCTGCCCTTTATCACTTCTATGAAATCACAGATAAAGCATCTTCCTATAGGCAGAGATGAATCATGTAAATTAAATATTTCCCAACTTTGTATGGCATGAAACCTGTAAATATGGAACATCCATATCAAATGTACTTTATATTATATTCTGAAGAAATTAATAAATGAAGAAATTTGATTCTAAGTGAAAGATTTTGAGCACTATTTAAAGAAGGGTAAGTAGGAAACATTCTACAATCTTCTTTTTTTATTCCCTTTGACCCCTTTAGCAATAGCAAAATAGCTAATCAATAGATTTAATTCTGTCTTTTCCATGTCGATCCCTTTTGTCCTTCATCTTTTCTGCTCCATCTTTTCATTTTCAGTTGTAAATTTTTTATTTTCAGCTGTAAGGTCAGTATAGCCATAAACACACACACACACACACACACTCACATAAACACACACCACTGGTTATTAACAATCAAAATTTTTTTTCATGCTTTGGAAAGTTACATTTTCTATTTCAGAATCATGGAATATTATTAATAATACTTTCCTATTTATTTGAATAACTTCAAAATAAAAAAAAACTGCTAACAAAGGAACTTATTTCTAAATAATTGATGATGTGTGCTACAGATAATATGGTCATAGAAGAGTTTTTATGATTTTTTTGTTATTAATCACTATAATTACTCTGATTACAATAATGATTAACTCACAGCAAATAAGGTATGTGCTTGTGCTCTTTATCTATTTTTGAAGGATTTATGTTCATCCATCTACACATTCCACACATTGTCACCTCATCCTTGCGTACCTGTGAGATTCTAGTTTGGGTAGTGTATGGCCACAGAACAGTTTGCACACTGGAGAATAAAGCCTGTGGGTTCCCTTACATTATTGCTGGGCCTTAGCCTTCTAAACTCCCTGAGTCAGGGATGATCATCTGAGTTTTCTAAAACTTGAATGTATTTGCTTATATACTTCTCATAAAAAGCACTGTCTGTGCTATTTTTAAATGACTTTTCTGAAGAGTCAATTCAAGCCATTTTTCATATTTCAAGTCGTTTTATTTAGTGCCTGAAACTCAAGTAGAGCTTGAGAATGATTTTTGGCTTATCTCTAGTGTTGGGTGAAATTTATCGTTTGCCAATCTACATAAAAATAATTAAACTATTTAAGTGCAAATGTAACTGACAGTAAATAAAAATGGACATAGAACTTCTGTGGCTGTATCCATATGCTTCCTTTGATCTCTCGGGACCTGAGATCACTAGGTGCTGGTTTTCTTGCTCCCGAAGAGCAAGAGAACCAACCCTCTTGAAGAAGGCTCTAATGAGGACTGAACAATCTACCACAATTTTCTTGTTCTAGAGAACAACTTTTCAGAGGGCCTCAGATTTGCTCAGATTCCTAGGCTTCACCTCAGATCCCCTGAGCAAGAACCTCAGGAATCTGCATAGTAACTAGCTCCTCAGGTGTTTCTTACGTTTATTTTGTTTGCAGCCACTGCCTAAGGGTGAGGGTGATGATAAGATCTGCAAAGTCTTCTAATTCCATAACCTTCTCCATTATTTGTTCCCACACTCTCAACTAATGTTAAATTTTATGGAACCTTTAAATTAGTGAACACCTTTCAAAATAGTAACAATGAGAGGTCAAAATTATAGGAATCTTTCTTTCTTTTACCTCCCTTTGCTCATGTTGTAAACAATCAAAAAAGACATGCCCTGTATATTCTGCCCATTGTGATTAGAAAACCCATTAAGCAATATGGGACCTAATACTTTCAAATTTCTGTGCCTTTCTTCATCTTTACATATCTGAGGGGTAGTGCTTATCTTTTCTGGATGAACTGTGCTCTTAGATCCTGGTATCTTAGCAAAACCTGTAAAATGGGTTTCAGATCCAGTGACCTCTACCGTTAGTGACACCTGAGCTGCGAGCACATTCCTATTTCAATAAGCCTAGATTCCCTGCAACCACAATCACAATCCCTGTTCACAATCACGTGAGAAATGTGGCTTTTCACTAAAAAGATTTTCAACTAAAACAAATATTCCTTATGACCTTGATAAGTACCTTTGCCTGCCATGCAATCTTATAGGGCCTTCACACCATTGCCATCCCAGGCAACATGGGGATCCCTGTTCCCAGCCTTTTAACTTCTCTGCATAGCCAGCTGCTGCCATTAACCTCTCTTGGATCCAGATATTTTTAACACTCCAGGTTAGGGGTTCTCTGATGAGCCTGTTTCTTGTTCCAGCATTTTTCTGAGATGAACAAACATGTTCTCAAGCTGGCTTACAGCACCAAGTGTGGTGAATACATATATATATATATATATATATATATATATATATATATATATATATAATTTTTCATTTTTTAAAATGTCCCATTTTATAAAACTAAAAACATTAAATGGCGATTAAGTTTGTTTGTGTCAACTCAGCCTTATAGATTGTACTGAAAACTTCAAAGCTATGTGTGATAATATAGTTTTGAGGGTGAGGCCTTTCATATTTTGCTACTGGGGTACCTAAGTGGGAAAAAATATGGCTAGCTGATCAGTCATGTATTATGAAATGATTTTGTCTTCGCTACTCATCTCAGAAGCTAAAAACTGGTGCTAGTTTTAATTATTTGGAATGTGGCTGTGTGGTGGGCTTCTTCAGCAGTAGGGAGGGGGCAGGGCATGCCAGTGGAGACAGGAACCCACGAATATTGTGCAGAATCCTTTTGGGACTTCACATGAAGCAGCGGTAATACCTTTTTACTGGATAACTAGAACTGTTTTTGCGATGATTTACACATAGCCCAGCAAAGAGTCACATCCATTTGGTATCCTCCCCGAGATTACATGACTTGTTTCCAGTCACAAAATTACTGAGCAGTGAAATAGAGATTACAGCTCACAGCTGCCTACTTCTGCTCTGGTGTTCTTTGGACAGTACTCTTCAGCTCTAACAAGAAAACACTTAAGATCTTTCAAAGGCAAACGAGAAACAAGTCGTTCACGTTCACTAACACCCCTTTGAGATGTAGGGAGATGACTGGATTTATTTAAAAGTCTTATGATTTTGCATATTTTGCTTTGACACCCCTGCCTTTCACAATTGTTAGAAATGGACATCATTTACTGATTATTTTGCTTTGCATACTGTTGTTGCATATTGTTAAATGATGTGCTGATTAATAACTAATGTTGATTTGGACTAAATGTAATGGAATAAGCAAATACATTTGTAAAATTAGATATATTGTATAATTTAGTTGCTAATTGGTATCATAGAGCTGTTGGAGGTTATTTTAGACCAATCCCTTGCAGGGAAATCCTGTCCACGATTTCCTCCCATATCCTGTAGCAATGTTTTAAGACCCCCTCCCCCGTTTAAAAAAATTCATTTGCTTGTCCGGGCTTTAAAGCAAACACTTCTCACAGGCAGATACATCTCCAAAGCTCTGGGTTAAAATAAATCCTTTTAAATTCAGAACATGGTAGTTATCTCCTAAATGATTTCTTTTCTAGAGGGTCAGAAAAGAATAAAGTATTTAGTGTGAATATATTTTCATGACCTTGATCGAATCCGTATGATGTGCAGCATTGTCAACACAATATATTATAGCAATATAAGATATTAATATAATAATTATTTGAATAAATATCAGATACTTATATTAATACAGGATTATTGAGTCATAGAATTTCTGAGCTGTTTGGAAACACTTGCTGATGAGCCCTCTGGGGTCTAGAAGGTTTTGTAATTAACACACATACACCACACACACACACACACACACACACACACACACATACGTGTGCTAGTTCATTGTTGAGTCACTTATATGAACTGTTTAATATGTTCTGTACTTAGGTAATGTGCGTATGCTTATGCTTTGGTACATTTGGTATTTTTAATTATTTTCTAATATTTCAAAAAATTTTCAACCTGAACTTCTGATTTCTGAGTTCATTTTCTAAACATATACATTGTCATTGATTATTTTTTATTTCTGCTGTTGCATATACACCATAAATATTTTCAGTTTGGAAATCAGTTTAAATAGCAAAGAGAATCTAAAAAAGAATTTGTACTATAGATATTTTAATGTGTTTATGTTCTTTTTTTAAAAGCAACATTTTAATATGCTCCGATAAAACTGTATTTCTCTAATAAGGTATTAAGTCTGGTGGCTGAAAATAGTTCCCCAAAGGAATGTCACTCACATTAATTTTCCATGTGCTCTCTTTTACTTATAGTTTCATTGTCCACATGTTTAAAGTCTAAGAGAAAAAAAAAATCTCTGGATATGAAGTTGGGAGATAGATCCAAGTCTACATCTACGTCCTCATGTTGGTGACCTTGGGTAAATTTTATTTTTGTGCTTCCATTTCATTTTTTTAAAAACGAGTAGTTGAAAGCATCAAAGACTCTTTCCCACAATTCAAACACTCCATGAGCTCAAAAGATTTGATTGAAAGAAATGTGTGGGCATCATTACCTGACTGCCCAGTATTTTCATGGTCACACACTTGTTCCGTATATCTGAAGTCCCTTTAAGGAAGTTAACTCTTTGTAGGTGTGAGATAGGGTCATCAAGAGAAGTGGGGTAAATAGAAAAGGAAGGGGAAATAAATTAATGACAAAGACAGAATGATAGGTGGTGGAAATGATTCCCTTTTTACTTCTTTATATCTATGGTCTAGTTATTCCTGTTTGAAAACCTTACTGGCACCAGGTATTATCAACAGGGATGAGTAATATGTAATTTTTATCTTTACTGGGTTACATTTGGCCCACAGACAGTTGACAGCTGTCAGTCAGGTGGCTGGTCAATGAGGAGATACATGTAAAGCTGCCAAAGTATTTTTGTTTCTTTAAATACTTATAAGTAAACCATTTTAGTTGGAAGCTTCATTGTCCTGAAATTAAATAGGTTGATATTCACAATATAATTTGTTGAAGTTAGCTGCTGGGAAAACCAAAATTTTCCCTGCAAATATATGGGTAAACAAAATGTTTTTCAAATGTCTTTCTGAAACAGGAGAATAATTAATTTTTCTCTACTATAAATGGAAAAGGCCATCCTTAAGATTTGAAGATACATTACACATAAGGCTTAAAATTTAAAAAAAGTTTTTAAATTAAACTTTTAGTACACATATGAGTCAATGCAACATTCAGTCATAATTTCTGACTAAGACTTATTAAAAGAAACCATTTCCTTACATTGAGGGGGTTGGTATAGGTATTTTTGTGACACAAGAGTTGAGGGTTTACCAGAAAGGACGAACGTGTACCTGCATGTTGATCTAGGAATTAAAGCTTCTTTTCATAATTACAGGAAAAAAAACCATGGAAGTTTAGATTACGCTCACAGTTCAGGGCATGGTTAAAATGACAAGTTTTGGTTATTTAGAAATATTTGGGTTATACCTAATATTGTTTCTAATAGGTTCAGTCACACTTAAATAATTCACAAGAGTCATAAAAAAGAGATTGGAAGAAGATTTTGTATGGCTTATATTTAGTGTTCATGACAAACAGTATATTAATTATAGTCCATATAGTAATGCACATGAACACTTAACGAATGTAATTCTAAAGTTGACTTAAGAGTGGATATTCAGTGTTGCAGTAGTTGTCTCTAAAAGCAAATGCTCTGATTCTTTAGGAATATAGAGTTTAGAATATAGAATATAGAGTTTAGAATATAGAATCTAGAATCTAGAATATAGAATATAGAGTTTAACAGACTAGATAAATATCAAGTGCATGCAGTACATACTCATTTTTTAAGAGACTAATGAAGTTATCTAAAAAGTGCAGTGACTGGAGTTACTTAGGTGCCAGAATCAATATAATGAAGATGATAGAATATCACACAAAAATAGCAGTTTGACACCACACTATATTCCTTTTTAAAAAATAAAATATACTTTACTTTTATGAACCATATTCTGCATGTAATAATTTACAATGAAAATCAGACTTGGGTTTTACTTTTTAAATTATGTTTTAAAAATATTAGATTTTTTGGGTGGGAGGATCATTTCCGGTAATTTTTTAAACCGCAAATAGTTAATAATTTTAAAACGGCAATGAAGTCAGTCTAAAAGAGTATGATACTTATAAATTTGTGGCTAATCCATATCATCATTGATTTGAAAATTGTTTTAGATGAAGTGGTCATTAAAAAAAGTCAGATCTTATTATTTTCCTACTATAGAACTATGTATTAAGCATGTAGATTGAAAATTATTATGAGATCATCAGAATAAAACAATTGCCTCATAATATTAGTAATTTATACTGGCAGGAGCCTTTCTCTTCTTAAGCACCAGTTCTACCCCCCACAGCCCAGAAAATTGATTTTATGGCTGATAATTTATAGCATTCTTGATCAGTGTATGCTGTGTGTCGTTTACATTCATTAGCCCATGTTGCTTGTGAATATGGAATTTGGTTGTTAAAATGGTTTCATATGTTTACTATGTATAGTCTTTAGCTTTGAGCTCCTTACTTGCTTAAATAAATGTTTTCAATTTGTATAATACAACAATTTGTAGAGAAATGCTGTGAATCATAGTTAAAAGAATGAGTCCTTGAAATAGAATCATTTTTTAAAAATATATCCTGACATGTGGTCTTATTTTTCCATGTTTTGTATTAATTAAAATCCTATTCTGAAAAAAAATATTTTTGCCTAAACTTTTGAATTCACAAAATAAAAATACCAAATATATAAATGTACTAATTTTGGAAATCAGTGACGTAAAAACATGCTTTAGTAATGTCTTCGATGTTTATTCCAAAGATTTTTCTCCAAAGAAACTCTTTGTAAAGTAATGAGAAAATGTTGCCACTTTTAATTATTAAATATTCTATGCAATACATGTTTTTAAATTGTATTATAAATAAAATTCATTTCATATTCTCTTTAATCATATTCCTGTCACATGCACCCATAAAAAATAGTAGCGCATGAAACGTTTGAAAAGAGCATGTACCATTTCACATTTTTATTTGATTTATTGAAAAATAACATTTTATTCAGAATAGATTATGACAGAATTAGATAAAAAAGAGATGAAATGTTATTTATGTGTTTGTTTTAATAGTCCAATAGCATATGTGTAATTACTTCTGCATCTTTCAAATATTGGAGATAGTAATGAAAGAGACCGACATTCAAAATATAAAGTATTTCCTATAAAACTTTTTTTGAATGTAAAAAATTGTCAAATGGTAGCAGCTCTACTTTCTACACCAGGCAAACCCACTGTTGAGTTAGTTGGCTCTGATTCCAGTGGGTCTCATCAGCTTTCTGAATGTAGGTTCCTCAGCAGTGCCTCTTCCAAGATAACAAAATCAACTTTTAAAGATTAAAAAATATATTTTGGCAATTGAAACTCACCAGTGCCTTTCTGCTTCTCCAGGAAGTTGTACCCTTCAGCACCTGCTGAGGGCTTTGTTGTCCAAACTCTGACAGGTAAAAAAATTCCTGTAGAATAAAGCCAGACCAGCTGGCTTTGAAGAGAAACCCCCCAGTTTGGGCTGCGCTTGTCTCTTCTCCTTTTCTATGAAGACCCAGGCTTTCCCCCCTTGATCGTCAAGCCGTAAGATGCGTGATCCCTGTGCACAAGTGTCTGGCAGGCCGAGGTGCACCTGTTCCTGTCACTCTGGGGTAAATTTAGCTGTAAAGGTATCACTGACAACCAGACCTTTGTCAGTGTTGGCAAAAGAACACAGAATTGCTTCGCTCCCCTCCCCCTTCCAAGCCCCAATGCTGCTAGTTCAAATGGAAAATATCAAATTGGAAGTCTATCCAAAAATCATTCCCAAAAAATGAGATTGCTTTCATATGGTAAAAAAGTAAGTTTCCTCATTTCACGCAGACTTTAAAATTACATTTCCAAGAATAATCTTGGAACAAGACAAGTTTTTGTTCAATTAATTGTGGCTGGAAACTTTTTAATGGAAACATAGCACACACTTACTTCATTTCAGATTATTAAATTGTGTTAAGCCTTAAAGTTAGTTGCCATTCTTTGCTGTAGCTCATTTGTTCTTTTCAATCCAGAGAAATATTAGAACGTTAAAACTTATCACATAGGAGGGTTTAATCATCCTACCAAAATTAGACAGCATGTAGCTCTGAAAGACTGAATGTCAAATTGTGTGCTCGTAGCCCTTAAACTACTGAGAATCTAGGACCCCACTACTACATTTAAAATGACTGTTCATGTTTGTGGAAAACCGTGGACGTTTAGGAACTGGTAAAGCTAGAGGTCTCTTACTCTTTGATTAAGGTAAGGACATTTATCATTTATGTAAATTTTTTAGATTAATTGCTGTACTGACAGTTTGAGAACAATTCCTTTTGAAGGAAAATGGAGAGGCAGGCAGTGTTCATTGCTATGTCCGGCATAAATATAGTAGTTAACATATATAAAGTAGCCCAAAGAGTATTGTGTTTAGCCAAAGCATTCTGAGCTTCTCTTTAATAATTATGATTTCTTAAGTGGTGTTAAAAAGAATTGTGCAAAGTACCTGTTCTACCATATTATTGCTGTTTACAAGGGCTGGGTGTGATGAGAAAAAGAAATCTGGGTCAAAATAAAAAATGCTTTGTAAAATAAACAAAGTTCCTATTTACTTACTATGTATAAACAGCCACTCACCAAGCCTCATTTCTCCGCAGGGCACCACTTTCAGATAAAAACATAGACCTGAATGGCATCATCCAGTATCCAAGGAAACCATGTAAGTACCTCTCTCACTGTGTACTTCTCTTATTCAGGGTTTAAAAGCTAGCTGAGTACTGAATAAGTGAGTGTTTTTATTTAATAATTATACGGGAGGTACTTTTTAGGAGCTTGCTAAAAAGAAACAGGTTCTTGATTGTTATGTGCGTCATAACAAAACCCTTATGTTTTTCATCATGTTTCATAAAATTGTGTGTTTAGTTGCAATCTCTCCATCAATTCTCATTCTTAGGTACAAAACAGCTACTCAAAGTCATAATGAATTGAGAGTTTCAAGCTTTTCCAAGACCCATTAGTGTCTGAGAAACAATGTTTCAGAGGCCTTGTGCCAGGAGTAGTGACCTAATTGTAATAAACACTTTTTAAATTTTACAAATTAAGAAAAAACTGATTGGAAAATAGTAGTTTATTGGTAAACATTTATAACAGTTGATTCGGTTTTAGACTTCCTTAGGGAGCGAGCAACTGAGCAAAAAGGTGAAGTTACAGATTTAAACAATGTAAAGAATCCTGACAACAAGTGTAATTTTTAAGATGTGAAAAATCTGTTTGCAGAAAGGGTTGGAAAGTTGGCATATTGTGTTCTTTATTTTTGTTTCCCCTAACTCATTAGTTTGTAGCTAATTTCTGTAGCTAATTTTAGCATTCTAATTAATTTTCAGAACCATGGAATCTACTGAATCTACTGTAGAAATTGTTTCCAAACAACACACTATTCTGGACAAAGATCCACTTTATAAATATTTGGAATATTCTACTAAGTATTTCTTTACTTGGACTTTATTATTTTTTTTCTTATTTGCACTCTGTACTTTTAAAGTCAAATTATTTTCAATACTAAATAATTATTCATTTTCATTTACTTTTGTGAAAATACTTAAAACTCTATACTTATGTAATTATTGACTGCTTTTTTTTTATCATCTGGATTAGCTATGTGGTTTATCTAGTCTTTTTTTTTCTTTTCCATCTAGTCTTTTAAGTATAGACATACTACTTTTCATCAAGGTTTTCAGGAGTTGCATTTAAATGTTTCAAGTTTAGCTCTGTTGTTTGGAAGTTTTTCATACTATTTTCATGTATTTTTGTTACTCTTGTATTTCTGTCTTTCCTTTGCAGCATGGTTCTTTACTAAGCGTAAATGGTAGAGATGATCTCACTCAGTTTCTCTGCTGAATTAGACAGACCCTTCCTATTCAATGTCTACCTGCAGGAGCATTTCACTTTCCCACATGACAGTGTGGTATTAGTTATGCCTTTCTATGTTCCTGTCTGCTTACATATGTTACAAAATGCATCTTTCTGAACTGACAGATGAGAAGTTGTGTTAGACTAAGGAATTTGCTGGTACTTTGGAAGGGTGTAAGAGCCTCCTCTCCTGGTAGGAGGACCTGGCTAGGAAATGAGTTTTCTTACGCTAGATAACAAACTCTACAAGTGTGTAGTTTGAGGCATTAGGTATTGCCCTCTAAACAGGAATTCCTTGCCACAAAATAAAGGCTCGGCTATCGCTGGGTAAACTTGGAAGCAGAGCAGGGTTAGAATAGATCTTTATAAAGAAAGAAAAGGTGAATCAGAAGGGAAGAACACTGGCTAATGCCATAATTCCCTATCTTGAGCAAGTGGAATCTTTTGAAATTCCATTCTCCTTATATAGCAAGAGTAGACAAAAAAAGTCTATATTGCAATGCTTGTGGCACAATTTTAAGTATTTGCATGAGAGTATAGATTTTTGGAAAAACTGTTTAAATGTTATAGGTTTAATTCAGCCTCCTATACCAAAGGAGAAATGACTTGGTAGAAATAAGTTGATACATGCACATCCTTTCCTCAGTAATGTTTTCTCCAACAAACGCTAACAATGAGTGAGTTCTCATTACTCATTAAGAACTTTTTGAGATGATGGACATTGCTCTATATCTGCACTGTCCAGGATGGTTACCAGTAGCAGTGTTTGAAATGTGGCTAGTACAATGGAAAACCTGAATTTTAAACATAATTTAAATTTAATTGATTTAAATTTACTTAGTGACTAGTGGTGACATAATGACTAGTGACTGGTTACTATACTGGTATTTTGCTTTTATCAGAAATTAAAATACAGTCCTGTGAAGAATTTCTAATCTTTTGGTATCCTATCATACAATATATCATTTTTTATATTTACTTTAATATTTGAATTATCATTGCAGTGGAATTTCTTTATAACACTTTCTGAGAGATGAATGTTTTTAATACTGTTGATGGGAAGACATTATAACTTTGTTTTATAAGCCTGGGTAGCAACTTTCAAAATGGACATTATAAGCAAGACTGTGTCTAAAAAGAAGAACACTCTACTGAACATTCTAACAATGGTGGTAAGTATTTCCAAAAGTTCAGTTACAATTTCTGTAATACATCTTGCAGTACAAAATGTAACCAGTCTACAAAAATGCTCACTAGCCTTGTGTCCCCAAAGCTGACTGTGCTTTCAAAGCACACATCAGATTTTAAATCATATCTTAAAGCCATGCTCCCATGGCTTTTTCAGCATTTAGTAAAAGTGAACATTAGGATGCATCATGATATTTTAATAATATTACTAGTACAGTAACATTATAGACAGAATTATTAGCTAAAAGTATACCAAGAATTTAAAGTTTACAGCGATTTAAAATAAAACATTTATTTTGTGTGTGTGAGAGAGAGAGTGTGTGCGCAAGTGAGGAAGGGGCAAAGAGAGAGGGGGGACAGAGGGTCTGAAGAGGGCTCTGCACTGATGGCAGAGAGCCCGATGTGGGGCTCAAACTCACGAACCACAAGATCATGGCTTGAGCCAGAGTCAGACCTTCAACCAACTGAGCCACCAAGGTGCCCCAATGTTTATTTTTTAAAAGAGTCCGCACATCAATTCATTTCAAGAAATGTAGGATATAGGTTATTTGTGGGATATTGAACTAGAGACCATGAGGAATTTTTTTTAAATGGAAGATGTAGCATTCATCTTTTTAGGAACTCCATTTATTGGATTTGGGTATCTCCTTTTGGATGGTTAGGATTCAGATAAGAGGAGAGAGGAGACTTTTTTTGTCACAACCTTGCACAAGCTGCTTACCGTGTCCCTCCCACTGCCAAACAACCAGATTCTAGAAAAATACACTTTCTAATGAATTATTTGAATGAGAAAAAATTTTTGGACAGTTCCCTGATCTCAAAACCAAAAACCTAAACTGTGTGAATGAAAGGTGGAATTGCGACAGTGAGCAAATGGGAAATGTGGGCATGGCAAGGCTGGACTGGATGAGCTGTGTTGTTAGGGGTGCTTCTGGGAGGATAGCAGTCATATGCTCTGTTAGACTTCTCATAAGCCAGCCTTCTTAAAACAACAGGAAGATGTGGCAACCACATCTATAGACCCAGTTTTTTGGTCTCCTTTGATGTCCTTGAGTGTCCTCAGTTAGGTAGTCAGCCACTTGCATACTGTCAGGTCTATTTTCAGAAAGAAGGTCTATCCTTGCTTAAAAGCCAGTGTTCTATGTGGAGAAAATATGGTCTTCAATTACGGGAATGCTGCAAATCACAGTCTTCAGTGTCCTCGTAAAATATCTTCTCTGATAACTTCATGCCTGAGAAATTGTTTTTATCATGACCTGTGACCTCTGATCCTGAATCACTGCTTTAGCTTTTTATGTATTTATTGATGTATTTCTAATTTACTTATCTAAAATTTTATTATCAAAATTCCAAACATATGAAAAAGTAGAGAGAATATATAATAAACTTTCACACAACTACACCTGCCTTCAACAACTATTATCTCACGGACAGCTTTGTTTCAACATATTCCCATTTCCATCTCCTACCCCCACCCCAAATTATTTTGAAACCAATTCTAGACATGACATCATTTCATTCTTTAATATTTCAGCAGATAGCTTTATAAGATTAAGACTTGTTTTTTAACTGAAAAAAAAATGAATCACATCTATAAAACAAGCCACACCCAGAAGTCAATATTTCCTCAATCTTATCAAATACACACAATCAATATTCAGATTTTCCCAACTGTCTCATAAATTTTTATAATGACTTTTTACTGTGAAACGGAATACAGATAAGATCCACACATTGTAAATGGTTATTTATCTTCTGTTTTAATCTAGAGGTTTCCCCCCCTGTCTATTTTTCCTCATTTGTTGAAGAAACTGGAGTATTTGTGTGGTAGACCTTTCCATAGTTTGTATTTGCTGATGCATTCCTGTGGAGTTGTTTAATAAGCTCCTCTGTTCCTTATCTTTTCTGCTATTTGGTACTTAAGACTAAGAACTTGACCAAATACATTTGGAGGAGGCTGGGCAAGAGCACTGGTTCTCTCTCTTTTTGTGATGTGTGATCTCTTTTTGCCTTGAGTTAAGGAATACCTAGCCTTGGGAAGTTTCCGCTCACATTTGCCCAAGTCAGTACTCTGCTAAACTCTCAAGTGGGACTCTTCAGCTCTCAGGAAATCTTTCTTTACACAGCAGCTCTCTGCCAGGTGCTCCGTCCTGTGAACTGTGGCTGCCTATCCTCCCATATTTTCAGACCTGTGTTCTCAATTCAGGGAATTTTACCCTCCCTGTGCCTCTGCTAAGAAACCCTCAAGACTGTAAGCAGTGCACTGAGAAGATGGACATCGTTGGCTTCTCATTTCTTAGCGATCTCTTTGTTGCCTGCTGTCCATGTCTTAAAAACCATTTTTCATATTTTTTGCCATTGTTGTTATTGTTGTTGTTTTAGGAAGGAGGGTAGACATAGCCCCTCTTAGTCCATTTTGGCTAGAATAGAAAGTCTCCTTAGTTGGTTCCAAAAAAAGTTCAGCTGTGGTTTATTAATCCAAACAACATCTTATTAAAATGAAACTCAATATTTAAAACAAACTGAAAAAGGTGTGTGTGTGTGTGTGTGTGTGTCCTTTGAAACACGGCTATAGATTTAAAACCATGAGTGCAACTTTCAAGGCCTGTTTTTATAATTTTTTAAATTATTGATTGATTGGTTGATGTATAGTTAACATACAGGGTTATATTAGTTTCAAGAGTATAATATAATAATTTAATAGTTCTATACATTATTCAGTGCTTATCACAGTAAGTGCACTCTTGATAACTTTTAGGTATTTCACCCAACCCTCCGCCCACCTCCCCTCTGGCAACCACTAGTTGGTTCTCTGTATTTGAGTCTGTTTTTTTGTTTGTTTCTTTTTTCCTTTATTTGTTTTGTTTCTTAAATTTCACCTAAGAGTGAAATTATATGGTATTTGTCTTTGTCTAACTTGTTTCACTTAGCATTATGCCCTCTATGTCCATCCAGGTGGTTGCAAATGTAAGATCTCATTCTTTTTTTTTTAATGTTTATTTATTTTTGAGAGAGAGAGAGAGAGAGAGAGCTAGTGGGGGAGGGGAAGAAAGAGAGGGAGACACAGAATCTGAAGCAAGCTTCAGACTCTTAGCTGTCAGCATAAAGTCCGACGTGGGGCTCAAACCCATAAACCGTGAGATCATGACCTGAGCCAAAGTTGGATGCTTAACTGACTGAGTCACTCAGGTGCCCCAAGATCTCATTCTTTTTTCATGGCTGAATAATATTCTATTGTATGTCTATACCCCATCTTCTTTATCCATTCATCTATCAATGGTCATGATTTTGGCTACTTTCATAATTTGTCTATTGTAAATAATACATTTTATTTTATTTTATTTTTTTATTTTTTATTTATTTTTATTTTTTTTTTAACATGTATTTATTTTTGAGACAGAGAGAGACAGAGCATGAATGGGGAGGGTCAGAGAGAGGGAGACACAGAATCTGAAACAGGCCTCAGGCTCTGAGCTGTCAGCACAGAGCCCGACACGGGCCTCGAACTCATGGACCGCGAGATCATGACCTCAGCTGAAGTCAGCCGCTTAACCGACTGAGCCACCCAGGCGCCCCGAAATAATACATTTTAGATTGAACAGGTCATTTATTATTAATCAGATCCTGAGACTTTTCCGCATTGTTTTTGTTTTTGTTGTTTGTTGTTGTTATTGTTAATTGTGTGTTTTAACATTTTGTTAATTTTGATTTTCTGAAATATAAACTTTTTTTGTGTGTGTTTTAAGTCATTTAACAGTTGTTTTTTTTTTAAACGTTTATTTATTTTTGAGACAGAGAGACAGAGCATGAACGGGGGAGGGGCAGAGAGAGAGGGAGACACAGAATCCGAAACAGGCTCCAGGCTCTGAGCTGTCAGCACAGAGCCCGACGCGGGGCTCGAACCCACGGACCGTGAGATCACGACCTGAGCCGAAGTCGGGCGCTCAACTGACTGAGCCACCCAGGCGCCCCAAGTCGTTTAACAGTTTTAAGAAAACATACAAGTCTATGTCAGTAGTATAGTTGATTTTGAATATTTCTTTCTTGTCTTCTAATAATTTGTGACTGTGTGGTCCTGACTGTTGTATGACCATGATCTTTTCTATATCCTGTCTTATCTTTGTATATCTGGGAAAGTTATTACTTATTTCTTATTTTTATTCATTTATTTAAAATGAATTTATTATAAGGACTCTTAAGGTTATATAACATTCCACATATTCTGTACTTTTCCTACAGGCTTAAGATTATACCGTGTTAGTCTAAATCTATAACACTATTAAATAGTATTACAAGCATTTCTTGGAAAGGAATAGGGATTAACAGGAAGCAGTGGATTTTTCATAAATTTGGCAGGCTATTTGGGAAGCGTTTTTTTTTCTAGGTAGCTTAAATATCCTTGAAACATTAATTTTGGAATAAGAGTTGCATAGGAACCAGTATTATTCCTCCACTTTATAAGAGAGGCACCTCTGCCATCTCCCTTTCTTGCCCTGCATTTGCATGAACAAAGTTTCGCTGAATGTACTGGTGCTCCCACCTGCAGCCAAACCCATCAGTCCCTGGACCAAATCCAACAACAATAGGAAGCATATGTAGAGCCTTTGACTTTTTCTTCCTCAGTGGGCACATCTGGTAGCCCAGCTACAACTGCTGGTCTCCATATTGCTGCTCATTCTCACCTTGAATCTGTGTGGTCCCCTAGATCTGAGAGGCCATGACTCTGGGCCTCGTCCAGGGATCTGGGTGGCCCATAGTCACAGAAATGTTACCCTTTTGTCTCTTCATGGGACTAGATCTCTGCTGTCTCCTTGAATCCTTGAGTGCTGTCTCTATGTCCTCACTCTGTGCTGTGGTGTCTCACAGTATATGATCAGCTCTGGTAATGACCACCACTGCCTGACTTCTAGGTATCCAGATAGTCGCTTCTTTCTGTCTAAGATGATACTGTATTACCTATAGCTGTGTATATGACTTCAGGACTCACTGTGCCCTTTGAATATTGTGCCTGTCTATCTCACTGAGCCTTGGGTGATAGCCATTGATGGGGTCAGCTCTGTTTTTATGATCTTAAATGTGAATACTGGCCCAGTATTGCTAACTGTGCATTGTGCTTCATGCCTGTCACAGGGAGAAGGGTCACCAATGTAATGAGTCTCCCCACACTGGACAGTGGTGTCTCACTGGTCACACCATAGTAAGGAGTTCATTCACTTTCTTATTTGCTATTTAGCTCTTAGTTCCAAATAGCTTTTTTGGTAACTTACAATAAGACTGTTAAAGTAAGGGGCAGAACCAAGGTGAGTAATAAATAGGGAGTGGGGTAAAACCGAGCCAGAAAACCAAGGCCCTCGCTAAGAAGCCTACAGTTGAGGTAATTGAATTTTAGGCCAAGTGTTCTGCCAATCAGAGAAAAATGGAGGCGGAAAGAAACTGATGCTACTTACTATTAGATCAGAGTGGCACAGAAGATTCAGTTCATCCAGAGAGATGCTCTTGTTTTCCTAACTGTGTATTTTGGGGAGGGATATATTAAGTGGCTTGTTATATCGCATTTTTCTATCAGAAAATTGTATTAACATACCAGTGCATGTTGCTGAATGTTCTTTTCTTTCTAGCATGCAATACTTCAAACAATTATTTTTCAAAATGACTTGAGTTCTGCCCAATTATTTTCTAGTATCCAGAGTAAAAAGTAAACAGTGAAAAATAAGTAAAGTGAAAAAGTAAAAAGTAAAAAGTGAAAATAACACGTATTTCCACTCAGTTTATGCAAAAATATTATCTCGGTAGGTAATTGTTGTGAACATTTTTTTTCTATATTGATGACATTCTTTTTTCTTTTTAAACTAAGTCTTTGCAGTCCAGTGTGCATTTACACTTACAGCACAGCTCCATCTGGATTAGTCCGATTTCGAAGGCTCACTAGCATCATGTGGGAGGATGAGGTAGCAGTGGACAGGACGGCTCTGGTTTGTTGTGATATCCTTGTGATCCTTTCATTCTTGAGATATCACAGCTACAGTTATCACCAGGAACCTTGAAAGGCAGACTTTTCATTGTTCTTTGTCCGGAGTGTTCATTAATCCAGAAGTTATCATTTTGTGTCCCCGACACTAATTTGATGAGAAGAACAAAATAGATTTAGTCACTATCGAGAAAGTGAGCAACTTCTTCTGAAAACTTTTGGAAGCTTCCTTTCAATTCTTTCGTCACTAGTACATACACTTATTTATGTTATCTTGGAAATTTTCTTGATCTCTTTTTATGCCAATTGCTTCTTTACACCTTCCATGATTTCACCAGCTCTCTGTCCCACTGTTCCAATAGGAATTAGTTTGTAGTTTTTCAGAGGTAATCATGACTTTCTGCTTGACATACAGTTACTGGTTAATTTCTTTATTATCTCCTTGTTGAAAACTGAGATCTGTTGGCTATTCTTCTCCCCTTTAGTGCCTTACATGGAGTAAAGTGTAGTCAGTAATGCTCACTGAAGGAACATATATATGTCTTCTCCTCTTACTATGGTCTAGAAAGCAAGGGGCATGCTATTGACTCCTTTGGTATCTTTGTAGTTACTAACATAGTGCAGGGTATGCAGTTGGTGCTTAATAAATTCTTGCTGACTGGAGTCATGACTTATAATTGGCCTTCCTAGTCTTGATTCAAATCTAGTTCTATCACACTATTACATTGCATTCTTGGAAAGAACACCACTGTTTTCATTTGAGGAAGAATTACAAACACACACATCCACTAGTCTTCTTTCTTTGCTCCTAAATGACTCTGAAAAAAGGAAAGAATCAATGGAGAGAGTGCCACTACCTTTGGTTAAATACCAGCAAAGTATAATACAGTATATTTTTTGCCAGAAGAAAGAATGTGACTGCTGTTGTAGGTCTTAAACATTATGATGAAGGAAGCTAGTTTGTGGATATTGGAATCATTCATTCTTTCATTCAATAAACACTTACTAAACACATATTATGATTAAAACATTGTGTTGCACACAGGGGATAAAAATGGTAAGTTTTGACCCTCAAACCGCTCACATTTTAGATAGAAATTCAGATCATGCCAGAGACCTCTTTAAAATATTTGTCAGTTTAGAGAAAGCTAGCTACTAATGGGAAAAAGATTCAACATGCCTAATTTTCACTCTCTTTTTCCTTCCATGGTGTTGGTTGGTAAGTATTTTTAGAATAAATGTGTAGATAGTGGTTTGTTTTTAAAGAACTCACATTATTTGGCATTTATTACATTTTATTTGTTTCCTTGATTGATTAATTGCAGTTAAATTACCTTAGCATTCTAGAAGAGATTTTATAGATTTTGACATGTGATTAAACAGCATAAAGCATAACTAATGTTGTTTTAGTGGCATGCTATGTATTAAAGCATAAAATTTAAACACATACTTCGTCAGGAATTTTTGCAGTTACAGTGAATTTGAAAGATTCAAATATTGGAACTCCACTCCCACTGTTAGGGAGGGGTAGGAATTTTATAATTGAGATTATTATAGAAGAGTGTCCTGACATAACTGATTGACTTTCGTGATGTGCCTTGAAAGTTCAAATTCAAGGTGTGCACTTATTTCAGTCAGCTTATTCTGAATGTTTAAATAAGAAATACTATTTCTGGGTATTCTGAATAACTCGTTGTACATTTATTCCTAATAGTGAGCATTTGGACTAATGATGGATTACTAATGAGCATGTAAATGTACCACCTGATTACATTAATATATGATCTTCCATGACGAGGTCTGAAATGAACATTTCTAATATGTATTTCTTTTCCCCAAATGGCACTGTGGCGTATACTGAGCAGGACTGAGACAAGGGTGTTTTTCTTAAGAGCCACTGATTTAGTCAATTATCAAAAATCACATTATAATAAATGCTGTTCTAAGAATTTTGATTAACCTTTAAATAAATGTTACTTTGGAAAAAAAATCTGCCAAATGTGTTAATGATAAATTGTGAAGTGGTAGTAATTGCAAGTATGGCTTTATGGATAATATAGTTAATTGATACCACCCTCTCAAACATATATAGCACATCAGCTGCTATGGGGCTGGGTGATAGTAATGGCATCTACAGCATTTTTGATGCATTGAGGATGACATGAGTAAAATGGAAACTTAGAGTGCTCACCAGGGTCATTCTCTCATGAACATCTGATGCCCATGGTCAAGTAAATTTTTAATGACACATAGTCACTACACACCTTTCAGCCTTCTGGAGAGGTAAGTGTACATTGATCTGTCCTAATTAGCCTTGCAGAGTACTTCAGACATCCCTGCATGAACACTATTATTTAATAAAATGGGAGCTGTTTTTTTCACAAGCTCAGCACTTGCTCCTTAGATGGCTATATTGTTGTTTTTTTTTTTAAACTCAAGTCTCATGTTCATTCTTGTCTTTGTCTGGCAATGTAGTATTAATGCAGCTGCATATAAAAGTAAGCAAAATTAAAGAATGGGTCTGATTATGAGGTTCATTGCTATTATAAGAAACCCATAGAGCATACATCTATTCCTTCTCTAATGTATAGGGTGCTGACTGCATAAAATCGCTTGGAAAGACATTAAGGATACACAGGCAATTCTGTTGAGGTGTGCAATGGGATGCTTTTATGTTTGGAAATAAAGGTGGCTCTGGAATATCTGATTTGCAAGATAAAAGGTAGCCAAAACAGTTTTTAATTGCTCTAGATTGGAACACTTATGTACAGACATCTACTTTTTTTTTTTTTAAGAGTTTAGTTTTATCTGAGTTTGGGGTCTATGACACCTTGAGTTTGTTCATTGTTGGAGTAAATCAAGTATTGTTTATTTAGCTATAGGATTTAGAGGTAGGGGGATTTTACTATGGATGCTTCTGCTTGTGAAGGTACTCAGTTCCAAATGGGATACAGACCAGATGGTGTTAAATCTTATCCCAGGGAAGAAGTCTACAGCCAGAACTTCTTAGAAGCATGTGTGTCACTTGGCCACATGATTTACTGGTTCTTGGATTTATTTGTCTTAAGAAAATGAACAAGAAAAAAAAAAGAAAAGGAACAAGAGTGGGTTCCTTTTGATCTGTAGGGCTGACCATCGATGACAATGTCTGGAGTTGTCTTTGTGTTCATAGAAATCAGGCACCTCTTCCTGCTGTTTCATGGGCACAGAGCTGGCTCTCAGGCACCACAGATGCCTCCTTTACCTGCTTGCTCATAGCTGAAGTTGCATAATGAGAGATTAAAATATTTGGATTTTGCAAATATCTCTAGAAATGGGAACGCTTTGTTTAAATCAGATCCATACAACTCAATGTGAGTGAGTTTACCAGTCCTTTGTGGATAGCAAGATTTGAAAGTGGGGTGAGTAGAGAAATATGAGGACACTGGGTAATTAGGGAGTAAAAGGAACTGCCTTGCGGGCATGAAGGGGACAGTAGGGGTGAGATGAAAGGCTCTGAGTGGAGAGGCTTGGAATAGCAGAGGACAAGATGTACTTTCCTTACAATATAGGAAAACCTCTAAAAATGGTAAGTTTTCTAAATATAGTTTTAAAACCAAATTTGTTCTCAATTTTATTTAGGTATGAAATTAATTATTTCATTATTAGATATTCTCCTTGAATTACCTAGTTCATTTATTCAAGAAGCATTTACTGAACAACTCCTATGGACTAAATAGTGGATTGGATGCTAAGGGAAAAAGACATGATTCCCATCCTAATGTTTTATTAGTACCTCTGCTTTTGGCTGTAGGTAATGGAAAACTCAAATCCAATTGGCTTTAGTACTAAGGAAATTTGTTGGCTCTCACCACTGAAAGTCTAGGGGCAGAGTGGAATTCAGGACATTTTAGTCAAGTAGTTTTGACTTAGTTTTCCTTGCATTCTTTTTCCTTACTCTGTGGGTCAGCTTCATCAGTGGCTAGTAGCAAGATGGCTATCAAGTGAAAGGGGCTATTTCAGAAGCTTTCTAGAAGAGCTAGAATAGCTTTCTCAGAAGCTTCAAAGAAACCTCTTCTTGGATTTTATTAGCCTAAGAGACCAAGATTATATAGGCAGTTAGAGGACTGGTAGGTGCAGATATGTTTGGGTTTAGTGAGAGCACTGAGGTGGGGTGTCCCGTCTAGACTGGTAGAGACGGAGGGTTGAGAGAAGGATTTCTTTCTTTTTTAAAAACATTTATTTATTTATTTATCTATCTATCTATTTATTTATTTATTTATTTATTTATTTATTTAGAGGGTGGGGGAGGGGACGAGAGAGAGGGAGAGAGAGAATCCCAAGCAGGCTCACATCAGCATAGAGTCTGATGCAGAGCTTGATCCCATAAATCATGAGATCATGATCTAAGCTGAAACCAAGAGTCAGCTGCTTAACCAACTAAGTCACTCAGGTGCCCCTCAGAGAAGGATTTCTTGAAGAGATGCTACCCAAACTAAATCCAAGAAGATGAGAAGAAATGAGGAGGTGGGAAAGACACGTAGGCAATGGAGGAAATGAATACAAAGACAGAAGCAAGAAGGTACATTGCACAAAATCAGCTACCTTTACTCATTCTTCAGGTCTCAACTTTACCTTATCTTCCCACTAGGTTTCACAGAGCCTTGCATGGCCTCACACTTCCCTGTGTTTATCCTATCTTAACATCGCCCACTTCATTGCTATTCATTCAACTGCCTGCTCTTCTTCACTAGACTCTGTGGGCAGGGTCCATGGTCTCTATAACTGCCCCTCTGTTCCTGGTACCTAGCATGGTGCCTGGCACATCATAGACAGTTGGTAAATATTCATTACCATGAATGAGTGCATGAATGAGTGCATGATTCATGCATGAATGAGTGAATGATTTATTATTATTTTGTTAAATGACAGCATTTAGACATGTTCCTTCCTATATTGATCAAAATGATAATGATTTTCATGGACTTGACTAAACTTCTTATAAATAGTTATAATATTCAGGCAGTAGAACTGAGTCTTGAGGATTTCAAAGAGTTTTTTGACTTTCATATGATTAACTAGTTTGAATAGAATTTTCCTGAGCGTGGTTATGTGTTTTCATACACTATATAATCCCAAAGCAGGAAGAGACTTTATTTGTTGGATGGGTGAGTCTTTGTTTTTTGGAAGAGTGAGTCTTTGCTCACTACATCCTTCAAAAGATTAACATTATAAGTATAAAACTCCAACATAGGTGACTTTCTGGTGTTTCTTCTATTTTTATGATTTTTGAAATTTCTAATTAAATAATTTTTACATGATTTTTATTGACATTAGTCAGAAATTACATTTCATTCGCTCTGTTATGTGTAATATACTAATCATAGTCCCTGAAAGTTGGGAAAAGATTTTGCTAGATTCAATTACAATGCGTTTTCCGCTGAAGTTTTAAATTAAGCCTCATATTGAAATGAATTGATGAAAAGATGTTTCTGGATAGTTGTGTTCAGTACTTGTTGCTGATTATCATCAGTATTCAAATTTGCAAATATAAAACATACCAAATTTTAAAATATGGAATGTTTAACTTGAAGAAAATGAATATAAGAACAGAAGAAAATATAACAATGTCTCATGATAAAATCTAGTCCAAAATTCTATCCATTATATAAGGATGTTTGTGGGACAACATGGTTGTGCAGTGGGCCTCTAAAGATCTCTAAGGCAAATCTAAATGTTTTCCCAGAGTGTGTCATAAGTCCACCTTACATAGTCTTTGTGAACACCTTTTAAATTTATATACTCTTCCAAGTTTAAAATCTCTTTAATTTAATGTATTCCTTTTGATTTCATCTAGACAGAATGGTTTTATTAAGTCCTAATTTTTAGGCTTATTTAGCTTTCTCCAAGTTATAAAATCTATTTTAAACATGCAAATCATTGTTTCATTAATTATGAATAATACTTATACATTTTAAACTCTACCTATTGTACATTCTGGACACTTCCCAATGAAAGAATTTTTTGAGCAGTTTGTGGAACATCACACAGATGGTACCCTAAGATATCTGCTTCCTGAAAGAAATTTTGGGGCAATGTAGACATGATAGTAATAATTAAAAATTGCAAAAATGCTACTGCTTTATTTAAAATTTAGTATCTAGTGTCATTATCAAAGATTGCACTTTCCTTTAGATAAAAAAATGTCATATTTCTGTAATAAGTTTTTATTGCCATTAAGGATCAACTTTAAAAAAAAGTTTTTTAAACGTTTATTCATTTTTTGAGAGAGAGAGAGAGAGAGAGAGAGCGAGCATGATTGGGGGAGGGGCACAGAGAGAGGGAGACATAGAATCCAAAACAAGCTCCAGGTTCTGAGCTGTCAGCACAGAGCCCAATGCAGGGCTTGAACTCACAAACCGCGAGATCATGACCTAAGCCAAAGTTGGATGCTTAACTGACTGAGCCACCCAGGCACCCAAGGATCAACTTTTAAAGATAAATTGTGATCTTGCAGTCTTATGTAAGAAATAGATCTTTGTGACTTTTGTTTCCCATGTAATCATCTTGCATGATTGGTAGAAGGCATATTTCTCTAACTTAAGGGAACAAAGGGGATGTGTGACCTGAGCCATTACAAAGTATGGTTGTTTGAGACATCCCTGCTTTAGGAGCCTGGCAAGGAGAAGGAAATAACCTTTACTGAGAAGCTTTTTGGAGGTTCTGCTGTTCGAGTAGAAACACAGGACTGGAAGAAATCTTCAGGGGCGCCTGGGTGGCTCAGTCGGTTGAATGTCCGACTTTGGCTCGTGAGTTCAAGCCCCGTGTGGGGCTCTGTGCTGACAGCTCAGAGCCTGGAGCCTGCTTCAGATTCTGTGTCGCCCTTTCTCTTTGCCCCTCCCCTGCTCACACTCTGTCTCTCTCTCTCAAAAATAAACATTAAAAACATAATAATAATAAAAGAAAAATCTTCAGAAGGTATCTGGTCCATGCTTGTCCTTCTCAGGGAAGGAGGCTTGGGCTTGGTGAGGTTAAGGGACTTGCTCCGAGTTGTGCATGATTAATGAGCCTGCGGAAGTGGTGGGGCTCTTACTTGCATCTCCTCCCTCCCACACTTAGGGGTGTGTTTCACACAGTGTGTCCTTCTCTTGGATTCTTTGGTCCTGAAGAAACTGAACCAGATGTGAGAAGCCAAATGCTTTTGCATGATTTCATTAGAAAGACACTCTACTGGTTTTGCAGTTTTACCGAGTGGAGATTTACTGAGTTGAGAAAACTGAGGAGTTAAGTCTCTCAAACACCAAATTAAATCGACTGCTCATTAAAAAAAAAAAACAAAAAAACCCAAAACTTCCTTAGAAAACTTTCCCTAAGTTCACCAGAAGCCCAGGCTCCCCTGGGAAAGAAAGCAGGTCGAGGCTTTTCGGTGGGCTGTGCATTGTGCTGTTCTTCTCCGAGAGCTCAGGAGATTGGCATTGCTCTGCAGTCGTGTCACAGCCCGGAGTCATTTAATGCCTCCTCTTGTGAGGCCAGGATTCCACGCCCAAGTGCATTTAGTAGGTCAGTACAGTAATTTTAAATGTCTTTCTTTCAATCTTTTGCCATCTTCAATTATACCTTTCCACCCTACTATTTGTGTAATTTTCTTCTGTCTGAAGTCTCTTTACTGTTGTTCTCTATTGCACAGCATGACAAATTACCCATCAAACCATATCTTTTCAGCCCAGAAATGCGCAATAACACAGAGTCATGGCATTATCGCATGTTGTGCACTTTATTTCCTCACAGTTCATTCAAGTGTGTCACTTTATTTTCCTGGCTTCCTTTTGTCATCATGGAGATTAACCATTTTATCCTTCCTAAACTTTAGAAACAATTAGAATTTCATTATAGTGGAAGGAAGCTGAGAGTGAATGCTTGCCCAGTACTATATGGAGTATACTTTTCATATTATCGGTGGTAAAATTAAAGTCATGAATCCTGAGTCCTTTTCGGAGGAGAGACTTTAGGGGTTATTATACAGCTGAGTAACCCTGGCTCTGGACAAGAGAATTATTTGAGCCTGTGGACACCAAACACATTAACGGTAAGAAACCATTTAGTGTGACATTGAATACCTGATTCTTCTGTTCTCCTGAGAATTACAAAATTCCCTGGGGCCCATGCATTCGGTACACAAAATCTTTCTTTTCCCTCTTAACTTTGGCTAAATACCAATAGTGTACAGTGTGCAATGAGATACAATAGACATTGCAAGTATGTGTTAGAAAATCAATTGGAATTGATGCTCTAATCAGCAGGGCTGCAGCTGGTATGTAGACACATCACTGGAAATGGTGATTAAGAGCGTATTCAAAAGCATTTAAAAAACCCCACAACATTTAGATCACTGTTCAGATAGATTTCTGTTTCACTGGGAGAGTAGATGAGTTGGGTAGCCAGTCATGCTTCTAGATTCTGCTAGATTAATTTATATGATGTTTTAACAATCAATATATTTTATATACTAAATGTATAATTTGTTTTCAATTACATATTTATAGGTTATAGGATGCTGGTTGTTGGTAAACAAAAAAATTCCAAGTTCTTTTGCTACCATCAGTTTACAGCCTGCCAGATACTAAATACAAGCTGCCCCAGAGAAAGGAAAGGGGTGTGGTTATAGTTTAGCTTTAGTCCGAAAATATATTTAGTAAGGAGATTCAGAGGGCAAGGGAAAGGGGGAGAGAGAGAGAGAGAGAGAGAGAAGGAGGGAAGGAGGGAGAGTGAGAGAAAGACACATAGAGACTGAGAGACAGAAAGAGAAAGAGGGAGGGAGGGAGAGAATGGTAAAAATGTGAAATAATCTGAGGAGAAAAACCAGTAAGATTCATGGTATGGCAAAGGAGGTTCTCAGAATTTAAAGAAATGGAACAATAGCTGTCTTACCCAGGCATTTCCTCCCCATGAGCAAGTAATTAGCTAAACATGTTAGCTAAAAAAATTCTTCGGGGGAAACTTAAGGATGAAAAGAGGCTTGAACTAGAAAGGGTTGGTTGCTTTTATGAAATTATTCATTTTCTAATCTGGATCCACATTTTCCTGTGAACACCTTTAGGTTGTACTAAAAATATAGTGATTGAAAGTTCAACCATATACATAATTTTCAATTTTAAGTGTTTTTATAAATAGAGAATATGCTGGGTGTTTAAAATAAATCCAGGAACAGAGGTCCTGCCTTTTTATCTCTACATTGTCTTTGACATTCAGCAAAACGCTAGTCTAGAAGTATCAAAGCCCAACTAGATGATGGAAGAAGGCACCAAAACTATGGAATGCGAGTGTCTTTCAGAAATAGGGTCTATCACAGAAAAGGCAAGCTATTGATATTATCTGGAGCTTGGGATTTCATGAAGGCAAACTGCTATTGAGAGAAAAAGGCTGGTACTTTAAGCATTTGACAGTAGTTTTTTAAACCATAGAACACATCAAGCCTTCCCATATATGATTTTAACTAGCAGCCAGTTAAAAAAAAGGGCAAGTGAGAGAATTCTGGGGAATGAAAGAGGAAATAGCAATAAAAATTAAAACTGTAGAGAACTTACTAGTTTTCAAACTACCTTTGAATGTATTTTTCCCTATGTTCGTCACAAACTGCCTGCAGATAAAATAGGACAGGAGATGTTAAAGTGTTTTCAATAGATGGAGGAAACAAGACTCAATAGAAAAGGGACTTAACTGAAGTCATATAAGCAAGTGGACAAAGCATTGCTGGAACTGAGGTCTCTAGAACTGTGCTGTCCATTGTGGCAACCAGTAGCCAAGTGGGGCTGTTGAGCCCTTGAAATGTGCTTAGTCCTATTTGAGATGTGCTATAAGTATAAAATACATATCAGATTCCAAAAACTTACTACAAAGACAAAGGAATATTTTATATTACCTTAGGGATATGTTGGGTTAAATAAAATATATTATCAAAATTAATGTTTCTACTTTTAATATGACTGCTAGAAATTTTTTTTTTTTTTTTTTTTAAATTTTTTTTTTCAACGTTTTTAATTTATTTTTGGGACAGAGAGAGACAGAGCATGAACGGGGGAGGGGCAGAGAGAGAGGGAGACACAGAATCGGAAACAGGCTCCAGGCTCCGAGCCATCAGCCCAGAGCCTGACGCGGGGCTCGAACTCAGGACCGCGAGATCGTGACCTGGCTGAAGTCGGACGCTTAACCGACTGCGCCACCCAGGTGCCCCGATGACTGCTAGAAATTTTAAGATCACTTATATGGCTTGTGTTTATGGCTTGCATTGTATTTGTATTGTTACTTTAGGTGCCTTTTCTGGTATTCTTACAGAAAATAAAGGGAGGGAAAACAGGAGAGAGAATTGGATATCCCACAGTTTGAAGGACTCATTCTTCAATGATAAAAGTGTCTTAATTTTATTTATCATTTTGGTTGAAATCAACTCAATAAAAAAAACATTGAATACCTACTATTTATAACAGTGCTTGTACACATTAAGTTCAGCATATTTTAAGGAGAAGGTCAAAGCCTCATAACAGAGGGAGAGAATATCTTTTCTAGAATTATCTAACCATATCCACATGAGAGCAATCATATAAAAGATTCTCTCGTTAGACTTTGTCAGGTCTGTTCTAAAGGAACCATAACTAGTGTAGATGTGAAAGAACTGAGATTTTTTTGGCTAGGTAAGTACACTGGTATCATACACCCAAGGGCATTTTGGCAGGTGCATGGGGGCGGGGCAGGGTGGGGGGGGGGCGGACAGAGGGAGGGATACATGGTCTCCATAGAGCATGTCCAAGCAGATTCCATTCACGCAGAGGAGGACCTTGGCTGAGGAGAAATGAGTGAAGCACAGTAAGGAATAGCTGTATGAAAACGCAGCTCAGAGTAGGAATAAAGGAAATGTTGAAAAACTAATGAACCATAAGATCTCTATAATAGTCTCTTAATAGGTACATTGTTGAGTAACACTGGTGTGTGCTAGATTAGTTATAACTTGTTATATCCGATTTCATGAGGCATATGGCAGTGCACACCTAGTTCTTGAGGAAAGGACTGAACCTACTGTTGTCACTTAGAACACACCCTAGTAATTACTGCTACAGATTCAAGTCTCAGAAAATATTAATATTTTTCCCGTAACAGTTTTCGAAACCTGGAGTGCAACAAAGGAAAATAGAATGATGATTGCAATTTTCAAGGTTTGTGTGGAAGGGGGAAAATACACTTGTGTGATATCTTAAATGAAATTCCACTTTTAAAATTCTAGATATATTTGAAATCTGTCATTTTAAAATTAATAACTGTTTTCCTTTAACGCAGTCTGTGTAAAGAAACCCAATCCACTTCTGAACAGTTCCCTGCCTTCCCAGATACATGGAAATTCACTACTGTTGCTGACAAACAAAATGCCACAAGATTTGTCATACAAATCACATTATAAGAGGTTCCAAAAACTTGACAACGTTGACAGTTGTTTTCAGCAAATGGCTGCTTTACTCTGTACTGTCAATGTTGATGTCCTTGTGCACATGTAAAAGAGCAATGTGATTAAGGCAAGCTTGTCCACGCTATATCTGAGCCAAGTTTTCCGTCTCCGCGTGGCACTGAAAGATTGCTCAGCTGTTGCAGATAAGGCAGGAATAGCTAGCAGATTTCTGCCATTTAAAAAAAAAAACATTCTCTGGGCATGCATTTCTGTAGGAATTTACCAACATCTGCTGCTGACCTAAAGTTTTCTATAGAAGTGGCATATTTAATTTATACAAGTAATTCACAATGGTATTGGTCAAGCCTGATTTCCTTAGGAAATAATGAGTTGCGTTCACCAAGAAGAGATGAGTTGAAGTCTAATATTTATATTCTCTAAATTGTCATTGGAGCTTCAGCCCTCATACTTTTTTGGCCCGTCTTACATTTATTTTCTGCATGTTCTCTAAATTATATTTCAGCAGAGAAACTTTTTAGAAGGAAGAATAAAGAGCTAAGAGGTTTTGGTGATTCCACAGAAGGCCTACACTTCACACTTATCTTTTTTTTATAGGCTCTCTGAAAATGTTTGATTTTTGGAAGCTAATTTATTCTGGGAGAATTTTGTAGTTGATTTTAGATGAAATTTTAGTGTGATTTAAATTTGTCCTATGTGCTATCCTCAAAAGAACATACAGGATTTAGGTATTTCCCATTGTCAAGGTAACTTGATAACCTCTCATTACTTTGATTTGGACATCATTTACTTAACCATTTTATTTGCTACTGCTCAATTCCGTAATTTGTTCTGTGCATGTTTATACTATTTTAATTTAGTTTCTTTTAAAATATGAATGCTTCTCAGGTAAAAATACAAGACTTCAATTAGTCCTGGCAATTCAAACCTGTCTCGTAATGCATTTGTTATTTGATTCATCTATTCTTATTCTTGGTCACCTTCTTGTACAGCTGCATGCTTTAACTGTCTGACTTGTCTTTGAAAATCTTAACCCACATTCTTTGGAACAGTTGCTTCATGTTGGTTGAAATTCTCTGTGGCACTTTTTTCCATTCACAGGAGCCAACAGCCACCATAGCAGACACATAGTTTCCAAGAACTTAGGCATGGTTCATGATTCCTGAATCTCAACAATTTCTTGCAGGAATCAGAATACCGTGTATAGTGTCTGAAACCTTTGTGCTATAAATCATAATAAACAAGTATACACTTATACTGTAAGGTTCAATTAGCATACAAAATTTTTAAATGTTTTCCTTCTTGAAACTAGCAAAGGCACACAATTTGAAATCCCACTAATGAAATAAATTAATCCAATGGCCCAAGCAAGTTATTACCTAAATATATTAGCAAGAAATTCTTTTAGGAAAAATTAAGGATAAAAAGAGATTTGAACCAAAAAGGGTAGTGGCTTCTGAAACAACTCTTTATTTTCTAATATAGATCCACATTTTCCTGTGAATACTGTTATATTGTACTAAAAATATAGCAATTGAAAGTTCAAATTTTAAGTTCCAAATTACCGCCTTTCAGATCCAGTGAGGCATCTAAAAAATGGGTCAGGGTAACAATGCATAATTTGAAAAGTTAACAAAAAGTTGCTAATGGAAATAATGTGAAAACCAATATAATTGCATAACCTGTCTTATTTCCATTGTCAATTAAGCTTATTAGGTAGCAGAAATCCTTGTGAAATATTTGCCAGAGCTAGCATCTTTATTTTCATATAGCCGAGGGAAGAGAAAGGAGACATTTCCCATAGAGTGTTTAGATCCTCTGATTAAGCAACTGATTAAAAAAACATGAGTGTTTTATAAAAAAAGAGTTGGAGTAAATACAGAGAAGCAAAATATGTATCAATAGAGAAGAGCATGCAGGCAGGAAAAACATGGACTTGCTCTTTTTTTCCTGCTGAGTTCCATTTTCACATATTTTAATTTTATATACTTCCATTAGAATTATATTGATAATGACGTTTTATACATGAATAACAGCATTTGGAATGGAAATAAGTTAACAGTATCTTATTTATGAGGTTTTTTTTGAAGTTTTGGTCTCAGCCTCTTTCATTTTGAATTTATTTTTAATTCGAGAAGTGCATAATTTTTCAGGAACTCAGATCTTCTTGCTGCCAATATCTTCCCAAAGGCTTTGGTTCAATCCATTTATACTTATGTCACTTATAGACAAAAGCGAAGTGTGACAAAAAATACCATTATTAGTATGTACAGAGTGAAAAGAAATTCTTTTTTTCTCAGTAAATACTTGTAATCACATTCTTTAGTACACACTTTGAGCCACCTCCTGACACAGTAGCTGTCAGGAGAGAAGTGAAGATAAGTTATTCTTCACCGACTTCTGTGAGATATCAGAAATATATCATGTAAGTAACTCAAACAATTGTACTTCCCATTATCCTATCACTCCTCAAGGCCATAAAACTCCAATTTGCAAAGTGACTGGATTTTACTGGGGGATGAAGGAGGATGTGACTGTTTCTCATTTGCTTTTGAACTTTCTCATGATACTGAGAATTTCATGAGACAAAAGTGATGTTATCAATCATGTTATAAATACTTACATGAAAGTTTTATTATGTTTTTCTGGGTTTGCAAGACGAAATCCCTTTTACTGAATATTTCCAGTGATATTTTCCTGGTAGGTTGGATTCTGTATCATTTGGGTATGCTGCAAAAGGTTAGCCAGGGTTTGAGAGTGAAATTCGGTTTAAAATAAATGGCTGCCCTAGGACTGGAGAGGCTTTCTGTCCAGGGCCTGAGTCTTCCACAAGAGGCCCAGGGCCACTCTGCCCTCACTGTATTTCTGGAGAGCGGGGATGTGCAAACACCTGTAAAGAGAGTGAGGGTAGAGTATAACAAAGTACATTGCAAAAATTTTAAATTGCATGTTTTGTTCTTTTGATGGATTATCAAATATGATTAAGAAGCTACCATGGCCTGCTGTCACCTACATGATAAAGTCTAAATTCCTCAGCATGGCACAGAACGATTCCATGCTTCACCTACTCTTGGTATCATCTACACTACTTCATAGCTACACTAAGCTATGAATTATTGAATATTAACCATGTTTTGACCATAGCCGGAATGTCTTCTGACACAAAAGCATTTCAGTTTTATCCACCTTTGGGACGTGTATCCACTCTTTCAAGATAGGGTTCAAATGACATCTCTTTGGTCAGGAGGTCCTTCTGCTTTATCCCTGTTTTTGGCATTTATTCTATTCATGCTGTATCAGACTGTACAGTACTTGAACATATGTTTATCTCCCAAGCTAGACTATGAGCCTTTTGATGTAGGGGTAGCATATTTATTTTCATGGTCCTTGGGTCTTGCATAGTACCTGGCTGATGATAGGTGCCATATAAATATTTGTTAATGGAGATGTAGCTTTGTACAACATCTGCACCCCAGCCTCTCATCATTAGTGAGAGCTCACCTATCATCAGAATCTCATAACAGACGTGTTGGGAAAGCTATCTACAAACGAAAACACTCTCCATGCAAATCATTGACATTCAAGAGCCCTCACGAGGTTCATTTACCTTAAATAATGTGCTTATTTTCATGTGCAGTTCATTTTGTGGAGCCAGCATCATTGCTTTTAGCATAACACTTCATATAGGAGAACTAATTCTGATACATGACAACTCATAAAAAAATAGCAGAACCACCTGCCCACCATTTTTACTTAAAAGTATTCATTGCAGCTCGGAACTTGAGTTCATAGAGAAAATTAACTGTAAAGCCTAAAATACTAATAATTTATGTAACAACTGACCAGTATTTCAAACATTCAGACCATAGCAAGGAATTAAGAGATAATCAAAAGGGGATTGCAATTCAAAGCAAACAAGTCCACAATATCAATAATGGTAGAAAAGTGCTTAATGCTTCTCCCCACACAGCGCCTACTCATTTTACTGTTCTAACAAGCTTTTGTTTGTTCCACACCTTTAGGAGATTAGAAGGAACAAATTCCTCCAATTTGGGATTATAGGATGTTTAGATTCAGGAAAATGAAAGAAATGAGAAATGCCAGCTGGTAATCTGATTCTAGAATGTTAGAGAAAGTAATATTAAAAAAATAGAAGATTTAAGAAAAAGTTTAATTGTTTGTGGAACATTTCATTATAGTTCCATCTCATGTAGCTTCACCTTTAATTAAGGCTAATCTTGTTAGGGGTTCCTTGTTTCCTTCTCTACTCTCTCACACACCTATCCATTTCTCTCCTTCTCACAAAATCCTTTCCCTGTCTTCGTTCTGTTAAATACACACCATCCAATTTCCCAAAACCTTAGTGTGCGCCTTTAGAGGTGAGCACATATGAAGATTAAAACATGGGGTCAATATATAAATAAGACATTTGGGTACTTCACTACCAAGCCACACACAGACACACAGACAGACACCCGATCTAAAAACCACTGCTTCTGGATCTCTGTAGCTCCCACTGGTTCCCCATGGAGGTCCCAGATGTGTCCAATCTTTACTTGACTTCTCAGTGGACGTGCTGCTTAGGTGCCTTCAACACCTGTCCTGCGACCAGTGGGTCTGCTGGTCTCAGGGCATGCCATTCCACTGCTGGCTCATTCTGGAAAACTTGACCATGGAAGATAACCATTAGCAACTCTGGATTCTGTAGCTGACTCACTGGAAATGTCCAGTGAAATATAGAGTGACAATGACTTTCGAAACACAGCGGAGCAGTAAAGATCGTCACAGAAACCATGGAATTTTCACAGCAGCATTGTCTTTTAGGCCACAGTTACGATGGAGACAATCTCTCCTTGCCAAAGAATGACTCTCCGCTAAAATATGCCATATTGTGAGTTTCTTTGCTTGTCTTGGTGGCTGTCACAAACCTCCATAGACAGAATTCTTAAGCATGGATGTGTGGTTCTGTTCCGCTCTGCCGCCCAAATGAAGAGTATGCCTGGGGCTTTAATTTGTGTAGTGTTGCCGTGCTGACTATGAATTTTGAACTACTGTTGTTACCACCTTCCACTTAGTGATAATTTACCATTCTTGTTCTATTCCATGCTTGTGTTTTAGATCAAGTTCTTATGGTACAATTTAAGCGCTTTTATGTGCATTCCTGCTTGCTTAGATAAAATTACAACACATGGCTTAATTAGTAAGATGTGTACGTTCACGAAGGAAGGCACACTTCCCACCGATTTCTTTCCCCATTCCCAGCAAATTGCATCATGAAAATGTTTTGGAAAAGGAACGGTGTCATTCTCTGAGTGGTATTGATTATTATTTAGCAGTTCTGTGAAGTGAACAATTTAATAATTGAGTGATTCTAACAAAACCTTACCATTCATCTTGGTGGCAAACATCATCTTTGTAATCCAGTAACTTCCACCGTAAGGATTATCACCAGTATGTGACTAGATAGCCACCTGAGGATAAATTTGAAACCCTTTATGAACTGAACATTATTCACATTATTTGTCAACTGTTTGATATTCTCCTATCCACTTCTTGGGGTCCTGAGAGCTTGTGGTCTAAAATGCAAATAACCATTTTAGGATTAGCCTGTTAAACTGATACAGTTAAGGCTGTAATTAGAGTTGTTGGTCAGGTTGTTGGTCACTTTGGTGAAGATAAGTATGAGGAAATAGGATACAGAAGTGTCAGCTGGAAGAGACAACAAAGGTTGTCTTGAGAGAGGTTCTGAGAGTAATACCTGGAGGCTCTAAATCTGTCTATTATTTATTTTATCTAAGTTATAAAAAAAATCAATACACACTAGTTACGTACTTAATTTATTGAATCAGGCTGGAGCTATCTCTATTTTTTTTTTAAATACCCTGTATTTATGTATTTATGTATTTATGTATTTATTTATGTTTTAATACCCTGTATTCTCAGGGTATTTTATTTGAACTTACACATTCATTATTTTTTTTTTAATTAT
This sequence comes from Panthera leo, assembly GCF_018350215.1. Taxonomy (NCBI): domain Eukaryota; kingdom Metazoa; phylum Chordata; class Mammalia; order Carnivora; family Felidae; genus Panthera; species Panthera leo. The sequence continues at coordinate 151,301,995 of NC_056679.1, forward strand.
GAAAATGTTATGGTTTCTCTAACTATTTAATTCCATGTAAATAGGTGATTTCATCACAGGTGACCTCTAACGTTCCTTTCAGCCCTAACTTCTTTGATTCTTTCTTTATACTTTTTCCTTAGGACATTTCTCAGGATGTTTGGATCTGTTCTCCTTTGGGTAGTGGTGCCGAGTTGGTGGCTTATCTATTTGAGGTTGTCAGTTTATGGACAGTCTTAATGGGCAGTCTTACCTGATCCTATCAAGATAACCGTTTAGTAAAGTTTTTTTTTTTTTTTGAGGGGGGCATAAGTTGAAGTTCTCTTCATTATACTTGGCTCAGCATATGGCATTGTACACAGATTTTCTTGCCTTTCACTTTATTGTGTTTCTAAATTTTTATAGATAACAGGAAGCACTGACACCTTTAAGAGGGATTTATTATAGACTTGCTTATTTTTCTTGTTGTATTTCTTAAAACCTGTGTCAGAAAAATACACTGCCTAGAACCAGGCAGACTGGAGATTTATAATTTTAAAGTACCCTGTGCATATTCCTAGATATATGTAATTTTTATGTAAGGGTAACTCAGAATTTCTCTAATGCCTATGCAACTTCTAATAAACATTTTAAAAACTGGAAATTCAGTATTTAAGGTGAAAAATTTTTGAAAAAAGTTTGAAAAATTTCCAGAAAGAAATGGATTGATTTCATAAAAGTTACTAATTTCATTGACATGAAGTAAAGTGTGTCATAAATAGTAAGAAGTTTGTTATGCCCTCTTGTTGATTTAAATAAAAAGAATACAGGGGTGCCTGGGTGGCTCAGTCAGTTGAGCATCCGACTTCGGCTCAGGTCATAATCTCGTGGTTCATGAGTTTGAGCCCCGTGTTGGGCTCTGTGCTGACAGCTCAGAGCCTGGAGTCTGCTTCAGATTCTTGTCTCCCTCTCTCTCTGCCCCTCTCCCATTCGCTCGCTCTCTCTCTCTCTCTCTCTCCCTCTCTCTCAAAATTAAATAAAAACATTAAAAAAGGATACAGTTTAAGAAACCAACCCATTAGATTTGAGTGTTTCTCATGTGTTTCTGCCTTCCTGTCAATTATAGAAATCATGAAGCTTGCATCTCTTAAAAATTTGATAATTGGAGTAGAATAGAAGAGAGAAAGAAGGTGTTATTAAATGGATATATTGTGTGTAAAATTACTGGTAGGGCTGGTGAATTCTGATGAATAAAATCCTCATAATGATTTCTCAACGAGCATTCACTAAACTATAAAATTGGCACAGTCAGCATGACTTCTTAAATATCAAATACTGTCAATAACTTAAGAAATTATGGATGTTTCATTTTTTAATCAGAAGTGTGCTCTGAATAAGTGCACAGAATCAGCAGTGATATTTTGCAGAATTAATAGTTATGTATGAAATAAAGTCATAAGAAATATCTACTGAGGCAAACATTGAACTCTTCACTGAAATTAAAATGTTTTAGTAAAAACCTTTTCCTTTGGGCCTACTGCTTTAACTCTGTGGTGAAAGCCAATAAGAAAATACAGTTTTATACAAAAACATGAACTTGCAACAAAATTCCTTCAGACCGTGTCAGGTGCATAAAGTGAAGTAAAGCTTCATGCTTTCCAGTCATATGCCAATAGTGTACGTTCCCTAGAAGGAAGACAGGGAACAAGTTTTCAAAGAAGGGAGCTTTTGCCTGCAGTGGCTTAGATGACTCACTCTGTCACAGGGGATAATTTCACTGCGACCATTGAGATTTTTGTTATTTTCTCTCTGGGAGAAGGAATAGCTGGGTTTATTTTAAGTACCGGGCAAAGGGATTGTTAGTGGGAATTCTGCACGAAACGACCCAAGATGTAAGCTGCACAGGATCATTCATATTCTTAAGATAAGTTACTTCAAAATATGAGTATAATTACCCTTGAAATGTTACTTTTGAGTGTTTTTTTTTTTAACTCTTTTTTTTTTCTTAGCGGGTGAAGGAAGCACTTAAAATAATGACTGGGGTTGGTGGTATTTATAGGCCAGAATTGTCTGGAAGTCCTTTTTTTCATCTTCACATAAACAGATGACTGTATGTAAAATAATGATTATATACTCTCGGTATTTTAAAACTGACTTTCATGTTTGGAATGCTCCTGACATCACCTACAGAGATCAGTGCTGCGGTCCATGGAAGGCATAGAAAACTAAGCTTCGTCATGTGTTTCTGTCTTCCTGTCAATAAGCTCACCTCTGGCTAATGAATGCAGAGAGACAGGTCTGCACTGTGCCAGAGTTGTATGTAAACTGCTCAGGAGCATTTGGGGCCCCACTGGCACCTCTCAGAACATTCCTGTGTTTACAGCCCCCAGAATATCTTGGGCATAGCTTGCTTCTCTAGCTCTGACTTGTTGCTAAGAGTCAAGCCACTGTGTAAAAAAACGGTACCTCATTTTCACAGGGGCTCCTCAGCAGAGCAAATGGCCATGGGTTCTCTTTTCCTATGACCACAGTGCTGTTTGGGTTTGCTCTCTAGAAAAACGCATTGATATATTTGCGGCTGGTGGGGGCACTGCTTTATTGCCCATTGTGGAATGCATACTAAATAAAAACCACTATGATTTGTAATAAGCAACCTTACATGCTCTTCAGGTTCCTCCGATGTTTGAACATGCATAACCAACCATCAATATAAGAAATTCACCTCTAAGCTGTTAGTGTATTATAGTCTGTGACTTTTCAACTCAGGGAATGATACTCATTTATCTATCTGTCCCATTCAGAACAACTTCTCCTTTATTGCATTTAGAACAATATAACTGAAAGGCAATAAGGAAAGGCAATATCATAGAGTGGTTCACATTACGCTGAATTTTATTGTAGTCTGACATTGTGAGTGAACCTTTGGAATCCTTGAAAGGAGCATAAAGGCAAAACCTGCTTCTAATGGACTGAAGAAAAATACTCTGACATAGTGATAAGTAAGGTGACTTCTAGAAATCAAGACTTGAAAACGTTTTTTGAATGAGTGCTTATTTTTGTTGTCCCAATTCAGAGAATGATATTAAAACAGTTTGCCATTGGCCAGAAATACCAATTTTTCCCCCTTAAAGGCAGGGCTTCGTTTATAAAGATGTAAGGTGATCCACAACTCCTCCAAACTCCAAGTTAAAACAAAACAAAACAAAACAAAAAAACCTTGTCTTGCATTTTCCTCCAATTCTTCTGATTGATTATATCAACAGTATTAGAATTTAGATGCTGTGAGAGTTTTCTCTTTAATCTGTTTATTTTCTTATTATAAAATGGACACTTCAGTGGCATTTATAATTATGAAGTTTATATTTTTTCATAGAAAGCAAAAAATTATTATCTCCATTATTCTCTGCTCTTAAAATACATGGAGTTGTATATTCTTTTGGCTTGAATTATTTTAGAGGGCTAGTGTAGATGTATTTTTCAACTGCTATGGGAATTTTGATGACAACAGTAAAGAGTTCCCCGGAATCTTATAGTTCAAGTTAGAAATGAACACTCAATATGACAGATAAGTTAGACTGAGAAGTGCAAAATTTTACAGGATGTCAGGAAAAGAATCTCCCCTTTTGTTAATGCAAACACAAACTATTTTTTCCCCTCTTTCTTGCCTCTCTACCATGGCCTTGTCCCTGTCCTTCACTTTTCCCCAATTAACCTCTTCTGTTGTTGTGCCTGGCACATAGTAGGTGCAGAGTAAATATTTGTGTGTGTGAATGAATGAATGAAGGACGTTCAGGACACAAGAGCTTCTTGGTTCACTTGAGTCATTTGGCTCTTAACAGTGCTCAGTGTATAAACTGGATGTGTTGTTGACAACTTTCTTTGCTCTTTGTGTGCATAAGCTAAGAATAAACAGCAGTGAAGGGAAGGAGTGCTTCATTCATCAGAGGATTACACCATCATAAACTCACCAAAGTGTACCACACAGAGCCAGTGATCACAGAAGACAGGCAACCCAGGCCCCATCATTAAATATAGAAGTCTGTCTTCAGTGTTTTTATCCAAACAGACTCTCTGTATTTTGGAAATTTCCATCATACTTCCTTTTAGGTTGCTTCTCTTCTCAAGATACGAAGATTGAAGCTTGAAACTTGGTCAGGAAAGCTGGAAAAACGATATATATCCATTCTCTTGTCACCCTGCAGAGACCATGGTGTTATTGCTTTCTGGCTGACTTTTATGCCCCTGACTAATTTCTGTATTCTGGCAGAGATTTTTTTTTTGGAGTCTACCTTCTATGAAAAGTGGTCTGTCTTAAGTGAAAGCACTTCATATAAGAGAATGCTCAGTTTGCAGTCAGGACAATAAGCCGACAGAAAACTCTGACATTCAAAGAGTTGAGTTCCAACAATGAAATGATTCCTCTTTCTCAAGACCAAATAAAAGCAGTAACATCTCAAGTCTGTATCTTTAATTGGATACCAACTATCTGAGGGAACTCAGATAGAATTGATAAAGTTATTCGTGTTTTGCCAGAAATGTTTCACATCAGAAGGCTCAGTATGTTTTTTTTTTTTTTACTAGTGAATCATGTGTCTGTGTGTATGTTGTGTATACGTAGAGTAAGAGTGAGTGTTAGTACTATCTTTGTGTTTGGTTATTTAAAGTATGCAACATTTAATCATACTGTACTGAAAATGATTTTAATATTTTATAGTTTTTAAACAGTTAATATTTAATACAATATTTTTATTAAATTAAAATACTTTAAAAATGTTTTTTAAATTTATTTTTATTTTGAGAGAGAGAGAGACAGAGTACGATCAGGGGAGGGGCAGAGAGAGATCCTAAGCAGGCTACACGGTGTCAGCACAGAGCCCAATGCAGGGCTCAAACTCATTAACCACGAGATATGACCTGAGCCGAAACCAGGAGTTGGGCACTCAACCTATTGAACCAACCAGGGGCCCCTAATTTAAAATTTTTTAAACATTAAAAAAATATTCTTTTAGAAAGAGAGAGTGTGCACAAGCTGGGGAGGGGCAGAGGGAGAGACAGAGAGAGACAGAGAGAGACAGAGAGAGAGAGAGAGAGAGAATCTTCGGCAGGCTCCTTGCCCAGCATGGAGCCTGAGGTGAGGCTCAATCCCACAACTCTGGGATCATGACCTGAGCTGAAATCAAGAGTTAGATGCTCAATCGACTAAGCCACCCAAGTGCCCCAACACTGAAAATATATTTTTTAAATGTTTTATTAAGTTGTTTTAAATATTACCAAAAATTTACTAAAGTAAGAAAATACATGAGAATAATGGTGTAGCTGGGGCAAAGGCAGAAATGTGCTTCTGCTGCTGAAGTGCCAATATGAGAACCAGATTGTGTGGGTTCACCATACTCTGAACAATGTTCTCGTCCCTGAGTAATAGCCACTGTCCATTTGGCTTGTTTTAAAGGTGCTTATATTCCTTACTTCCCTGAAGGTGAGATGTCATAAGTACATTATGTGGAAGTTTTTTGTAAACTGTAATCTAGTGTTCAAATATGAAATGGGATTGGAGAAATTTAGGATATAAATTAGTCTCAAATGTAAAGTCTTATTAAGCAAAAAATTCATTTGGTGGTCAGCTCACATCTCTGTTGTATATGTATTCATTGACTTTTTGAGGTAGTCTAGAGGTAGTCAGAGCTTGTATATTATAACAACTCCTTATTTGCCTGACTACTGATATTTTGGTTGTGTTAGCTCTTTTTTTTTGTTTTAACGTTTATTTATTTATTGAGAGAGAGAGACAGATAGCGAAAGTCAGGGAGGGGCAGAGAGAGAGAGGGAGAGAATCTCAAGCAGGTTCTGCACTGTCAGCGCTGAACCCATGTGGGGCTCGAACTCACAAACTATGAGATTATGACCTGAGCCGAAATCAAGAGTCGGATGCTTAATCAACTGGGCCACTCAGGCACCACTGGCAACATTAGCTCTTGATAAAAAATGCGATTGCAAAACTTCTGGGGAATTTATGTAGTAGGTTTTTATCCAGAGTCATATTGATTATTATTTAACGTAAATTATTAACAAATTTAGATCTCTTTTTCTATCTTAGAACAGATTGGAAGGAATAAAGTGAAATAATGGTAGACACAGGCACACTAGTAGAGAAGTCTTAACTGAGGACCTGGAACTAAAGGAGAAAGCAGCCAACTTCACAGGCAAACAGGACACATAGATAGGTAATACAATAGTGGAGATTCGCAATGATGGCATGAGACAAAAAATTTAAATTTGCAATCTAAAACATTTTTTACAGAAGCAAAGGCCTTTAGAAAACACTTTAGAAACTAATAAAAGTGATAAAAAAGAAAAAAAAGGTCAAAGTGAAAGCATTTCATTAGTTTATATACTCAACAAATATATATTTGGAAAATGCATGTCTGGGGCCATCTCATTAATGAGTTGGTACTGTGTTTTGAATGGAAGGCAGTCTCCATCCATTCTCTCAAAAGGTGATCTTGTTTCTCTTATAGTCTCTCTGGACTTAATTCTCAGAAATTTGACACAAATCAAAAACATTCTTCGGTAGATTGTAGTATCTTAAGGTACTTCTCAAAAGCACAAGAGTTGATGCTTGAGATATCTGGAAAAATGTACAATAAAATGTACGTTTCTTCAGCTCTTCCTTTTATGCTGGTATAGTCACTCATACACTGATGATGTAAAGTCTTCAGGTAAATCTATGCAGGTAAAATTCTACTAAGTTGATGCTACTACCTCTAAAGAGAGAGTTTGGGGACCCTCTGGACATGACCAAAAAAATCTCAGTTTTTTTGATATTCTATTAAAAAATTCAATCTGTAAATAATGTTTTATGGTAAATGCTTCATTTTATTCCATCCATGTAACAACTGCCCTCTGTAATGAAAGTACCTATTTGTTTAGTGCTTAAAGTCTAAGAAGGGAAATGGAATTGGTCTAAGGAGGCCCCCAGCTTTCATCGTGCTGTTGTTCGACCATGAAGGCATACTTAACTCTCTGCTGTCCTCACTCTGACACACTGATCATTTGCACTTGGGAAGTGTACCTTCAATACCAAGTTACTCTTAAAAACAAAATAACACCACCAACGTGCAGAGCCTGGAGACAACTAGGACACAGGCTCCCTCCTTTCCCTTTTTTTTCAGGTGTGGGGATGGATTGTCACTTGCAAGTTAGTTGTAAAGAGTCTCTTTTTTAAACCACTTCATTTTCTGCTCTTAGATTGGGAATTTGTTTTCTACGAAGGTCATTAGGATAACAAAACTCAACTGAATTATCAAACAAAAATGTGGCTGATCCGCATAGAATATTGTAAGGAGAATCAACCCATGATCCTGAAAAATAATAGGCCACTGCATGTTCAGTTCTGCAGTTTTGTAATTTTAACGGGCTCTTCAGAGTCCCAGGTCTCCAATCTGACTGACTGCATGGAAATTTGCCATCTAGATGCCTGCCTCCAACAAACTGATGTTACCCTGTGTTATGCAGCTTGGTGTTGGAGACTGAAGGCCAAAAAGCATGTTGACTTTTTATGGTAAAAAAGTGCATCAAGAGGGCAACTACATACTAGTTACCCTCCCAAGTTTGACCCCTGTCCTAGGTTTTTATTGCCTAAACTGGCACCAAAGGAACTCCTTGAAAATAACACATTCCTTGTCCATTCAGTGGTTAATGATGCTTAAAAAAATCAGTTTGTGACTGTGACCTAAATTATGCCAGAAGCTGTAAAACCATGGTTTCTTTAAATTCAGATATGACCCCATGCTTTAAAACCACTACACTGACCCTATAGTACTGTTTTTGAGTGTGCGTGTCCTCACACAAACACACACACACACACACACACACACACACACACACACACACACACTCACACTCACACACACAAAACACTTGGCATTAAATGACTCGATAAAAGAAATGGTATTTTTCAGACTTCCATGTTAAAGAAAAGGCTCATGAAAGAGATGTAAGTGAGCTTTAAGCCAAACATTTGTTTGGCTTTGCTGCAGCAGGCTGCAGGAATGTAAACTTTTTTTTTTTTTTTTCAATGACTTCAGCTCTTAATTTGAAAGCTAGGATTTTTAGGAGTGAGCAAGAGACTATATTTGGCCAAAAAATTCTGCTGGCTTTACTTAGCCACTCTGCACATTCAAAACAATACTTCTTTATCAAAAAAACAATAGTCTGTTTTATTCACAGCACATGTAGAAGTTGGAACATCGACTGAATTCCACTTTCTTCTCTCGCAGTGTGTCTGTAACCAGCTAATGAGCTGCAACAGAGCCTGGCCTTCATTTTCAGCAAATTAAGTTCATCCCTCATAGGAATTGTGGTCTGGCTGTGGCACCGCTCCTAGGTATGGGTGGGATTTGTTTCTTCTACCAGTTGTAGGTTAGCCACATGGGTACGTGCTGTCGCACCACACAACAGAATTTTCTCTATAATAACCAGTCTAAGTAGCCTTTTACCCCACAAAAGTAGATCCCATTTAATTTACTTTGTGTTTATAGCACTCCCTCTCAAACCGCATCGTTGGCACAGACTGATATTTATACAACTTTTTATTTTAAACTATTTATTTAGAGTTGAGACTTCAGTAGCACTCCCTGTCCGATTCATTGAGATGCTTAAATTCAGGATGCTGAAAATGTAAATTGAGAAGAGTGATGTGTGTTCGTGGGACTCTTTTCTCCAGTGCATGGACACCCACACAACTCTCACTGAAGTCAAGGGAGGTTACATGTGTTGGTAAAATCTGTGATACAGATTGCTGGTAGGAAACCTAATGTTGGTGGGCGATTAAAAATAATTGCTCTTGCCTATTGTGTCTACATATTTCTTTGATGATATAGTTGATCACATCAGTTATGTAACATGCATCTAAAAATTTCTAGTTCAGAAGTACCAGTTTCGTGGGGGATCTCTTTTCCTACGCAATGCTGTACTCCGTTACTCATTTATTCTAATGGAAGTCTCTAGTCAAATAGGTACTTGTCACAGAGGAAGAGGTAAATACAGCTCTTGATTTTTTAATCTGACCTCTGTTTGGGGGCCTTACCTAAGTTGTACATTTCTTAAAGTTGTACAAACTTTTAGTTTTTGAACTTTAAAGTGAGGGAGGGGATGTCAAATTTGAATTCACATTTAACCACATAAAATAAAACAGCATATGGCCAATTTTTCTGTCCACGGTGGATGTTTAATACTGTTAATGGTATTGGGCCTTCATTTTCTGTGAGGTTCTGCATGTTGTTCTTAAGTCCTGTATTATTTTGTCATCTAAAAATACAAGTGAAGTCTTGCTCATATCTTTGATTCTCTTTTATTTTCTTCTTTTGGAATACCTATCTATTTTCAAGACCCAGCTTATATATGATTTCTTCCTTGAGACATGTCTCATCTTTTCAAAGAACAACATAGCTCCATTGCTGTGGGATAATCTTTGGAGATGTTACCCAGTGCTTTTGTCCTCCTAGTATTTCCTCTAACCCCTACCCTTCCTCTACATCCAGGAAGCTAGGGAAACGGACAAAAAGTAAAACAAGTGACAGTAAAGGAGTCTACTGTTTTGTTTTTGTAACTCAAAATTAAGGATTTGCTTTAGAAAAGAGTTGAAAGAAGAAGGGGTCAGTTTCTGTTGTACTGTCCTCAGCCCAGGGTTAGATAAGATTTCGCAGGTCCAGGAAAGGGAAGCAAGTTGAAAAGGGAGGAAGAGAGTTAAGGTGCTGGTGTGTCCCCAAGAAGAGGCACAGACAGTGCCTGAAGTGGTGAAGAAGCAGAGAAGCACCGGTGAGGAATGGACAGTAGCTGTGAGAGAGGGGACTGCTGAGGTCTTGCTCCAGGAATGGGGAAGATGGCCCAGGTCAGCACAGAAGAGATGGGGACTTCCCCGAAGAGTCCAGTAGCAGAGATAATGCTGCGAGGACTGGATTCCTCACCTTCGTCCTCTCTCCAGACTTCCTGGCACTTTTTAAATCCCCTGGAAGTTGGAGGCAACCCCGGGGGGAGACGGAGCTAGAGGAGGCCTTATTTTTGCTGCTATGTGAATGGGGGCTTCAACTCAAATATAAATTGTTATGGGAAAAATAATGAAATGATACACTTTTTGCATCTCTGTGCTTGGTGGCTCCAGGTTTGTGTGTGTCAATGGAATTATGCCTTCCTTGTTGTCATACTCCTCTGGCAGAGAGTGTGACACATAGTAGGCACACAAGAAACAGTTGGTAGCAGAATGAATCAGTATTGTAGACCCAGACTTGCATGCCAACTGCTCCATATCTTTGATCTGGTTTCTCTGTTATGTCAGGGAAAAAAAAAAAGTCCTGTCTTATTTTTGCCTGCTGCATGCCAGCTTGTCCTGTTTACTCCTGTGGTTTCCCAAATTCCCAAACAATGCGGCATTGCCTGAAATTACACTTCAGTGTTTTCTGGAGCATTTCTGCTGCCCACCCTACTTGCCGTGACTCCACTTCAGCTCCTGGTATGCCAGCTGCTGTGATAGCTCAGTGTCACAAAACCTCTACATGCGTCCACCCCAGTGGAGTTAAGTGGGACCACATCAATGCTGGGGAACTGGCTGACTTCCAGAGCCACACTGTGGGTCATTCTGTCTCATGCTTTGGTGAGGTCTATTTTCTCCATGGCCTTTCAGTGGGGAGAGGGGCCTGGGATAGGGCAGAGCCCAGAAAATAGAAACAGAATGCCCAGCGTGGGTGGAAAACATCCTCTTTCCCTCTTGAGTAGAGAAGATCCATTCAGAGGATGTTCCACTTATACATTGCCTGCTAGTCTAATTTTTCCAAAATTTTGTTTGCTTGTTTCTGGCACCTGTAAACCAGATGGGATACCCACTGACATACTGAGTTGTGTGGGATGAGGGGGGCTGTTCTGTTTCCTCCTTCAGCCCTTGTAAAGTCATCCGCCATTGCCCTCACGCACTGTTTAGACCTCAGCATCCATGGCTTAATAAGTCCTATCTGTGTGATCTAAAACGTTCTCAAACACTTGTTTAAAAGTTTTTTTTTTTAATGTTTATTTATTTCTGAGAAAGTGAGACAGAGACAGAGTGTGAGTCGGGGAGGAGCAGGAAGAGAGGGAGACACAGAATCTGAAGCAGGCTCTGGGCTCTGTGCTGTCAGCGCAGAGCCCAAGGCAGGGCTCAAACCCATGAACTGTGGGATCATGACCTGAGCCAGAGTTGAATGCTGAACCGACTGAGCCACCCAGCCTCCCCTTAGCACTTTTAAACTTTAATACATTCAGTGGCAATGTCACAGCGATGCCTTTTACATGTGTGTCTGAAATAATGTAAGTATAAACTGCCCTCCGCTTCTACTTCCTTCTTGTATCAATTCGTATAGTTTGGGTACATGTACCCAAAAAACCAATTGAAACTCGCTGAACAAGAACGTAATGGCCTCTTAACTGGAAGGTGGTGTAGTAGGTGGCTCCATTTTTTGAAGAAGTTGATTTTTTTCTGTCTCCCCACCGCACCTTCCACAGCCTTCTTCATGGTCAGAAGGTGACTACCAGCAGCTGACAGAACCAGGGCCACCCATTTTCCTGTTCATGTCTTGCAGAGACATGGGAGCTACTAAGGAACCTCCTTTTCCAGAAGCCCTTAGCAAATATATCCTTAAATCGTATCTCCCCAGTTTTCAAACACATATGATACGCATGCAACACGTCCCTCTCCTTCTCCTTCATTTATCATCTCTCACATTTATTTGGTTAACATAGATAAAGACAGTGAGGACAATATAACATATCAACATGGCCCTGGATGAAACTGCAATGAAGAATATACTCTCCGTGACACAGGCTCCAGCTGCCTGCAATTAATCACTCTCACTTAATTAATCAATCAATTGAAGCTGATTGGGGTTGTGAAAAGAATGGAGTGATGCTGTGTTCAAGCTTCGGCTTTGCTGTTTACTAGATGTGAGATCCTAGGCAATTTTTCTCACCTTCTAGAAACCCAGTTTTCAAATGAAATTGCTTGTAAAAGCATGCTGATAATGTCTACGTTCTCCAAATAATAATAACTGTTATTATCATTCATTTTTAAGTAAAATATGGAGACTGGTCTTCATCTTAAGAGATCTATATCAAAAGGTTATGTAGTGTATCAGAGTCTTCATTCATTCAAAAATGAAAGTTTATGCACAAGTTGAAGTAGGTGAGACACTGTGTTGGATGGTAGGAATATGGTATTTATAAATGAATATGAACGTTAATTTTACCTGCAGAGGAAAATAATATAAAATGATACAGACGTTTTAGTTGCCTCTTCCAGAGCATCTCTAGAAAAGAAGAGAGGGCCTTGGAGAAAGGAATGACCAGCTCAGAGCTGAGTCCAGTTTGCAAACGAGGGAATTAAACAAGAGACAAGTATTAGAAGGTACAGGTGCCAAAGAGAAGAAGTGAGATCTGTATTGAAGGCCATGGCAGTGAAAATGAAGACAGTGGGTAAGTGTAAGAACTATTTTAGGGGTGCCTGGGTGGGTCACCTGGTGAAGTGTCTGACTCTTGATTTTGGCATAGGTCATGATCTCATGGCTCGTGAGATCAAACCCCATGTTGGGTTCTGCACTATCAGTGCAGAGCCTGCTTGGGATTCTCTCTCTCTCCCTCTGTTGTTCTGCCCCACCCCAGCTAGTGCGTGCATGCACGCTCTGTCTCTCTTTCAAAATAAATAAAAATTTTTAAAAATTAAAAAAACCCACAAAATAAAACAGCCTGGCCACCCCGCTCCCAAAGGATCAGATGTCTTGCCAAAAACTTTTTTTTTTTTTATTTTTTTTTTATTTTTTATTTTTTATTTTTTAATATATGAAATTTACTGTCAAATTGGTTTCCATACAACACCCAGTGCTCATCCCAAAAGGTGCCCTCCTCAATACCCATCACCCACCCTGCCCTCCCTCCCACCCTACCCTCCATCCCACCCCCCATCAACCCTCAGTTTGTTCTCAGTTTTTAACAGTCTCTTATGCTTTGGCTCTCTCCCACTCTAACCTCTTTTTTTTTTTTTTTTTTTTTCCTTCCCCTCCCCCATGGGTTTCTGTTATGTTTCTCAGGATCCACATAAGAGTGAAACCATATGGTATCTGTCTTTCTCTGTATGGCTTATTTCACTTAGCATCACACTCTCCAGTTCCATCCATGTTGCTACAAAAGGCCATATTTCATTTTTTCTCATTGCCACGTAGTATTCCATTGTGTATATAAACCACAGTTTCTTTATCCATTCATCAGTTGATGGACATTTAGGCTCTTTCCATAATTTGGCTATTGTTGAGAGTGCCGCTATAAACATTGGGGTACAGGTGCCCCTATGCATCAGTACTCCTGTATCCCTTGGATAAATTCCTAGCAGTGCTATTGCTGGGTCATAGGGTAGGTCTATTTTTAATTTTCTGAGGAACCTCCACACTGCTTTCCAGAGCGGCTGCACCAATTTGCATTCCCACCAACAGTGCAAGAGGGTTCCTGTTTCTCCACATCCTCTCCAGCATCTATAGTCTCCTGATTTCTTCCAAAAACTTTTTTAAAAAAGTAACTATTTCATGTGAAGAACAAAGACTTGCCAATTTAGTGATTAGGGTTTTTGAAATGGTGGCAGTGGAAAATGGGATGTCAGTGATGCTGAAGGTTTGCACCTGGCTGATCTCAGAAAATGTATGAAGATGGAGTGGGGGAGGGAATGGAGGGAACGGTAGCAGACACTATGGTAACCAATTTAGAGAAAGCCCTTAACTTCACATAAATCATCTTACTTAATTCCCACAAAGAATCATGCCAGTTATTACTATGCCTTTTTTTTTTCCAGATGACTAAACTAAAAATGAGCAAGGTTTTTTTGTTTGTTTTTGTTTTTGTTTTTCCTTCACACTGGTAATTCTGACTAATACATACACAGAAGAACCAAAAAGGAAACCCAAGTGGTTATTTGGTCACTTTGATTAACATAGTTATTCTGTGCAGACAATTCAGGCCAAAAAGGACCACGCTACTTTGCTCACCAAATACCATGCAGTGACTGTGTTTGTGTGTAATAATGTGTGTTTGGAGAAGGAATTATTTGTACTACCGAAGCTTTTGTCTTTGTGTTGGGTTTATAACATTGACTTAACTCACACTTGGATGTGCCTGGAAAATGTAGTTCCAATATGTTGTCTATAACTACTTTGGTTCTCTTACAAATTTAAAGTCCTGTGTCATTTAAAATTAGGTCTGCTCCAGGGCACCTGGGTGGCTCAGTCGGTTGGGCGGTCGACTTTGGCTCAGGTCATGATCTTGCGGTCCGTGAGTTCTAGCCCCGCGTCGGGCTCTGTGCTGACAGCTCAGAGCCTGGAGCCTGCTTCATATTCTGTGTCTCCCTCTCTCTGACCCTCCCCTGTTCATGCTCTGTCTCTCCCTGTCTCAAAAATAAATAAACGTTAAAAAAAATTAAAAAATAAAATAAAATAAAATAAAATAAAATAAAATAAATTAAAAAAAAATAAAATTAGGTCTGCTCCAATCATTAAAATAATCCCTTTAGATAATGCTGCCCTTTAGGAAACCATGCTTTGTCTCCCAAATTTCTCAACCTTCTGTCCACTTCCAGGTACCCTTTCTAGTTGGTGATTGGGTGATTGTGGTGGATGGGTAAGACTTTCATAGTCTAGGAGTGGTGGGGAAGAGCTAGCTAGCATCTTTGGGTGCGGAGTTCTTTTGATCCTCTGGTTTCCAGGCTGATGTCCTTTGTCCGCTATCTTGCTGGCACTCAGCTGATGTGGCACCTTTTATCTTGGCTTGGTCAACTTGCTCTTACCTTGGCTTTCTCTGCTTCATTCCCCATATTGCTCCCTGGCAGAAAGCCTCAGTTGACCTTCTACCATGGAGGCATTCTTGCTTGCTAGCTCTTAACTCAGCTGTCTTGTTAGTTCCCTATGGGGTTAGGGTGGGGTGCTGTGGGAATGCCTGGTTTCTATCCAGGCCACAGTGAAACAAAGTGGAGTCTAGGAAAGCCATTCCTCAAAGCTAATAGATGAACTCCGAGGAAGTGGATGTGGGGCAACCCCAGGGCATGGGGGAGGTTGCATTCTAGTTGATATGGAATTTGAGGTTGCTCTTCCATTGGGCTTCCTGCACCTGACCACTAAGAAGAGTGAAAGCCAGAAAGGAAAATTGGGAGGCAGTCTCAGATGGCTTTTCAAAGTCTACCATCCTCAGCCTCCAGAAACAGAAGGGGCTTTGCTTTGCTTCCCTCCCTCTTTGTCCTAAGCACACCTCCCTGAAAGCAGCTAGTTGCGCGGCGTAGAGAGTTCATAGGTGGAAGGTCTCTTCTCTTCATAATGAAAATTATAGATTGCATCCTCGAGGCTGGGTCCATGAAGTGTTAAGTAGGAACTAAAACATTTTAGCAAATCAATGTACTCCCTACAAAGGCTTGCTCACAAATGAAGTTCTTATCCTTTCCTGATCTAGGGCAATAAAGTTTCTGGCTGTACGTTGAAGGTGAGAAACTACAAAGACACATGATTTAGGGAATGTCATGAAGTGCATTAGTTTCATATTTACAAAATACCATCCCTAATACAGTTTCATAGACACAATCAAAAGTCCAGAAATCTGTGTAGCCGAATGTGCAGTTTACTCTGTCTAGCTTCTGGTAAAATTAACACCAGAATCACTTTCTAATCCAATTTGTCTAGCAGGTAGGAAAGGTGGAGAGCTGATTTTATTGTGAGCTAAAAGTGGATAAATACTAGTAGATTATATTTAGAATACAGCCTGTAAAAAAGAAAAAAGAAAAAAGAAATACAACCATTGTGACAAACAAAACAAAACAAAACAAAACAAAAAACAGGCAAACACTTCTTTTATCAATAAATAACGAATTCACAAAAAGGTGATTTTTACAGTGTAATGTTCTTAAGCTGTTTTTAAACTGGCATTTTTAGAGATTGTTTTCTAAGTGTTTTGTCAGAAAAAAAAAGCTTTAGTAAATTTTATCTTATAATGCTACAGTTTAGAGTCTGTTTTATGTGATAGCAAAATAAACTCATTTATTTTATACTTTTTTTTTTCCCCTTTAGATTTCACTATTTGTAGCAGGCCCTGTCAAATAGAGGTGAAAATTAAATTATGGTAACATGAAAAGTGTACCTAGAAAATCATGCGAATTCTTTAATAAAAGCTCTACATTTGCTTTACTCAAAGGAATATTTCCTTCATGGTGCAAACTGATAATTAGAAGTATTGAATTAGATATTTGTACAAGAATAGTGGAAATTACCCATTATAGCACTGCATTATATCTCTTAGTTTTGGTATTCTATGCTAACTATGAGCCAAATTTCCCCCCCAATTCCAAACTCATCATAAAAGAAACACATATAATGGACCACATTTCCTAAAATAATCTCTGAAATTGTGGACACATTTATTCGTGTTAATGTGAGGTTTGCATTTTAATTTGGATGATGGTGTGTGGACTGCTTTTCTGAATAACTTCATTTAAGGACAATGTGTAAGAACAGATAAAAGGCATTATAAAATGAACCTTTCTCTTCTTTCCTGTGTGCACCGAACAGCGTAAGCTCAAAACCCTTTTCTTTATTGCACTTGTCAAACCTTAATGTTTAAAAGTTTTTCATCCAAATATACATATATAAAATTACATGTAACGGGTGGGAGAATTATGACAGTACTTGTTATATCCTCCTCCTCCATAATTAGATGTATATCTATTACTCAGACAAAAGTGTGGATCGGTAACTGCCTTAGTCTTATTTCTTGAGAGATGCCAGCTCCTCTTTCTTTCTTATGAACTTAGCAGTATAGATGTAATATTCTCACTCATGTAATATTATAGGCTATTTTTCTGTTGTTTTTGGTGCCTTAATCTGAAAAATAAAAATTTAAAGGTGATTTAAAAAAATTTCTTCCTCTGCATGTTGTAACTTAGGCAACACCTCTGGAATGCAATTTGCCTTGAGGAATTCGACACATTATTCTAATAGTGGGCAGAGGAAGAAGAAGGGTATTTACATATGATGCTTACAATTACTTTAATTTCAGTACTAGAATTTGTCATCATTTCTGGAAAATTTTATTTTTTATTTTTGGGAAAAGGGGATCTTGTTGCCTGTGCACACACGGTAATTACTGCTTCTAATGGAAGATGTGTCTTAAACCTGAGCTTTCTAGCAACCAGGCCAGGGCACTGGTGACATTCTTTGACTCTCTCCCTCACCCTATCCTGTGAGTTGGTATACAGCTTATTATCTGAAACTACAGGTATGTATCATTGTCAAAACCTTTTTCTTAAATACAGGAAAAATAATACATTCCTATACAGTTATGCCTTCACTTTGTAAAGTTTTATAATAAAAGCAGCACTAATGAAAATGTGAAAATGAAGATCTCTTTTTTTCTTCAGTTTTACTGAGAGATAATTGACAGACATTGCTGTCTAAGTTTAAGGCATACCGAATGATGGTTTGATTTACATATATTGTGAAATGATTGCCACAATAGGTTCTGCTAACATCTGTTATTTCCTATAGTTACAATAAAAAGAAAAGAAAGAAAAAAAGGAAAAAATTTTCTTCATATGATAAGAACTCACAGGATTTACTCTTAAAAACTTTCAACTGTATATCATAAAGCGGTGTTAAGTATAGTCATCATGTTGTACATCACATCCTTAGTATTATTTATCTTATAACTGGAAGTTTATGCCTTTTGACCACCCTCCTCCAATTCCCCCTCTCCCCACCTTGCAATTCTGGTAACCACAAATCTGATGTCTTCTGCTATGAGTTTGGTGTTTTTTACTTTTGTATTTTAGATTCCACGTATAAGTGAAATGATACGGTATTTCTTTCTCTTATTTCACTTAGCATAGTGCCTTCAAGTTTCATCCATGTTGTCAAAAATGGTAGGATTTCCTCACTTTTATGGCTGAATAATATTCTATTCTATATATATACATATATATATATTATCCTGTTGTATATTGTGAGATATATATTATATATATCAAAATTTCTCTCTCCACTCATTTGTTGATAGAAATGGAGGTTGTTTTTATGTCTTTGCTATTGTAAGTAATGCTTCTGTGAACATAGAGGTGCAGGTATCTTTTCAAGTTAGTGTTTTCATTTCCTTTGGGTATATTTCCAGAAGTAGAATCGCTGGATCATATGATAGTTCTATTATTCAGTTTTTGAAGATCTTCTGTGCAGTTTTTCATGGTGGCTGTACCATTTTACAAGCTCACCAGCATGCACAAGAGTTCTCTTTCCTCACATCAGTGCCAGTATTTCTTATCTCCTGTCTTTTTGATGATGGCCATTCTAATAGGCGTGAAGTGAGATCTCGTTCTGGTTTTAATTTGCATTTCCCTAATTACTAGTTATGCTGAGCATCTTCTCATGTGTCCGTTGGCCTTTAGTGTATCTTCTTTGGAGAAATGTCTATTCAGGTCCATTGCCCTTTTTTTTTTTTAATTGGATTCTTTGGTTCTGTTGTTATTGAGTTGCATGAGTTCTTTATATATTTTGCATATTAACTCCTCATTACATACAGAGTTTGCAAATACTTTTCCTCATTCCACAAGTTGTCTAAAATCTCCTTTTTTTTTTTTAACGCATCATCCTTTATGTGGCCTAAGAGGGAATTAGTTAACATGATTTTTAATTTATTTCAAGACCTATGGAAAGAAACTAGCTTTCTAGAATGTACATGGTTGAGGATTGTACAGAAATAAATATCTCCCCCTTGGAATTTAAATTGTATCTAGTAGTACTATTTTTATACCTCTTAGTAGGAAATGAAATACCTCTAAATTTAGTGCTTTGGAATTTTATTTCCACTAAAAATTTCTTCAGATATGTGAGCACCATAGTAACAGCTTTGCAAGCTGATTCTTCATTACAGTTCCCCGATAAGAGCTTCACTCAAGACAGTTCCTTTGGGATGGCTGAGACTAAAAATCAATTCTGATAACATTAGAACAAATTTAAAGATGGGGAAAAAAAACCAATCAGAAAGCATGCATGCTGTGGATAAACAGTGCTTCCCTTAAAAAAAATTTTTTTTGGTCAAAAGCTAAAAACGCATTTTTTTCAAAACTTCATTTCTTGTATTATTTTGTATCTAGGTAGGACTTTTTACCTCTTAGGAAAAAATAGCTCTTTTACCAGAGATGGGAAAAAGTCAGCTGAATTTATTTATGGCATAGGTGTAGGTCTTTTGCATGCTTTACAATGACAAGGTTTTTACAAAACCTACCAGTAAGGAATAGGGGGTGTGAAAAAGTGAATGCAATGAGTCTATTTTAATAAAAAAGTAAATAATTCATTACTTTTGAGAAAATAATTGCATTTTAAAAACCATGTAGTACACTAGACTGAGCTCTGATCATCTTAGAAAGAAGTCTGTCAAAATAAATCAGGTTGATAACTGATTAGCAGAACGTGTAGTCTGTCATTTTTAAATATGTGACCAATTTCTTCACATAAATCTTACCTTTAAAATCTTCAAGGGGAAAATTTATTTTGGACACATTGGTCATGAATATCAGTTGACATTTATACCGTGCACAGAATTTATACTGTGGGTTAGGATGTCGGCCATAATTTTAGGCTGATAGTTTGTAAAGGGAAGATTCCATTTTGTACTGTTTATAAAACGTTACTCTGCATTTCCACGCTCCAAGACTAACAAAGTCTATCCAAGTAGAGTCAAGCGCTGCAGTTTAACTTATTGCATTCATTAAGCTAGGCTTAGATTGTCCTAATTACATGTTATCAACAATTAAGAAATGGATCACATGCCACAGACTGGCTCAAACATTCTGTGTTCTTGGCTGGACGCCAGTGGAGGTGCCAAGTTCCATTCTACCTTGTCATCAGCTGCATCTCTGCTTTTGCAGTACAAGCAGCAGCTGTGCTAGACAAAATAATCTAAATTCTCACATGTACTTTTCCTTTAGGAAATAGCTCACACTGAATTGCATTTCTGGTGACTGGTGCTACACCTGAGTGAGTTTGTGCTGAAAACATATTTTATGCAAATGTAATTTTTAACTGATACAATATTTCGTGACTTGTGAATACATTTGTCCTATCAAAATAATGGTCTTACGTTTCATGCTGAAATTATTACCAAATGGATTCTGTGGGCAGCAAAGTACTCTTTGCTCATTCGGCAATGATTTTCCTATACCTCAAATTACATAATTTTATAGGTGCTCTGTTTCAAAGGAAAACAATCTTTATTGATCCAGGCAGTCAGAGTTAATCATGGATCTCTGATCTCAAAACTCCTGGCAAAATCCTTTTATTCAGAACACCCGTGTGCCAGACGCTCAACACTTCACAAATCCTTGTGGGATGATGGGTTTTTCAAACAGTCTGATTGTTCAATCTAGTGTGGCTTCTGAAAGTGGAGATTCAGCAAGGCTTTCCCCTGAGCAGAGGCAGGCCCAGCCAATTTTATGAAGAGCTAAATTTGACCCAGCTTTTGCTTCAAATTGTCATTCTTGTTCTTGGTAATGTAAAAATGGATTTCCTAAGTTGCTCTTTCCATGTGTTTGATAGAAGACCTTGGAGTAGCAGGTGTGTATCGATCGCAGCAGGGGCAGAGGGCAGTGGTGCCAGGATGCCATGCTAGGTAAATAAACCCTAACAGCCCAAGGTCATTTGCTCCTGGAGAAGATTCTATAAAAGACACAATCTTGGAAAGCTGGTTTCCATAAGAAGAAACAACTTTAAAGTTCACCACAGAGCTTTCCTATGAGTTGACATGTGTTTTCAGGTTACCAAGAAAACTCGCTCTTAAAAGCTTTACTTCATCCTACATGAATCAAGGTAGAGGGATCATGCTAAGTCCTTAATTAGAAAGAGAAGATACCAAAGAAATTCAAAAGACCCAGGCAAGGTCTTTAATTCACATACAACTTGTGCTGTGCCATTTTGTGATAGCATCTGCGGAGACCAGTTCTTACTGGGCAATTTAACTTTTCAAATTTTACTTTACACTAGGAAATCCTTTACAAGTCACAGAAATATGCCACGAAACTCTTTTGCCAAAACCACTTCCCAGAATAATAATTTCCTTTGATTTCAGAAAAGATTTTCCTCTCTTTTCCTTTAGTAGATAATCTATTTAGAGATTCAGGTGAGAGCTCTCAGGGGAGAATCTAATCTGTTTGATCTGGATAGTATATTAGTCCTCTCTGCTCAGAAGCCAACCAAATAGTCTTATTATCTATTTGCATCCTCTCTCTCCCTCATCTCTCTGCTCTTGGTGTAATACGTGTACCAGGCCATAACATACGAAAGGTAAGTCTAAGTACTCAGTTTTTCCTGGCCATTGGCTAACACAGTCTTGACGAGTTAACACATCGGTAGTGGGTTTGCCTGTTTGAGTCACCATGGCCTCCTGGGCACCCAGAGCAGTGTCTGCTCCCATAGGTTCTTAGTGACTGTTTGCTGACTGAGACTCTCTTCTGGCTGCTTTCTTTATATATAACCTGCCATCTAGATACATCTTTTGCTCTGCTTGTGATTTTTCACTCTTTGGGGGAGTTCCTCTAAAGATACTCAGACTTTTTTTGAGTGGTTAAATTTCCCTTTCCTCTTCAGATTTACTTTCCTTCTGGTCTTTTGTTAGAAACAACTTTTTTCCCCCCTCATGTACTTCTTTATTGTCTATTACTTTTCTTACATCTTTTCTCTTTTGAAGCAGACTCTCTGGCTTTCATTGTCAGATTTTTTTTCTCCTTTTATTCTCTTTCATGTTACCATTTAGGCGGAGGCCAAGTTACTGGGACAGCTGCTCTCTGTGACCTCCTCTAGACTTTGCTGACCACATCACCAACTGGCAGGGTGTGGCCCCTTAAGGTCTTCCAGGAGACTTGCTTCCAAATGGAAATAATGGAGTAACATTTTTGAGTTATAATTTATGATCTCCCTGAGAGAATTCCAGTCATCTTAAGCATTTTCAAGCACATGTATTATGTATATTACTTCAGTAAAATTCTGAATCTTAAAATTAAGTCTATTTCATATGGAAACTGAATGTAAATACATGATTCAGATAATGGTCATTGGTTAATAATAGCATGAGAAAGAAGCCCTTTCACCTGGAAGTATGCCCTTCTTCCAGGAAGCTATTCTTGGTAGAAGACTGTCTTGTCTTTCCTTTGAAAACTCACAAGAATTTTTATTATATTCTTGTCTATTGTCTTATGACTTATACAGCTACTGAATTGAGTCAAATCCTGTTCTTTCACCAGCTTGCTCCTTCTCAGCCACATATACACACAAATATATACATATGCTTATATGTTGTAGTGGGAAAAAATTTTTTTTGGCTTATTTTTATAATTTGGAAGAGATCTATTTTTTCCTATCATAGGAGTAAGGGTTAGTTTGGTTTTGCTTCAAAATATGTAGGACTAGAACCAGACTATAGTTGATCACTGCCAAGAAACATTTCTCTCTCTTTTTCAAAATGTTTATTTATTTATTTTGAGAGAGAGAGAGAGTGAGAAGGGAGGAACAGAAAGAGAGGAAGAGAGAGAATCCCAAGCAGGCTCCGTACTGTCAGCACAGAGCCCAAAGCAGGGGCTCCATCTGGAGACAGAGAAATCATGAGGTAAGCTGAAATCACGAGTCTGAAACTTAACCGACTGAGCCACCCAGGTGCTCCCTCCTCCCCCCCCCCCCTTTTTTTATTTGAGAGCCCAATGGTCATTTTTGCCACTCCCATTCTTCTCCATTTCATCACAACCTTCTCTTCAGCTGCTGTGCAATAAAAAACATGTGTGAATACTTTCTGGTACTTCCGTGGGGGGAAGCCTGACTGCTTAGGGGAGTGCACAGGACAAAGGGAGGCCCTTTACACTCTGTAGCCTGCAGGACAAATCACTGAAATCCTCTTAGATATTAGAGGGGAATATCCTGAGCTATTCTGAAATCTCAAAAGGACTAACAAAGTTCATTCCATTTGTCATTGAAATGTGACAGTGATATAGAACAAAACCTTTCCGCAGTGGGGGCTGGCTGCACCGAATTCCTTTTGCAACAAGGAAATTAGGTCAGAAGAAATTTAGGTCAACACCTTACAGAAATGCCCCCATGCCTGAAAGGAGCCAGGAGAACTTAAAATGTTACAAACAGAAAGGTTATTGTTTTTTTATTTAATTTGAAAAATGGTACCTTCCAAAGCTTAGTGTGATATAAACTCAGTTATGATTCAGCAAAGAAAATTACCTCTTGCATTACCAGCACTGCTCCTGATAAATCAAGGGGCAATCCTGAGGCACTTCTAACCAAGCCCAGCCCGGTCAACCCACTTTAATCATGCAGTTCAAGAAATATTTATCAAGCGTTCATTATGGTCAATGAACCTATTAGATAATTTAAAGGTTATAAAGATTAATAAGCACTCCTCCCACCAACTCCATTTTTGCCATTAATAAGCTTATAAGCTAAAGAGGAGAAAGTTAGGGGTACATGAAAGTGCAATAAAAACTGTAATTCATTGATTCACTCAACATACGGCAAAGGAGCTCCTGTGTGCCAAGAACTCTGAAAAGTGACATCCAAGAGTTAAAGCAAACTGATTCTGGATGGATAGGGAAAGAGACTGGGTCAGTGTGGGGTGGGCAGGAAGGAATAACTTCTTGAGAAAAGGGCAGTTTAAGTGAACTTTCAGTGGTGTCATTTCAGCAGATGGTGATCTGCAAGTTTCCCAAATGGAAGCTGCACACTGGGTGCGCTTGTACCTGGAGGAGGGAAATCACGTAGAAGCAGTGGCTGAGAACTTTAGGAAGGGAGAACATTCATGCAAAGACAAATTGGTGGAAATGAATATGTTGTATATAGCGGACAACACTGAGCATAGAAACCAGAAATTGAAGTAGTTAGAAAAGGTGAATTGGAATCCTATTTAGACATACCTTGAATGCCAGACTGGGGAGTGGCATGCATAGGGCGAACCATTGCCTGCCCCTGGATTCTGGTGACTTTGATGGCTCTTCTGACCAATTAGATGGCTGAATAAAGTCTAGCAATGTTAAACCATAAAGCCTGACCCATTGTCCTACAGTGTGTCTAAGATATAAGGTTACTTGAGCAGCATCTTATACTATAAATGTAGAATATATTTTTTCAAAAAGAAACAAGTGGAACTTTACTAAATCTACTTTTAAAAAGTATCTTAACTGAAGCCTAATTTGGTGTTTGGCCAGTTTAAACAAACAAAAAAAAATGAAAGAGAAATATACAAAATGAACATATTTTTATTTTCATTGGTTATGTGACCACCTTCTCACTACATACATCAGTTAGCAAAGTCTGCTTTCAGCAGTGGAAATTTCATTATCACATCTAATTCTGGTTTGGTAGCACATTAAACTTTCAAACAGTTAATGACTCTGGTTTTCTTTCTGTGCAGCTTTACCTTTCATAAAAGTACCGGCAAGAGGAAAGAAATGACAGTAAGACTGAATTATGAACTTTAAAAAGTTGAGAACAAGTAACTACTTGTACTGTGAAAGCTGCTCTCTCTGCTCTTGATTAACTGTCTGCAATAGGTCAGTGGTGAGCGCTGTGTGCTGGGGCGATGATTGTTGTAGCAGACAGGCAGGTGGGGGGCCCAAAGGGAGGAGTTTCTTTTAGGCTTCTTTTTAATACAGGGATTATCCAAATTCTGCTTTAATAAAATGGCTTATACCCTAGACTTACTTCCAATATCATCTGTAGATCATAATTAGCTCCGTGTGTGTGTTTGTGTTGGGAGGGAGAGGGAGAGATTGTATGTATGTGTGTATGTGAATATGTGTGTGTATATAAATATACATATATATTTCACAATATGTAAGCTGTAGCTATATGCATAGTTTCACCTGTAATACATGCACGCACACGTGGACACATACACACACACACACAGTGATTTAGACATTGATCTCCTATTGTATTTTCTCCATTGAAGTAAGTACGAATATCCCTCTGTTTTAGAGGAGTTTGAGGCTCGGAGCAGTTAACTAAGGTACCTTGCCTCAAGTAAAAACACTGGAAAGCAGTGGAATTCCATTTGGGGCCTGACTGAATCCCCTAGTCCAGAACTTACTCCTCTCTTCTTTTCTCCCCTTGCTCCTTGCCTTCCTCTTATTCTTCCCTTTCTGGTATTTTACTTTATTTTATTTTATTTTATTTTATTTATTTTTGAGAGAGAGTGCTCACATGTACGTGCTAGTAGGAGGGAAGTGGGGAGAAGCAGAGGGAGAGAGAGAGAATCTTAAGTGGGCTCCACGCTCACTCCACTCCAGTGGAGCCCGACGCAGGGCCTAATCCCACCACCCTGGGATCATGATTTCAGCTGAAATCAAGATTTGGACGCTCGACTGACTGAACCACTCAGGCGCCCCTCTGGTCTTTTACTGAAGGATCAAATAGTTCACAAAGGAAATACAGTAAAGTAAGTAAAAATGACTTAAACCTGCTAAAAAAAGATACCACACAGCCAAAGTGAAAGACCGGGATAAAAAAGAAAACACGATGAGACTAGATGTGAATTTAATAACAATGATGAGTGATTTCCTAGCAGCCAAGCTAATGAAAGAAACTAGAACAACATTTACTCAAAAGTGACGAAAACAATGTCACCATTTATACAGCTTGTTTTTTATGGTGGTTTTGATTATGGTATTCGGAATAAGTCTCTGATGATCAGGCTTCATTTCTCACTTTACCGTTATAACCTCATGTATGCGTTCATGCCTGTTGCCCACACAGACACTTTGGGGCAAAGAAACAAAATATTGAGGAATGGGTCCATACCTCTGACTGAGTGTTCATCCTTACTGAGGAGATAGGAAGGCACCTCTGAGAAATAACTGTCAAGTAAGGGGGTTGATCTAAGGCCTTGTGTTGAGAATCTTTCTGTCACAGGCATGCACAGGCATGTGGGTGTGAGTGTGCCTCTGTGTGTGCCTTTCAACATTCTGTTCTTTGTCTTTCTCTCTTTGCCTGCCATTAATTATTATTATTCTCACTGTAGTTCACAAAAAAGCCTTTCTACATACCTGCGGCTATTTCACAATTCTGTACCATTATCACCTAGACTTTTCCACATTCTGGGAATGGAGTGTTTGCATCAGGAACATTTGTAATCACAGATGAATGCCATTTTGTGCCTTGGTTGGCTTACTCACAGAGATGAGTGTTTTCAAGAAGAACTTGCAGGCTGAAGATCTGCTATAGGGAGTAGAAAACGAAGGTATGACCTTAGGCCTAACCCTGGCTCCAAGTGTTGTTAGACTTGCTTTCAGTTCGTAAAGGAAAAAGTGGACTTCAGGTTAATGTTGTTTGAGTGCTTGCAATACTTTTTCAAGGGACTATGATAAAATAATTTTCTCTCTTGTCTGCCTTCATATATATACTCTATAGGGAATAATAATTACAGAAAAATTGCTCTTCCTCTTTATTAAATCCAATTTGATAAAAAAAAAAACTTGCTGTCTAGAAAAAATACTAAAAATGAATTTTACTGGCCTGATTTGTTTTTATAGAAATAGTGTCAATCCAATAGAACTGAAAGAGAGATCAAAATATTAACATTCATTCTGAATCTAACATTCTCCAGTAAATCAGAGAATCAGGCTCCATAAAAACCACTAAGCAAACTAGGTCACAGATAACAAGGTAGCAATTAAAATGACTATATCAATTATTTGGTTATGTTATTTCTTAATATTTCACTCTGTAGGATATTTTATATAGGACCCCCATTTAATACTCTGTTTTAAAGAGAAAACTATTTTTTAACATAAAAAACTATTTATAGAATCATTTAAAACATGATAAATGAAAAAAGAGCATCATTAAAAAAGAGGTAGGGAAAATTACCAGCAAACTCTCATTTAGTAATCTCTTCAACTAAATTATAGTCAATGTGGTAAATAACAAATTTAAAATGTTATCTTGAGGAATATCATTTGGAACATTCTAGTTTCCCTTATCTCTGTTCTAGGAAATATGCTTCCTCCAAGAGATGGTTTCATGCTGCATTTTGCATCAGTGCTTTTTCCATTGTATCTTCCTTTCTTAAGCCTAGATTAACCTATTAATTTAAAAAGCCATATCTTTTATAATGTGTTTGGAAACCAAGCCTGAGGAACCAGAGACTTGCACAAGTGATTTTATTGAGCGTATTCTGTTTATCTGACTGTCACTATTTGCTCCTTATAATTAAATTCTTATGTCCCCACAAAAGACAAAATCATGCACTGCATATTGCAGTACCATACAATAAAATGGGTCGTTTATAACTTTTCCACTACTACCAAAGCTCTTGGTGGCCTTCTGGAGCCACTTCCCCTGAATTTATGGACATTTGTTTGGCTGTAGGATGGAAGTCAACAGGAGAGAGAGTTTCAAAAACATTAAAGAGCTGAATAAGGTTCCACTGATTTAGCATTTGTCCTCCTTGCACTAGCATTCACTGGCATTTTTTTTTCTAAAAGGAAAATATTAGGGAAAGTATATTCTGCCAGATTCCTGGCTGCATGCTGGAGCATACAGATTTGGCCCTTGCCCTTGGGGAGTTCTCTTTCTTTTGGGAAAGAAGACACATGCCCAGATTACTATGATCTCAGGTAAGTGAGGTGATGGTGGTATGGACAGTGTGCAGCCAGCAGAGAGGAGAAGCCCCTCAGCTGGCCAGGAGCTGGGCATGTTGGGGGGTGAGAAAGTCAGGGACAGCTTTCTGGTGGTGAATCCGTGCCTGGGTCTCCATTGCAGTTGGACAGATTAAAGGAGGGGAGGAGTTATGTGGGGGAAAGAAGGACATCCTCACTGGCAAAGGGAGGTCAAGATAAAAGGCAAAGTAGGAGAATTCTAAGCAAATAGTAGAAGGACTTTCTTCTTCTACTACTTAATAGATTCTTTTATTTGCAGAAGAACCCAGTGGATAGTGAAGAGTTAAGAAATACCCCTTTAACCCCTCTAGTCTTTTCCATTGAAAAAGAAAGGATGGCATATCATCAACATTTCTTCAGATTGTCATGTGAGCTATATGTATAAAAAGGAATATTAGTAAGCCATAAAAGAGGAAATCCTACCGTTTGTAATCTCTAACATGGATAGACCTTGAAGACATTATGCTCGGGGCGCCTGGGTGGCTCAGTTGGTTAAGCGGCCGACTTCGGCTCAGGTCATGATCTCGCGGTCTGTGAGTTCGAGCCCCGCATCGGGCTCTGTGCTGACAGCTCAGAGCCTGGAGCCTGTTTCGGATTCTGTGTCTCTCTCTCTCTCTGACCCTCCCCCGTTCATGCTCTGTCTCTCTCTGTCTCAAAAATAAATAAACATTAAAAAAATTAAAAAAAAAAAAAAGAAGACATTATGCTAAGAGAAATAAGTCAGACAGAGAAAGACAAAAACTGTGTGATCTCGCTTATGTGTGGAATCTAAAAAACAAAATAAAAAAACCCACCAAACTCATAGAAAAAGAAATCAGCTTTGTAGTTGTTACAGGTGGAGGGCGGGGGGTAGGAATTGAAGGAAGGTGGTCAAAAAGTACAAACTTCCAGTTATGAGATATAAATAAGTACTAGGCGTGTAACGTACAACGTGGAGACTTTAGCCAACACTGCTGTATGATACACAGCAAAGTGGTTGAGGGAGTAAATCCTAAAAGTTCTCATCACAAAGAAAATTTTTTTCTTTTCTTTTTATTGTATCTATATGAGATGATGGATGTTAGCTGAACCTGTTGTGGCAATCATTTCATGATATATGTGAATCAAGGCTTCGACTTATATGGTGATATATATCAATTATTTCTCAAAACTGGAAAAAAGATTAAACATAGAAAAAACTTCAAGGTTCTGATACTATGTGATTTATATATTTAATTAAGATAAGGAAACAAACTCTTACAGTGTTTACTATTAATGGATATTATCTTCAGGAAAACAATAAAACTGCATTTCTTTTTAGACACAATTTATAAATCAGAATATTGGACTATAGTATATGTTTTTCTCTTTGTGGAATCTGATTAAAATCAGTTTTACTGCATAGAGATTTATTTTCACAGGACTTTCCCACAAAGGCATTTTCCCACATATCAAGCAAATGTTGTGGCCATGTCACATTCAGAATTTGAGATTCTTTCAAAAGATTTTTTTTAATGTTTATTTATTTTTGAGAGAGAGAGACACACACACACACAGTGTGAGCAGGGGGAGGGGCAGAGAGAGAGAGAGAGAGAGAGAGAGAGAGAGAGAGAGAGACCACCGAATCTTAAGCAGGCTCCAGGCTCTGAGCTGTCAACACAGAGCCCAACGCAGGGCTCGAACTCACAAGCTACGAGATCATGACCTGAGCCAAAGTCAGATGGTCAACCAACTGAACCACCAGGCACCCCTGAGAGTAGCGGGACACCTGGGTGGCCCAGTCAGTTAAGCGTCCGACTTTGCCTCAGGTCATGATCTTATTGCTTGTGAGTTTGAGCCCCGGGTAGGGCTCTGTGCTGACAGCTCGGAGCCTGGATCCTGCTTCGGATTCTGTGTCTCATTTTCTCTCTGCCCCTCCTCCACTTGTGTTCTGTCTCTCTCTGCGTCTCAAAAGTAAATAAATGTCAAAAAATTTTTTTTATTATTTATTTATTTTTTTAATTTTTTTTTTTTAACGTTTATTTATTTTTGAGACAGAGAGAGACAGAGCATGAACAGGGGAGGGGCAGAGAGAGAGGGAGACACAGAATCCGAAACAGGCTCCAGGCTCTGAGCTGTCAGCACAGAGCCTGACGCGGGGCTCAAACCCACAGACCGCGAGATCGTGACCTGAGCCGAAGTCGGCCGCTTAACCGACTGAGCCACCCAGGTGCCCCACAAAAAAAAATTTTTTTAATGAGAGTAGAAGATTGAAACTGTGTCACTACAAACAAATGATACATTTCTATTGAAAAAGCTTTACACATTTGGAATGCGGTTTTTATGCTACTTTTGAACTGTGGGAGAAATTGAAGAATATTTACCATGTGTTTTTGTACCGAGGTGTATAATTGTGATATTTGTACCGTGTGTAGATTGTGATTGACAGTAGCCAAAGGTTCCAGAGCTAGTGTGTTGTTAGTTCCATGTAGTCACCCATGCCTCGGGACCCTCTCTGCTCCACAGCTGTGACAGAGGATGTTTTATGCAAATATGACCATGTTAGGCAGAAAGAGTAGGGAAAGGAAAATGACAAATGCATGTGCTAACATAGTCAGCCACACCCAGTAACTTCTGCTCCCATTTTATTGGCAGAACTTAGTCTTAGGAGCTCCCACCTGCACAGAAGTCTGGTAAATATAGCTTTTAGCTGATCACCATTGCAACTCCCAAGTAAACTGGTTTTGTTAGTAAGAAATAAGGAGTAAATGACTACTGTGTAGGTACCTAGTCATCTCAGCTGCAAGTCTCAAAAGATAAAAACAAGTAATCTGGCTCAGAGTTTCAAAACAGAACCGTGAGACGTCTAAGTGGGCACAAAGTATAGAATATCTAAGAGGAAAGTTAGGCTTATTGCTTAACTATACTACATTGTGACAGTGTCTTCCATATTTGTTGGCTGAATTCATTTGAGCTACCATGAGGTAGACAAAACCTGGAGCAGCAGTTAGGAGAAAGGGATTCCACTCTATTTATTACTTCTAGTAAATTTATCTTTCAGAGTTCCAGACCACATTCGTGCTTTTAAATTTTTTCTTAGAACACTATGGAACACTTAGTTCAAAAGATGTCACTTGTGAAGAGTTAAGAGCAGCACCACCTGGACTGAAGAACATGTGTGGTGGTAGATCGGAAATCCCACTTGGTTCTCCTCCTAAAGCCTCCCTGAGAAGAGATCGTTCCTGAGCCTCTTCCTGGATTTACTGTTCCATATGTCATTTGTAAGCAGGGACCAAACCCCAGTTGCCCTGAGGAGCCATGTAGTACCACTTGGAATACATCTAGGCTTTGCTCTAACTATACATAAAATGTACCATTCAAAACATTATCTTTTTTTGTTGTTGTTGTCAGCAAATGAATTGCATTTCCCTGTTTCAGCTATTTGTTTCTATTGGTCTCTGTTTTGTAAACTTCTTAGTACATTCTTTTCAAGATGCGGAAATGGTATGAAGCTCCTGGGAACTTCTCAGAAGTTTGCAATTTGGATTTTTGCATTATCCCTCAATTTGTTTGGCCTCCTACATGGATTTTTAGCTTTCTTTCCCCCCCCCATCTGCCCAATACTTAATTCACATTTACAACATCACACATAGCCCATGGGGGGAGTAGTAATGTTTTTGCTTTAAAGGTCACCATAACAGGAGGTCAGTGAAAAACCAAACATGGCTTTAAAAACATGAGAACAGAAAGACACCCACAAGACTGGGCATGTGGATCGAGTGCTAGATGGGTGGTCAACCCAACTCAGACAAGCCAGCAATAGTCCAACCACATAACAGACCAGGAAACTCCAAAGTTGCTAACTAAGAAGCTGGTTTTATGTTATTTAATTTTTTTCCCAAGAATTCTATTTCCAGTCACTACTACCGACGGGTAGAAAATATGCTGATTTCTTGTGTTACTTCATACTGGCCTTTTATATAAGGTGATTTTATGAAGATATAAAATGCATTTACATTTTGGAGTTTTATGAACAGAAAACAATACTTAACATTTTCCTAGTATACCATTTTAAATCACCATAACTGTTCCTTAATTTTTGTGTAATACATGTTTAGAAATTAAAAGTAAACTTCTAATGAACTAGTGGTTAGTATATTTCCATTAATTTAATCTTTAATATTCTGAGTAGAATCTTAGACTTATAAAATCATATCATTTTAAATTTGCCTGTTAAATCAGTTTGATGGAGTATTTCCTTTTGGGGATGGAGTCACAAGTTAGAGTTAATCATATTTAAAACTTTTCAAAATTAACTTGGAAATTGGAATTTATAAAGTGTCTGACTTGCTAAACTTTTTGCGCCCATTCACACAAGAAAATGTTGTGACAGTTTGGCTTTTAATCATTAAATAAAAACCCCAACATGCTTGTTTAGTTACTAGACCCACTATATAGACTCTTTGGCATTCACATCAATTGATTTATTTTGGTCATTCACCCTTAAGATGGAGTTAGAGGCAGTACTGCTTTCACATACAAAAAGTTAGAGTATGGGATAAAAAGAATGTCCATTACTTTGTTATTTTTTTTAAATCATAATAGAATATCTCTGACTCAGATCTCTTTTCCTTATTTCCAGACACATATATAGAAACTCCTTGACATATGTGATGGAATTATTATTGGAGAAACATGAGTAATCCAAAAGTGCGTTTATCAAAAATAATTTTCCCATAAGAAATCATGGCAAAAGACCCATGATATAATTTTCAAAGCTGTGTAGCTGCCTATTAATTTTCTATGTGTGGGTAGACCGACCCAAAACACCCGGGACCACATTCCTTCACCTCTGGGTATGCCCAGAAGAGAAGATTCATTTCTATCCCTTTTGCCCTTACCTTGTTGTGCCCTGTGGAGCGCTGGCCAATGAACATAGCCCCAGGGAAAGATTTCCATGACGTGGTTTTTAATTTTTAATTTTTATTTTTTGGTCTCCTACCAAACTTCCCAGGAAGCAAGACAACTAGAACATAGTTTTGCTGCTATAATTCAAGGCTAAATGAAAAGTGATTGAAATTCAAAAGCATATTTTGCAGTGTGGATATTTCAAGCACAGCGCAAACTCCATCAGCCAGGTATATTACTACAAAACTATACAATGGGAAGTCTACAGTTAGCAGCAGGCATACAGTGCACTAGCTGGTTTACTGCTTGCAGTGAGGACATGCAGTTTAGACTGAAATTAGGGCTGGGTAGCAGGGTAAACTGTATAACTATAGAAACCAAGAAGTATGCTCTACTCGATTTTCCAGCAGCTGTCTCAGCTTGCCCCAAACTGGCCCCGGTATCTTCCCTCCCAAACAGGCTCATCTCTCGGGATTTCCTATCTCACCTGATCTTCTGTGATAATCTCTCAACTGCTTCTCCTGTGTCCTTTACACTTGGGCCAGAAGGACTTTTGTAAAACACTAACCTGATCCAGCCACTCACCTGGTAAAAATTTCCGAAATGACTTCTCATCATTTTCAGGGTAAAATTTAAACATGTTATAAGAGACTGTTGATCATCAGGATCTGCCTGCTAGTCCAGTGTCATCCCTGTCTCCACCTTCATGCACACTCCAGGCCCCGACTACATCAAAAGCCTTAAGTTTTCTTTTTTTTTTTCTTTTTTAATGTTTATTTTTGAGAGAGAGAGAGAGAGAGAGAGAGAGGCAGAGAGGGAGGGAGACACAGAATCCAAAGCAGTATCCAGGCTCCAAGCTATCAGCACAGAGCCTGATGCAGAGCTCTAACCCATGAACTGTAAGATCATGACCTAATCGAAGTCAGATGCTTAACCGACTGAACCCCCTCCCCCCCCAGGTGCCCCAAAAGCCTAAAGTTTTCTAAAAGCACCACCAGGCTCATGCTTTCAGGCTCTAGCATCTGTGGTTCCTATTGCTTGGAATTCCTTTCCCCTTTATTTGGCCTTGGCTTAACTCATAGTCATCTTTCAAAACTTAAGTTTGACCTCTTCTAGGACGCGTTCTGGGAGTTGTCTCTGGCACACCCTCTCAGTTTCTCTAGCATTTTCCAACATAACCTACCTCAGGTATTTGTCCTTGTCTGTGAATTCACTGGTGCTCCCTGAAGATAATATATGTTTGTGTATTAATATTCATAATGTATAATTTGGTGCTCACTCTCAGTAGAAGCTCACTAAGATTTTGTGGAATGAGTGAATCATTAGAAACTATATGGTTAAGCTGCAGTCTCTCGGTTAGTTTGGAACGGGTTGTTCAGTAGTTTGTTTCTTGGGAGATGTAAAGCCAAGACCACAATCTATAGCCAGATGGACTATATTTTTTGTTGGATATGTGAACTGTGAAAACTAAGGAGAGTGTATATAAGCCAACTTAAATTGATCTCTGGGATAAGTGGATCCTAAGAAGATTCAATTACTAATGATAGTCGTAGTAGCAGAAATGGAGAACCATTAATTGCAATGATGGATGTTAAAAACGAAGTTGTGATCGTGGCGCTATGGAAAAATTAATTTAAATATTTTCCATTTGGTGTATTCAGGAATAATAAAAATTATAGAGAAAGTACAAAGTCTTTAGTCTTTGTTATTTTAAAAATAATAATCAAGTGAGAAAAGAAAGATACCAAGTAACTGGCTAGGGTGGTGTTTGGTTAATAATTCTTCCTGACATTTATACATTTATATAAATTGTGTGAATTTCCAATAAGTAGAAAGCAGTCATTGATATTGTTTATCTAATCTTTTTTATTATAGATTCTCTAAACATAAGTATGCCTTTAGGGAAAGAAAGGGGAGCATGGAAGCCATATGAAAAAAACAAATGGATTCTAAAGTATGAACAAAGTTTAAATGAACATCATGCCAGACTTCAGGGATTTCTTGTTTGATTTCTCAGTAGTATTAGCTAATTGTTTCTTCTAATACCCAAGTCCTTGTAGGATTTGAACCCTCTGAACCTCCTAGGACTCCACAGTTTCTATCTCATAAGTCCTGAAGAAGTCCTGAGCTTGATTTACAAAGGTGAGCCAGCCAACTCTTCTCCAATCTGCCTCATCTGTATTTTCTTCAGAATTAATTATTACGGCCTTTTTAGCCACTTTCCATTTGAGTCTCAAGAAATAGCCCTTAATCATCGTCAATCAATATCATCAAACAACTGAAACAAATTCAGATTGGTTCAGTTATTTCATTTGCTCATTGACTATAATTTCTAGATACCATACCAGGTGATCAATAGTTTAGAGGCAGAGATGAGCTTCTGCGTAAATATTTGTTGACCAATAATGTATGTGTCATAGAAGTATGTCTAAGAAATGGAATTGATATGGGTAAGAATGTGATTAGTTCAGAAGAGAAAGAGGGTAGACAGGAAGGACCTCACAGAAGAAGTGGATGTCTTAGCAAGGTTTCAAAGAGTCAATTGAAGTTTTGCCGGCAAATGAGGTGGGGAAGAAATTCTAGGAAGAAAGGACAGCATGGACAAAGGCTCAGAGATGTGAAACAATGTACTATAGTTTGAGGAACTGGAGTATAAGATTAACAAAAGGGGAGTTTTTAAAAAAGGAGAATGAGGGGCACCTGGGTGGCTCATTCAGTTAAGCAGCTGACTTCAGCTCAGGTCATGATCTCATGGTTAGCGGATTCAGGCCCAGCATCAGGCTCTCTACTCTCAGCACGGAGCCTGCTTCCTGCTATCCTATCTCTCCCTCTCTTTCTGCCCTTCCCCTTTTTGTGCTCTGTCTCTCAAAATAAGTAAATAAACATTAAAAAAAAAAAAAGGAGAATGAAGTAGTTAGGAGGCAGATCATAAAGACTATCCCAGAATAAGTTACTTGAACCTAACATTGAAATTTACTAGAAACTAGTAGAGCATTCAGTGTGTGTGCTATAGTCCTATTACATTTATTTTAATCAATGTTGATGGGCATGAGGGCATGAGTCTAGAGGCAGAAAGGTTAGGTGGTGCTCTAATAGTCCAGATGTGCTCTGACAAAGGTCATTAGTAGCCCAGTGGCTGGTGTTTTTGTCTTTCTTCTTGGCTGTGAACTGCTCAGTAACAAGTATGTGGTGGTTTCCTTCATCTTTGTTTCCCCAGTGCCTACTACCATACCTAACATGCAGTAAATTGTATGGCAGAAAAAAAATTTTTTTCTAAAAGTGTTCTCATTATTCTATTGGACTATGAAAGTATCTTACTGTATGAATATTTAAAATTCTTTATGGGAGTGTCTGGGTGACTCAGTCGGTTAAGAGTCCGACTTCAGCTCGGGTCATGTGGTTTGTGAGTTCTAGCCCCGCGTCGGGCTCTGTACTGACAGTCCAGAGCCTGGAACCTGCTTCAGATTCTGTGTCTCCCTCTCTCTCTGTCCTTCCCCTGATCACGGGATCTGTCTCTCTCTCAAAAATAAATAAAACATTAAAAAAATTAAAAATAAAATTATTTATGAAGATACGATTTTTTTTGTATTAGAATTGCTACAGTGATTTCATTGTGAGTTTCAATCATGAAATTAAGAGGATATTTTGTGTATCTTTGACAAGTTACTCTAACATTGGCCTTTAAAATAACAATGATCCAATATTTCTCTCTGAGCCAAACATGCTCTTGCGGTTTCTTACCCTCAGTAGTGGCAAAAAATTGATATCAATTAATAGTGTTTTTCATTCCATTCCAGTTGTGGAAAATAGCAGGCACAACAAGTTTGAACAACTAGAGTATGTTGAGTTCACATCTTCCTAGGACTCAGCTCTTTTTCCAACTGCTGGTTGAAATTTTAGGTGAGTTCCCTAGCTTTTTCATTCACTTCTGTGTAAAAAGAAGGACCCTAGTCACAGATAATCACAGTAACAGTCCCATTTTAGTAATTCAAGTGAACGTCTAATTTGATGTACTGTTAAAAGCCTTTTGGTCCTGCTGCAGATGAGATGTCCCCGCATCCCCCATCCAGCAGCCCTGGAGATTCGCCTTTCTTTTTTGGGGTGTTGAGGGGGGAGGAGAGGCATGGGGCAGGTGTGCTAGCATTCCGCGTTGGCTTGTGGGGGATGCTCAGAGGTTGTGAGTTCCTCAGAGGTTCTTCCACGAGAATTGTGCGATCTTCTGCTAGAATGCTTTAATGACTCCTCAACCTTGGCATCCATTAGGATTCCCCAGCTTCTCTCTGCTAAGGTTGTGTCATCCCTAAAAAAAATCCTTTGAAAAGAATGCCTTAGCCAGCTCCCATCTAAGAGGCTGACTTTTGGGCCCCAGAAACATGGACCTCTGCCCTGTTTTCAGGGTCTGAGTGCAGCCGTATCTCTTTGCTCTGCCACTAAGCGGGCAGCTCCACCTAGTCTTTTGCCTGACGTTTCTCAAGGGTGGAGCAGATCCTTGTTTTCTCTGTCCTCCAAACTTTAGGAATAAACGTCAACCTCTCCGAGAAGTGCTCTCAAATCCTATGTCATAGGTGAGGGAGATGGAAAATTGCTATAGCCTCCATCAGCTTTCTCCAGAGAAATTATTTTGCCCCATCTAGTTTCCTCAATTTTGACTCTTCGAGTCCCTTGAGGTGGATGTGAGTCACCAAGTGGCTGTGGTCCACCCCCTCTCAAGTCTTGTATTGGAGGTCTAGTGCCTCATTTTGGAATGTGGAAAAAATGCCACCTATTGTTTGATTATCACCAAAACTTTGATAGAAAGGATCTCTCCCTAACACCCTGTTGCACAGGCAATATGAGATATATGTAAACCATGCTCATTAACCAGAATACAAGTGATTCATTTACAGGAATTTAAATGCTTACACTTGGCACACAAAAAGCAAATGATATTGAGTATCATTTTAAAGACGTAAAATCACACAGAAACCAATCAATTAATTCAACAAAAATTGCCTAGTGTTTCCTAAATGCTGGTATTATCCTAGGTGCTGGATGTTCAAGAATTAAATATATGGTTCTTTTCCTCATCTAGTGAGAGAATCATATGCTGAAATATGTCCAAAAGTGATCATCATACAATTTAGCATCACAATAGAAAGATCTACAAAGACCTAAGGGAGATGGAGTGACTAAATTGAAGAAAAGCTTCACAAAGGACATTTGAACTGGATCTTGAATGAAGATAGGGTTTCCCTTGGGAAAAAAGGAGGAAAGGGCATTCCAGATATATGATGGTTGTGTAAGACAGGGAGAGTTCAGACGGTGTGGTGTGAGAACAATGAAGAAGGGGTGTAGCTGGGACATAGGCTGCTGTGGTTGTGAGTGAGATGAATTTGGAGATTGGAAAGACACTGTTTTATGATGAAGAGTTTCAATTCCTTCCTACAGATAATAGGAAATTTTGCTTTTCAAGTGTTTATTTAAAAATATTATACACAGGGGCACCTGGGTGGCTCAGTCGGTTAAGCGTCTGACTTCGGCTCAGGTCATGATCTCGCGGTCCATGAGTTCGAGCCCCGCGTTGGGCTCTGTGCTGACCACTCAGAGCCTAGAGCCTGTTTCAGATTCTGTGTCTCCCTCTCTCTCTGCCCCTCCCCTGTTCATGACCTGTCTCTCTCTCTCTCAAAAATAAAAAAAGTTAAAAAAAAATTATACACATAGTATGTATCAATATATAGAGATGTGATCCTGTTTTTCCCTTTTCCTTTTTCAGGTGGGTCCTCCCTCCTACTCGTATCTCTCTCCTCTCCATCTCCCTCCCCACTGTACCCACATCTTTCCCTCCCAACTTATGTTAACACTTCTTTTGTAACCTTTTTTTTCCCTCCATAGTTATATAATCATATTCAAGTATACAGTATGTGATACATATATCCAGTTTCCACACAGAGTGTTTTGGGCCATTGTTTGCTTGACAAGACAATACTTTGCACATTTTTCTGCATCTTGCTTTTCTAACTCACCCATTCTTAAAGGAAATGTCTCCAAGCCCACAGAGACAGTGCACCGCTGGTTTTGTTTTTATTTGTCAGTTTTTAATTAGGGGCTGACATGATCACAATTTTATATCATAGATATGATGTTAAGAGTGGACAATGAGTTTAAAAGTGTGTAGAAACTGGAGGAGGGCAGTAAATTGAGAGATTAAACAGATAGTAAATGATGGGGCCTACACCAGTGCAGTCAGCTTTGGCAAGGACATCGCTTAGCACATACAAGCCTCAAAAAATGAATCACCATATAACATATCTCAATACAATGCCAATGGCCGCCAGTATCTAATTCTAAAATTAAAAACAAATAATGTTTATTTATTTTTGAGATAGAGACAGAGACAGAGCATGAGCAGGGAAGGGAAAGACAGGGAGACACAGAATCCAAAGCAGGCTCCAGGCTGACCTGTCAGCACAGAGCCTGATGTGGGGCTCAAAGCCACAAACCGTGAGCCATGACTGAGCTAAAGTCAGACACTTACCTGACTGAGCCATCCAGGCACCCCTAATTCTAAAAATTTTTGACATTAGATCCTCCAAATATGCTGCTTAGAAAAGGATGGGTTCAGAATATTTACTACCAGCTTAGATGGAGTTTTTAAAAAGGTTCATTATTTTTCCACATATATCCATATTTCTCTACTTCCTCCCTTATTCTGCACACTTTTTCTGCAAAATATTCCTGATCTCCAACTTGTTTTGAAACTCAAATGGCTAAATTCGTTGTTAGTTTAGTTTAAAATTCATGCCTACATTGTCTTTGAATAACAACATTTTCCATCTTTCAGTCATATAAATTTTCCTTAGGTTGCTCAGCATCGGATGTGACCACACTATTTTTACCCTTATTGCAATTATTTCAATCATGTAACACATTCATAATGTCATTTAGTGGCCTTAACATATTATAATAAACATTTTTCACAAGTTCTCTATATTTATAAACGTCTTATCAAGATCAAAACCAGGTAAATGTTACATTGGAATATCCAATATGTAATTATCAGTTCTGTTAAACAATTTGGGTTATTCCGTAAATGTAAAACCCATTTATCATAACCATGATGAAGATAACATGAACTACTCCAACCTTCTGATCCCAACTGTAGTTTGTAATGTATTATTAATCATAAAGTATGTAGGTTTTAAAAATTACTTCTAAAAATGTAAATATTTCAGAAAAATACATAGAATAATAGAATATGCATTTTCATAACTGACAATTATTAAAAATTTGTCATTTCTGTTCCCCATTAATTACCAGTGCCCATCTCATTTTATTCTTCCTGCCTCCACAGGAACTCTCTTTTATGAATTTGGTGTGCTCCTTTCTAGTTAATTTTTATCTTAGGTACATATATGTACCATAAATAATTTATGGCCTTTTTTTTTTTGGTTTTGTAATGTTCAACAGTAGTCGTAGGAGTACATTTATAATTTTTTACCTTCCTTTTTAACTCAGTATTATTTTTCAGAGCAATACTCATGCATAATTAAATCTATTTTGGTAGTACAAGCAGTACCCCAAGGACTATGCATGTTCCTGTCTCCGTGGACATATATTTAAAAGTTGTCTTTTACCAATGTTATGACCTGAATGTTTGTTTCCCCTTCCCCCTCTAAATCATATGTTGGAGGCCTAATCCCCAATATGATGGTGTTAGGAGGTGGAGCCTTTGGAGGTAATTGGGGTTGGATTAAGTCTTGAGGGTGGGGTCCCCATGCTGAGATGAGTGCCTAATTAGGAAGAGGATGACATAAAGCAGCTCTTACTCTTTCCCAGAGAACAAAGAGGTCATGTGAACACACAGCAAGATGGTGGCTTCCTTTAAGCCACAAAAGAGCCTTTCTGCAGAACTGAATCATGGTATCTCATTTTCTTCCCAGCTTTATTGAGATATAATTGACATATAACATTGTATAAGTTTAAGATGTTTCTTGTTTTGATTTGATACACTTACATATTGGGAAGTGGCAGGAGCTAACACTTTCATCCCTTGACATAAAAATGGTATCTTGTTAGTGTTTAAATTTACATTTTCTAATTATGGATGAATTTACTTACTAATTGCTTATTTATTTAATGTTTATAGATTTATACATATGGATTTAAAATCCTAAATAGAAACATTGATCTGAAGTGATGCTATACGATGAAATGAAAATTGAAATTTACTAGAGAATGAATCCACAACATTGGCATACCATTATTTGTCCTAATAACATTTAGATTTCTCAGTTTGCTAGATGGTAAGTATTATGAAGTCAAACTTGTACAGTCAGGATTTAATACAGGAGTAATATTTCAGAGCTCAACTTGGGGAAGAGAAGCTGTATTTAAGGCAGAGGACTATTTGGTTGTGAAATAGCAAAATCATAATCAGTTTTAAAGACAATTGAGAAAAGGTAAAGGCCTAAGAAGGGATTCATTTCTTTTCTTCTTTTGAGCGATTTGTTTGAGTTTATATAAGTTCTTTTATAAGTTCTTATACCTTCCAAATTTGAATAACTCTTTGTGTGGTTAAAAAGGAGAATTGAAATGAGAATGAAAAGTACTGGTCTCAAGTGGTAACTGAGCACATCTGCATGAAGTCTTTGCTTTCCTACTTACCACACAACTGACGGAAACATGGACTAGAGAAAAAAATGACCATTTAAAAAATAGTGTACATTGTATGTAGAATGCCTTGTATGTGAAGAATTAGGGTATGGTTTGAAATAGCATTTAAATTGCCCTTTAAATCATAATTAATTTTCTTTTAAATGAAGCTTTAAGAGAAAAAAATTTTGCTCCCATGAAATAAAAAGAGCCTGGGGAGAATATAGGAAGTTCAGGGTGGTCCATATAAAATAATGATCACTATAATGCAAAATGGGATCCATTTTTCATGGAACCTGTACAAAACTTGTTGATTGTCAAAAAAGAGTACTTCTCCCATAATAGAAAACTCACCTTTGTAGGAGGGAGTGGTTTTTTTTGATTGACTGAATTTTAGAGAGGCATCATGAATGAGAAAGGAGTGACGGAGGGAAGGAAGGAAGGAAGGAAGGAAGGAAGGAAGGAAGGAAGGAAGGAAGGAGTAATAAATTCTGGGATTTGGGACAGTGGAATGACCTAGGTTCAAATTCTGGCTTTATCATTAATATAATTAATTTTTTGAGTAAGTCATTTAAACGCCCTCAGTTTTGTTTCCTTCATATAAAAAGACAAGAAAACAATACATGTCTTACAGAGTTCCTATGAAAATGAAACGAGACTTTACAAATGAAATAACTTATGCCTGCCTCATGTAGTAGCTCAATCCTTTGTAAACTTCTCTCTTAAGGAGTTTAAAAATATTTTTTCCACACTTGCACAATTAAACTGAAATATTTTTCACTGAGTATGCTAATTTGTGCAAATTCTGTGGCCATACCTAACTGACTCAAAACACTAGTAGTATATAATCAAGTCATTAATAAAAGTTTCTTGCAAAATATATTCTATTCTATATAGTTTGAATTTGGCAGTGTTTCTCCAGTGTGTTCCCCAGAAAGTTAGTCTCCTGAAATCACCTGTAATTTCATACTTTTGGCATATGCTACAGTCTGTCCTATTCCCCTTCTGAGAAGCCCTCCAGTTAAATAAGCTAATTTTATTTAAGCCTGTGCTTTTTCTACTTTATTTGGCCATGGAAGATCCTAGTATAACTGTTTCTGAGACAATGGTTTCTCCTTACCCTGTCTTTTCATAATTATGGGAGTGATTCACCTGATTCAATATATATTTACTAAGCATCAACCATGTACCAGGAACTGTCCCAAGACTAGGATATACAGCAACACACACCACAGATAATGCTTCTGCTCTCTTGGAGCTTATGTTCTAAAGTAGAGAAAAAGACAATTAACAAATAATATATGTTAGTTTGTGATGAATGCTGTGAAGGAAGGATAAGAATATATAGAGTTATGGGAGTAGGACATTATTTTATAGAGGATGGTCAATGAAACCTTCTCAGCTAGAGTCTGAGCACAGAACTTGAGGAAGTGATGGAGAAATCCATGTAGACATTTTGAGGGAACATCTTTTAGACAAAGAAAAATATAATTGCAGTGAGGTAGAGTGCTTGGAATATTTGAGGAATATCCAGGGGTCTAGTATTAACTGAATCAGAATTCATAGGAGAATGACGGAAGATAAAAATCAAGAGAACTTGTGAGGTGGGTCTGAGGAGATGATTTGGGTCTTATATGCTATGGTTAATTAAGACTTTGGGTCTCATTCTGAGTGATTACAGAAGCTAATGGATAATTGTCAAAATTTTGACATGATTCAATTTATGTTTTGTAAAGATTGTTGAATACTGTATGGAGAATAGACTGAGAGTGCCATGGTTAGAAACACAGAGACTCATTCAGGATCCCATTGCAGTAGTATAGGTGACATATGATAGTGATTTCAACTACAGTGTTTGAAGAGTTAAGAAGTAGTTGGTTAAGAATATATGTTGAAGGTAGGGCTTATGGGATTTACTGATGGATTGAATGTGGAGTTGGAGAGAAAGAGAGGAGCCTATGATCACACTAAATTTTGTGGCATAAACAACTGAAATCATGGAGGTGCCATTTATTGAAATAACGAACACTAGGGCAAGTGTAGCTTTGGGGCATGGATGAGGAATCGAGAATTTGCATTTGGGCATGCTAAATTTGAGACATCTTTCAGGCAGTCAAGAGAACATGTGTAGTAGGCATTGAATGCATATGGAGTTTAAGAGAGAGAATAGTGATAGTGATTAAAATTAGAGTCATTAACATACAGGTAAAATGTATGGCCATGGCGCTGGTCGAGATTACCTAGATGATACGTGTCAGTAGAGGATGGAAGCAGAGTGTTGAACACAGCCCTGGGACATACCAATAATTCAAGTTTAGAAAGATAAGTATGTACCTGTCAGAGAAGAGGAGAATGAAAGGCAAATGGTATCCTAAGAATCAAGTAAAACAAGTGTTTCAAAACAGTATTGACCATTGGCTTTGACAGCATGGAGACCATTGATGACATTAACAAAAGCAATTATAGTTTTAGGCCTATGTGTCAAGAAATAATGGAAAGGAAAGAAGTGGATTCAGGAAGCAGAGGCAACTTTTTAAAAAAGATTCATGTGAAGGGGACAAGTGAGGATGTAGCTGGAGGGAGCTATGGTGTCAAGGTCTTTTTTGTTTTTATTTTTAAGTTGATAGCTATTGGGATGCCTGGCTGGCTCAGTCGGTTGAGTGTTCAACTCTTGATTTCGGCTCAGGTCATGATCTCACTGTTCACGGGTTCGAGCCCCACATCAGACTCTGTGTTGCTGATGCAGAGCCTGCTTGAGATTCTCTCACCCTCTCTTTCTCTGCCCCTTGTCTCCTCTCTCTCTCTCTCTCTCTCTCTCTCAAAAAAAAAAAAAAAAGTTGATAGCTATTCATACATAACTATTTGTGGGTGGGAAGAATTTGGCAGGTAGTGCAATACACTGATGATGCTGGGAAAAGAAGGGAAAATTGTACCTTAAACTAGTGAGAAACTCACTTTAAATAGGTGAGAAAGAATGATACAATGCAAAAATTGCTATGTATTAGATGGAATTAATATTCTCATTTAAGGTATGTATTTGATTGAGGGATGCATTCACTCATTTAATAAATATTTGGTACATGTCTAGTCTTAGGAACTTCTTCTAGGAATTGGGAATGTAGTAGTGATAACAGTTACAAATATCTGCATGTTATTTCTAGTGACATGTGAGAGAGTAAGAAAAATGAATACATAAATCATGTAATATATAAATCATGTATATTATATAAGGGACATTGATAAGTTCTAACTTAAAATACAGTTTGTGTAAATAAATTAATTTGCAGGCATATATTTTGTTATGACCATATTGTAATCTAATTTTTTGAGATGATCATATTATTTCAAAAGAAAAAAATATTTCTGGTAAGCATGTGACAACCAAGAAAGTGCCCAGTCAATATTCATTGCCTAGATGACTTGTACTTACAACTGGCCTTGTTTGTCCTAGATTTCCTAATATCACAGAACACTGCTGGAATCTCAGAGAGAAACGGAAGCCTTATAGTTTTTGAGTTCAGGGTTGAAATAAAAGAAGAATCTGTGAAAAGTAGGAACAGTTTAGGTGACCTGTGAATAGACTTCCAAAATAGCAAATATGAACTTTCAGCCTCACTAGCTGTTTTCAGTTTTGTTTTTCTTCACTTCTTAATATATAAAAAATTTGTTTGAATTAAAAATGAAAATAACATATGTGTACATTAGTGAGGTCAGAATACCCAGCAAAATCTAGGAAAGTTGAGCATCCTGCG
This sequence comes from Panthera leo, assembly GCF_018350215.1. Taxonomy (NCBI): domain Eukaryota; kingdom Metazoa; phylum Chordata; class Mammalia; order Carnivora; family Felidae; genus Panthera; species Panthera leo. Next base: position 151,346,938 of record NC_056679.1, read on the forward strand.
TATTGGAACAGAAATACCTTTAAGTCAGGGGCCAAAAATCTTGGAACTTGTACCCAACTCTGCTATTATCTATGTGTTTGGCATTTCACAGATTCTTAAATTGGCACAGATTCTCTTAAATTCATTGAGTATAAACTTTCCTATCTATGTAGGAAAATGTACCTGCCTTATTAACTGAAAAGGCTGTTAAGTTCTCTTAACCACAGAGACCAGTATGTTGAAAAATATATACATTGAAAAATATATGTGGAAACTGAGGTCAAGCAACTTGTCTAAGATCACATAGCACATACATTAAGACAGATGTTGAACCCAGGCTTCTCTGATTCTCTAAGCGGTTATCATGTTCTGCAGTATGCAACAAGCATGGGCACTCAAGTGAGATCAAGAGGCCATGACAAGTCTTAGAAACACCTTGCGTTCTCATGTTCGCTTTCTCATTCACTGTTGGTTGGTTTCAGAAGAGAGGTAAAAAACATCTCTTCAAACAATTTAACCATGTGGCCTATGGAAACTGTCTTGCTTTGAATTGCTTCATTCACCTGCTTTGTAGGCCACATACAACGGGGGACTAACGTCCAGTGGTTGATTACCAACTTCATGTAAGCTAACTGGAAAAAGCATGGTTTTTATACTCTTTTCCTGTTATGCGGACGTCTATGAGTTAGGCAGGGTATAAGTTAGGGCATCATGGTGCACATAAAGTTTGCAATATGCATTTACAAATTAGTTTGCTGCCAAAGTCACTTATATTTGTAACACATCTCATGCTCTTCTGCTCAGCGGCAATGTTACAGATGAACTTGAGAGACAGAAGTAGTATTTTTATGCAAATATGCCATAAAATATCTTTGCTAAATAAGCAATTCCTTCTGTAGCAAGGTTTATTTGCAGTGATATAATTTAGAAGTGTCCCCGATGACAACCTTTTGAGCCATATTAGTTAAATGCTAGAACATCTACAGTGTTAAATCCACAGCAATATATTATAATGGGAAAAAATGCCTGAGCAGCAGGGAGCCTTTAATACAGAACTCCATAGGCCACTTAAATAGTGTAATCTGGCTTTCAAGTGAAGCATTCTAAAGAATCTCTATGAACCTTGCTTTGGGGTTTCAGAGAATCGGAATGATATTGAGGACAAAGCTCTGTTCTGGATCTACCTGTCACTGAAACGCTCATGCTGCTCTTCTACAAAGCCAGGTGGGATCATTTTTCTAGGAAACATCAATTACTTCTGCTTTTGCTCAGAAATGGCACAGTTATTTTTAGATATATTTTCCACAAGTCTACAAAGTATTACAATTGCCATAACATATTGGGTAGTATCATAATGGTGTAAGGATCCCTGAGCAAAATATGCCTCCCCATGATATTGCCTAACTTATCTTTGAAAAATAGCAGGATTACATATTTTATAACTCCCTGTACAACTAGCGAGGTGTCAACGTGGATGGCAAATGAATGAGTTAGAGTTTTACAGATTTCCAATATACTTGAATTCACAGATATTTTTTCTCTGAGGGTCAGTTTGTGAAATTTATGGTTTGAAATAGCGTTATTTGAATAAAACGAACCAGGTTCTCCTAGGGGCTAATCAAATCCTAGATAGTAAATGAGCTACCTTTGGAGGTTGCATTAACACAGCAGTGGCTTAATAAATTATACTCTGCTGATTTGACTTCCACTGGTATTTAATTTATAACTGGAGATGATCCTGGTATATAGAGAATCTAGCTAATCATGAACTAGTTTCTTGTAGTGATGAAGCGCATATATCCAGCCAAGATGTTTGAAATAGAGTTTTGTAAAAAATATAAACAAATGGAGTCTTGTGAGGGTAAACTTCTTGACTGAAGAATTAATACCTAAATCATGACTTTTTTCTCTTTCTTGGAATCTCTTCAATTTATCTTCCATGATAATATCTATGATATACAGAAAATAAATTGTTGTGTCATTATAGTCTCTTAAGGAAAAATTTCCCCAGTTGTTCCCTAAGCTGTCTTCAACCTACTGGGTACAATTTCAAACTAGATATTATACAATGGAAGTAAAGCACTTCAGTCTTTTATTTAAATAAAAAGTTTGAAAGTTCATCTGTCCATCTATACATCCAGTCATCCATCAATCTGTTCCTCAGTTTATTGTTTTATTCTTTGAATCAACAAAGAATTGTCACTTTAATATGTTTGTAGTTTCCGAGACTTTGAAAAAAATCAAACCAAAAGAGATATCGACCATTAAAAAAACTACTAAATCTCATCTTAGCAGAGATATTTGCTGGTAATAACTTGCCTCAGTCAGCTAGGCTTTGTCAGTTCTCTCTGCTGCGTGTCTAGCTAAGGTGGGCATTGGATTAAACTGTTCTAAAGATTGTTGTTGGCAAGCTCATGTAGGTAATCTACTTCCATATTGTGAATGGAATATACTCTATCTAACCTTTGGATAAACAGAAGATTTTGGTTTCCAATCCCGTCAGTGTTATAGCTGTTAAGGATACATGTATCATCTCTTTCTGAAAACTGTAGAATTTATGTTCAGAATTCAGCGCCAACAAACAAGGATGGAGTTCTCATGTCAAACTGAAAATATCACTTATACATTTTGGCAGGGAGATGGTGACATTTAAGTCACTTTTTATTAGTCTTTTTAGTAGGGCCTTCTAACCTTTATCCCTAACTCAATCTGACCCTTTTGGTGTCTGAATTTTTTTTTTTATTAAAAAAATTTTTTTTAACGTTTATTCATTTTTGACAGTCAGAGAGAGACAGAGCATGAGCAGGGAAGGGGCAGAGAGAGAGGGAGGCACAGAATCTGAAGCAGGCTCCAGGCTCTGAGCTGTCAGCACAGAGTGCAACACGGGGCTTGAACTCACAAACTGCGAGATCATGACCTATGCTGAAGTCAGATGCTCAACTGATTGAGCCACCCAGGCACCCCAATGGTGTTTCCATTTTTAATAGGAAAAGCCACTGTAATAAATGCAAAAGTAATTCTAATTCTCCAAATTAAGTTGTGAAATGTATTTAATTAAGTGTATAGATGCAATTTACTAAATCAATTCAATTATTTTCTTCAGTTCACTGAGTGGGGGATATGAAAGTCTTTTTAGTTTTATTTAAGTGCAGAAGGATACCTGAGTCAAAGGTCTAATCCGAGATTCTAAAGATTGTGCCAGGAGAAAGCAAATGTTGATTCCAATTGCTCTTTAATTTCAGGACACAGTTTTCCTTTCAGCTGATGTGAGACAGCTCATGTTCACTAATGGGTCTGGCCTAGACCCTTCGAGAGATGTTTATTATCATTGTCTGGACTTAGGAAATGATTCAAGACACTTGATTTCAAAGCCCCATCAAGTTCTCGTGCTGCAGAGTAACATCTGATCATTTGATGTGTCACCTCAGCCAAAGGACAGACATGGCGGGAAAAAAAAAAAAGATTTTATCTTATCTACCCCCATGCAATATGTGAACTTTAACTTCAAGAGTACATGTTTTTCTCTATGCTCCCATTCTGAATTGTGTTCCTTCAATATGAAGGAGCCTTACAAAAGCTTTTAAATTCTGAGGTGATCTGAGGGGGAAATATTCCTTAATCTGCAAATTGGTTTAACAGATACTGAATGAGAATCATGAAAGTGTTTTGGATATGTTATATGTTTTTTATTAAGAGAAATGTGCAGAGATGTACATGTTACAAGCCAGCTGGTGTAGTGTGGAATAGTGTGGCATTCTGTGTTCGGCATGGATCTTCATGTGTCAGTTTATGGCAAAACTCCAGGGTATCCACCAAAGATATTTAACAATTCACTGCTTCTGGAGGCCAAATAATTTTCCAGAGGATTAATACCTCAAACATCTTAAATTGGTGACTCGGGCTATTTAGAGATGCAGATTTTGTTTCTTTTAGCTGTTGATTTTCAAAGGCATGTTCTTTCTGGCTCTGGATAATTCTCCAATAACAAGGAAGACTAACATGTATGGAAGGCTTATGGAAGACTTACACATAATCTTTACAAAGTTGGACCATTTAGAAACATGATCATTTGCATTTTTTCTTTTTTGAAAGCTTAACCCTAAATTATTGTTCATCAGAGAAAAAGGCTTTGGGATTTATAATTTTTTTTCTTTTCCTTGAAAACTGAAACACACTCTTGTTTTTAGCATATAGCTTCTAAGGTAATGAGGAACACACCAGTACATTAAAGCAAATGTGTGTCAAATCCCCAGGGAAAACAGATGTCATGCGTGCAGTATTTCCTCCAGACATCTGAAATCCAACATTATTGTTCTTTCAATCTGCTTTCTAAGTAAATGAAACAATGGGGAGTATACATAAATCCTTCTATATTAGAATTTAAGAAATATTTCAACTGGAGAAGTTCAAAGTTTGCATTTGATAAATAAAGATATAAAGAGCTTAAAATTAGGGAACCCAGAATTGGAAATATGTATATTCCCACTGGTTTATTCCACAACTGTACATTTTCCACTGATTTTCATAATCTGTGATAATGTATAAACCTGAAACTCATCTCTAAGTAAAATCCATAATTTTCTGAACATTTTCAGCATTATGCTTAAATGTCAGAGATCATAAACTTAAGGTGATTTTCCCAATTTTAGGTAAGATTTATTAGTTGTTATAAATAAAAAAGACTTGGCAGTCAGCAATAAATTTGGACCTTTGTAAAATACATACTTAAAATCATTTATACTGCCTTAACAAAAGTGTGTGCATGTCTGTGGTGTGTGTGTGTGTGTGTGTATGTGTCTGTGGAGGTGTTGAGTGCTTTTCTGTGTGTATTGGGTAGAAAAAAATATATAAATGATCACATGAAGGTAGATTCACATCGCCTCTAGCCTCATTGACTTTAGACATTGAAAACCCTTAACATGTAGGTCCACCTCTGTGCAGTTTTGAGCTAAAGAGAACTAACACTGGAAGAGAAACATGAGCTACATCTTTGCCAGTGGGGGGACTTGGCACTAGCCTTCTTGTTCTGAGTCATTCTCATGCTTGGACTGGGCTGGCCGGGAGCAATCCACTGCCTACCAAACTGCAGCCAGATCTCCTGATCTAATAGTGTCCTTTTCATGACTATGCTTACTTTTCCGGTGTCATTCAGGTCTATTTGCAGGAATAGGGTTTTGCCACAAACCCCAGGCCTCTTGGCCAAATGCTTACCTGCTGGATAACTCTTGCCATTTCTCTACAAGTCTCTCCTGCAAAACATAAACTATGGCATGCTTCCCAACTACATAGACTCCTGTACACGAACACTAGTCAGGATTACTTCTGAGATTGTGATGTTCTCTTAAGCAAAACATTTTGGTTCCTTGAGGACTGAATCTACAGCTGAATTAGTTTTCCTAGGCTTGGCTCAACACAATTCCAGTTTACTCCATTTTTCATGTTAGCCCACCATTGAGATCCCAGCATGCCAGGCTACACAGGTGTGACAAAGACCACATTAAATAAGAAAGTTTGCAAACATTTTGCTTCCAAAGCAAGATTATGGGTGGGGTTATATTGATCATTATTCTTTTCTGAAGCCGTCATTCTGTATGTAGAGTTTAGCTGAGATGTACTATTCAGAAAGCCATTTGATATTGAACGTATGATCTTCACTATTTGGGCACTGACAAGATCACATAATGGGCGAGGAGCAGGTGTTTTTCCAGCAGCAGGAAAGAAAGCAAATTGTTAAGTATTTCATGATACCACATCTCTAATTAAAAACAGCAGAGATTTTAACAAGTTTTTACTATTTTTCTCTCTCAAGGTAAGTCAGGTGTTCTCTAAAATGCCTAGGCTTGCATGTCTTCTACATGTCTCTTATCTGGCCAAAGACCAATTAGATAACTAATTATTTTTCATTATTAACCTGATTACATTGTAGCAGAATCACTTATATTTTAAGGTGCTAATAATGCTTAGTACTTATAAATGATTCATTTTTGTTTTGGATATATATGAAAGAAGGAATCATTGGAATGCTACAAAGTTATTTCCTTTTTTAAAAAAATAAAATTATTTCCTTTTAATGTAAGTTGCTAGTAATTAGCACATTTATTTAAATGGAAACATATCTTTCATTGTAGATGTTTATGACATCTTATGTTATATGTAAAATTGAAAGCCCAGCAAAAGTAAAAAAAGCATATCCTATGATGTTATAAGTGAAAGTTACTTCCTGAAACCCATTTATATGGGTCCTTTACACAAAAAAAAACACTAGAAAATCTAGTTTGAGGGATAATACTTATATTTGAAACTGATCACCTTTTTGAGGAGCTAAAGCTATAAAATTATCCTTCTAATTTAGGGTCATGTATTTGATACCTCTGATGAAGTCTGTTGGTCAATGCTCAATAAACTTGAGCCCTCAAATTTCCTATCCAATGAGCATTGAAAATAGGTAATTTAATAATTTTTTCTGCAGAAGTTTTCGTTATTTATCACTAATTCTGGAGAGTGGGAGTATGTGCTCTGTGAAAGCAATGTGCTCTTTTTAAGTGTGGACAAATTTGACTCAGGTAAAATATAAGCCTAGAAGAGCAATTCCCTATAATTTAAATGGTGACCTTTGCTTGAAAAGTCTCAAGACATGTAAGTTTTATGCTTCTTTTTATAATAATTCAATATTGGAATTTTATCGTAACTTCATGTGTGTTCCTGTCACTGACTGATGCTGGGGATCTGTCTTATTGCAGAGAGGTGCAATTTATGGAGTTTTCTCGTACACTGGTAGTTTTGAATTGTTACTAATCATTTATGAATTTCATCTTTCTTTAACTTATGTGTACACTCTGTTCCTCTCTATATGTTATGTTGCCAGTGTAACATGTAGAGAATGTAATGTATGAGTTGGCATTATCATTGTGACAATTCTCTACAATGATGGTGCGAGTGATTTTTATATTCTAGAAGAATCAGATCAGAAGAGGTGAATTTATTTCATCAAAGCCATAGAATTCCATTCTCCTGAGTGTTCACCTCCTCCTTATTGCCCATCCACAGGCACCAGAAGTTGAATGGGCTTAAGCAAAGTGGAGAGGAAGGTGGGAAGAGTGCCCTCCCATTTTCCAGTTCTTTTTTTCTTTGCTGTGAATTCTAGTTCTACTCAGTTTTCTATAGTTTTTTTATACAGAAATGATATTCTGTTTTATTTTACTTTTTGTTATTGTCAATGCTGCTTATCTTAATTCTTCTCTGAAGGATACACTAGACATACAGAATGGAACACAATGGAACCTCCCTTAATTTTCTCTGAGGTTGCTGTGTTTGTACACTTGACTGAGGAATCCTTTCTAAGAGGCTTTTGTGTAGAGAGGGGGCTGGCATAAGGAGTGGGGAGAGCTAAAACAGAATCAAACTCCCTGTTTTCTTTTTTTCTCTGTTGCTTTTCCACCTAGATGATCTTTCCTGCCTGGGTTATATCTGCAGAGCAGCTGACACTCATTCTTATAGATGTGTTTATGTTTGAGATTGGATGTAGTGGAGGATGGAAGGATATAAAATGAGAGAAGGTGAGTGAAAGGGGGAAGGTTTTATATGTGGATTGTTAGAATGCTGTCATGCTAGCTTTTTTTACTTGGATTTACTGAATTTTCCAGTCAGAGAGTGTATCAAAAGAAGCAGTTTAGCAATTTAATCTACAGAACTATTTCTACTTTTTTTTCCCTCTCTTCCTCCTTCCTCCCTTTCTTTCTTTCTTTCTTTCTTTCTTTCTTTCTTTCTTTCTTTCTTTCTTTTCTTTCTTTCTTTCCTCTAGATTGAGTAAAAAACCTTATAGCCTAGAACAAGAACATAAAGATACTTATGTTGAGGACTGGTGATTCCCAGTCTCTTAACTCAGGCAGTATCTACATAAAGCCAGTGAATTAGCTATATAATTTGGTTGCTTTTCTTCGCTGTTATTTAAACAGTGCAGAAAGCGTCCTATGTAATTGTGGATCTTATATGTGAAAAACTTATAGACATTTCAAAAGAGACTCTTCCTGAAAGCATGTTGTCCTCTAAAATGAGACAAAAAAGGTACCCTAATAACAAGTTGCAGAGCATATATTTTTTTCATATTTATTCAATTAAATTTGGGTGGGGGGAATAATTTAATTTAACAACAAAATTAGGCATAAAAATAAAGAGGATTGTAGACAGAATAGGTGTTTGGAATTTGATGGTGACTTCAAAAGCCAGAAATCTTGGAAATTTGATTTTTAATTTGTTCAACATATTATCCCTTTGATTTAATGTGTCAATGCTTTGCATTATTTTCACTAAATAGTTTAGCATGGTTTTATGGTATAATTTAATAAATACTTCTATTACAAGTTCTCATTCCCAAAGTCATCTTTCTCATTAGTATGGTTGTACACCTGTAAAAAGGTCTTGTGATCATCTACTCTTTAGGAAAGGTTTTGTTTTCAGACTATTGGCTGCTTACCTAGGAACTATCCAGTCTTGTTGATATCCTAGCAAAACACACCCTGTTGGGTCTTATTGCTTAAATATTCCCACTTCTAAAATTACCACCACACCACTGGGGGTGAATGAATACACGATTACAATTTCAATTTGACAGCTTTAAAGGAAATGGCATAGGGATTTAATTAGACCCTCTCCATGTGCTTCATTGATTCTCAGATGGGTTTTCATTCTAGCATAAGCAGATGTGAATTCTAACATAGAAGTTAGATTTTCTTGCACCTTGCTTGGGTTATTCAAACCAATAAAACAGCCAACAGTTAGTTGCTTGAATATACAAAATCCAAAAGCAAAGTGGTTTGGGAATGCTGAGAGATAGCTGCATCCTTCGTTTTCTTTCCCTTATGAAATAGATTGAAGTCATCAGGAAAATAATGATTTTTATGGCTCTTGATCTCATGCTATATGATGAAGAGGGAAATTAGGCTACAGTGAAATATTTTCATTTGGGGCAATAACGGAAATTTCCCAACATTATTAGAAGAGAAATATTATAGTTATTTCTTTTTCTGAGCTAAACAAAATGCCCAACTGAGACAGATATGAAAGCTATTGTTAAAATTAGTTACTGGAGATTCTAAGAGGGAAACAGTGTAATCTCTTCAAGATTTTTTTTTTGAAACATATTTTTTCTTAAAATGAAGATAATATGCATGTTTATTTTAGAATTCTGGAAATCTGAGTGTTTCAACAGATACACTGTTCAATTTTCTAAAATGTGGGTTTGGACATGAATTGGCAGTAGCAAGAAAATAATTGAAGTTGTCCACGGATGTCTGAGATGACACACCGCCTCCAGCCATCTCATTGGCCACGCAGTCGAGAGCGCCATCATAGCCTCCATGGTTGACCTTGAAAAATATAATTAGGTAACTGTCTAGTTTTCTGAAGTCATCAGGCAGTCCACACCAGAGCCTGCACAATGGCCTGCATCCTTCCAGCCTCCAACTTTGTGTTTTATCTTCCTCACATGAGCCCCATTATCATTTTTCTGCCTTTCTGAACCTCCTCTGCATCAACTTTTCTTCCCCCTTTCCTCTAACCTCACTATGTTAAGGAATTCTGGGTCCTGTCAAACTCTAGGCTACTAACAACTGAGTATATAATTTCTCATCTGTGATGCCCCTTGGAGTTTGTCCATCAGTTTTATTCCTGGAGGGAAACCTAGTGAGAAAGTGGTATCATTTGTTTTTCTGTAGGAAAAAGGAAGAGGAGAGAGAAAATTATCAGGCAGATGTATACAGACTAGCAAGTTAAACTTGTATGTATATGTCACATTTAGTTAAATAGTTACAGGGCCAGGACAGAGAATTAGCCAGGCCTGATGACAAGTAGCACCCATTTCCTGTGTTGCTTGAGAAATCTCTCATAGGGAAGCTGTGTTAGGTTAATTCCCCTATGCATCTGTCCATTTCTTGGGCATAATTTATGATGAAGCATGTGGTGTCATGAAGAAAGAGTGGACAAGGAGTTAGGAAATTTGTATTCCAGTCCTGACCTTGCACTGACCAGCATGTGACATTATCTTCCTCCTCTGTAAATTTAGAGAATGACATGAAATTTATTACACAAGACTTCCAATTCTTAAAATGATATATGATTCTAACTTATTAAAGACTTCCTTGACTGCTTAAATACTGTATTTTAATGCAAGAATTCCCAGGGCTAAATGGGTAAGGGGCACTAAGGAATCTACTCCTGAAATCATTGTTGCACTATATGCTAACTAATTTGGATGTGTATTTAAAAAAAAAAAAACAAACTCCCAGGTCTGCTACAAAAACCATATAGACATTGTTTATATTTGCAATGGTCAGAGGTATACAGAGAACAACTTGAATTACTGTGGTAGAATTGATCTCTACTTCTGCAAAACTCTTCTGACACTTGGGTTTAATTTTCAGGTTCTGGCAAAACTGCCCAGAAACACAGTTTTCTGTCATGTTCAGGGAGGAAGAGATAGTCTCTTTTCCCCTGAAAAAAAAAAAGTATTTTGTTGGAAAACAGAAGGACTGGGTTCTACCCATGGTTCTGCCACTAAGTAAGTAGGCAACCTTAGGCAAAGCAAATGACTCTCTTCTTTGGACTTCATTTTTCTTGTCTGTAAAATGAGCCAGATATTCTAGGTAATCTTTAAGACCCTTGTATTGTCAGAATGCTCAATTACAGTCCCAGTTAGAATCACTTGATTGACTCATGAGTTAAGAAAAAGGTTTAGGTTGGAAGCCTCCCCTTAATGTGTCAAAACAGGTCAAATTACAACTTTTCAGTGAAAAAAAATTTCTTTTGCTATCACCACTGTTAACCACATGTAATCATTTATCTTTCACAAAAACAGTAATTGTCATATTGCAGATATGGTTTTAAGGTCTCTAATGTGCTTTGAATTACTTGGAACACCACTCCGCCCCACCCCCCCGACACACCACACACACAGTGTTCTTATAAATAACAAGTAAATTCTCTCCCCCACAAGGATACTAAATTTAGTCTGGAGAAGCATTCCACATGCTTTTAAACATAGAACTAGTGTCTAATAGCTAAGATCACTACCATGGTACAGAATTTTTCCTTCTCTCTTTTTCTTCATTTAAGTTTTATAATATCAGGGCAACTATTAGTCCTATCATAAAGTTTTACTCTTCTTATGTTTGACCCTGCATTTATTTGTTGGATAGGTAAATAAGAACCACTGATCATTAAGGTTCACTATTGATTACTAAAGTTTGCAAAAAGGAAAAAAAAAAAAGAAATATTACCATATGAAAAGTATACCTTGATTAAAAGTTACTTCCTGACTTTGGAAACCATAATTGTGAGAAACGGGTAGCTTGAGTCAAGGAAATAGAATCAGTTGCTCGTGTAGGGAGTAGGCATATTTGAAATATTATCCAGAACTCCCTGACTTTTCTGGGAAGCTCCTTCTAGTGGATCTTCCTTTTGAACCTTGCCTGTCCCAGACACCCACATGCAGCACTGTATCATATGTAATGTCTTGGAATTTATATCCTGAGCTTCAGTGATGAGTCTTTCTGTTTAAATACATTGCTGTGATCCTACCTCTGAAAACTGCTGGTGGAAATATTGAAACAATCATTCAGTTTCCCATGTTGCAGATGCCTAGATCTTATTGCATTGTGCCAACAAGCTGCTTCTTTCCTACAAGAAGTGAAACCAGAGCTCTAGGGCCAGGTCAAAAAATTATTGGCTGGCAAAAACCAAACTATGAAAAATCATGATGTTGCCAATTCACTGACAGAAACTTACTGGTCTACTATTGGGGAAAATTAGGTGATAATGTTGTGAGTATAAAATTAAACTTTGTAATGTATATCATCTTGATTAAAATGACCAGATAGAAAAATTAAATATATTTGTGCCATAAGGACCAGACTATAGATTTGAATTCAAGCTCTGGACAGTTTGGAAGTAATATTGTAAATCTGTAAAGTACAAGACTAGCTTAATCTTACACTTGGTGGGGATTGTTCAATTTGCTAACCAATAGCTTTATTTTTTATCATAGGTAAATTGTCCTATGATTTCAAGATACAAACTGGGGGAGTTTTGTTTTTCTGCTTTATTTAAATGATACAAAAATTACATTTACAACCTACCTAGATATATGAAAAATTTCTGTAATTTTTTTTCTGAATTTCAGATGTCAGTTTAACCTTCGTGGGCTTCTAAAATGGATTATCATCTAATAGGAACAGATTACATTTTTTACTGTGGGGGGAGAGGCATATTTCTGGGTAGTAGGTACACAACATCTCCTGTTTCCTCACCCCTACTTTATTTTAAATATTCAGACATGGGCATGGGTACTCTCTTCACCCCTTTTTATAGTTTCTGCCCTCTAACTGCTCTTCCTTTCCTTTGGGCATCAAAGTTTCCCTTGCGGCTACAGGTATAAAACATTATTTTGACAGGGTCCCAGAGGTAAAGTCTGGTGCTGTCTAAGGCGATTCAGCTCAGCAGATATTCACTGGATGATTATTATGGCTGGAGTGTTTTAGAGGATGACTTTCCTTTTTCCCATCCTCTTCAAATCCAACTGCTCTGGCCCTTCTTCTGCTAAGGACTCATTAGAAGCGCATAATTTATCTTTCAGAACTTATCTTACGTGATAATGACTTTATGCATTACCCCTGCCAGATAACTTCTGCCTTTAAATGGTGGTTGCCAATGCCTTTAAACTGAAGTCTTGAAGTCTTAGTCATCAGGATCAAGCCAAGGCCTGCTGAAGGTGCTCAGTGTTGCTCAGATTATACCATTGAAAAGTTTCCCTGTTCACTCAGAGGAATGAAGAGGTAGATAAAGAGCTAAAGTTAGTTTTGTTTTTATTTTTAAGTGTAATAAATAATAAAATAAGGAAGTGCTTTTAAAAGGGAGCTTTTTTTTTTTGCTATTATAATTTCACCTTCTCTCTTGTCTTTTGAAATTATTATTGTTATCAAATGACTGCAATAAACTTACCACAATTTTTTTAAAAATCACTCTTGGCACAATCAAAAATGCTCAGAAATGACTGCTTACCACATCTAACTTTTAAGTTATGATTACATTTGTGTAACCTCATCAGTCTTCTCAAGCTGCAAATAATAAACACCAGGAACATTTTTCTGTAAGTATTTATCAGCATGCTGTGTTGAAAATTAGATGGGGTAAAATATTGGCATTTGGTTGAATCGATCTAGTTAATTTATGTACTATAAAAAGTATAAGTCAATCCACTTATAGCCATTCACTTGACACAACAAATTTTAAAATTGAGAATGAGAGTTGCATCAATAAGAATTGGGGAACTACAAAATACTTATCTTTTAGACAAAGTTGTCATTTAACTCACTGAAGATTTGTTTGAAATGAGTTTGGAGAATTTTCTTCCATGCCTGAAGTGAGCTGGTTTGTTTTAACTGCTACTCTTTTTTTTTTTTTTAAGTTTATTTATTTATTTTGAGAGATAGAGTAGAGTGTGAGTGCGTGCGGTGTAGGGGCAGAGAGACAGAGACGGAGGATCCCAAGCAGGCTCTGCGCTGACAGAGCAAGCCCAGTGCGAGGCTCCGGGCTTGAACTTCTAAACTGTGAGATCATGACCTAAGCCGAAGTCTGTTGCTTAATGCTCTGAGCCACCCAGTTGCCCCGAACTGCTATTCTTAAAAGGGAATAGCTAGATAGCTCAGTAGTTCTTTTCTAAATCATGAATTACTGTTTATGATTTGTAAAGTCTAAAATAATACAACTACTCTTTAAAATACCAGTGCAGCGGGGTGCCTGGGTGGCTCAGTTGGTTAAGTGTCTGAGTTCGGCTCAGGTTATGATCTCACGGTTTGTGAGTTCAAGCCCCGTGTTGGGCTCTGTGCTGTCAGTTCAGAGCCTGGAGCCTGTTTCTCTGTCTCCTCCTCTCACTCTGTCTCTCAAAAAATGAATAAACATTAAAAAAATTTTTTTAAAGACCACTGCATTGCTCTTTGGTATTTAGACAGCAAATGAGACAATCAGAGCTGGTTTATTTGTATTTATTTTCAAAAACGATCTGGGGAAATCTTTGATTTTATTTATGAGGTTGTGTTTACCTATTTAAAAAAGTAAATCTGAATTCCCATACATGGATTTCTCCTCTAAACATAAATATCTCTTATAGCTTTCCCTTAAAAATGATATAAAATATTTTTATAGGTAAAGAAGCAAATAAGCTATAAAGAAACCCCAGAAAACTCCTCAAAGCATTTTCCTTTCATTGTGATAACTGAGTTTACCTTACAATTGCCCAAGTAAATGCTTGAAGATTTTCCTAAATCAACATGGTTATGAGTTGTCTTACTGAGAATAACAGCATTTTTTATTACTCTTATTTTTTAAGTCCTTTTATATTTGTGGGAAATTTTAACTTCTTTGTAAAAGGTATTTTCATTGGAGTAAAAATGGGACTTTGAGATATCTGTCATTTTCTAAAATGCTTTGAAGTTTGAATTCTCTATGTATATCAAGAGAGTAAGTCCCTCTGAATAGAATGTACTAATAATAAATTTAGGATTTCAAGAATCAACCTACATTACAGTTACAAAACTATACCTGTTATTGACATCACAGTTAGCTTTTGTGCAAATTTCATCTCTGACAAGTATTTATTATACTTATCAAACTGCGGGAAAAAGGCTCTGACACTGAAGTTTTTAAAATAGTGACAGGCACTGAATGTAGATGGCCTTGGACCAATAGATACTACGATAAGATAGTGCAAAGAGGTCAAAGCAGTTGTAGAAAATAAAAGGAAGTTGAAGTATTCATGGCTATTCGGCAGTTCATTTTTAAAAAGAGTGCTATAGTGGTGCCTGGGTAGCTCAGTCCATTAAACATCTGACTCTTGATTTCGGCTCAGGTCATGATCTCACACTCGTGAGCTCAAGCCCTGTGTCTGGCACTGTGCTGATAACACAGAGCCTCCTTGAGATTCTCTCTCTCCCTTTCTCTCTGCCCCTCCCCCACTCACACTCTCTCTATCTCAAAATAAATATATAAATTAAAAAAAATAATAATAAAAAGACTGCTATACCTCCATGAGAAGCCTAAGGAAAGACATTGTAGTAGACAGAATTCCAATATGGCTCCCTCGATCCCCCTTTCTGGTATATAATACCCGTCTTTGGAGTAGGAACAAGACTTATGAATATGAAGGGACATCACTCTGGTGAGTATGTTACATTATATGGCAGAAGGGATTTTGCAGATACAGTTAAGGCCTTTAATCATTTCACTTTGATTTAATCAAGGGGAAGATAATCCTCAGTGAACCTGACCTACGCAGGTGAGCTCTTAAAAGAGGTCAGAGAGATTTGAGGCATTAGAATGATTCTTCTGCTGGGCTTGAGGTAGTAAGCTTCTATGGCCAGGTGTAGAGAATCAGAGCTAAAAGTAGTCCTTAGTAAATGGCTTGCAAGAAAATAAGGCTATTGTTCATACAACTGCAAGAACATACTTTCAGCCATCAACCATGGAGTTTGGAAGAGGACTCTAGAGGCACACATGTGATTATAGGCCCTGCCGACTCCTTGATTTTAGCCAGATGACACCCTGAGCACAGGACCCAGTTGAATCATGTTTAAACTCTGAGCAAGAAAACCATGAGATAATAAATTTGTATTGTTTTAGGCTGATAAGTTTGTGTTATTCTTTTATGTAACAGTAGTTAAGCTTCACTTAAAAATGTAACAGCTTTTAAGCTTTTACTTAAAAATGTAGAAGAGCTATCAGCATGGCAACAATAAAGCCCACCCTAGAGAATCTCAGATGGGGTGCGTGCCTTCCAGTTTCCAGTTTGCCACAGTCCCTGCACTCCCAGTGTCCTGTCTGACCCTGAGATATGAGCATCGGTTGCCGTTCATCATTGCACTTGCCCTGTTGTTATTCTTAAAGAATGCTACAAATGTTATTCTTAAACATTTTTTTTCTGTACTCGTTTCTCTAACCAAAGTGGAAGATGAAAGATGGAACTCAGAGGGCTCCTTATTTCTCAAGTTCAATCTGCTTTCTTCATTTCTGATCTTGTTGACATTTGCTATTGTGACCCCTGGAGATTAAAGAAATAATTGATTGGGAGCACCTAGTATAACCTGGACCAGATGCTTAGCAAATGTTAGTTTCCTTCCATCCAGACTTTCTTGTAGTTGTTTTGAAACATTTGAACCCAGAATAAAGTGGTTATAACATTCCCAGTGATTGTAAGTAGAGTGGTATAGCAAGATGTTGAAATCAAGCAGGAAAGACTAAGATTACATTTCTAGTAAAGCAGAGCATATAAAGAAGGAAGACAGTATGATAACCATGTAGGTGACCCCAATTTTCCCTTTCTATCTCTTCTAAAATCAATGGAATTTCTCCCCAGAGCCAGGAAAGGGAGAAAACCATCCCCTACTGCAGTGTTCAGTTTCAGTTGGCTATATATCCCTGGCCTCTGGGTGAGGTTAACTGTGCAAAGGAAAGTCACACTTTCAGAACAGTTAGATATTTTTTCTCACTACACCACATTCAAGACACTAATTCCATTTCTTTACTGGCTGTAGATAGGTGAATTAGCAAGAAACCATTCCTGCATTGTCTTCTAGTCTTCAAATGAAGCCTAATTAAAGAAATATATAGTTTTTATTGAGCCGCAAGAAAAAGGGACATGGGGCACAATTAAGTTCGCATCAATAATTAAAGCCATAAAATTATTAATGTAGCAAATATTACACATTAATAAGAAATATATTTTGTCACCAACCGCTTCATAAAATCTCTTTCATAATCTATAATCCAAAAGGAGAAATAGAGAAGGAATATACAAGAAATATTATGTTGTAGCCATAAGTTTATTGCTGCTGAAAGTAAGATGTTTGCCATATTCCAACATTACCATTTCAAACATAAAATTGTTCTAGATCAGTAAAAAAAAAAGGTGAGAAGAAAGGATGTAATTATGATAATAATGGCTTGTATGTAACATGAAGTTTTTTTAGGGAGATAAAAATATTTATCAATCTGCCCAGTATTTTCCTCTGCTAGAAGACTACATGTTCAATAGAGAGAGAGGAGGTGCCTTCTCCACCTTCACTCCATATCTCTTCTCTGGCTGAGCTGAATTCATTCTGCTCTTGCTCTCTTTGGAGAGAGATTTGATTTCAAAGTGAACACTCTGATTCATGGATCACCTACTGAGAACATTTCTTAATCATTAGAAGTCCTGTGGAGAGTGTTGAGGAATGGGTATTCATCCCCTCTCCCACCCACCTGCCCATCCTGTACTTCTTTATCATAGTCCTATCACCTGCTTCTGCCATCAGCAGTCTACTTGCACATATCCTGTAGCCTTATACAGCATGGCCTTATACAACAGGCGTCTGGAGGGCTTAGTTGGTTAAGCATCCGACTTCACCACTCGTGGGTTCGAGCCCCACATCGGGCTCTGTGCTGACTGCTTGGAGTCTGGAGCCTGCTTCGGATTCTGTGTCTCCCTCTCTCTCTCCCCCTCCCCTGCTCATGTGCACTTTCTCTTTCTCTGTGTCTCAAAAATGAATAAACGTTAAAAATTAAAAAAAATAGGTACCAGTAACAAATATTTAAGGTAACAAATACTTAAGGAATAAATGAATGAGGTAGCAAGAGAGTTGTTTTGTCCCAATTAAGGTTAAGATTGCATTTATTTGTTGCATGATTTAGAAGCATCTCAACCAGATTCTGTTAGTGCATCCAGTATTTAAAAGTTAGTAAATACCTGCCATGAGCAAGTTGTTGGGGTAAAATAAGGTGAAGGAGGTTAACTTTTCTGTCTTTTAATCCAAGAGGGAAAAGGTAATATGTAAGTAGACTGTAGAAACTGTCAGAGAGAGGCACTAACAAAATGAAATAGGGGGTTCACAAGTGGAAAATGAATAGTTAACTTAAGAGTTAAGAAAGCTTCATGGAGAGAATGACGTTTAGAATGTGTGGTAATGAAGGGAAGAGGTTTTAAAGAGGTAAGATTATGGGTATCTTCGTGGTTAGATGTGCAAAGAAAGAGCATGAGCAAACAGAGGGAAACTTTACACATGCTCAGGGATAGCATGTTTTCCAAGCAGGCTGAAACAATTTCCAAGAAAGGCCTGGAAAATGAGGCTTCAAGGGGTGGGTTAGAGCTCTGTTCAGGTGGCCTTTGAGTGGTAGCCCTGGAAGGTTAATGATCAAACTCTGTGCATCATCACTCCCTATGGCATGTTCTGTGTTTTCACACTTGGCACTATGCCAGTTTAGTTTTGTGTCCTTTTTTTTTTTTTTCCAATATATGTCCTTTTTTAAGGGAATTGCACTCCCAACAGCATCTAGCTCTCCTAGATTGGGTCCTCTGGCTCCAATTTCTTTTGTATCTTTCATGGTTCTTTGCTTATAGGAAATAATAACTACCAATTCCTTATGGATTATTATTTTCTAATTTGATCACTGAATAGTTTGGCTGATCTCAATTCCAAAGTATCAGTAAGTTCCATATATCATCTTAATTTTCCCGAGAGCATTGTGGAATAAGTATGCTTATTTTACAATGGATCAAAACCAGGTGCAGAAATTAAGATAATTGTTCATTTTCTTCCAGTGAGACAGGAACCCACATATGCTTATTTCAAATCCTGGGCACTTTCCTTTGTACTACATTGTTGTAGTATCTAGAATATGGAAGATTTAACACTTTATAAGACCAGCCAGAAGAAAGGAAAAAAGATACATTTCTGGGGTAATAAAAGAGAAACTGAAGAGAAGCCCTCTTCCCACACAAATCCAAATTTCACTTGGATGCAAGTGTTCATTGTGACCCAGTTAATCTTTCTCATAGATTTTAATTTTGCCTGTATATTTTATATCTCATCTCTTCATTTTTTTTTTCATATTTTATATCTCATCTCTCAAGTCTTTTTTTTTTCAAATAATGTTGGGCCATCATAATATTAGCTATTATTTGCCAAGCACCTACTACTATATACAGTGAGCTATACTCACTGTATAGCTGCTTTACACATATTGTGTTTATTCTTCTTGGAACTCTGCAAGCCCATTTTTTAGAGGTCTCACTGAACTAACTTTCCAATCTGGTCCTGCTTTCAGATTTTGAGATATTCCCTCCTGTGTCCAAAGCTACTGGTTTCCAGCCAGGAACATTGCTTACTGAGTCCATTCTTCTGCTTCTTTCTGAACACATGATTCAGGTCAAGCACTAATCCCATAGCCCTATGCAACTTCTCCAAGAGGAGTTTCATTTGTTGCCCATCTTCCAAGTCCCCTTTGTGTGCCTGATTCTAGTCTAATTGCAGAGAAGCTATTGAGGGACACCAGTACAAACCATATTTTTTATCTTGTAGAGATATCTTTCATCTTATGGGGACATGCATACTTCAGTTAAATCAAATACAGAAACAATTACATGAAAATCAATGGAATATATATATATATATGTATATATATATATATATATATATATATATATGTATTATGAGTTCTAGAAGGTTAGAGGAAGAAAGAAGAAGAGGATAGAGTTGAGCCTTGAAAACTGGGTAAAATTTGGGTGAATAGAAAAAAAGAAATGAGCATTTGGTGGACATGTGAGCACCATGAGAAAAGGTGCTGGCCTGTGAATGTGTTTGTTTATTAAAACACTCTGACTCATCTTTGAATTCTTTCTTGGTTCTTCCTAATGACCTATCAAAAAACTATTTTTGAGCCACTCCACATGGTTATGGCGTGGAAAATTTTTGTGTGTAGCTCAGAGTAAGACTTGGTATAGCTTAAATGCAGTTTAATGTCAGAAATCAAGCAAAGGGCTGATAGGCCTAAAGGTACAAACAATAGTTATGGGCAATCATGTAAAGACTTTTCGCCAGACAGTCATTCTAACCTAAAGTGCTAACCTCCATCTGGTTTGGACTACTAACTTAATGTGTGGGTGGAGGTGTGAAATATGAAATCTTTTGAAGAGACTAGGGCAGTATTTAACCTCAAAAGAGTGTGATTTCTGTTGTAAAACTTGAAAAAAAAAGATGTGGTTACACCACAAACATATACATCACCTCCAATCCGAATCTTGCTTGATCATATGACCGCGATTTTTTCTTTCTGCCCCTGATACAGATATCTTATGCTAAACCACCAGGGATAAATCTGCTCTGAACATGTTGAATTGCTTCAGAGATTTTCACTAATATCAGGTGGTTTTCTATAAAGCAGTGAAGCATCCAGTGACTTGGATTCACCAATTCCCCCCAACCCCCAACCCCTTCTCTCAGCTGCTTGTGGATGGCACCTAGAAGTCCTTCATACTGACTCATCTTGTATTATTGACTTCAGCATCTAAAGCAATGCCAGCAGGGTTAGGTTTCCAAGTTATTGTGTATCCAGGGTTGAGAACCATTGATTTAGAATCTTCATATTTAAAAAGGTGAATGTAGTGGGTTTGAGTCATGATATAAATATCATAATGGAAAAGCTCATCAAGTTGAACCAATATCAGCCTTTTTAGGGAGGATGAGAAATGTCCCCAGTGGGATTCCTATTCTATGCTAAAAGGAGAAGGCTTTCAGGAAGTGGCCTAAAGACTACAAAAAGTTAGAGCTTGAGTCTTCTGTGTCCAGATCTTGTGTCCTTTCTACCAGGTTATTCACTTTGATTTGGTATGATTTGCTCAAATATCAGAGCCTTGGAAGAGGTTTTCTTTGACTGTCCAATCCAAAATTGTCCTTCTCTAGCAAATTACCATGTTTTATATTATTTGTACATAACAATACACTACTTGAAATCATAGCAAGTGGTTCCATGAGAGCAGGTACCTTCCCTGTCTTGTTCACTGTATATCCCCAAGCATCTACAACAGTGATTTGTATACTGAGTGAAAACATACTTGTTGTTGAATGAATGAATGAATGACTCAGTGGGAATTTTGCATTCCTACAAATCTGTCAATTCCGTCATGTGGCTTATGTCTAGTTGGAGGTGGAGCAGGGACACTTTTAATAGGATAGGGGGTTTCTCAGAGCAGCAGCTGTATTTGAGGCAGAAAATCAATTTCTACCCTGGATGACATTTTCAAAAGAAGTGTATCTGGTAGCATGGAACCTTCTGTCTGACAGGGCTTCTGTCAAAATACTAGGATGTCTAGATGAGTGGCCCACATTCTGTAGAAAGGGTGTGCCATTCAAAGATGCCCCGAACTGTACCTGCAATTTAGTCCTTGCTCTAAAGATTTTTTGCCCATACAAATAAGATGGTGACTATGGCTTTATGAGTATACTTCTGCTTAGCAATAAAATTTGTGTGCAAATGTATATATTTGTGGACATTTTATAAGCTTGGTGAGGAAGAAATAGGGGATAGCGGATTTCCCAAGTTAGTTAGTATTTACAATATTTTTGGTAATAGGGTGGAGGATGCCTGTCTGGTATGTTCTCAAATATTTGAAACACAGCCGTTGTTTAAGACTAAAATTCACAGTATGATGGAAACAATATCAGAAAAAATGTAGATAATTAATCACAACTTACGCAAAACATGTTAAGTAAGTGAACCCAACCACTTGTCATGTACACACCATTGTACTAAGGAATGCTTTTCCTCATGATATTCATTACTGAGGAAAATTGTTAGCAAAGTGGTTTAGCTTCTCCATTCCCATGTTTGGAATTAAACATTTTTAATGGTTATCTACTTCCCACTGTCTGCCTAGGACAAGCCTTGTCTTGTCAGTAAAGTACTAAGCTTAAGACCAGAATTAAGATAGGGTTGTGAATTCAGAAAGATAAAGACAAGCTGGAGGCTGGTCTGAGGAGTCAGAGGTGGTGAGGGGTAGGAGGTGGGGGAGGGAGTGGGGAAGGAGAAGGCAGGGAATTTGGTTTTATGTGTAGGCAGAGCAAGGTGATGGCTTACTTTGTGCCATTCAGCATCCTAGGAAGTATTTGTATTTTTTTCATTCCACTTTTCCTTCACTCCCTCCTAATCCAAACACACACACACACACACACACACACACACACACAGATACACCTTCTTTAATAAGGAGACAAGTCTTTTATTTTATAACTAGAGAAGAGAATACTGCAGGTAGAAGACAATTACTGATTGATATTCTCATACTTTTGGAAATAACTGATAAAGGATTTTTTTCCTGAGCTGGAAAAAGAAGGGAGTTAATAAATTTGGGGCTTCTGCTATGTACCAGTTCTGTCTTAGGAGAATTAAATATACTTTCAAAATTTCATTTAATATAAAATTTAGATGATCTTAGGTAGGCGATAGGAAACCCTCCTAAATGAGGGGCCAGCTTTTTTGCGGACAAAATGTGTCCACTTCAGAATTTTCCTTGGGGCTGGATTTTTTCAAAATGGGGAAGACAGGATAAAAAAGTGCCTAGGTTTCCATCTCTGACTCCCAAGTGAGTGTATAGTTTAAAAACATTTTAAAAAGTAAAACTAAAACTGTTAAAAATAAGTTAAAGTAATAAGAGTATGTCATCAATAAGTTAATGACTATTGCAATTATAAATTAATAGTCGTGGCTTCTTTTGACCTGCCCCAGATGTCATGTCAATTGATTAAATGTTCTGAGACAATGAAATGGAAAAAGACAACTTTATTATAATGCTTGAGGCAGGGAATATTTTTATTTTGCTATTAGGAGCACATCCACATGTCAATGACCAATTCCATTTGGAGAAAAGACACTTTGAGGGATATGTACAATTAGGAACAATTTCCAAGGTGAATCTTGGGTCTGAACTAACCACCTCTGTTATTTTTAGTTTATATTAGGAATCATAAAAGCATTCTTAGGCTTTATTTTGACTCAGGGCAAAAGAGTTGTTGGTTTCACATCTCATAGGTGTGTTGGGCTGGCATGGCCCTGCTGGGCTGGCATCCTCAGTAGACAGTGCTAGAAGCATGTTCTGCCTTGGGTCTCCACACTTCCACAGATGGGGAATAAATTGGAAAAGGTGTGAGGAAACTAGCATATTTCCAGCTGCATTCTCCTGCTAGCCATTCTGAATGTGCTGAGGATGCTGTCTTCTTGTGGGTGATTTGGCAGCCAGGGACCTGCCTTCTGGGACAGCTGTTTGAGCCTCATCTTCTCTGTGGTGATGGGGTGAATCTGAGAGGAAAAACAATCATTTTCCTAGAAAAATATCTTCCTTGAAAAAAATAATGGTACCTACTTCATAAACTCTAGACAGGAGATAAGAAACCGTGGATGAAGGAGAGGTATATTTGATATGGGGGAATAGTTGATGGTAAACCTGCTTGTAATTTGATCAGCTGGACAAAAACTGGTGGTTTGGCAGGCAGCACTAAATCCCGGATCACTAGAAAAAATGGTCTGTTGAGTGGACCTGTAGGCATATAATCTGATATCTCATAGCCTGTTACATCAGGAATTGGTTACTTATGGGGACTAAACAACTCTGCAATGGCCCATGGCTCTGTCCCCTCAAGGAATAGGCAGCACTTTCGTTTTGTCCCCAGAGACCATGATTAATGTAATATGTAGCACATCTGTTTCAGGCCAAACTATCATCTTTCTCTGACCTTCTCCTCTGAATTTCTGTTCTAGTCATTTCTTATTTTTATTATTTTCTTGATCACTTTTTTATTATTATAACATGTCCCTTTTAAAATGTGGAAGATCCAAATAGAGCATAATGTTTAAGAATATTTATAATGCTGGTCATGAGCAAGAAGTAGAGAATCATGACTTTTGAATGTTCTACTTTTAAAATATAGACTAGTTCACTGCTAATTTTAGTGACCACATTTATTACTGGATCATACAACTAGAATGATTTATTTTCACTTTTGTTAACAGGCTTGGAAACCAAGAACATCACTCATTCACAAATACATTATGTCCCAGACACTGTTTTGACTCCAGAGTTGGAATATGGTGGTCCTTACTGTTCTAGAGCTCATGGTCAATGGGGGATATGAACGCTAATCAGTCAGTTGCAATGCAGTTGTATTTGTTTTTGTGACAAGAAGAAGAATAGGATGGTAAGAAGGTATATAGAAGGGATGCCCGTGGTCAGGGGAGCCTTTCTGAAGGAAGTGCTACCTAATTTGAGGACTTCAAGAACTCCTCTAGAGATCACTGGATAAAGAATATGAAGCTGATATGATGGTATGTACAGTCACCCAGTTCTGTCCCCACAATGTGTTGCCATATTTTGTTATAACTTTAAAATAGGAACAGAGGGGTGCCTGGGTAGCTCAGTTGGTTAAGTATCTGACAATTTCGGCTCAGGTCATGATCTCTCCACTCATGGGATTGAGCCTGGGGCTGAAATCACAGAGCCTGCTCAGGATCCAATCTCTCTCCCCTTTCCCCGCTTGTGCTCTCTCTTTCTTCTCTGTCGCTTCCAAAATAAGTAAATAAACATTAAAAAATAAAATAAACTGAAATAGGAACAGCAATAAGACACCAAGTGATAAGAGACAGTATGATCTCCTGGGTCTCACCTACTTTAAATTCTTCCCTTTAAGCGCCTGGGTGGCTCAGTCGGTTAAGCGTCCGACTTCGCTCAGGTCACGATCTCGCGGTATGTGAGTTCGAGCCCCGCGTCAGGCTCTGTGCTGACTGCTCAGAGCCTGGAGCCTGTTTCAGATTCTGTGTCTCCCTCTCTCTCTGACCCTCCCCCGTTCATGCTCTGTCTCTCTCTGTCTCAGAAATGAATAAATGTTAAAAAAAAAAATTCTGCCCTTTAAAAAAGTATGTTTGGATATTTGCTATTTCATCTTATTTATAATTTTGAGAAGTATTTATCATCCATAACTCATTACAGAAGTCCTTTTAAAATGTGGATAAATCAGTTTCTTTTCAACAAATACTTAGGATGGTTAATAAACAATTTGCTATTACTTTTATTTTTATTTGTGCTAGTATGAAGAATCCTTAGGAGATCTTTGAAAAATTATTTTCATCTAGAGATAACAATGTAGAAGAGTAAATTGTTTGGCAAGCTATTTGAAGCATATGGGCAGAGATACAAGTATTTACTGCATTTGTCAGTTTCATTATGACTCTATAAAATGCAGCATCATTTGTCAGTAAATCAAAGCTTATAAAAGTGGCAATTGTAAATGCAGTTGGTTGCAATATCAAGAGAATGGGGATTAGGAGTGTAACTGAAATTCCTTTTATGATAAATTATCTAGCTCCTGGCTACCGTGTATGAGCTCTATTAACTGCCTATAAATTGTTCATCATAAAATCTAGTTCATTCTTGTTAATTAGGCCAAAGCTTTTATGAAGATTTTTTTCTCCTGTCTCTGAAAGCCTAAGCTGACAGGAGAGTAGCTACACCAGAATACTGAGAAAGAAAGGGCCCTTCTGCTAAGCATGATGCTATGTTCCTTAAAAACTGATAATTAAAAAAGAAATTCCTGAATCAAAATTACTCTGGCTTCTTAAGAGAGAAAATGGAATCATTCTATTGTAGTCACAGAAGTTTAAAGACAGCCAAAATAATTGCATCTTCTAACTTCAAATTCTCTCAATCAATAACACGCAAGAAAGGAAGAGTGTATGTATTAAAAGGACTAGATATACCCATTAGCAATGATTAATACAGAGCCAAGTTCCAGAAAGACAAATAGACATATCAATTTTTTTCTGGCACATCATTCCACATCATTTTATTATGCATTTTTCCCATGAAATTGAACTTTTATTCAAAATTATCTTTGAAGAAATCTATTTGTTGCTCACCTTCAATTTTTTTTTCTGTTGTGTTTTGCTTTTCGTGGTGCTCACATAAGTGATCAACTGGCAGTGAGTGTTATGTTTATATTATCTCATATTTTGCATTGCTAACTGGCTCCCTTGATACCATTTAAGGTGCATCCCTAATCAGCTCTCACGTTTCACACTTGCAATCTCTGGATTTTATGAAGAGTAGACACGCTGTGCCCCAGTTCTGGACGCCAAAGTGGTTGTGACTTCAGGAAGTCCCAATAGTCAGAGCCACAGGCTGAGTCAAACTATGTGATTGCTCCCCTGAGATGTAGTTAGCAAGCCTCTCTGACAGAGGCCAGAGGCAAGGAACAGTCAAAGACTAGAAAAGTCGAGTCTGTTTGCACACACTCCTGTGCTTAACACCCATTACGGTGCAATTAAGAATGGTCAGAAGCACTATTATATTTGGAAACCCCAAATAACAGCACAAGTTAGGGGAAAGGGAGAAAATCAGTTCAAACCAAGGAAAAGTAGTATTTTTATATTTAAAAAAGTAGGATTTTTGCTTAAGTTACTGGTTTCCCTTGTAAATGCTAACATTAGCTAACAGTTAAAGAAATTGTAGAACAATTAGGTGAAGTGTGTTTAATTTCCAAGATCTTATGGGCACATTGAGTTTGTCTCACTCCTTTGCAGTTCACAGGGCCCTAACTTTGTATTTTATCCTGGTCCAGCTTCAGGGTAATGTTGGCAGCTCTACAAGACTGTGCTGCAGATAAGAGCTCATTTAAGTTCATTCTAAATTAGATGTTTAGGAAGACAATGCAGTTCTTTGCACTGAGTAATAGTACGGGCTCTGCAGGAGGCTTTCTTGGATGGACTGTTGTTTGAATGAGTAACTTGAATATTAGGTTACTGTAATGCCCCAGGGGCCTTCCCGGTGAATGCCTTGGAGGGAATAAATTGCAACAGGCTCATTTTTTTTTTTAAATAATTGTAGAGATTGCTTAAGCTCACCTAACTCAGTTGTAATTGAAATATTTTTTTTCCTTTTGAAAGACTAAAAAAAGAAGGCTTTAAACATAGTATTCATTTTTACAAACTGTTTTAAAAACTCTTAACTAAAAACAAAAAACCATTCAGTTTTTATTATTATCACCATCATCGTTATTTTATTATAATCAAAATATTGAATTATGATGCATGGATAGTGGTCTCCGTTTTCATTGGATAATTGGGGTTGTTTCTAAGCCTCTCTTTAAGCTGTGAGTGGGCACACAGAAGTTAATAAATACCCGGTTTGGGAAGAGAAAGCTTATGGACTGAGTGTTTGTGTCCCTTTTCCGCCTCCAAATTTATAATTTGTATGTTGAAGCCCTAGCCCTGATATGATGATATTTGGAGGTTGGGCAGTAAGGATATAATTTGGTCCATATGAGGTCATGAAGGTGGAACTCTCATGATGGGATTAATCTCCTTATAAGAAGAGGAGGAGACACCAGAACTTCCTTTCTTGGCCACATGCTGATATAGCCAGATAGCAGCCTTCTGAAAGCCAGGAAGACGGCCCTCACCAAGAGCCAAATCTGGGAGCACGTTGATGTTGGACATCCCATCGTCCAGAAATGTGATGAATAAATGTCTGTTGTTTAAGCCACCCAGTCTATTTTTGTTATTGTTGTTATAGTAGCCTGAGCTGAAATACACTTAAGACAAAATCTCTCAACCACAAGGAGCATAATGTAGCAATGATGGAAACACGTAAAGGAAAAGAGCCTGGGCAAACAGGGGAAGAAGAATTGGGGAGAAGGCACCAGTGTTTTGTTTTGTTTTTTAAACTATTTTAGTCCCCAGATAACCCTCACTACTTAGGCTCTTTTAGGCTTGCTCTTCCCTCTTTCCTTCCTTCCATCCTTCCTTCCTTCCTTCCTTCCTTCCTTCCTACCTAGCTTCCTTCCTTCCTTCCTTCCTTCCTTCCTTCCTTCCTTCCTAGCTTCCTTCCTCTTTCTTTCTCTTTCTTTCTTTCTTTCTTTCTTTCTTTCTTTCTTTCTTTCTTTCCTTTTTACTAGAACTAGCCAGGTGGCCTCACCTAAATGCAAGGGGACTGAGAAATGGACTCCCTGGCTCCATAACCACTCTGTAGCAGCAACTCTGCACTATAGACAGAGCACACATTTTGGTGGACAGCTGATGGTCTGTAGCACAACATTTTGTGTGTTACTTTAAGCTGAGAAAATGATTTTTACAGCTATATACTCTTTGCATTCTAAGGGCACTTTAAGTTATGAGCCAAATATTTTTAATGCCTAAACATTCAGTCAGTTCAGTTGACCAGCCAGGTAATTGAGTGGAGGCAATCTACTTGGTTGTTTGACTGAATTTACAATTACTGGGCTGAATGGAATGTTTACTTTGGTATAAAAAGTTTGTGCAGTAGTCTTATATAGATATAATCACACTGCTGCCAGTGTAAAATTTGTCTTTGTCACTATATTTATTTTTCTAGACACTGTCACCTTCTCTAATTTACTTTCCCGAATTCCTTGTAGAATGCTCCATTGTCCTAGGTTACTCAGAATGCTTCTTTCAGAGCTTAGCTGAGAATATACTGACCAGGTTTGTCTCAGCATTTTTTCAACACAAGCTAGTTTACATATTTTATTTTTGCTGTGAATACCAGATGAGGTCAATCCTATAGATCTCTTGTTTAAAAAAATAAAAATCTCTTTTAAGACCGTGTTGATGGTCACACTATTAAATATATTGAAAAGATGTCCTTAAAAACAAATTATATTTAAAAAGGTCTTTGTTACAGATTTTTTAAGGAAATTTTTAATTTTATCTCTATTTCTTAGGCTTTCAATCTGTATTTTTCTAGCTTAGATTTTAGGGTGTTATCTCAGGCTTACATTAATGCCTAGCAATATGCTTTTATAAAGCCAGACTCAATTTGGCAAACATCTCTACAGTTAGAGAAATTTGGAGTTGAACATTTAACATTGATTATGTGCTTATATTTAAAATGCAGGAATTCAATAAAATGATCCATTGACAAATATAATGAGTGCCTTTTCTGTAAAGGTTGCACAAAAAATGAGTGATTATCTCCAAGGAATTTACACTCTGGACCGAATCATAACATCTGGCACAGCAAAATTTCATAGAGAGGACAGGACATATGTAAAAAATGTTAACTAACAATCAGAGATAGCCCATAATAAGAGCCTAATGGGTAGAGTGGGAAATCAGCTGTGTAGGAGGTCAGGGGAGAGAGGGATCATCAAGGTCTGAAGCAACTAGGAAGGAAACGTAGATGGCATGAGTCTGTAGGACGGATCTAAACGGAAGGTGTTTAGATAAGTTGAAAGGTAAGGAGGTGGGCATCTCAAAAAGGGATACATGCAAATGAAACTGCAGAAGCTAGAATCCATATAATGTTTTATTAAGTGATAGTGAGTAGACTTTTCTACAGGAAACTTCAGCTTAGTGAATGAAAATAGTTTAAACGTTGGACAGATAGGTTGCTATCAAATTGTGGAGAGTTCTAAATGTCAATTTGATAAGTATGGCCTTTATTTTATATTCACCAGGGAACCACTAGAGATTTTGAGATGGTCTATTTATTGGGAGCAACTTAGATCCTAAATTTGTCACCAGCTCTGGATTTCTCTCCCAAGCCAGGATTGTGTGAAGTCATTACAATTTAAAGCATACTGTCGGTCAGTCATTCCCTGGACTCCAACTTCTGTTTCACCCCCAACATACAGAGTAGAGAAGAAATGAACTACTACATGGAGATTGCTTTCTCCTACTTATCAAGACAGAGTGGTGTACATTCACTTCTTCTTTTGGGGGCATGTGTTCCAAGAAGAAGCAGATTTCCATTACAGACTTGAAACTGAGGTGTGTGAGGAGCACACAGATATCTTTCTTTTGAACTTTGAAGGAGATAATTTGCTGTTAACATAAAAATAAGACTATTCACAAATCATTAGCTCTGAAGAAAAATGACATCAACATTGTGAGGTACTCCGCCTGTTGGACAAATACAAAAAGAATCGATTGTGGCATAACTCTGGACTAAAGAGCATCAGTGAATAACTGCCTGCAGGGCTTGTTATATTTCTGAGTTGTATGTATGGTTTACAGTTGCGGCCATGTGGTAATTGCACCAAGTTGACCATATTAATAGTGAGTTTATCTACACCATCTGCTGTTATATTGACATCTAT
Organism: Panthera leo; assembly: GCF_018350215.1. Taxonomy (NCBI): domain Eukaryota; kingdom Metazoa; phylum Chordata; class Mammalia; order Carnivora; family Felidae; genus Panthera; species Panthera leo. The sequence goes on from NC_056679.1 coordinate 151,376,880, forward strand.
GTTTTTCAACATAGCACCCTATTTTTGTTCTGTTATTTTTTCTTTTCCTTCTTCATTTCCAACCATCCCTACTGATGTCTGCACCATTTCATGTTATCAAAAAAAGGAGGCTTTCAGTGGAGAAGTGATGGATGGCAGGGATAAGTGACCAAAGAACTCAGTAGAAAAAAGTTGTAATTCATGGCCCCATACAACTGTAAAAAGATGAGTCTTCAGGTAAGAAAGTATATGGAGTAAGCGTGAAAGAGACAGGAGGGTTTAAAAGAATCAAAGGAAATGGCTGATAGGATAGAGGAGAATGAGGGCCATACATGTGTAGGATAATGGCGGAACAGTTCAGAGGTTAAGACGGCATTAATGTGATCATCAGAAAGATACTTCAAAGTTTTGGCAACACACTCCAACAGCAGTAACTCCAAAGAGCCTTCTGAAATCAGGAGACAACAGGTGAGGTTTCCTTGAACTTTATTCTTGAATTGCAGTGAAGATTAACTTGTATAAGCCCCATTTTCTGATGTTTTAGTTTGTTTCCAAAGCGCTGTTCCTTCCAGTTCATTTTTTCACTTATCCTCACAAGGTAGCTGTGATAGCTTCTGAGCAAATCTCCTGGCACCCAACTCTTAGCTAATTCCATTAGAAAACACTGACTTTGTGTGTGAAAGGTGAAAAAAATTCTATTAAATCGTTGCTAGATTTTTAGAACTATAGCTGAAGTTCAGGAAAGGCTTGGGGTTCCAAAGAGTAGAAAGATAGAGAAAAGAGCAAACGTATATATTCAGTATAAGCCAACAGAATTAACCTGGGCATTATTTGAGCTTTTGTTCCCTGAAGCCATGGATCAATGGTGCAGAAATAGACACTCACCTCTGACAAAGAAAAAGCATGGATACTGGCATGGGAGGGCATAGTTCCTTTTCTTTCAGTCCCAGATCAAATTTAAACCTGTGATTTTGGAGCTTACTCATCAGAGGAGAAATATCATGAGCTATTTGCTCTCTCTGCTGTAACACAGCTCTGGCAAGCCTGGAAGTTGTGTTGAGATCGTCAAATCTATAGTCAAGGACCATCTTTGTGAATCATGAAACCATATGCCACTGGTTGTCTGAATTGGAGGAAAAAAACACCCCAAAACAAAAAAACCCAACTCTACACCAACGAAACTAGTGATGTGCTTAGACAGTGCCAAGGGCCATTTGACCATCTTACACCTTCTCAATCTATGCATTTAAAAAATTTGTTGCTGCTGCCTGAACCATGTAAAATACCAGAACTCCTGTAGTGCTAACAAGGAATAAAGATCTTGCACCAGATGGTGCCTCTTGTCTCCATCTATCTCTAGCCCAAACAATCTGCCAGAGTTTTGAAGAAAAATACGATGTGATCATGTTGCAAAGTATATGAAGAAACAGTATGAAAAGTAATCTGGCTCAAGCATTGGAATCCAGAAAGAAGGAGATTATTATGACTGTGAGCCTATGGATGAGAGGGTATTATTATCCCTGAATTTTAGTCCTTAAGACAAATGGTATACCTGGGCACAGCTGGAAGGTGAGTGTCTCACCGAGATGTCTCTTAGCATCTCTGCAACATATTGACATCAGTGAATATAGTCAAAATTTCAGAAATTCATCTGGATATTTTTCTTATATAACAGAAAATGAACAGTTTGATGACTTTTATAAAATTGGGTATAAGGGATAGTACACAGAAGAACTTCATTTAACTTTTTTTTCCCTATATTTAGCCTTTCAAGTTCTGAATTTGGTCACCTTAGTGACAAGAACTTTGGTACAGTTTTTATGTCCCTTTTGCAAGATATTGTTAAAATTCTCTTTCATAAGCTTGGATGGGATTTTTTGGTCATTCTTCTGCTTCTCTATAAGCCTTTTGTGGCCACCATGTTTTCAAGTATCCTGCACTTCCATACTTTGATCAAGGTATTGGTACCCCTTTGTCATAAAATCCTTGACAATTTTATCTAACACTTACAGGATCCTAACATGCTTTATTATCAGGGGATATTTAGTGGGAGAGAAAGAATCTTTCAGGTATTTTCTAGATGCAACTCATCTGAACAGACGGTTTAGTTTTAGGTTTACTTTTTGTGCTTGGCCTGGAGTGATGTAAATGGTGAGCCTAGAAAATAAGGATGATATGATAGAATTTAGTTCATTGGTGCTGTCAGCATGTGGTCTGCACGCTGATTCTGATCAGCAAATGTGTGAAAGGTCTATGATGAGGCAAATACAGAAATTGAGAGTCAGCATTTAGAAACTTCTACAGCAATTTGACATAGCTGTGGCATCCAAGCATGTGATCACTTTTCCAGAAGTTCATTTTATTTTAGTTTACCTAAGTATCAGTCCATGATGGATTGGAGGAAATAAAAACCATGTTCAGTAACCATGTTCAGACAGTTTAAGAGGCCTCACTCTAGAGTCCATAACTGCATCATTTTATGTAAGGTGGATTGAAATAAAGACAATGGATCCACGCCCTAAGAGGACGTTATAACAATAATCTAGCTATGCGTTGACCATCCGTGAGGAGCTTTAATGATAACTGTGAAAGGAAAAGAACACAACAATCACTCTGGGAAGGAGTGGGATGTAGTTCTGAATTGAATGGGCTGTGCAATCAGGAGACATGTGCATCCCCAAGCCTGGTAAGCAGCATGGATGGCATTGCTACCAGTTCACATAAGAGAGCCTCAGTGGATAAAGAACCCTGCAAACACTAGGAATTCCGGCTTTTTAGTTTTCAGTTGGTGCTGGCAAAACATCTATTTAGAAATTTGCAATGAGCCATGAAAGACTGTGGATCTCAACTGAAGAGTTCAATATTAGAAATTTAGAACAGATGGGAAATTCTCCCTGATAGTTTTACAAAGAGAAAAGAAGTTCCCTCTTCACGTTTTCTACTATTTGAGATGATATGGTTTGCAGTTTTTCTTTTCCCTTTCAAGGTAGATGTAGTACGTGGAAGCAGATGAAGGACACATACATGCTCAGAACACTTCTCTCTTTGCAGGATGTGTTGGCACATTGCGAGCACTTGAAAAACGCAGGAGCTGGGTTAGCTCATTGAAAAAGTCACAAAGCCTACATAATGATGATGTATCTAAATGATATTTTAAGTAAAGCTTTTGTTTGTTTGTTTGGTATTCCACATTTGAATTTCATCAAAGAAAGAAAATCAGAAATGAGTAGTGATTAACTCTTTCCAGGTTATCTCCATAAAACCTTTTTTTCCCTCCCTTTAACCTCTTAATAGAGTTGTGATAATGTTTTCAGTGCTAACAATAGTATCACTATGATTTCTGATTCCTCATTGTACTATTATTAGTGATTTTGTTAATTTCATTTTAAACATTTTGTCAGTCTATACGATTTTTATGGGCTGTGAAAATGATCCATAGGAACAATTGTTTTTATTGTTGCTTCTGTGGAAATTCTATTACAGAATTATGGCTGAGGGAAAGGGTGACACCTCATCTCATTCAACACACACACACACACACACACACACACACACCCACACACACCACGTTCCTACTAGATGATCTCTTTGACTCCTTGGTGCAGGGAGTAAAAGAAATATTGGGACTCAGGTAAACATTCATCTCTCTGGGTCTAGGAGACACTGGCATTCACCAAAAATACAGTGTGGATTGTTTGTTTTTAAGGTATATCTCATAGAAGTATTAGCTTCACAGTTGGAAAGAGGTCCTTTTTTAAAAAAATTTTCTATCATCAAGTACCTAACCCATTCCCATTTTAGCCCTGCTGCCAAGGGGGTACAATTCCACTTGCTACTGGTCTCTGAGGGAATGAGGAGTAGAATGATCTTTCTCCCTGGGCTTTGGGAAGTATGTTGCTTGCTGGGTGTGAACCTGGCCTTGAACAAATGGCAGAGTCCAAGACCATGTATGCCAAGTAATCTCCCTTAGCTCATTAACATGTACAAAACACATAGGCAAAATGGTAATTCCTGTTTTATTTTTTCCCTTTTCTTTCTCGACCATCTTTCTAAAACTTCACATTGCCTCTCCTATTCATGTCTTTGTGTTCTTCCCTCTGTACGGGCATCATTTGATGGGCAAAGAGTGCCTGCTTACACACTGCACGTCATTTGGGCTGTCGTCGAGTGTGCAGGGTATTTCAATGTGATTGCATCTGTATTCATCTACTGACAGAAGTGGCAATGTTGCAGACAGGGATATTTGCTATCGAAACAAACAAAGCGTGTGGTGTTATAGATTTGTATGCAAAACCTTCACAACAAAACTAAGTAGCTATTTACTTTAAATATGCCAATTAACTGTTACTAATGTACAGTGCAATTCTAGGTTAAGGATGATTGATAGTAACACGCAGTGAAATGTTCTTAAACTACAGTCAGGAAATGTAAATGTACAAAATGGAAAGAACCAGCAGCTGACAGCACTAGTTACATGTTTCAAAACAACACTTTCAAATTGTTCCTTCATCCTTTCTCTATTCTGCACTTCTACAGCCTGGTAGCCAGCACTATACTAAGAAAGTTTCAGAAAAGAGAAAATGTTTTAGTACGAAGTAAACATCATGGGCTTAATCTCATTTGTTTCATCAGGCAGAACTCTTAGGAACCACAGTGGGAGTTTTGCTTGACTGAGAGAATAGTATTGTCTCTTCTAAATGTCTGACATTGAATCTGTTGCTATTACAAAACTAATTAAAAGGAGAGATGACTTCTCCTTTAGTTGCTACATCCTGTCTCTACCGACACTCTTCTTCATTTGCCCTAGACTAACACTATCCAAAAGAAATACAAAGAAAGCCACAAGTGCTAGCCACATATATATTTTTAAATTTTCTTGGAACTAAACTTAAGAAATAAAAAGAAACAGATGACATTAATTTTAATAACATTTTTATTGAGCCCAGTATTTCCAAACTATTAGCATTTTAACACGTAGTCAATATAAAATATGAATAAGGTATTTTGAATTCTTTTCTCCATACCAGGTCTTTGAAATTTGGTGTGTATTTTGTGCATATAGCTTATGTCGATTTCAGAAGAACCACATCTTAAGGTTTTGGTAGCTTTCCGTGGCCAGACTCTACTATATGGGATAGAACAGTTCTGTATATTGCCATTTAAGGACCAGTCTAGTGTGAGTGATTAAAATGATTACTTTGGATGGTCAGGAAAAGCTGGATGTGCATCCTCTATCGACACAATGATACAATTGCCGTTCAATTCTGTCAGTCACTGTTAAAGCCTGTCATTTTGTTGGGGAAAGATGAGTTAAATTCATAAACTCAGTCAGCTGATTGATGATTTTACAAAGCTACCTGGCTTTTAAATGCTAACATATGTGTGCCAGGGATACATTATAAATATTCTCATACTAAAATCTCAAAAGAAAAATAGGGAATTACTTAAAAAGTAAAAGTATAATGTCAAGGGCCTTTTGATATGCATCATTTAAATGCCAGTTGAACATTTTCATGACGCATTTTATCACAACAATAAAAATTGGGTGTGTATTGTTAGAAAAACTATCAGTAAGTGAGGATACTGTCTAGTAAACCCTCTAAGAAGGAAAACTGGATCTACTTAACTCCAGTTAATTATTTATTAACACTAACTATAAACTAAAGAACATAGCGCAAACATGATTAAGCAGAAATTGAGCCTCAAACATGGGAGGAGATAATAAAAGGGGAGCTTTTTGGGGGAGAACATTAGATTTTTCCAGAGTCAGACAAATTATATTAATTTACTGTTTTCTGTATGCAACACACTGGTAAAAGATGTGGAGGCAAATGACAACAACAATAACAACACAGTTATGTCATGCTTTTTCAAGGTTAGGGAAGACATTTATGTGAGGACAAACCTCCAAAACAAACCATAATAAATTAAGTGCTATAATTAAGGTAATTATCAGAAGTAACTGAGATACTCTTTAAGTATGTTGTCTTTGAAGAGTCATGGAGAATTGTGGAAAGGCACCCATTTCTGCCCTTCTGCTTTGCTCTGCACTCCCCACCTCCGCAGGCTGCATTACAGTTTCCCAGATTTCTGTGTCAGCTGACTCTCCAGTGGGTTAAGCCAGTGGGAAGCCCAGTGGGAGAGTAAAGGGCTGGAGGAAGGGACAAGTCAGGTTATTTCCCCTATTTCTCTGTGCCTCCGGGGATATCTCTGGAAATGTCTCAGGTAATGTCTTCTCTATAGCTGTAACTCCTGCTCTCCATTCCTGTCACAGTTGCGTCTTTCTCCAGGTGACCGTCACCCCTGGCCCTGGTATCACAGACTCCTCCCTTTTATTCTCTAGCCTAGAAGTCCTAGTGACTTCCTGCTATTTCTGATCTGCGGTTGCCTCACCACCCCCTGTTCAGTGAGCCTTTCGGTGTCTGTGTAACCAATTCCCTGTACTAAATCCACTCCCTTCCACTGTTTTAAATACTAAGACTCACCCTCCCCAGTTGAATTGTGACTGATACAGAATGAAAAATAGATTCTGGAAACAAAAATGAGCCAAGTGCCAAGTGAATTATTAAGCAGATTGCATATGTGCACCCAAAAGCAGGCAGTGATCACTAACAGCCAACATGAGTTCCTCAGCAGCAATCATGACCAATTCACTTCGCTTATTTAATTGGTGGTTACAGACGTACTGGCATTAGTACGTGAGCAGTGCCTTTGAAGTGATCTCTCATGATGTCCTTGTGGTTAAGAGACACATGTGCTGGATGATACAGATTTAGTCAGGTTTATAGGCTGTACTGGAAAATACCTAGAGGGAACCATGGCTGCTATTCAATATTTGAAGAGGGATTAGATTAAATCTTTGAAACACTAGAGGCTAGAGCCAGGATCAATGTTTGAAGTTCAGGGAATCTGATTTTGGCTCAGTAAATGGAAGTGCATTCTAAGAATTAGACTTCTTCAGAAATGGAATAGGTGCTCTATGAGGAAGATGATTTCTGTCCCTGTTTGTATCCAGACACATTTTACCAGATTTTTTTAAAGAGATCCTTGCATTTCACTTGAAATATATTAGTCTGAAAGTCTCTTCCAACTGAAAGATGAAGAACGTATGAATATGGTCATCCATGCTTGATACTAGTGTGACACCAGATGTAACTTTGTCGTTGGATTAGATTTCAGAAGGAGCCCCAAAACTTTCACTGCCTCCAGGTGATCATGGTTAATGTTAATGATCATTGTTCTGCTGAAAAACCAATTAATCAAATTTCCTGGTTTATAGAAGCACAAATGTACGGTTTTTTAGTTCAGGGATAAAAGGCTTTTGTCTCACTTTGAGAAAATCAACATGTGAAGGAAGGGGCATAAAGCATGAGCAAACACTACATAGATATTAATGGATGCATTTAGAATATAAAGATATGCATACAAGAAATTTTGAAGGTTTTCATGAGGAGTGATATCAGTCTTGTGTGGGTTAGTTGTCAGGACAAAACTTGACTTCATAAGAAAGTTTTTGCAGAAGATGAAAATTTTAGCAGGTATTTTTATCACCTGCTATGACAGAAAACATTTGAACTTCAGCTGTAATCAATCAGTCAATCATTCAACAAGTTTTCATCAAGCACCTGCTATATGTCTAGCATCAGAGATAGCCCAGGGCAAAAATTTTAAGCAGGAGGAATTGTTTTCTTGTCTCTTTTACTCTGCCCTTGCCCACTGCCTGATGTCAAGAATTTGAAAGATTTTCAATGACCTGTAGGTGTCTGAGAAAATGTTTTACAATAAGACACAAGATATATCCTAAGTAACATTACTTGTAGAATAGAGGTATGAATGAGTGAATACATGAGTTCACCTCCATTAAGAGGATTTTATTCACTTGTTTCTGATGAACATGTTTTGAGTACCTTCTATAAACAAAGCCCCGAATGAATTACATATTGTTCCCACTTTCATAAATTTCCAGGATCGTGATGATAAATCCATGCATACAGAGCTAATTGTAATACAATATAAGTGCTGTGCTACAGGTATTAACACAATGCTATGGTAACACAGAGGAGGATGTGATTAATTTATGAATTTTGCTGCAGTGGGGTTGGGCGAGAGGCCGGAGCTGACATGGGAGAAGCTTCAACATAGAAGAGGCAACATATAAACTGAGACTAAAAGAAAAAAAATACCTCTTTCTGCAAGAAAAGAATCCTGTAAGCAGTAAAAAGAGTTTAGGTGGAGGCTTAAAGGCATTTGCTTTTTAACAGCTATAGGTTTTCACTGGCGTTAACCAGAGGTCAAAGCACCTTTGTGGGAATTTAGGGAGGTATTATTTCAATTAGACTCTTCATGGAAAGCTTTATTCTTCAGTGTAGGGTCAGCATGGTCAATTCGTCTGCTATATACTAATATATCAACAGTGCCTAATAATTACTCGTAGTGGTCTGATAGATTCAGTGAGTAATGCACATGGAGTTTTTAGGTTTTGAACAAAAATATTCAATTTAAGCCTTATGCATTAATTCTTCCTTTCAAAATCAACATCTGCTAGCACCCTTTTTCAGCAAAGTGTTTACATAGTAGAAGTAAATTCATCTATGGCATGACACACAATAATATTAATGTACCACTAACAAGATTTTTTTCTTTAAAAACAAGTCTTTATGACTTCAGCTCTGGTCTGCTAGCACTCTGATCTTTTAGCACCTGCCATCACTGTGGCAGCTCACAGAGCAAGGGCACCTCCCACATATCTAGATTTCCTGTTTTTCTTTTGGGCAGGAGCATTGAAAAGAACAATTTTCAGGCAAAAGAAACAAGGTCAAAAGACTGGATTTGCTAGTGGATTTGCTACCCAAAATCTACTTGGAGGATCAAACTGCAGGAGCTATAGCCTGAAGAATTTCTGTAATAAACCGGAAACGATCACTAAAAGGAAACATGTAGAAAAACATTTCTTTCAGCTAGGAAGGTGTTTTAGTCAGAATTTTTCTAGGATTATGAAATTTGCAATTAATTTACAGCAAGTTTTAATTTAGTTCTTAATTTTACTGGCCAAAATCTTGTTCTACTTTGGATCTACTGTTTTTTTCATTCCAGAGTGAATGCCATTTTTAAGGGGTGGTTTAAAAACCAATAATTTAATCCACATTCTGCTAAAACTTTTAGTATAAGTGCTTTACTCAGAAGTATTTTTTTCTTTCTTAAAAAATCTGATTTTAATTGCCAAACTCATTTTTAAAAATCAATTCAATGAAAAAAATTCTATGGTTTCCATTGTTTTTTTTTTTCTTTCTTAAACCCAAGGGAAAAGGTGGGTGAACAACAACAAAAAAAAGCACTCCATGTAGAGTCTTCTTTAATGTCTCATTTTGGTGATGTATGAAATCAAAACCAAATTGTTTGAACCAGCCATAAGGCTTAGTTTGAATTATCCAGGGTGCTTGTGTTTTGCAGTCATTTCTTGTGATGATTTTATTTTGTTCCTTTGGTATGAACCACCATATTAACATATGCTAAATAAGGGACAATTTTTAAATATACATGTTTTGGTTACTAAATCTGCCTCTACTTTTGTCTGTGTCAAAAATTATGCCAGAGTTTCCAGTAAGAATGTTAAAGACAAGATAAGTAGAAAAAAAACAACTAAAAGGGACCTAAATGAGATGAACAGGAGTTTATTTGGTAAAGACTATCTTTTATGATTCTGCTCTTTAGGGGAGAATGTAATATTTTCTCATTTGAATATTTTATGATGAAAAAGTGTTTAGACAACTTAATCAAACCCAACAAAGAACCCGGGTCATTTATGTGCATATTAAGTGTGTATATTATAATGCAGTCAAATGGACTGGGTTCCAGAACTAAGTGAAATCATCTTATATATGGTCACTATCAGTAAATGATCAGAAGAGACTGAATGATTCAAGATCTCTCACTGCAAAGTGTTTTTAAGAAGAGATTTCTTTCCAACATTCTGAGTATTACTTAACGCCTTTTTAGTTGTAATAACAGAGATCCACATCAACCTAGCTTAATTAAAACAGGAAAATTTATTGTAAGGAGACTTCACATAACGCAAGGGCAGGAAATGCAATAACTGGGGCTCATGATAGGCTGTAACTAGGAGTCCAGATAGTAGTTCTCACTCTTTCTCTCTCTTCTCAAGGCCTAGTTCTCTGGTTCTGGATGCTTCAGTCTTCTCTGTGCCTCGACTGCCCCAAAGCTCCCAAATTTACATGTCCTCTATTTAGCAAAGCAGACCTCAGAACAGATTTGCAGGAAAGAAAATCAATCAGATTGACTTTGGCTTAGGATAGGTGTTGACCCTTAGCTATATAGAAGATGGGGTCTCACATACAAATATAGTTGCCACGCTTTCATCTTCAAGGGAAGGGAAGCAGGGGAATGTTGACTTCAGAGAAGAGGAGATATAATAAGAGGCCAACCTCCCAAAGGTAACCCATTAAAAATATAATCAATTCAATTCACTTAAAGATGCACACAGATATAGCCTATAGTTTTTCTGTAACTATAATGTGCTCACTGAAACTTGACTATGTAAGATAGTTTAAATGGCAACAATATATTTTAGGAAATTGAGTGCAGAGAAGTAACATATATTGGGGAAAGACCAAAGATTTTAGGGAATGACAGATTTGGGTTCCATTTTTGCCCCATATTTCATAAGGGAGCTGAAGGTAATTTTTCCACCTCCACAATCTCAGTTTGCATATCTATGAATTGGGGACAATGATACCTACATCACAGGGGTCCTGGTAATTAACAATAGTATATTGCAATGGCAAGAGCAGTGTATAATTTAAGGCAAAAGTCAATAAATGGAGCTGTCATTACTCTCTTTATGTTTAGTGATTTTCAGTCATAATCTCAGCACTTTAAAGTCGAATGAAGTACATATATGTTGTTGGATCAAAAGAGGATAATTTGAAGCAGCCCCTGAAAAATTTGAAAACAGAGAAATGAATATTTTTTTCTTGAGATTAAACTATAAAAGCAACTCAAAGTGAAACAGAGACATGTATGTAAAGTCAGTTTAAAGTAGTCTTTCCCAAATTGTTTGTATTACTCCTTCTGCAAAATGGCCCTATCTGCATGATACCAAAAATGTTAATGTTTTTTCCTTAAATTACTTTATATCGATTGACCATTTAAAATTATTTAACCTCATCTTTGTAATACTATTATTGAAATTAGGATTTGACATACTTGTTATATATATAGTTTTTCAAATAGTCAATATCATAAATATATAACTATTCGTAGAAAAAAGTGTTCTTTTTACCATGTAAAACGAACTTGTTGGAAATACTGACTTCACAAAACAAAATGACTCCAGAGCCTATAAAACAGACCAAAATCTGAATGAAGACCTTATCATATTTAAAGAAAGAAATATTTCACTTGACAACAGGGAGTTGGTCAGCCTGAGGACAGAGCAGAAGTGAGACACCTCAGTTAATGTCAGCTGGTGGCCTCAGCACTCAGTGGGTGCAGGATGTGTTTCTAGGCCCAAGTGATCAGCAGATACTTTGACTGATATCAGGCTGTCAGAGAAAGCCACTTAACTTCCATGTGATTCCATTTATTCATTTGTAAAATAGGATTATAATAATCAAAGTATTGACATGAAAAACATTAAAATAACACCCTCAATAAAAGAGTTGTTTCTTTTTTTCATCAAAAAAAAATCTCCTGACTCATACTCTGATCTATGTTTGGTAGTCAACATGACGTACTAGGCTTCTTGAGCTATTTTTCTTCTGGAAAATTAAATAAATTAGCAAGGAAGCCTTACATGTCCACCTTATGAGCTTTGTTAGACAGCAAACAACAGTCTTAGTAACTTTAATCGACTCTGATAGTTGATTAACCTTCAAGTCCTAGGGAGGACCCTGCTCAATTGTAAATTCACCCAAGATAAATTCTATATTGATGTGGACTCCTGGGGGCTAATTGTTTTTCTGTAAGTATAAGGCTGCAAATACTTCCAGCTCTTGTGCTGTATAGTACATTAAACAACTATTTACTGAAATTCAGCTAGAAATAAGATGTTACCAATAAGGAAAATACAATAAAGAGATACCTGGATCTAACACTTTATCATCTAAGAGATTCACAAGTACATGTGTGAATGGATTTTTTTTTAATATGTATGAGTACTTCTGCATATATTACTTCACAACAATTCTGTGTTACAGTTGAAGAAATGAGTTGCAGAAATTAAAATGACTGGCTGAAAGGCTAAAATGAATGTTTAATAGCGGAACTAAGATTAGAGTTCAAAGTCTGGGATTCTTGACACAGGTAGGTTCAAACCATAGGAACATCTCTAACAATACAGATGCTGGGTCTCTTCCGTAGATATTCTGATTCAGCAATTCCAGGCATGGACTCAGGATTCTGCATTTTAGTAAAATTCCAGGTGATTCTGATACAGATCTTCTGCTTTAATAAGCACTGGATTGGATCATGCTATGTTTCCAAGTGACTTGAGCGCAATTTCAAACCAACACACCGAGGTGTTTAAAATGCTGAAGTACTGAAGCGTGCCGAGATTCAGGGGGTAAGGTTGCAGGCTGGGGAAGGGTTGAGATCCTTGTGCAGGCTGGTACAGGCTGGGCACACAGAGGAGACATTTAGGTTAACTGGGGTTACTTCAATGACTTGGACAATGTCTGCTGATTACTACTGTCAGCTCGCACAAGAAATCCCAGGAACATTTGCCCTAGAATCCTTCTTATCCGCCCCCCCCCCTTTTTTTTTAAATAAAAACTGGACTCAAAATGTCTTAAATTAGGAAAGAATTCAGCATCAAATGTTTCTTTTTTGCCCTTATATGGATTTTTCTGAAAGCTCTGTCTAAAATACCATGTTCTTTCTATGTCGTATTTATTGTGAACAAAGGCAACAGGATTCTGCCCTTGGATGGCTTTCAGGGGAAGAGACAGAACAAAACAACAAAACACTTTATGTTTCTTTTCAGCGGCACAGATTTTTATCATGTTAGGGTCAGGGTTGAGTTCAAAATGTTGCTCATTTGGGAGTGAAGAATTTCTGTTTCTCAGATGATATGAAAAATCATAGAGTCAACAAAGTAGAGGAAAACACAGCTACTTTGCAATGATTGTAAATTGAAAAACTGTACGGATTACATTATATTTGAGTGGAAATTTAAGCATGAATACTTATCTTTAATTCATCTCTAAACCCCAAAGTAGAGCCCTATGACTCTGGCAGGCCGGATTTGTTTGGAAGCCTGGCTTTCAACATAGACATCTCTGTTTACTGGGAGCCAGTATGGGATTCCCCCTCGGGGATATGGAAAGTGGCAGGAAGTGACCTTTCAAATGGGCCATTGTCTAAGGAAATGTTCCAATCATCTTTCCCTAAGCCTAGTTGGATTCACATAATCAACACATTTGTGCAGGAAGGAGGGAGCCCCAGTCAGGGCCAGTCTCCAAATAGCCCATCCTCATTGGTTATTCCCATTTGCCTAGCATTTGTCTAACTTGGGGAAATCTCTGTGATTCAGCACTTACATGAATGGTTATTCCTGTTCCCCAAATCAGTCACCAAATTTGTAGCATACCTGCAAGGTGGGGACATTCACCATCTACGGCCTGTGCCATCTCTTCCTGCATTCCTCAATTTTAATAAACACATTTTTTTTCTTCTAGGTAAAGTTATGTTTTTGGAGGATATACATCATTCTTACAAGTTTAAAATGGTTTTTACTTTATTTTATTTTTTAAATTTGTTTTTGGACAGAGAGAGTGTGAGTGAACGGAGGAGAGGGGCAGAGGGAGGGAGAGGGAATCTTAAACAGACTCCACACTCAGCACAGAGCCTGATGCAGGCCTCAATCCCATGACCCTGGCATTATGGCCCGAGCTGAAATCAAGAGTCGAGCATTCAACTGACTGAGCCACACAGGCACCCTGAAATAGTTTTTATTTTTATTTTTTAATTTCATTTTTTTATTCAGTTTTTAATTTTAATTCCAGTATAGTCAACATACAGTGTTATATTAGTTTAATGTGTATAATATAGTTATCCAACAATTATATACATCATTACTCAGTACTGATCATAAGTGTGCTCATTTTAATACCCTCACTTATTTCACCCATTCCTCCACCCACCTCCCCTCTGATGCTTTATTTTAAACAATGCCCTCAGTTAAAGTTATTTTGTTTTTCAACAGAACATTTTTTACTTGAAGCATACTTCAAAATACCTGGTTCTAAAAGATATATATAAAGCATTCCATCCAGGAAAAATAGAATATACTTTTCTTTAAGTACACACAGAAGAATCCCCTGGTTAGATAACATAAAAGGACACAGAACAAATACTACAAATTTAAGAAGACTAATATCATGCCAAGTATATTTTCCAACCACAATGGTGTAAAGCTAAAGGTCGACAATAAAACAAATTTGGAAAATCTGCAATGTAAATATTAAATATTTAAAGTAAATATTAAACAACACACTACTGCACAAGCAATGGGCCAAATTTGAAATCAAATGGCAAATAAAAAATGTCTCTATGGCCATAGCACCCTGAATGTGCCCAATCTTGTCTGAAATGGTTTTTAGTTCAGAGTTTCATATATAGTGGACCCTCAATAAATTAACAAATACATTTGCAGTGTGAGTGATTATAATTAGTGTCTTCCTTTTTCCTCAGCCCTATCCTCCAGGGGGCCTTTTAAAAAACTTGTCCTTAAAATAAGACCTGGCACCAGCCTTGTGTCTTTACATCTGGTATAACTGCCATGATGTACCTTATACACATGGTCACCTATCACAAGAAGGAGAGACAAAAGTGAGTGAACTAAGAAAGGGCCAGAGCTGCTGGTCAAAATTATGAAGAAGGCAAGATTCATTTTCAGTGTCTTCTCACACCTCTGCCCAAGGTCATTGGGGGTCTCTGGGGGTCTCTGCTTTACCAGGGTAAAGCTTTACTGTGTTTACTAAAATACTTACCAATGTTAGGAATGTACCTCATCCAAGTTTTTACTTATCTGTCATTTGTCAAAACTTACCTGTATTGTATTTCAAATGCCCTCTTATCTTGCTATCTGCTAGGTTACAGTGCTGGGCAATGGATGAATGAAATAAATGAATCTTTGCTAATGTAAGAACTAGCCAATGTGGTACCCTTCACAAGAATCAAAATGCCTTAACTACTCCACATCATATGCCAAAAGGGAAATGCAAATGAAAACAAGAATGCGATAACATACTAGAACGGTCAAAATCCAGAACACTGACAACACCAAATGCTGGTGAGGATGTGGAGAAGTAGGAACTCTCATTTGTTGTTGGTGGGAAAGCAAGTTGGTATAGTCACTTTGGAAGACAAGTTCCCACTTTCTTACAAAACTAAACATACTCTTACTATATGATCTAGCAATTGTGCTGCTTGGTGATATACCCCAAAGAGCTAAATACTTGCATTGATACAAAACCCTGCACATTGGGGTGCCTGTGTGGCTCAATTGGTTAAGCATCTGACTCTTCATTTCAGTTCAAGTCATGATGTCAGGGTTGTGGGATCAAGCCCTGCATTGGGCTCTGTGCTGAGCATGGAACTTGCTTAAGATTCTGTCTCTCCCTCTCACTCTCCCCCTACCTCTTATGCTCTGTCTCTCTCAAAAGAAACAAACAAAAACTGCACATTAATGATAATAGCAGCTTTATTCATAATTGCCAAAACCTGGAAACAACTGAAGTGTTCTTGAGTAGGTAAATAAACTGTGGTACATCCAGACAATGGGATATTATTTAGCCTGAAAAGAAATGAGCTACCAAGCTTATTCCAATGGAGGGACATTAAATGCATATTACTAAGTGAAAGAAGCCATTCTGAAAAAGCTATATACTATATGACTCAAACTCTGTGACATTCTGGAAAAAAGTATAACTGTTGAGACAGTAAAAAGATCAGTGGTTGTCAGGGGCTAGTGGGGAGGCAATAGGGAGAGCACAGAAGAATTTTAGGGCATTGAAACTACCTTGTATGTGACTATAATGGTGGATACATGTCATTATACATTTGTCCAAACCCATAGAATGTAGAGCTTCAAGAGTGAATCCTAACGTAAGCTATGGACTTTGGGTGATTATGATGTGGCAGTGTGGGTTCATCAGTTGTATCAAATGTGCCACACTGGTGGAGGATATTGATAATGGGGGAGGCAGGGATTACATAGGAAACCTCAGTACCCTTTGTTGCATATTGCTGTAAACCCAAAACTGCTCTAAAAAAATAAAATCTATTAAAAAATACCGTCAGCTTAAAGGCTCTTTAGAAGTCATGCTAAGTATATTGATTTGTTCTTACATTCTCTTAAATGTATTCCTTTCTTTTCTGTTTGCGGTGGTTGCTGTCGGGGGTTTGGCAAAATCCTCCAAATTGGTTTTCCTGACCTCCCTCTCGGCAGCCCATCCTATGATCTGTTGCCAAGTTGATCTTCTAAAACATCTCTTTTATCATGTCACTCTTTGGCTGAAATTGCCCTCCTTGACCTCCATTGTTTACATTGCCTGGATGGCAGACGTAAACGCATAAGTCACCTTTTTCTCCTTCCTCATGTCAGGCATTAATAATCAATCATGCTTTGTTTCCCTAAGAGCCAGTGGCCTCAGAATCCTCAACACAGAGTTCTAATGAACCACTGTCAATTGCTAGGAGATGATTTTGACGAAACTTCTTTGTCACACTTGGACTACAACAAGAAATCCAGAGTGAAAGCCCATACCCAGTGAAGTTAATATAAGCTGATCCCACTCTGTCTTCCAGTGGATGTAGATTTGAAATATTTCTACTCTGCTTCAGCAAAATTCAGAACTTGACTGTTAAATGTGCTCTATTCTGTTCAGACTCTGGGCCACTGTTTTTTTTTTTTAATTTTTAAAAAATATTTATTTATTTTTGAAGGAGAGAGAGAAAGAGTGTGAGTCAGGGAGGGGCAGAGACAGTGGGAGACACAGAATCCAAAACAGGTTCCAGGCTCCGAGCCGTCATCACAGAGCCTGATGCAGGGCTCAAACTCATGAGTCTTGAGATCATGACCTGAGCCGAAGTCAGATGCTTAACTGACTAGCCAGCCAGGCGCCCCATCTGGGCCACTGTTTCTGAGCTTATGTAACATGACCAAGGACACAGGGCTTATATGTAGCAGAATTAAGATTTATACATGGCTGTCTGCTGTCTGAGCATGGGGACTTCATTCTTCATTACCACAAGTAGAGCCTTCTGCCTGGAGAGGCTCTCCCCTTCCCCAAGACTGATTTGGTGACGGCTTTTAGAATTTCAGTGAGTAACATGAAATCTTGAAGGCAAGTGATAAATGTCAGGATGCTTCAAAGGAAGAAATGTGATTGTTTGGTTTGTCATAAGTTATCAGATAATTCTCAGAGATTGGATTGGTATTTTATCAGTAGAAATATGAAGTAATGGCAACTGACTGATGGCATATAAAAGAGGAAGGAAGAGAGAGGGTCTTGGAGGCTGCATTATGGTAGTTCTGAGGAAAATAAGGGGAAAGGACTCAAAGCCTTCTAGAATAGGCTATCAAAGGGGAAAAAGGAAGAAGGAAAGATGGATAGCCTGTTGTAGGTGAGAACACGCTGAAGAGAGAGCATAATGAGAAAATGGGTGATGTGAAATGACCTTCTTTCAGATAGCTTAACTGAAAAGAATGTAGTTCATATCGCATGTCTCCAACACTAATAAAACTGCTATTCCCTAAACCGTTTGTTAAATGGCAATGGCTACGAAGCCGGAGAGAACTGGGGAAAGATTGGTATCCATGAACCCTCCCTTTGGTGGGAAAGATCCTTCCAGTTTGAATCTTTAGGCATTTACATTTATGAGAGAAACTTGAGTTGAACCAGCAGTTGTCAAATGAACGAGTGCGGGCATGAACTTCCCAGTTTTGTCTTATACCACAAAGCCCTCAAAAGTCCTCCTATATAGGATTGGTCCTGGAAACAGATCTTACTGGAGAGGAAAAGGTGAGGACATGCTGCTTTTTCTCTGTGCCCCATAGTTTTAATTGAGCCTCAAGTGATTTTCCTTAGAAGTCAATGGCGGCTCCATGTCCCAGAAGGGACAGGGGAAGTGTGTGAAACAAGATGAGAGGTGGGACCATTATTCCCAGAACTCTTCTGACTTCTTTTTAGACCCTGGTCAAGGATAGAGCTGTTTGTTGTAATAAAATATCCAGTAGCAGGAAGTTGAAATGGAGGTTATACTAAAAAAAGACCCCCCAAACAAAACAAAACAAAAACTCATGCTAATTTTAGCTCCATTCAAAACCTAGGGGGAAAAAAATCAATGTTTACAAAATTAAGATTAATGGGCTGCCAAAATTCAACTCATTAGTTAGCAACTATGTAGTGATGAAGTTTGTGCTGGTTGGATTTAAAGGAAATTAAAACTGTATCATTGGGAATGCCTGTCCCCTTAACATTTTGGCTTAATGATTATGGACTTTTCTACTAAAAGTACTGGTAGCCAAGGAGTGGGTCTAAAAATCCCTAGCTAAGAATTTACCCACTTCACTTGACATGGAGAGGGTCTTGTCAGGATATGTTGAGTGCTGAAGATCATGGTTATTACAGCTTAAAAGCTTTTACAGATATTGATCCAGACATTAGAGTGACCCTCCTTGTGTAGATAAAACACTCCCAGAGACTTGAAGGAAGTGTACCAGGAAAAGGCAAACACTGAGACTTCTTCCTTTTTGACAAATATGGAACTCTTTTCCTCCTTCCAGGAAGTACTGCGTTGAGAGGAAAGCTATGGAAATCCTAGGATGGGTTTGAACTGGTTGTGTGTAAAGGTTTTGCCTTATACAATATTTGTGGGCATAAGGTGGACATATGGCAGGCTGGCCTAGGGGGATAATTGCAGAAAAGGATGATAGAACTGAGCATGTTTATAATGCTAAGCTGAGGTAACACAGGCAGAAGTTTCTAGCACAATGTCTAGCACAAAATAAGGAGTAGAATGGTCATTTGGTATTTCTATTTTTATAGTCACATTTATTTATTTTAGTTCAACGTTTAGAGTTGCTTTATTGCTTCATTGGGAAATCTGAATTTAACCTTCTGACTAGTGATCAGTATATCAGAAAAATGATATTTTACTTCATGTAGGTCTTATAACCAGCATTGGCCTGTAAGAGTTCTCTGATTTCAGAAAACAGTGGTGAACATTTGTCTTTGAAAATTCCAGGGGCACCTGGGTGGCTCAGCCTGTTAAGCATCTGACTCTTGACTTCAGCTCTGGTCATGATCTCACAGTTCATGGGTTCGAGCACCATGTCGGGCTCTGTGCTTTCAGTGAAGAGATTCTTAGCTTGGGATTCTCTCTCTCCCTCTCTCTCCCTCTGCCTCTCCCCTGATGACACTCACATGCTCTCTCTCTCTCTGTCTCTCAAATCAATAAACATTAAAAAAGAAAAGAAAATTCCCTTAAAGTTCTATGAAATGTAATTCTGGATTTCCTTGAGGCTGATTTCTCCATGTTATATGTGGAAAGAAGTTAGCAGTTATAGCAGTTGGTTTTCAAAGGAGCAAATGGAAGAGTACATTCTTTCACAGAAGCTTTATAGGTGGAAGGGGCCTTCAGAATCCTCTGAATGTAAGTGAGGCTTACTGTTCACGTGAAGAAACTGTTTTCTCCAGAGTCACAAAACTAGTTAATGTCAGAGAAGGGATTAGAGGCCAGCTCTTTTGGTTTCTGGGCTAATATTCCTTTTCCTCAGTAGAAGATTAGAAACCTCTTATTTCTTGTCTAAGTCTTCTGAATAGCCTTCTGAGGCCATGTAAATTATATGCTGGATAAAACATAGGCTGACTTGAAAGGACACCTTTCCTTACAAGGTGGTGGGAGACAGGTCAGTGGGATTGAGTGTGTTTTTATTGCAGTCTTGCCATGCCCAGTTGCTGACTGTCACAGGCTAGCCCAGAAGGATGGACAGGATTAAAGGATCTATAGCTAGTCCCTCCCGGGCCATCATATAACCACAGGTGTGGTTTTTCTTTTACTGTAGATCAGCTACCAAGAGACTGCTCTGAGTGGAAACAACATTCCCTTGAGGAGTTAGGGAAGATGGGGAGGGCAGCTTAAGATTCCATGGAGTAATATGAGAATTCTCTGCAACAGTGGAGTCTGGCAATACTTCTGTCTTTGCCCATACTTAGTCTGCTCTCGATTCTGAAAATGCTAAGTGAAGGATGCAAAAGAAAGACTATTCCTTACACTTACCCCTCAGTGTATGTTTGTGCCTGTTTGGGAGAAGAGAGAGCGATGCTAGGTTCATGAAATTCCTATATATTAGTAGAGATTGGAGGGTTTAGCTAGGAGAAAGTGAAGAATACATCAATGGAATAGGGGAAAAGAATAAATAAGAACTAGAGCTAAAAATAATTTCAGGTTGCTAATCATTATAAAGCTGATTAATTTAAAAGAAGTTAAAAGTGCAGATAAGATCCTGGGTAGCTACCGCATCACAGAATCTTTGAGACCACAGTTTCCAGTCAGTAGATGTTACCAGAAGAGTTAATTAGCCCAAACTGTGGCTGCTAGTTCTTTAGCTGTCTTCAACTTGAAGTTTTTTTTTTTTAATAAGTTTTAGAGCTAATTAGGATACACCTGGGACTCACGGCTAAAGCCAATAGAGTTTCCCCTGGGGGAGTTACTTTTTATATACCAAAATTTAAAAAAAGGAAAAATGTCAGATGAAAACATCATCTTTAGATTCAGGAAAAAAAAATGGCATAACCATTTCAACTCAGCAGACCACAAGGCCAAACAAGCTTTGGCTAGAATTGAATGCTGTGTGCTTCTGTTCAGAGAAGAGGATGCTTCCCAGATGTGTCTGGGGGACTACCTGCCTCACTCTTATTTATCATCAGATCTCACACAGGATGTGGTGTCGCTGGCTGGTAATCTGGAAATGGCCTGTTTATTTTTACAGATCTGTAGAAGAGACTCAATAGT
The DNA here is from genome assembly GCF_018350215.1 of Panthera leo. Lineage (NCBI taxonomy): Eukaryota > Metazoa > Chordata > Mammalia > Carnivora > Felidae > Panthera > Panthera leo. Next base: position 151,397,898 of record NC_056679.1, read on the forward strand.
TGTAAAGGATGGAAGAGTGCAAAGCAGCTTGGAACTCACAACAAAGGAAACCGGGACGAAAAAAATTAGATAAAACAACTGTGACCATGGGATCTGCTCCTTGTGCCTGTCGAACAAAGGTGCTAAATGGATTTTCTCATTTCAAAGGAAAGCCAATTCTTCCTCCCAACCCTGCAGCCCATGATTGTAGAACATCCAGACACCATTTTTTTTTTTTTTTTTTTAAGTTCAGGGAACCTTGGTATTCTTTTCAACACCAGGACTGGTTGGTTCCTTTATGAGTTTCCTAAAGAAAAGAAACCTCCTCCAGAGCTGCTTAGGCTGGTGATTCTCTGTCTCAACCAGGCCTTTCTGGATAATTTCCCTCATGTTAAAACCCTGCAGCAGACTGGAGAAAGAGGATTCTCCAAATGCTTGGCTGGGATAGTGTTGCTGCTAAGTTCCTGCTTCTCCTTAAGTGTTATCCTGAGTGTAACAACTTTCTGTTCTCTCTCCTGAGAAGAGATATGCCTGAGGTGAGTCTAGGCTCTCCATGGAACCTCTTGTCTGCTGTCTCCAAGATGCAAAAGCTGATTTCCAATTGAATACTCTTGAGTACTTGCTTACTATCAATTAGTACTTTTGTCTAACAGAGTCAGATGCTGAAGAAATGTGGAAGAAGTACTTTATATTTTTCGTATATTCAGGAAATGAACAAACAAATAAGCCCAGTGTACAACACCCAGAGAAACAAAGAATGAAAAATACTGATGGGCAGAAAGAGCTGAGAATTGGGGCTTGGAAGTGACAGAGCTAGAATTAGAACTTGGAGTCACGAAGGACTAGGCAGTGTGAGACGGTGGTGTACTGTTGAAACACTTTGCCTTGTGCAAGCACATTGGGCTCATATATAGTTGACTTTCTCCAAGGGAGAGTTTGGGGAAGCCAGGGTATATTTATCAGCTCTATCTTTTCCTCACTTGCCTTCCTCTCCCCAGAACGAGGGATGTGGTTGCTCCCTGGCTCAAGGAATGCTTGCATATGGGGGACCACCCAGGCGACATGCCCGTGACCACTGCAGAGTCACCACGGCAGCAGAGAATGAGCTGGCTTTGAAGTTCAGGGATGGGAGGACCAGGGCTATTTCTGGTTTGGCATGAGGTAACTCACAATTTGTGTAACCCTGCCCCCAATATCTGCCAAGAGGGGACACCGTACTGCGTCGACTACATTAAAAAAGAAACAAGGGGCGCCTGGGTGGCTCAGTCGGTTAACCGACTTCAGCTCAGGTCACGATCTCGCGGTCCGTGAGTTCGAGCCCCGCGTCGGGCTCTGGGCTGATGGCTCGGAGCCTGGAGCCTGCTTCCAATTCTGTGTCTCCCTCTCTCTCTGCCCCTCCCCCATTCATGCTCTGTTTCTCTCTGTCTCAAAAATAAACAAACAAACAAACAAAAAAAGAAACAAAAACCTGCAAGTCAGAAGAAATAATAGTGTGGGTGTGCAGCAATTTTGCTGTTGGTGATGGCAGGTGGTGGCAGAGGGTGGGGAGTTTGTCTTTGGCTGCATGTTTGTGAACATGAGACCTCTGTACCATCTGAAGGTGAGTGAATTATTTCATAGTCAGATGTCTCAGAAATGCTGGCCAGTCTTCATATGATGCGGCAATGTGAAGCTTTCCACGTTTCCAAAAGTGAGTCATGAAATCTGCCTCAAAGTATAGCTAAACAACAACACCCTGTGGATCTGTAGCAGTTTTAATGGAACTGACAGAGTCAAGTTTCCACCATTTGCTAACTATGTAACTTTGGAAGAGTCCTAACCTCCCTGCCCCAAATCCTTTATCTTTAGCATGGAGCAAATGCTACCTACTTCAGCAGGTTCTTGTTGAGGATTACATGACACATTGTGTGTAAAGCCCTAACCATGGTGACTAGGTTATACAACTAATCAAGAAATGCTGATTCTTATTACTTGTTAGGTAGGTGGCTTTATGATTATATTAAGCTTTTTGTGAGAGTGGCTCTTAATATGTGGAAGTCATTGAAAGTCCAGCCAAGCTTGAGACCAACCAAAGGGATATGGTTTGGCTTCATTATCTGAGCTGTGAGCCAAGCCGTCAAAAAGGATTGAACACATGTTAGGAGAAAAAATATATTAAGTGATGAGGTGGGTGTGACTGAGACCATAAAGAATCAATGCCACAATATTATTATTGGTTTGGCTCTTCATCATCTATAAACATTGAGCCTGGTTTGAGTGGTTCAGGTTCAGACCCATTGACAGGTTCTTCATTTTACTTTTAAAATCTTGGGCATATTAGGGAAAAGATTTACACATTTTTGTACTCTCTTTTAAAGTGTCACTATGCCTGGCTCATACATACTTCATATATCCTTGTCTTGTATTTTGTAAAGCATCTCCAGGTTTTTGATCTAATAAACATTGTGTTTTTCAAATCAAATTCAGTTTGAGATTGAATTAGATGGCAAATAATGAAGTGGCTCTATCACATTGTACCAGGAACTTAGAGATTGGAAGCTTTGCCTGTATTCTTCTTTGTATTCCCAAGATCTGTGCTCCCTGAGATTAGTGGTGACCATGAGCAAAACCGTCCTCTATACTCATTTGGGTTCTTTGGGTAACACAATATTTCCATGAAAGAAATCCCAAAACATTCCTTTGGGAAGAAGCATTGTGTTTGTGTTGCTTAGAACTTGAACCTCTTCTAGGGCTATGCCTGTCTTCTTTGGGTCAATAAGTCAGAAGCCAGTTAGGAAAAAAGAGAAGTAACAATGATCGAGACCTTGTAGGAAACTGAAACAGTGTCTCTGATCAATAATGCAATCTAACAAGGTGGAGAGGGGAAAAAAATGAAGGCCTGGTATCACACGGAGACATTTTTTGGGGAAAAAAAAAAGATAAATGAGGACGCCTGGGTGCCCTCAGTTAAGCATCTAACTTCGGCTTAGGTCAGGACCTCCTGGTTGGTGGGTTTGAGCCTTGTGTCGGGCTCTGTGCTGACAGCTTGGAGCCTGGAGCCTGCTTCAGATTCTGTGTCTCCCTCTCTCTCTTCCCCTGCGCTGCTCACACTTTGTCTCTTTCTCTCTCAAAAATAAAGAAACATTAAAAAAAAAAAAGATAGGGGAATCTGGGTGGCTCAGTCGGTTGTGCGTCTGACTTCGGCATAGGTCATGATCTCACAGTTTGTGGGTTCAAGCCCCGCATCAGGCTCTGTGCTGACAGCTTGGAGCCTGGAGCTTGCTTCAGAGTCTGTGTCTCCCTCTCTCTCTGCTCTCCCCTGCTCTCATTCTGTCTCTCTCTCAAAAATAAAACATTAAAAAAAATTTTTTTAAAGATAAATGAATGTTTACCTAGAATATGTATCATTTTAAATATTTTCAGTCAAATTTCTCTAGTTTTTGCCATGTATCCTTTGCTATCCAGAGGGCATATGCCTTGTTTCTGTGAATAGATTTTTGTGAGGGCAGCATCTGTTTATATTTGTGTTTGTTTAGTGCCTAAGTTCAGTGCCTGGTATTTACTGAACTTTGCAATAACTTACTGAATAAGAGACTTTTGACCAATTGCAAGTAAGTACTCTCTGAATTATCATGGGAGTTTGTTCCTCCCATCCCCTCAGTTCTTGAATTCTGAACAGACTAAGACAACTTAGGTGTCCACAATTCTTTGTTTCCTCTGTTCAAACCTTCCCAACATGCTTTAACACCATCCTTTACAAATGTAAAGTTTTTCTAACCATCTTTTTCCTTTCGTAAGATTTATAATTTTCTTCAAGTCTTTTGTTTTTATTTTTAGAGGTGATTTTAACATATCAGATAACTTGGAAGTGTCAGGCCAACTCATTCGTCTTGTTTCAGTTTAGAAAAATGCTAGCACCAAGTTCTCTTGCTGCCAAAGCATAGATTTCATGCTGTTCGTAGTCTTTCCTACCAAGGGGACACTATGCAGGCAATTGCCAGCACTCCTTCGGGACTCCTGACAAAGGAATTTTATTATGCCCACTTTCAGTTGGATGCAGTGAAACCCTTGCCAGGGGCATGGCAGTGGCTACTGCTCATGTCCCAGAATTGCTGTGTGGTCAGGTCAGGGCTTTTCTCTTAATACTTGCTGGGTCAGACTTTCTTGTGGGTTTGTGTGTGGGAGGCAAGGCAGACACTGTGTGTCAAGGACAGGCCCTCTGCCTCTTGTGTAGGGAAATTACTGCCACATGAAAGTAGGGCAGGAAGCCAGGACTGTCCCGAAGCCTTGGCTTTCAGATATTTTGCGTCCTCTCCGGTGAACAAGAGCATTTGTACTGGGGCTAGAGAATTGTGTTCCTGGAACATGAGCTCCCTACTGCCATCCTCTCCCAAGTTGAAAGTCAGGCATCTTTGGATGCCACATTAAGTCATATATTGTGACCAGACTGCCTGAGGGAATTCAGCCATCGAAAAGGTTGCCTAACTTAGCTGTGTATATAAAGTTACCCATCTAAGTTAGGAGTAAATGTTTCCATCAAATCTAATTGTCCCTTCCTGGGCACACAGAATCTTTTTAGCAAGAACTATAACCAACACTACTAATTCAGTGTGAATTGTATATAAGTTCCTATTTGAACTGAAAAGAACCCAGAAGCGGCTATTAGTGTCCTTCAGGGGATGGTAAAAGTATAGATTCACGTCAAAAATACACCATGTGGGGCTCCTGGGTGGCTCAGTTGGTTAAGCATCTGACTTCAGCTCAGGTCATGATCTCATGGTCGGTGAGTTCGAGTCCGGCATTGGGCTCTGTGCTGGCAGCTCAGAGTCTGGAGCCTGCTTCAGATTCTGTGTCTCCCTCTCTCTCTCTTTCTCTACCCCTCCCCCACTCACGCGCTGTCTCTTTCTCTCAAAAATGAATAAATGTTTAAAAAAAATTAAAAAAAATTACACCATGCATGTTGTGAAGACTGACCAGATCAAAGATCTTTGATTCCACTTTCAAAGGAGTAGCCATGTGAAATATAGGCTTAATACCTGAAAGTTGATTAAATACAGAGATAATGGTGTATAATAATTATAGCTACGGATTATGTAATACAGACTAACTAGTTAATAAACTCAGAAGTTTAATTGGATCAAACTAACTATTTATATATGAAAATAATCACCCCCTGGTTGAAAATTACAACTTTTATTTGGGGAATTGAAGAGTCATCTGATGAGAGTGAAAACTATCTCTTCAGGAAGGAACTCAGGCAGTTCTCATCATCCTTGTGACCAATTCTTTCATCCTTAGGTGCTTTGATTTTAAAAAGATAAGGGAGCAATAATAATCAGATAGACTCTGCATTACTAGAAGAACCTCGAAATTAAGAGGGTGCTATGTAGAGGATTTCTGCTGCTAGTAGAGAATAATTTCCTCTGCCTTTGCATTATTCATCTCATGTAAATTTTGTTAAAGTTCATCACTGTGATTATTATTTCATTTATCACATTTTATATGTTTAGAGCACAATTTCCACAGTAGGATCTTTTTTTTCTTTCCAGACTAACATAAATATATGTATTCTTAATGGAAAAAGGAACCTTTTTAGAAGAAGGTGCCTGACACACGTCACCTGAGCTCATTGCATTCAGAACTTACTGCAGTAGGACCATCCTCTATCATGAAGTCTAGAAGTGGGCTTTTTAGGCCATGCACCATGTACTTATGCACCTGCAACAGATGATTTAATATGCTCACAACTACCCTGTGAGATGGGAACAATAATCCTCAGTTTGATGACTGAGATTCTTGGGTTCATTGACTTCCTCAGATTTACACAACTACTAGAATGGGAGAGCCAGGACTCCAAACCAGGGTTCCCTGATGGTAGAATCCATATTATTTTTACAGTCACATTCAGTGCAAGGGAATTCAGCCTCCTGGAAAGAAATCCTGGGTTTTGAAGGGTCCAAAATGAAGATATACCTAGTTGGAATGACTCTGACAGTGTCCTGAAACTGCTGTGTGAGTCCTCTTGGAACTCTCCCGACTGGGTTAGTTTTGTAGATTCATTTAACTTCAGCATTGGGAAGAGGCTGAAAGATCATCCAGCCTAACTCCCAAGAGGCTGCCTGTGCTGGACGCTGTCTAAGTTCTCTTGAGGCAATCAGTTCATTCTTTGTTGGGAAAGCACAACGCATTAGAAGTTCTTTATATTCAGCCAGAATAAGGTACAGAATAAGCCTGATCCATTTTCGGCATAATAGTCCTAAAGATATTTGAAGGGAATTCCAGATTCCCTCTATTTTTTTCTGAGCTCAGTCCCAATGCTTTCAACTGCACTCTGTAGGATATGATTGTATTTTTTTTGACCCTGTATTCTGTTCCCTGAGTGCTGTGCAGTCTTATAAGGTAGCATTAAGATCTAAGCACAAAGCATCCAGGATGGATGTAATCAGTGCACACTGGAATAGGACCATCACATAGGGAATTTCACATTTGGAAACCACACAAAGTGTTGTGATTTAATTCTAGCTGAGCTTCCTTCAAATTAACCCCTCACCCCAAAAGATGAAGGTCTCAGTCTGCCTCCAAACTCAAGAATCCTGAAATCTTGCCATAGCTACAGGAAAGAACCCTTAGGAAAGAGAGTCAAAGAGCACATTTGTTTCTAGCAACACAGGCAAGGAGATGGAGAGGCAGGTTTTAGCATAGTAGGTACTTGTCACATACTCTGATGCTCTAAACTTGTCTTTGAGTCTTAATGGGGATAAGGTGTGGAGTGACCTGTCAGAAGTAAATGAATAGAAACTGTATTTTCTCAAATGTCTAAGGGATATTAAGAGACAGAAGTCACCGCTTCTTCAGACTGACTCTGATTCCAATGTAAGGGTCAGTGATTTTGTTCATCTGTTAGTTCTTGCAGTACCCTGGGACATAATTCATTATGGCCAGAATGGATTTGCTGTACATAGGAGTCATACTTCTAACCTGCCATGTCCATAGGTATGTGAGGATCTAGGATGAAGCTGAGAGAATTCTATCCTGCTGGTCATACTCAGAAGGTGGGAATATATTTTTTGTATCTTTTGGAGCATATGTATGGGTATTATTGGCGCACAATGAATTTTCTGTTCCTTTTGTGAAAATGTAAGATGACAGAATAATTTCCAAAAGGGTAAATTGAATACATGGATATTATATTATGTTCCATTTCAATTAGTAGAATAGGTATAAAATTTGTATGAAAATATAATCAGATATTTATTTGTTGCATTGAGTTTAGATACTCCTAATAGACAGCTGGAGGGTATTCAGTACTCTGTGGATCAGATTGGAATTAGTGACCTAAGTTGTAAAAGCCCCTGTTTCATGTTCATCAGGAATATCATTGTATTTAAATTTCTGGTACATTGAAAGGTAAAACAAATCATATTTTTATTTTAAAGGATTGTTTTGATCTTTTATAATAGCATGCATCTTTCAACAATTTAAGAATAAATGGAAGAAAAAGTCTTAAAAGTAAAGTCCTTTAAGACACCTGAATTTGAGATGTAAACATTTTCACACCTCCATGTGTGTGTGTGTGTGTGTGTGTGTGTGTGTGTGTGTGTATAAACTTTATCTCTTCAAAGCTGTGTTTAGAGATGAGGTAGGAAGGCATACAAGCACCTGTTTTGCACTGACGAATTTCAAGAGGCATTTTATGTGGGGGTGAAATAATTGGGCCCATTAAAAAATTGGTATATTTTTATCCTGAAAAAAGCCCTGCAATGTTTCTGTATCTGGGCTTGCCAAAAGTGCCCATATTTCCCACCTCCTTAACATAAATCTAACTCATAAATTCTGTGCACAAGCACCCATGCACAGAAAGATTCTGAAAGGGAAAATTCTTGAAAGACACAGAACAAAGAAAGAGAAGAAGAGTCCTTTAATTGTAAAGCTGTAATTTATTAAGTGTCTTTAGAAACCATGTAAGGGGCCTTTCTCTTTTTGTTCTTCTCTTGTAGGTCTCTAAGCCCACTGATGACAGGAAAATCTTCAGTGGTTCCAGAGACAAGCTGCTGGAAATCCTGCACATTTATCTTCTAGAAGGAAGTGAGCTGAGTAGGATAGTGGTACCTTCAGAAGGTACCTACCCCAAAACTTGAAAGAACTCCAAAGTAAGCCATGTCCATTTCTGGGACCCTAAAGTGGCTCATGAAAGTCAGGGTCCACTTGCTTAGGTTAGGTGATTTCAAGCCTTGAGATTCTAAGGGGAGAGTGAAGGTGGGAAAGGGGATGGTGAATAGATTGTGAGAACTTATCAAATAATAGGACGTCTCTTTAATTCCAAGCATCATGTTCTATTTCACATTGTATCTTTCAATTAAAAAAAGGAAAAGGAAATGTGTCTTTTTTAAAAAAGATATTTTACTCTATTAGTATTCAGTACATAATATATGAGTGCACATTCATCATTCATTAGATCTAGGTAGATCACAACCTAATTTACAAATTCAAAAGCATAAGTCAGATCAACTCAATTGCTCAAGGCCATGTATTCGTAAGCCAGGAGTATGCACTGAATATTTCCTGTCCTTGGACTGCTGTACTGGGCAATGCTGCTTTTCTATAAGAATTTGTTCATATGTTGAATTTAACACAGTTTTGCTTAGCAGTTTATAACACTTCACCTACGTGCACTTGTGTAATATAAAGTATAAAATTAAGTCAATGATCTACAAAATTCAGAGCAAAGTAATATAAATCATTTGGATCTTCCTAGAGATTCTGATTTCTTTTTTTTTTTAATTACACAATTTTTTAAATGTTTATTTATTTTTGAGAGAGAGAGGGGGTGGGAGGGGCAGAAAGAGAGGGAGACCCAGGATCCGAAGCAAGCTCTAGGTTCTGAGCTGTCAGAAAAGTGCCTGACATGGGGCTCGAACTCAGAACAGTGAACTATGACTTGAACTGAAGTTGGACACTTAACCACACAGCAGCTCCAATTTCTTTTTAACCTGAAAAAATAGGTAATTACTCAATAGCTTTAGCTCTAAGATATATCTGACAGGCTATTTTTATTTGTTTGGTTTTCAGAAATCATATCCATGCATTCTGCCCTCTGTAGTTTTTAGCAAAATGAATCAAAGCCACTCTGTACCCAAAGATAACACCAGTGTTGTCTTTTTTTCCTTCTAAACATTGCAGTGCTTTACTTCAAGTGCTATGCAGTAAATTTACAGGGAAAGAAAAATTTTATTAAATTATAACTGAGAGGAGCTGATTTTTTTTACAGAGCAAACAAAAAATTCCTTCATGAAAGGCTATAAAACCCATATTATTTACCAGAGAGACCTTTCCTGTCTCCCAGGTAAACACTTACAGTGTGTAGACTTGTGTAAATACATATTTAGGAGTGGCTAAATATGGCGAGGTATTTTTAAAGGTGTATTTACAAAGCTGAATACGTATATTGGCATTTCGGTATGTGGAAGTCGCGTATGCTGTTCTGCGGTCTATTCAAAATTCTAGCAGGACTCTGGTAGATACACCTTGGATAATGGGACTGAGTTTCAAAACATTCATCTTTAATCACAATTACTAAGGACAGGTCCTTAAATCATTTCAAAAGGGTGAAAATTTTCAACTAATGGAATTCGGGTCCTTCTTGCCAGTTTGACTTGAGGAAAATTGTTCCAGAAATGTGGCATCATTAGCGGAAGCAGATCTCCTTTCTGAACATCTTTGTGCATAAAATAACTGCCATTTCACATTCGGTTTAGAATGTTACCAAATAGTCAAAGATACAGTTCATTTGATGGATGGGTCAGCCAGGAAATTTTAGTTAAGAGGGGAAATATCATCAAGATATTTTTTTTTTTTTAATTTTTTTTTTCAACGTTTTTATTTATTTTTGGGACAGAGAGAGACAGAGCATGAACGGGGGAGGGGCAGAGAGAGAGGGAGACACAGAATCAGAAACAGGCTCCAGGCTCCGAGCCATCAGCCCAGAGCCTGACGCGGGGCTCGAACTCACGGACCGCGAGATCATGACCCGGCTGAAGTCGGACGCTTAACCGACTGCGCCACCCAGGCGCCCCCAAGATATTTTTAAAATACTTTAAAACACATGAAAATGTAAGTGATAAACGCTGTCTGTTGCTAATTCAATAGCAGGAAGCTTCCTATGATAATGTAGTGAAGCTCTGTCCAGAGGATTCCCAGTGTCTACGTTCCTTTTTTACTTCTTGGAAAATGTGTCTGTTGAGGAAAAGAATGCGATCGTAACAGAGGTTGTAGACGCATGAAAGAGCACTACGACCTCAGCTTCTGTTGTCTGCTGCGCCTCAGATTGAATGAGGATCCCATTTGTGTAAAAGCCTGTTTTAAGATAGACAAGTTGAGAGTCTAAATAGCTCTAGAGCTTGGACTATCTCAGGAGCCTTTGGCTAAGAAGTCTAAACAATGCTGCTATTTCATTTTTAATGCAGCTTTTTCTAAATGCTCTCAATATCCTCCAGTGGAGTAATTGAAAATCTTATTATGAGAAACCATGTGGGGACAAAGATTATTCAATCAGTGAAATGATTTCTCCAGTAAATTTGAACTGGGCTGAGTTTTTTAACTTTACAAAAATATACATCATATGTACAGGTCTTTCCCTAGGTCCCAGCACCCCAGATTTGGGTTAAACCTGCTGGGTTCTAGAACTTTAAATTAAAACAAACAAATAAATATGTAAATAAATAAGTAAAGTTTATTTAAAAATATTCTGCCAGTGCTATAAGGCCTCTGGAATGTAGAAACTTCTCATATATGTGCTCACACAATTTTAGCTTTAACTGTGAATGGTTGCACTCTCTACATATTACTTGTACCAGTATTTTAGACTTGGAAAAAACAAGCTTTTCTGGCAAGAGACAATCCTTGTTTCAGATTTTTTTTTTTTAAATATATGAGCAGGCACAAACACCTTCACGTTACGATTTTTATTAGTGTTATCCCATCTTTAATTTTATTCTATGGCTAAGTATCTCATTTCCAAGTAAACTTCCATTAGGAACAGAAATTGCTGACACCACATCTACTGACAGAAATGCCACAACATAAATTATGCCAAGAAAATGCCGCTTTGGGTGGGGGGCATGGTAGGGGGAACTTAGTTAGATAAAAAGCCACTGTGCTACTGCCCAGCCTGCAACTCTGTCCCGCTGACCACTGATAAAATTTATCACAGGGCCACATACGGGAAGGCAGCTTAAAGAGTCGTCGTCTGTGGTAAAACGTGTAACAGCAAAACAGCTAATGGAGCATTATTACTTTATTGGAAAGCAATATCTCTGGAGGCTTCACTTTTCTAGCTTTAGCAAGTGTATGAATTGTTCTATATGCAGAAGAGCTGATATGAAGGAAAAAATGGGTTATCAGAACTCTGAATGATGGCAATGGGCATTTCCAGGGCTCACCAGTTCACCACTCTGCCCAGTACACTTAAGGAGCAAAAGGGTAAATGAGTCCCAACAAAGTTAAAAACCAATCTGAATTTTCATTCTTAAAAGAATGCTGATCTATAATGCTAATGGTTTCTTTGTGAAGAAGCAGTCTTGTGTCTTGTAAATTCCTGGCTAATTGTTGTTGTCAAAATTCAGTCCTGGCATTAGTAGAAATGTAGTAAGTAGAAAGTAGAAATACCCAGATTCCACTAGTAAAAGGAATCTCATTCACCAAGATATTTAAAAACTTTGTCATTGGATGGGGCTTATTTTGGGGGGCTGGAAAGAAAGAGCTTGGCATCTTTACAGTAACAATTGAACGACTAGAAGGGTTACTAATAAAAATGATTAGGTGGTGTGGTGCTTTAAATGACAGGGAAGAGGGCATTTCAAAGAGGTGAAGGAGACTAATTGTTATCACTTGCTGCTCCAATGAGGGAGAGTGACGTCACCAAGATGGCGACCGAGGTTGTTCTTGACTTCCCCTCTCCTCGCGAGAGGAACAAGTAACAAGTATTTAGGAACGAGACATCGCTAGAACTTGGGAGTGAGGCCGAAGCACCCCCGGCCCTGCACCACAGAGACCCAGACAGACTCCGTTAGAAAGGTAAGGGAAGCGGCTACAATGACTGCATTGCCTCTCCCTGAGATTGGTGCGGCACCACCTGAGCCTCCACTAGGAAAATGACTGGCATACCAGAGGATTTACTGCTCTTATTTGCTACCCATGAGCTATGTCTTAAAACTCACGTAATTGCACATGCAAAGCGCCACTATACTTTGCCCCTCCTACACAACATGTGTCTTCACCTCTGAGCTTTTGTCCATTCCTACATGTTTTTTGAAGAAGTCAGGGATTTCGGATGGACTGCCTTCAGTTAAGGTAAGAGAAACCACGTTGCCACCTGATGGGGTCACGCTTTGCTAAATTTGATCATAGCTGCAAAGCACGTTGGTAAGAGAGCAAAGTTTTCCTCTTTTACTGTCAACCTCAAGCAAAGAACCTCCCATCATCACATCAATCTTTTTTTTTTTTCCTTTTTGTCAGTTGTTAATGCCATGTTTATATAACCCCTTTTGGTAGCTGCTTGTGTACCTAGCCCCTACAGTTTCTTGGGTTAATATTTCATGTTTACTACGTGAAGTTTAAAGTAGTACTTTATTTTTCCTAAATACATCTCATTCAAGCTGTAAGGGAAATTATTTTAATATCTAAATCACCAGGATTTGGTGGTAATAAATGTTATCAAATAAATATCAAATAAATGTTTATCAAATTCCATATATATATATATATATATATATATATATATATACATACATACACACACATACATATGCACACCAGGCACTGTTTAGGAGCCTTCTTTTTTTTTTTTTTTTTTTAATTTTCTTTTTAATGTTTATTTGTTATTGAGAGACAGAGAGTGAGCAGGGGAGGGGCAGAGAGAGAGGGAGACACAGAATCCGAAGCAGGCTCCAGGCTCTGAGCTATCAGCACAGAGCCCGACAAGGGGCTTGAACTCACAAACTGCGAGATGGTGACCTGATCCGAAGTTGGTCGCTTAACCAACTGAGCCACTCAGGTGCCCCAAGGAGTAATTCTATGTATTAACTCATTTAGTCCTCAAAAAACTCTAGGAAATTATTATTTTCTTCATTTTAGGAAATTGGATTTTGAGGTTTAGAGAAATTGGTACTTCATCCCAGGCCACGTAGCTGGTAGACTTCATTCATTGGAATATAATTTGGGTTTTATGTGTAGATGATTTTTTTTTCAAGGTAAGATTGCAAACTATGAACAGCATAAAACAGGTAGTTTTACTTTGTCTTTCATGGGCACAATGAATAGCATAAGAGTGTGTGGAGGTATGGGCTATATGTTGCCTTTTACTATTAACAGAGGGACATTCAGAAAGTCCTTTAACCTCTTTGGGCCTCAAGTACTTTAGGAAGGAAAAATAATCCTTTTGCAGTGTGAAGACAGAGGGATGGATCAATTGGTCTCTGTAGATTTTTTTCTGGGTTTTAAGATGATGCTGACAAATGACAAAGAATAATAGAGCTGTCAGGGTACGGAGCCAAGCCACCCAAAATCTACCTGTCTCTGACATTGGTCTTGCTACTATAGTCAACAATATAATGTTGAAATAACAGGTGCTTTATATAAATCGACAAAGCGACCTAGAAGAAAAGGGAAATAGGTAATGAACCTGCAAAGAACACTCATTATGATGGCAGCAGCATCAGCTGACTCTGTGGTCTTAGTGTGCTCACTAAGTGCCTTTGAGAGTCTCTGTTTAGAAAATGAAAGAAGAAATTGATGATGGAACATTTAACTTCTGTAAGCCAAAATGGATCATTAATTGTCTCTTTAATGAGTGAGGAATGTAGACTTCAGGGTACCTGATTTCTAGTTGCATGTATCATTTCTGGAAAAAAAAAAAAGAGTCTTCATTCATGCCAACTTTTATTGCAAAAACTAAAGCTAATTTAGGATATTGAAGAAAGGTCCTGATAGATAAGTTTGATGGTTATGACTGAGAAAGCACCAAGGAGATGACTCCCTCACGAAGGGAAGAGGCAGTTGAGACTAGGAGGCAGGAAAACTAGATTGCAATTCCTCATTTATCAAGAATGAATATGTAAACTTTTTTTTTTTTTTTCCAATTCTCCTGTTTATGGTGTTCTTTTCTATTCCTTGGTCCTGAGACTCGGGACTTCAGTCTTTTATCAGCCAGAAAAGAAAGGGATTTGGGAATAGAGTGGAAACAAGTTTAGTGAGGATTTCTGATTATAGAATGAAAATGGTATAGGAGGTCACTTCTATTTGGTCCTAGTAATAACCCTTGAAATAAAGGAAGGGCAGTACAAGCAGGTTTTCTCTGTGTTGTGGGTAGTAAGAGTTCATATAAGGCAGATATCCATTGGGTCATTATGCTTGAATCTAATGGTAATTGTTTGAATTGAAGGATTTGTGTACAGATATCACTAGATCCCATAACCACAGTGACATTTATAGATATTTTACATTTAAGAGAGGACAGATTAGGAAAAATAAGAAGGAGGGGAGAAGTGGTTAAAAACAATGAATAACATACAAAAAACACAGTAGTAGAAAAATAGAAATTACCGAGGTGTTTCCTACTTATTACGTTCACAATTTCCTATTATTTCATGGCTTTCTTTCTTTAGACTAAACCTTGTGAGTATCCCATTTACACTACATTCTGGAAATAGAAAGGAGGAAAGCCTCCTTCTCTCCCAACCTGCCTCCCACACTTTTAATATTCTGTGAATTTGACCCATTTATCACCTGGAAGGTATGGTTTCTTATTGGGAAACTTAAAGGATCTTATGTAAGCAAACTGCAGTCAGCACAAGGGAGTCCTCACATCATCTGTCTCACTCTTCCTTTAATTTGGGAAAGATAACCTTTGAAAATCAGGTGTCTAATGCTAAAATAAGGTCTGTGACCAAGCATAAGGCTACAACTCCTAAGGTGTCTCTTGTCAGTGGAGGACGGCACTGTAACCTCTTTCTGAGGTGACAGGATAGACTTCATGTTTAGTAGGATGGTGAGGTTTGGAGGAGTGCCTCAGGAATCTCAGGGTTGTCCTAGGGACAATGTAACCTCATTTTGACATGGCCAATGTATCATATTAGAATATTGGAAACCAACTTATTTTCTTCCAAAATTTTGGCCCGTGTAAGTATTATTATGCCTTTTGCGGTTCAAAACAAATCATTGTCTTTCCCAATTTCATGTTAGTTGTGTTCAGCATCCCTTAAATTCTTCATATGGGGAGGGGGTAATAGAGTGTCTTTGGTTAGTCAACCTGGCAATAAAGTTCATGGGACTGTCACTGGGAAATTCAATTATGGAAAATAGGCAGTTGTGGCCAAAAAAAAAAATCTTGAGGCAACTGTACACATTATTGGTTTTCTTTTCTGGATATGAATTTTTTTTTTAATGAAGAGACAGAAAACAGACTACCAATTGAATATGGTAATTGAATGGTGGTTTCCTAAACTTTCCAAAAACTGCTGGCCTATCATAATTGTAACAATTTCACTTAGGTATCTTTTTTTCACTTTTTTAAAAAATTTTGTTAACTCCAGAGATTTCTCTGTTTCTAAATCTGGCTTAAAAAGAGATTTTTCTAATTATAATTATGCTCTCTCTCATACCATGTTAAAACTTACTTATACTAGAGTAGTAAATCCTGCAAATAGCAAATACTTTAATGTGGTTTCTCATCCAACAATAGTTTATAATAAGGTACTAGCAGATGATGAATGTGGCTATGCAATATTCCCTAAACATTTGGAAATTTAAAAAAAATTATGGAGGAATTTCTTCTCTTCCATACGAGTCAGTGGTATTTCCCCCATACTAAGACATTTCAACTTGTGTGACAAATTATCATTTAACTAATTTCTTACGGTGGAGCAAATTGACCAAACAGATCCTGGCTTCCTAAATGTTTCTGAAAGGACAGCTCTCTAAACAGATAATGCATAGATATTTCATAAAGACATACAAACAATTTAAAGCTCAGTGTTCAACATTTCAGTTATTTTGGTCGATCCATTAGGAGAACTTTGTTAGAAGGATTCTTGGAGTAGCTCCAGGCAGGGTTACACTTGTTTTAGGTTTAAGGAGCAACATAGTGTACTGTTTTCAAAACTGATGGAGATGGTACTTTGGAAAAAAAGTTTTTTCATGTTGCTATCACTGCCATTTCAACACATTGGATTTTTAAAAGAATTTCTCCACAAGCCATTTGTTATCTTGAGAGTCAGTCTGCAATTTGGGTAGTATTCACCACATAGCTTGAACCTGATAAGCAGAGACAATCTGCCCAGACAAAACTATCTTTGAAAATCAGTGATACTGCTAGAAAGAGTTATCTGCACTCCCTCTCTATATTCCTTCACCTCCTACTCAAGTCCTCAACTTATTTGGTTTTCTGGCTCTACCACTTACTAGCTTTGTAACATTGGACAAATAGTCTCTTCTTTGTGTCTTGATTTTCTCATGTTGGAAAAACCATAATAACAGTACCTACCCCATGATGTTGTTATATAAGTTAATGAGTGTACATGTGTGTAAAGACCTACCTACATACATATATATGTATATATACCTATATGTATTTTTATATATGCTAATAGTCTACTGTGTCACCAAACAGTCTCTACAAGGAAAATAGATACCTCTTAAGTCCTTGCCTTGGTTGACTACTTCTTTCTTCTTTCTTCTACTGTGCTTAACTTCTCAACCATATTGGACACTTTTGAGCACTCCCTCTTTCTCTTCCCACTCTTCTCATTTCTGTGAAGTTCTCTCTGCAATCTCTTCTATAGTCCTTTTTGAGTGCTCCTTTTCTTCTCATTACCTAAATGTTAGGCTTTACCAGGGTTCAGCCTTTGTCACTTAGCTCTTCTTGTTCTATCCGTTTCCCTTGACCAAGCTTACTTGGTCTTAGGATTTGATTTATCATGGAACCTATAAGCCGATGACTTCCAAATTTCTCTTTCTAGCCTAAACCTCACTCCTGAGCACCAGACCTCTATGTCCACTTGCCTACTAGGCATCCCAATGTACTTCACACTCAACATGTTGAAAGTTGGACTTAATCATCTTCCTTGTCTCATGTCTGTCCCCCCCACCAGCCCATTAAATGGTACCATCATTTACTCAGTTGCTCATTAAACCTGAGGGTTATATTTGTTTCATTCCTTCCTCTGCTCACCACATACAGTATGAGGTCTCATATATTTTTCATCTTAAATATTTGCTTAATCTTATTTTATCTCAACTGTCTCTACTCTCATTTGTCTCTCGCCTGACCTACTACAATATTATAGTTGGTCTCCCTGCCCCTAATCCTGTCTTCATTTCTCTACATAGAAGATAGCAGATGATTCTACATAGCGAATATAATTGTGTTCTTCTCCAGCTTGAGAATACTCAGTTTCCTTGACCTGGTGAATAAGGACATGTGTGAAGTGGCCTGTGCTTATCTCTCCAATTTTCACATCTTGATAGAATCCATGCTTTCCTACCTCTGGCATTTTGTACATGATGTTTCTCCTGCCTGAAACACTTCTCTAATTTCCCCATCCTTCTCTGGTCAGTTGATAATTATATTGTAGGTCTTAGCTTAGATTTTATTTCTTCCAGGAAGCAAAGCATTGATTTGTCTAAATCATTTCTCTCGACATTTCTCATGGGATCCCTTTACCTTTTTTTAAAAATCATAACATGTATTATGTTGTTTTGTAATTGTCCATTTACGTCTATGACCCTATTAGATTTAAATTCCAACAGGATTATGTCCATATTTTTCAAGGTTATATCCTTAGCATGTAGCTTAATGTTTCCCATTTAGAATGTGAAGATAAAATAATATAAGTGCAGGGGTGCCTGGGTGGCTCAGTCAGTTAAGTGTCTGACTCTTGATTTTGGCTCTGGTCATGATCTCACAGTTGGTGGGATTGAGCCCGTGTTGGGCTCTCCGCTGACATTGTAGAGCCTGCTTGGGATTCTCTCCCTCTCTCTCCCATCCCCTGCTTGTGCTCTCTCTTACTCTCAAAATAAATAAACTAACTTAATATATATGTTATATATATTGTATTATATTGTATATTAAATTGTGGCTTTCTAGCAAGAATAGTGAGAAATGGGTCAAAGTTCATCATTTGCTTTTTTTTTTAAAGAGGAAGTAGAGGATTTCATTAAAACATCAGTACAAATAAACCAAGAGTAAACTAGGAGTAAGATTTTGAGGCACAGAATTATGTGACCTTGAGGTGATGCCCCATTTGATGCCATCACAACATAATTTAATCTGATATCAGTCTTACCACAAATTTTTCGTCATTGGGAAGCAACCCAAGTCTTGTCTGGCCATGGTCATGCATGTTGTATTTTATTCAGTCAATTTATTTTAGTAAGCATAGGTCTAAAGACTTCATTCACATTGTTATAGTTTGGGGGGAGCATTTTTCTCTGTTCTCTGTGACTTTTTTCATATATATATTTTTGCCTTTGTATGGCCTATTTTTTCAGCCTATGTTTTAAAATAATTATTCATCATTTTTCCAACTACTTCACAAGGTGAAGACTCATTTATTTGATAAAGTCCCAATTCCATTTGTAGTAGTATTATTCCATTTGGTGGGTTTATTATTTTACTTGGTCTTATCCCAGTATACCTCCTCCCTGTTTCTAACTACTAATATGGAACAGCATCTTCACTCCAGTATTTTAAAAGATACTTAATTCAGAGATTCCTTTACCTAGCTATTTGTTTTGTCATCTTCTTCTATTGAACTAAGTTATCAAAGGAGACAGACTATTTTTAACATATTAAATATTTTCAAAATAAGTACTTAAAGTTTACAAACTAAATTTTTCCCCACTTGTGCAGATGGTTTCATCCTCAAACCTTTTATTTATTTTAAAAGTTTTTTTTTGTTGTTTTGTTTTGTTTTGTTTTGTTTGGTCAGGTTTTTTTGCTCAAAATTTTTACTGAGAAGTGAAGGGGTTGGTCAATTCTGCTGGACATCTCCCATAAGTTAAGAAGAAAATTTAAGGTTGTAGATCTTATATATAATCCCTGATACATATACTTACACACACACTCTATTTACTACTTTTGTCTACATTTCTGGTGTATATACTATACATACATAATGAATATTTGTATTGCATATATGATACAAACCATAAATACTATGTTTATATGTATATATATAGCATATTCCCCCAAATTTATAAATACTTCTTAATGAATTGATATTCTTAATTAGTGTAGTTCCTTTAGAAAAGTTGGCAGTAAAATAATATCTGCAAAAGAATATTAATTATAATTTATATTATGCTTTAGAGAACACCAAGCTGATAAGTTCAGTACAGTAAAGAAACAGAATTTTCAGTATAATATATATTAAAATTTCCTTCCAATAAAAGAAAATGTACAATTAAAACATTGAATTGTAAGTCTCCATCTCTCTCCTCTATCATGTGACCCAAACATTATTCTCAAGTCACAAAGTATTACTTGGCATTTCTTGGATATATCACATATTTTTGTGGCTCAGTAGTATTGTAAATGAGGGTTTTGTTATCTGGTGAGCTCCTACTCATACCCCAAGATTTTCCTTCAGTGTCTTTTATCCTGTGAAGTGATACCTCTGGCTCCTATGATTCTTTGCACATGTCTGTATCATTTTCTTACTAAACTCTGTCACTTTCCCAGTTCACTTTTCTGTCTTTCCCACTAGGGCCAACGTATTTTTAGGCATTAGAGGCAGAGAACCTGGGCAAAAATGTCTGGGAGGAAAATACATATAATTGGCTATAGGTTTTGAAAAAAAAACATCAAAATTAATGACTATTAAAATACCCATAAAAATAATCTCAAGTGAATGTAACTCAACTCATATGTAGTTATGTGAATTGTATTAAATGTGAGCTGTGAATGCATTTTAATGATTTATGAGGTTAGGTGGATTTAGAAAACTCTGAATGATTAGAGCCTGAGAAGGTCTTAAGTTGGCTGTCTGACCCCACTACATTTTGGGAGTAAGAATTAAGTTCACTCACTTTTATAATTCCAAAGGCCAGTGGCAGTGACTGGTATGTGGTATGTACCTAAATACCAGTGATGGAATTCCTGGAAGTTATAAACAGTCTGTAAGTATTGCTTGGCTGAATAAACATCTGTATTAAATGAATATTGCCCAAGAGGCAGTGTATCATAGTGATTAGGAAGATAACATTGAAGTTCTCCAAACCTGGGTTTGAGTTGTGGTTCTGTCACTCATCGGAGGACTGACTTAGGGTGAGTCCTCTATCTCTCTAGGCATAAATTCTGTCCTCCACCAGAGGGGATAATGGTAGTAACTGTCTCTTGGGATCTTCACAAACATTAAATGAGATAATATATATTGAACACTTAGCAAGGTGCATGGCATCAGGAAAAGTTCTGATAAAAATTGAGTCATTACTATAAACTAGGTAAAAGTAGCTTTACCATAAATGACTTCTATCTATCGTATTTAAATCTTTAAGTAGCTTTCATTCTTGTTTGCTAAATTTCAGGGGAATAGACATAAAAGAGGTCACAATGTACATTTTTTTCTAAATTCTCAATTCTTACAAGCAACAGATTGTAAAAAAATGCTGGAAAAAGTCAGATTTTGAGGCTCTATGTAAATTAAAAAAAGAGATGGTGATAAAAGCTTTCTTATTCTCAAGATAACATGCATGAAAACAATTTGTGATTCAGGATAGCAATACGGGTATGTCTTTAAGCCAACTAACTCTTTGCGACACATTGTCCTTGCTTTCTAAAGTAGGCCTCATCTCACTTTTAATGTGTGAAAGGAGAGATTATTCAACACAGTGGTAGACACATTTTTGTTCTCAAGAACACTGCGATATCATTAATCTTCTGGCACGCCTGCAAAGGCGGGTTATGTGAATGCTAGTCTTTTGCAAGGCTATAAATAAAGTTTAAAGAGAGAAAGAGACAGAAAGAAAAGATGTTTTCCTGAAGCTTCTATTGCCACAGTACGGACCACATTAAGGGTGCAATAACTTACCAGTAATAACACTTTTAAAATCCTCTTTATGGGTTTTCAACATCTGTCTAGAAAAATCCAGCCTAAAAATAGAATCTGATCTTGTAACACAGCTTTCTCAAATTGGGCTATCCTAAACACTGTCTTCATTGAATAGTCACATATGACTATTTTAGAGCCATATTTCTGGGAATAGCAATGCTTTATCATGTATATCACATGCTTAGCACTCCAGAAGATATGTTCATGTATTAGGGGTGTGTGTGTGTGTGTGTGTGTGTGTGTGTGTGTGAAGTGGTTCCTCATGGATGGAAAAGCTGCAGTAAAAATAATTTTTTGCCTCTTTTGCTTTTGAAATGTAAAGCAAAAAATGGACATACAAAGTATCTCTTGTTTTTTATGTTAGGAATTTCATTCTATTTCTAGTCTATTAGACCCAAATTTCATCATTACCCATGTTTAAAGGTTGAGTCACATTTGCTTTTATTTGAGAGTACTCTCAGGAATCATGCTTGCATACTAAATGCTGTTAGAGCATGCTCATGGATTATTATTACACATAATATGGATTTAATTTTCCCATCAAATTGCAATAGCTGGTAGCAGTTTTTGGTTCTAGCAGAAACCATCTTTCTGATGTTTTTCAGTGGCAAAACTCCTGCTGACTTCATGAGAAGATCAGGTACAAACCAATTAACATGCCACAGATTTTTGTTTAGAGCTGTTTTTTATTCTAATCCCTAGATCCAAAAACTAAAAAAATAATTAACAATAAACCCACTGGCTTGAACTCTAGTCATGTCTTACTTACCCTGCACCCCTGGAAGATTTTTTTCATGATGTTTTAGAGTTTGGGGCTTCCAAACAGTTTGTATGTGACAAATTAAAGACACTACAATTAGGACCTTTTTGCTAGTCAGTTTTCAGGAGATATGTGTTGCTAATTAAGAACCAACATCTCTGGCAGGTTTTTAAGTTGCGTAAAACTTTAAATTTGGGCCAGTGCACGGATATTGCACACTCATAACTGGGCTTCTCACGGCTTTTTGCGATGCCCTCCAAATTTCAGAGGCCTCATCTGGGGGCATGTGATGAGAGTCAATTCTCTACTGATCTCTGCATGTGGCTCCTCTCTCACACAGCCCACATCTGGGGAGCTCATTACATTCTGTAACAGATTAGTATGGAACAGGCAGTTTGAATTCCTCATCCAAGAGTACACAAGTGAATTTCTATGCCATTCACTCAAAGGGCTAGAAAACAGGCCTGGATCTTCTCTTTAAGACAGAGGGTAGAGTCCTTGGGAGCCAGTATGGCTTTGGAAACCAAGTCTTGACCATCATGAAGACAATGAAGTTAGTTAACAATCTTTGATAAGATTTCAAAATTCACTGCACATGTGGACTTAGGGAGTCTGTGGTGTCCATAATTTTCAGAAGAAAATGAGAAGAGGAATATAAAGGGAATAGTAATGAACATTTGTGAAGTTCTGATTATATATGGTTAAATACATAATTATCTCATTTATGACTTAAAATATTTTCATGAAGTGTATGTTACTTTCCCTATTGGATAGTGAGGGAGGCACACTATTGAAACAGGTTAGGTAACTCATCTGTGTCCTCGAAGTTAACTAGGAAGTAGAGATAGGATTTGAATCCAAATTGTTCTGATTCTAAAGTTCACATTTTTTACTCAACAGAGGTCAACAGGATTGACCCGGGATCAAATGGTGAATGAAGCAGATTTCATTTGCTTTGTTCCTCCCTTCCCCTTCAACAAACTCCTCTTCCTTTTGGCAGTTCCTATTTTTAGCCACTGTCTTATTCTCCTAGGTCTTGTTTTGTCCATATCCTTGTCCACTCCCAACATCAATGTTAACTGAAAATGATACTAGTTAATTACACTTCTTTAATAGGTGTTTGCATTTTGGTAAAAGCCTAATACATTAAAATGCCTTTAAGACCAAAACAAAAACAAAAACAAAAACAAAACAAAAAAACCCAGACAACCATGACTGTTTGAGAATGTTGGGGGACATATATGGGCTAAAGGACTTTCTTCTCAAAAAAGGGCTTGAAGCCTGGGGAACTCAGTGTTTCCACGTTAAATATTTTAATACACAAAACCAGTCTAAAATGAATTCCAAAAGCAGATTTGAAGACAAAAGAAGTCATATTATAACTTAGGTGGAGAAATGAGCTCAGGGTGGAGAAGAATAACTCCTTTGCTTGGTGGCATCAGGGTGTTCCATGAGGTTCTGAACTGATAACATTAATCTTAGATTCTCTTCCCTCGTTTCCACTTTATTGAATTCCACTGGAAAGACAGAGTGGCAAGACAAAGCCTCAGAACACTTAGGATTACTTTTTTTCTCACTACCCTTGAGTAGAGCTGCTTCCTACTGAAGAGGCTGAGATCTGTTGACCCATAATAGGTCAGCTTGAGACAACATCTTCCCTGCTAGTGATGATACAGAGCTCTTTCTTTTAAAACTAATATTTGCAGATACAGAATGTTAGGAAATTTTAGTGCAAGCCTGGTAAGTTTTCAAACGTGTAGAGAAAAAAATGTCAAGAAATAATAAAATAATTTTGAAAACATTCATAACAGAGAGCAGAAAAAATTATTGTCCATAATCTCACTAATATACTGGTTGGTATACTTTGTAAACTTTCAAGCACTTTTTTTTCCATGAATATTTATTAACATAATTGTAGTCATAACTCGTGTTTTTAAAGTTTGCTTTCTTTTTCCTAATATTATGACATAGTCATCTTCTGTGCCACTAAGCATTCTTCATTAGGCTGATTTTTTTTTTTTTTTTTTCAGAGAGGATGGGCTATCCACTTTCAGATGACATAGAATGGTATTCTCTTGTACATCTAAGTGTATGAATTACCTCCTTGCAGGCCTTGAATAAATGCTAATATAGTCCAGCTATAGATTTTAAATGTTACTTACGTATATAGATGCTGCATTGTAGCTCTCAGGGGATTGTTAACATCATCACATTTTTAGGTGTATCATAATTCTGCCATTTAATTATACTTAAAAAGTGGTTTTTATCAATATTAGTATCTAGAAAGAACAAACATAATTGTCATAAAACAAGTAAATAATCATTGTGTTTAGATACTTTTTGAAGATTGTTTAGATTGCTGTTCCGCATATTTTCTGAGAATTTCTTTTATACTAAAGAATGTCATTGGGCTATTTGCAGCTGTTGTGGCCTGGCTTTACCCCATTAGAGGCGATCTGTGGGAAGAGACGGAGACAAATTGTGACACTGTTCCTTATCAAAGGACCACACAGTTGTTCGCCACTTTGACTCCTTGATGGATAGTTATCTTGAGGTTTGACGGATGTAAGGCTGAAAGTTTAGAGGAAAACACTGCAGAAGCCCGGTAGCTCCTTGCTATTGAACACTTAACTTGATAACGTGGGGTTAATCAATCTTCTCTATTGTTTTTAGCTTCAATTTTGTTTTCTTCAAGCTTCATTTTTTTCCCACCTCATCAGACTGGTCTGCCAAAAAAAAAGTCTAGATGGAGAAAAGGCAAAAGTAATTCTTTTCCACATTATTGATTTCATCAAACATCCTTCTCTTGTCCTCAGTGCACGTATTGGAGAGAAAAACGCATAACTCATTTTTTGTGCATAACATGTGCATATGTATTTTTTTCAAAGTTTTAACTTGAATGGTTGGGGAAATCAATTAGGTTGTTGTGATCAAAAGTTGAATAACTATCTTGAAGAAACATATGTTCCTTAAAGTATTTTGGTTTTTTGAGAACAAAACATTACTGATTATTGATCATTCTACTTTCCATGTTTCCTCAATATTTCCCTTAGTTCGGTCATGTGCAGCTATTAGACATTCCATTGAACTAATGATTTATTTCAGTATCTAACTATAGTGAATTTTTATCTGAATGCAAGTGGTCGATGAATTGTTATAAGACTTGCTGGTCCTGCCATGCCTGAATTCCTCAAGCAAAGAAGAATAGAGGGGAAAAGCCCCTGCGCTTTTCATGAAATTATGTTCCCCCAATTAGTGTATGGGGTGAAAGAGTCAGAATTCTTTTGTCAGCTTTATTGAGATGTAACACACACAATAAAATCGCAATTTTAAGACTGCAATTTGGTGAGTTTTGACAAATGAATACAATCATTTTCACTACTACAATCATTATATAGAACATTGCTGTTACCACTCAAAAGTTCCACTGTGGTCCTTCATAGTCAGTACCTTCCCTACATCTCCTGGTCCCTGTCACTCACTGACATACATAGATCCCTTTACAAACGTACACATCCTCTGTGCCAAGGCCACACTAATCTTCTCTATATTGTTCTGATTGCAGTATGTGTGTTGCCAAAGCAATTACTAACCAGTTTTTAAAAGTAAGCTATGATTACATATTAGTTTGTAAACTTTTTACAGCATTCGTTTTTTAAATCTTTTAAGACATGATTTCTGATGTTCACTTAGAATTATACTATCAGCCCTTTTGGAAAAGAAAAGTCAGCGAATTCCCCAGTTTTGTGCTATGCAGAGCATAACACTGTACTCATGATTTTATCTAGTCTCATGTCTAACTCCTACCTCTTTTGGAAACAGTGAGGAGTTAATTGATAATTAGCTTTTCTTTTAGTCATCTAGTATTTTGTTACCTTAAGAGTACTTTTGTTGCTGAGCTTTTGAAACAAAAAGTTGATTGGCTCTGTGCCTCAGTTAACTACTTTGCTATATTAAAACAATAAAGTCCTAAGTTTCTAACCGTTGTTGAAATATATTTTTAAGTGTGAGAGAGAAAAAGCAATTTAATTTACTCTTCTGGTTTGGCAAATGACTAAAAAGGAGGAAACCATAAGTGCTTGAAAATTGCTGTATATACCCTGGGCTGTCATTTTTTTTCCATTATAAGTGAAGAGATATTAAGTGTATGAACACTGCTCATTGTGCAAAAATACAAAGCATTCTTACTGTTGGACACAGTATACATACAATGTGTGGATAATTTTTGCCATCGTAGATATACCATTTCAGTTATTAGATTGAAGGGTTTTTTTTTTAAAACTAAAAAATGGGTAAGCGTAAATGAAGTTAGAATATATGTATGTGCCCAAAAAAGTTGGAAATGAGTGAGAATCTGCTATAAATATTATGTTGTACTTATATCTTAAAGTCTGATGGTATCATTTTGTCATTCATAGTCATTTTCATTTGGTTGATTTAGAGAGGTTTTCTAAGATGCTATGAAAATATTCCTTTATCAGTATTAAAATACTAATAAATATTTTACAGTATGGACCTTACAATGAACCAAAAGATGCATTACAAGCAAGACTCAAATTATTTAAAGATGTGGAACACCTATAGAATGGAAGCAATTACTTTTGAAAAAAAATATGTTAAATTCTATACATTTTTTATTTTACTTCTGCCTATTTCACTTTCTTTATAAGTACATCTTCCAAAGAGCCCATAGGAAACTACATTGTCTCCTTGGAAAGCACAAATAGAAGATGTCAGTTAAACAAGATTGAGAACCTATATTACCTTTCCTGGAGTTATTTGGAAAAGGGGTGAAATTTAATTTGCATTGCTCTTTGTTTACATGTTCTGAAAAAGCTTGCTCCCTGAACTTCAAATCTTTAAATTCAAGTTTCCTAGTGATTTGAGACTAATAAGCTGAAAGCATTGGGAACCCCAGAGAAAGCGTACTCTTATTATTTTCCCATTAAAAAGCAAGAGCCCCAAGGGATATGATTTTATGCAGATAAATGTTGGATAAATATCTGAACTTCTGGGCATATTTGAACCCATATTATGAATCACGCACAGTTCTGTCAACCCTGGTTAGGGACCAGAGTATTTAGTTTTTCATCCGTTTGCCTGTCTTTTCCAGACGCTCTTTGTCTTTGCTTTAAGTACATCTAAACTCAGTGGCACACATTGTAATCAAGCTCAGTCTTGTAAAGAAATGAAAAAGCTAGAAAGTTGAACATAACTGTTAATATTTCAGGCACTACTTGCCCTTCATAATAGCACTCGGCCACCTAGATCCACAGGATGGGTGTGACCTATGTCTGCTCTGTCACACTGTCTTTCCAAAACTGAGGGGGTGTGCCTGTGGTTTACTGCTGCCACATGGCTGGCATTGTTATTTCATAACCTAGAGCTCGTTCTTATTTCCCTCTTAGCTCCTGAAACCTTCGCCCCTGCATGTTTTCTTTCCTTTTACTCTAACAGCTGAACTACATAAATGCCAAGTAGCAACATGAATTCCTAAACAGAAGCTGCCATAAAACAACGCTGCTCCAACCAAGAAACACACATGTAGAGGCCCATGACTGACAGGGCTCAAAAGGCAGGTTTTAGTAAATGACAAGTGTGAAGTTCTTATTGTTGCTGTAGTCGATAGAAGCTCATATTTACACAAAAAAATTCATTCACATTTCAGAACAATTCAGTGTAACTGGCAGCTTGGGAAAGAAAAGACTTAAAATCTCTTACAGATGAAGAAGACAGGAGTAGTACAGAATCCAAAGCATTCTCTCACTTTGGAATATGTTAGCATCTTTTGATTGGGTTTAAAACTAGGATTTTGGAGCAGCAGCAGGAAAAGTCGAAATTATAAATTATTTTTGTTAGGAAAAAGGGAGAATAAGAATGAAAAGTAGAGCTGTTCATCTTTTATTTATTCTAAGCATAATTCCATTCAGTGTTAATTAAGTAAAAGTCTAAAGAAGTACATTATCCTTTTGTATATACTCGTCATTACGACAGAAAGATCTATGGTTATCTAGAAATACAGGAAGGAAATATTGTGTGATGTCAATCTGCTGTATGGGATCAGTGTTAAAATAATTGCTAATAAAATGCCATGAAATATTTAATTTGAATATTCCTTTTCATCAGTTAGAATAATGTTATAAGATATCTTAAGAAATGGTAGGACTTTATTCTTTATGTGTCCTATAATAGACCAAGGGTAGAAATACTCTGGCTTCTACTGTATTTTCTTCCCTTACTGGTTAATAAACCACTCAAATAACAAAAAATGTAATAAACTGGAAGGAATCTTGGAAAGTACCAAATCCAAATATTCATTTTATCATTGAGAAAATAGGCTCAAGGAGAATAAATACCTTTTCCTTTAGTGTGATACCCTCACCAGTTCATCATCAAATTAGTTTCGTCTTTGTCTCTTGCATTTGGGTATGGCCTTGTGGCTAAGTTCTAATTGGTAAAATGGGGGCAAATGTGATGTGCTGTGCTACCAGACTAGGCCTATCAAAAACTCCCTGCTGGATTCTCCAGGCTGTTTACTGTCTACTGACCCAAAATGAAGGAAGGACTTAGAGACCCTATGATGTAGTGTAGCTTCAAGAGAAGGAAGGAAGCCTAGATCTCTGAATCCTTGTGGGGAACGCAGCTACCCCATAGGGCTATTATATGAGTGAACAGTCAGCTTACTTCTTAGGCCATTGGAGTTTTGAAGTATACCTAATAAATTAATTAGTGTTGGTTTAACAACCACAAAATATGTACTTAGCAAAACAAGCTTTTCCCTTTTTATGTCAAGGAAATGAAATCAGAGACTTAAAAGTAGCTGTCACAGTCAGAGAAGGAATATTTCTGCCAGTGGCCTGATCATCAACCTTGTCGTGGAGTGACAAGTTTCGTTTTTTATCCTTGTCTGTTAGCTCCACATCTTCAAGTGTTCCTTTTTTTCTCTAGTCTCAATATTATGACATTATATTGGACTTGAAATCTTTTGAACTTTGATTGTAGCCAGGACCTCTTAACTGGTCTCTGGGTCCTTAGTAGGCCTGTCTTCTAATTCTCAACATGCACTGACATAGGAACAATCCTGCTCAGAAAATCTCTATTGACTCTTTATTGTCTAAAGTTGAGGTAAGGAACTGGGGGCCTTGGGATGCATATAATCTTTAGAAAGCTTTTGCTTAGCTGATGAGATGTGCCTTTTTTTTTTTTTTAAGTTTTATTGTCAGTACTTTAAAATTGAGATAGTAAAAATCCCAGATTTCTGGTTTTTCTTGATAAATGATCTAGCAGAGTGGGCCACATTCTCACATGGAAGCCATCAGCTGGAGTAAGGCATGCACTTTAGAGTTTGCCCACAGCCCCACGTGGATTAGTTGGGATTCTCCAGAGAACAGAACCAATAGGGTGTGTGTGTGTACACATGTATACATCCTAAGGTTTTGTTTCTCTGTATGTGTGTGTATATATATTTCTATAGATTTATTATAAGGAAATGACTCACACAGTTATGGAGGCTGTTAAGTCCTAAGATCTGCAGTCAGCAAGCTGAAGACCCAGCAAAGCCAATATTTCAGTTTGAATTCCAATGCAGGAAAAACCCAGTGTCCCTGTTCTAAGGCAGTCAGGCAGCCTTTTTGGTCTAGTCAAGCCTTCATCTGCATGAAGCTCGCTCACAGTAGGAAGGGCAATCTGCTTTACTCAGGCAGTGAATTCAAATGTTAATCTCACCCAGAATAATGTTTGACCAAATATCTAAGCACCCTGTGGCCCACTCAGGTTGACACAGAATTCACCATAACACCATGCCATGACTTATCCCTACTGTACCCCTGTAGGCATTTAGGTGTAATGATGGAATAGAAATTCCATGAAGACTGGGATTTTTTTTTTTCTCCACTGCTACATGTCTAGCACTTAGAATTTCACATAATGGGAATTCAATATGTATTTATTGATTAGTCTATAAATACACAAATAAATCAATAAATTAAAGTGACTGCTATTCTATATGTTCAGATGCTTCAGTTAGGCATCCCAAATTCTCCACCATTGTGCCTCAATGTACTTTTCTAACCTGATCTCCCATAAAGGCAGAGTAAGCAAATCAGGCCAAAGAATATTCTGGGAAAGGCCATGCTCTCTTCTGCTTTTGTCATGTACTTTTGTTGCTTACTCTACCATGAAGGTTCTAGTTCTCCTGGCCACTAATTTTTACTTTTCTTGCTAAGTTCATCCCTTCCTTGACCATTCAGGCTGTAGTGATCTCTTCCTTCTTTGAAATCTCATGTTACTTGCCATTTGGAACTCTCTTACTGCATTTTTAGTTATATACTGTTTAATATAGCTATTTAACTTTCAAATGAGTATTCAAATTCCAAGGAAGAGTGACAGTTACTTTTAATTCCTTGTATTAAGGCAACATCCTCAGTGAAAATGGGAGGTGTTCTAATTAACCTGTAGCAAATAAGATAAATGAATTTAGGGTGAATATAATCTATCATATTAATGTCATTGGACTAATATTTGTTGGTCCCCTGGTATGCACTCCTGAGGTAGTATGCTAAGAGTTTTGTGTACATTATCTCATTTAGTCTCAAAGCAATCTTTGAAGAACTTACTATCACTAGCCCATTTGTGGTTGAGAAAACAGAGGCTTCTAGAATTTAGGTAATTTGCTTAGGATACCAAAGCTAGGACATAAATGAGTTGGAATTCAAAACTTAGGTAGTGTGACTTCAGAGCCCAAGATTTTCCTTAAGTGTCATGATAAACTGTCATCCCAGACTTATGTATAGTTTATAAATATGGAAGAAGATAAGAAAATCTAAATTTCATTGACAGCAGTAAAAACAGCAAAGCGAGAAAGAGTAGGCTGCAAAGTGAATAGTCAATGTTGTTAAATGAGTGGAATTGAGTCAAAGTAAAAGCCAGGAAATTATCAACACCAAAAATAACTACATTACAGGACATACTAAAAAATACAGCGAGCAGTCATCAGCATGCAAGCTGGGACACAATAGAAGAAAAGATAGCTGAGATTGGAGGAAAACTAATTATAGGGAATAAGCTATTACTGTCTTAGATAATTGTGTATTCTAGGTACAGTTTCTTTTGCATTGGTTCTCAAAGATTCTGTAATCACTTCTATAGATTAAAAAAAGCCAAACATACTGAAGCATATTACTATGCTTTGAGATAGTGCAGTATTCAGTATCTGGCACATTGTAGGTACTCAAAAAGTATTTGTGAAAGGAAGAAAGGAAGGAGGATG
Organism: Panthera leo; assembly: GCF_018350215.1. Lineage (NCBI taxonomy): Eukaryota > Metazoa > Chordata > Mammalia > Carnivora > Felidae > Panthera > Panthera leo. Next base: position 151,428,988 of record NC_056679.1, read on the forward strand.
GAAGGAAGCCAATGATGTTATAGGAAAATGAAGATAATAATATCAGTGGGTTTTTTTTCATATACATTTCCTCAAATATAAAAAGAATGTATAAGAGTCCTGGTTTAAATTCACAGGGGTCCTGTTACTGACAGTGTGAACATTAAAGAATCTAAGTGTTAGCTGCTTGATATTTGATAATATCTGGCTGGATGTGACTGATATTTTGCTCTTTCACAAATACTTTATTTTATTCATCCATGTACAAAATCCATATTTGACCTAATATGGATGTGTGTGGGAAGGAATGTTATTATATGGACTGGCAGATGTGAGCTACAAAGTGCAGAGTTATGTTATACAGTATTTTATGTTATGTTGTGTTATTTTTTAAATGCTTATTTTTGAGAGGTCGGGGGAGGGGTAGAGAGTGAGGAAGACATAGAATCTGAAGCAGGCTCCAGGCTCTGAGCTGTCAGCAGAGAGCCTGACGTGGGGCTCAAACTCATGAACTGCAAGATCACGACCTGAGTTCAAGGTGGATGTTTAACCGAATGCTCCACCCAGGTGCCCGTTACAGTATTTGAAAAGGGCACTTCTTTTTTTTTCCCATGCAAGAATGTGTGTGTGTGTGTGTGTGTGTGTGTGTGTGTGTGTGTGTGTGTGGTGTTGTTGTTGTTTCTTTTTTTGTTGTTGTTTTTGGTTTTTTTGTTTTTGGTTGTGTTTGTTTTTTTAGTCTTAGGGGAGGAGTGATGTCTCCAGCTAATTACTATGTCTTTTTAGATATTTTCTTGGCCAATTTTCCTTTCCCTTAGCATCTGTCCCACAAAATGAGGCACTTAAGAGATTGAAGAGTTCAATATCAGAGTTCCTTCTTCCCTGAATAATATAGTGTAGCAATGTTAGGTATGACAGCAGTAGTACATTAGGCAATAAGGCTACAGAGTTTGGGATGGTTGGAAACCTAGTCTTTGAGCAGTAAGAAACCAGATCTTGACTACTTTAGTGACTAAAGCTGCATCTCCATCTCACTAAACAGAAAAATGAACTAAAGTGCAGAGTTCAAGACTGTAACATATTTTATATTATTCAAAACCATGATGACAAAAGTTTAAGCTCTTTGCTTATCATGTATATGTGTGTATATATCTATATTGTGTATATTCTTATATATACAATTATGTGTATACATGTATATGTATGTGTATTTTGAAGATTTGTTTTGCTTCTAACTGACTTAGAAAATGGAAAATTGTAGTATTGGTTTCTACAACAAACTAGGGTGAGAGGGGTTGGGCAATTTGTCTCCTTCCTAAGACACTGGATATATACTAGTAGCTTTTTAAAATAATAGTTTCTTCAGTATGCTGGATGTTATGTAATTAATTGAATCTCAGCGCCCCTCATCCCCATAGTTCTGAACATGTGGTCTCTGGCTCCTAGAGAGTCTCTCTGATTCTTTGAGGCTCTACTGCAAAGTTGAAGCTATTTTCATAGATGTTACTCCCTTTTTCATAGTCAACACTATGAAACATTTGCATTGAGCAATGGTGGGAAAACTGCTGCAATCTTAGCAGAAAGACAGTGGCACCAAATTGAAATTACAATGTCAGTACTGTATATATACTGCTATGTACTTGTAAGAAAAATAAATCAATATCTCTTCAATAGTGCTCTTGATGAAGCAGTTAAATTATTAATTTTATTGTATCTCCACTCTTGTGTACATATGTTTATAATGTTTTGTGTGACAAAATGGGTACACATAAAGCATTTCTGCTACATTCTCAAGTATCATGATTGTCTTGAGGAAACGTTACTTGTGCTTTGAGTTGCACGTTAATGGAACACCACTGTTATTTGAAAGAATGAATGAAAAACAATATGATTAGTTAGATTTCGGTTTTTGGCAGATAATTTCTCATAAATAAATGAATGTCGATTCAAGAACAGCATTTTTGTCACTGATAAAATTTGAGCTTTCAAGTGAAAATGCGAATTTTGGAGAATTTCCATTTGCTACCTTGAACCTAAAAGCTTCTTAATACTTAAACTTTTCTGATATCATCAGCACTGATAATAATGGGTATTAAACACTTCTTTAGATATTGCAATTATCTTTTTTAGTACTATCTTCTTCAAGGACAGGTTACTTAAATGCCCCAGAATATCACTTAGAGTGACAGAAACTTGCTGCCAGGTAGTTCTTCTAATCCTATCATTTAGAACATGGTGTTGCCTGTACAGACAAGACATGATTTTTTGATATTGTATAATGGAATGTATGTGTGTGTGTGTATCAGTTTAGATATGTGCATATCTCACTGGACAAGGATTTTCCAAATCATAAATGTATCATGTTAGAAAATCATTTATGGTTAAAAGATCCATTCAAATTGCAACATAGACCAATTAATTTTAATGAAACCGAGTAGAATAAGTTCATTGGCATGGCTTAAGGTTCCACAATGCAACTAACCTTTAAGAAATGACTACTTGTTGAGTTTGGGTATAGAATCAAAGAACATGCTCAACTATCTAAAACTGTTATGAAAATACACCTCCCTTTTCCAGCTACATGTCTGTAGTTAGACACACCTGCATGAGGCTAGATTTTATTCATTATCTTTCATTCAAAAGAACATATCACAGGAGATTGCGTGCAGAGTAAGATTTGCAACTCTTTTACTAAGCCAGACAAATTTGTTCTTCCTGGCAGGTACTAGGCGATATTACATTCCTCCTTCTCTGCCTGTACTAAGATATGATGGACCTAACTAATGGATGTGTCAGCATTACTATTATAAGATATAAACCATCATGTTTATTAGGCAACACCCTTTAATCCTTGACCATTTGCACCCCCCCCCTTTTTTTTTTGTAAAACAGCACCCTGCTGATTTTTCAAAAACATATTTCAGTCATTTGTCAATATAACAGTAATAATTACTGCCAGGTCAATTACATATATTCCTCTAGTATTGTCTAAGTTTATGAAACTGAAGTACTTTCAAAAGAACATAACTATATAAGATCAAGGCTGGAAAGATCTGTTGGGGTCATTTAGACTAACTTACCTCATGGTGTCCCCTGCAAGTGGTGACCTTGACTATTCTTGATTACCTCTAGGAATAGGGAAATCCCCCCCCCCCCATTCCATTTTTTGGATATAAATGGGATCTTACAATCTATGCTGTTTTGTGATTGTTTTTCTCTCAGTATGATATCTGTGAGATTCATTGATGCTATAGTGGTTATCAGTAATTCTTTTGTTTTTATTGCTGAGTAGTGTTCCATTGTATAAATGTAGCACAGTGTGTTTATCCATTCTTCTCTTATGCACTGGAGTCCGTTTCTAGTTTTGGCTACATTTTTCTACGAGTTTTTTGTTGACATATGTGCTCATTTCTCTCAGATAAATCACTAGCAGTTGAAATTGCTGGACCAAAGGCTAGATGTTTGTTTAATTTTGTAAGAAACTGTCAAACCATTTTCCAAAGTGGCTGTACAATTTTACCTGTGTGCCAGCAGTGTGTGGTGCCAGTTTCTCCACCTCCACATCAGTGCTTGACATGGTCAGTCTTGTTAATTTTAGCCACTCACTTGTAGTTTTACTTTGCATCTTCTTGATGATGCCTTTTCATGTGTATATTGGTCATTTGTATATCATTCTTTGTGAAGTGTTCCTCCCAGTATTTGGCCTCCATGGTAAACTTGGGTTGTTTGTCTTTTAATTATTGAGTCATTGTAGGGAGCTCATTGTATATTCTGGATACAAACCTTTTGTTTTATATATATATATATATATATATATATATATATATATAGTGAGTATTTTCTTTTAGCTTGTGGTTGCTTATTCAATTTCTTAATTGTGTTTTTTTGATGAGCAGATGTTTTTAATTTTGATGAACACTAATTTATAAATTTGTCTTTTATGGTTGTTGCTTTTTGTGTCCTTTCTAAGAAATCTTTTCTTAACCACTCAAGTTACAAAGATATTCTCCTATGTTTTCTTTAGAGAGCTTTATAATTTTAGCTTTTTCATTTAAATCTATGATACATTTCAAAATAACTACATATATGATGTGAGGTAGGAGTTAAGGCTCATTTTTTTTCCATATGGATACCAAATTTTGCCATTATTTGTTAATTTTTTTTTCCTTTCCCCCATTGGATTGCTTTGGTAACTTTGTTGAAAAATCTTTATAAAATTGTGTTTACTTTAGGACTCTCTTCTGTTTCATCAATTTACTTGTACATCCCTATGCCAACACTACACCATTTTATTAGTATAGCTTTTGGTGGGTTTGAGAATTATGGGATGTAAATCCTCTGGTTTCATTCTTCATTTTCAACTTGTTTTGGCTATTTGTATTTTTATATAGATATTAAAATCAAATTTACATAAAATAAAAATCAAACTTATGTAAATTAATATGAAAAGACTTCTGCAGTTATGATTGGGATATGGTTAAATTTATAAATTAACTTTGGGGCAGTTGCACATTAAAATATTGATATTTTAATTGATTTTCATATTTTTTATCATATTCTATTGATATGTCACACCTTCTGTTTGTGTCTTCTTTAATTTCTCTTAGCAACATTTTATAGCTTTCAGGATACAGATTTTGTACATCTGTGGTGAAGTTAAATTCTAAATATTTTATGCTATTGTAAATAGAACTGTTTGGTAACTAATTTTCCAGTTGTTTGCTTATATATATATATATATATATATATATATATATATATGTACCAATTACACTTCTACATAATATATATATATCTTTTATTTCTACATAATATACGTAGTGTGTATCTATAGTGTATATCTTTTATTCTGAGACTTGCTAAATTCACTTGGTAGTTCCAGTACTTTTTTTCCAGTTGACTGTTTAGGATTATCTATATAAATATTCATGCCATCTGTAAATAGTGATAGTCTTACTTCTTCCTTTCCTGTTTTCATTCCCCACCAACCCCACTCCAACCATTTCATCTTATTATAGGCTAAGGTCTCTCTAGTGTGGAAGTTTTAAGAGTAGACATTTTTTCCTTGTTCTAGATCTTTAGCGGAAAACATTTAGTGTTTTACCATTAATATGATGTCAGCTGTAACTTTCCCATAGATACTTTTTATCACATTGAACCATTATATTTTAGACCTAGATTATTTTGATTTGAAATTTTATTTCTTACTTTCCTAAAATTGGCCCTAAATAGCTTTTTGTATTTCAAAAATTAAGTTTGTGCTCAAACAATAATTTTTGACATTGATCATTTTAAAAGAATAGTGTATTTAAGATTGTAACAAACCTTGTTTCTGGAGAACGGTCATGAAAGACTAAAGGAGAGGAATAGGAGAAAACTCAAGTTTCATTATATATCTCTTTATTTATTTTGAGAATGTTGTATTGATTTTTTATTCAACTTACATATTCATATATTATCTATTCAAGTTTCCACTTAAATGTTAACTGTATACTAGCTATAATTTAAAAAAAATATGTGTTAAGGTGGCTGGGTGGTTCAGTCGGTTAAGTGCCTGACTACAGCTCAGGGCATGATCTCACAGCTCATGAGTTCAAGTCCCACTTTGGGTTTTGTGCTAATAGCTCAGAGCCTGGAGCCTGCTTCTGATAATGTCTGTCAGTCTGCCTGTCTCTCTCTGCCCCTGTCCCACTTGTGTTCTGTCCCTCTCTCTCTCTGTCTCTCAAAGATGAACTTTAAAAAAATTAAAAAAAAAAAATAGGCGTCAACAAATGAGAAAACAGTTTGGCCTTATCTTGTAAGATTTAATATGTATTTATCTTATGACCCAGGTATTTGACTTCCACACATGTTTGAATATTTATAGTGAAGTGTCATAACAGCAAAATCAAATGAAAAGAAAAAACCCCCCACACCTCTCAATAACCTTTAGGGGAAGAATAAGTAAAATACATGATACAGTCACATAATAGGTTATTATACAGCAGGAAATATTAACGTGGTCTACAACTACACACAGTAGCACAGGAAAACGTTAAAAACATAATCTTGAGTGTAAAACAAGTCTCTAAAGATGTGGACAGGGTGAGTCCTGTTTATAAAGTCCAAAGCTAAGTAAAAGTGAAGTGTCTGTTGCAGGCAAACATACATGTGTAATAGAGCATGCATATGAGTATGATGCAATCCCAGACCAGGGTGATTTCTGAGGAGAGGTTACTCTGGGGCAGGGGAGGAGGATGAGCATCCCAACAGATGTACCTGTTTGCTAATATTTGATTTCTTGGCTTGAAGAAAGAGTCCATAGATTTCATTATGTAATAAATAAATAAGTGTGCAATAAAAATGTAGAAGGGCCATGCATAAATGAATGATGGTGGTGCATTATAAACTATTATGCTTAACCTAAATTCTATGTACCTCAGGTCCAAAAACAAATAAGCAAGGAAACAAGGTTGCTGTAATTGGGATAAGTTATTGTTTGTCTGAAATGGAGGCTCAGAGAGGAACTCTCATTTTAACCTTTAAAAAAAATTTTTTTTAAGATTTATCTATTTTTGAGAGCTAGAGACAGAGTGCAAGCAGGGGAGGGGTAATGGGAAATGGGGACACAGAATCCAAAGCAGGCTTCAGGCTCTGAGCTGTCAGCACAGAGCCCGACGCAGAGCTCGAACCTACGAACCGTGAGATCATGACCTGAGCTGAAGTCAGATGCTTAAATGACTGAGCCACCCAGGCGCCCCTCATTTTGACATTTTAATTTAAAAAAGAAAATCTATTATACTGTGTTGCAATAACAAAGGTTAAATATTTTTAAAAGCGAAAGAAGGAACATAAAAACTTACCCCTCTCCCTTAGCAACTGGCTCAAAAATACTTTAAAAAATAGAGTGGTTCTCAAGATGCATGTGTATATTTGTAAGGGTATGTACACACATATATGCACAGAAATCAATTGGCTATTTTTTTCCTCTCCCTTTTATATAAAAAATGTTGCTGTAAGGCTGATGAAATCTGCATACAACACAAAGCTGGATGAGTTGGCTCTTATGCTGGGTGACAAGCCAACACCCTGCAGAATCCTGAGCTTCGTGCTGATGACAGGTAAAGCGATCAGGGTCAGGCATAGAAAATGTTGTGAACTGTTGAATTACAGCTTCATGGGACTCCCACGTTGGACTATAATTAAAAGTTAAAATTAATTATGTTGGTTCATCAAGTCTATATTTTTTATTTCTAAACCTTACTTTGTACTGCAACTGGTAACTGTTAAATATTTAAAATATTTAAAACAAACATTTTTGTAGCACCAGTGGTGGGTTGTATTAAAATAGAGATCTTTTTAAAAACAATAGTTTCCTTGTCTTAAAAATATTCAGCTTGCATGAGTAACTACAACTTGCATGAATAGATGTAGTTTACATCTAGTTACATACTAGTGACATCTAGTATTTTGGACCGTATCTGTGCTTTCTGAACGAAGAGAAAACAACTTGGAAGAAAAGTAAAGGGCAGAGTGTCTCAGTAGTACTTTACATGCAATGGCTAAAACATTGGAAAGAGAAAAGAGGACAACTAGAACACTGATAGAAATCACAGTTCAAATTCGCCTTCCATGCAGTGGTGGGGTAATCAGTTTGCTAGAATAATGGCCCAGCTGAGAAGGAGCCATACCATCTCATGACCATTTCCTGCTGGGTTTGTCATGTTGCAGGCCATATAATCTATGCCTGAGCTTGTACAAAACTTTGAACTCTGTTTTCCTGAATGGATCAAAGCACTGAAATCCTGACAGATAAAAATAATGTGGTTCTAAGTTCATCTTATGTATTAGCAACCGTTAAAAGAAAGCTTTAGAACCCAGGTATGCTTCTTTCCCCTGAGCGATTTGAGGCTCTCTTTGGAAATTGTGAATGTGACTTAAATATCACAACATACACAGAAAATTCATCTAATTATATCCAAGAGACATAGAGAAAAATTTATACTAACTTCATGGAGACCTATGGAATAATATAATGGATCTCCTTTACTGAAAAATTTGAACTTAACAGCTAATCCCATCAACAATTTATTAATTAATTTTCTAAGTAATAGTCACCATATTAGTTGAGCTTTTGGATCTCTAGTTCAGATTTTTAATTATAAGCTTACTGTTCCTCCAGAGGAAAAAATGGAATCAAACCAGGTAAATTCATGTTTAATGGCATACCTGCCAGAGTTGAGAGGGTAGTGATTTACAGAAAGCATTTGTACTTCTTTAAAAAAAGTCATTTTTCAATTACTTTCTAAATTAATAACATCAGGAAATAGCACAAGTAAAATAGCACCAGTGGAAATACATCATTTCTAGAAATCTTGCATATCAAAACCAAAAAAAGTGTTCTTATAGTGAAAAGAACATCAAATACCATGAGATGTGATAATATATATTTTCCCTTTCCAAATGGTAGAATTTTCATTGATTCAAACTCTTATAGCACTATGAATTTGAGGTAGCAAAACATTTATGGTGGCATTTAAGATTCATATTAACAATATCTACAAAGATTGTTCTCCATATGCTTTATGCTCCTTTTATATATTGCATGCCTAATTATATGGTGATTTATAATGGTACAATTCTTTAAAGTGATTTTTCAGCCCTATTTTTCAGCCATGCTAGCCTCTAATTTGTAGAGTCCCTCTCTCTCCTGTATCAATGGCTCCTGCACAAAACACCATTTCTCATTAAAGGTTCCCATTCCCTTTGGCAGTGAGGATAAAATCTCTAATCAAGCTTGAGGAAAGAGCCACAGTTCAAAGATGTCATTGGGTCCCCAGGCTGGTGCTCGTGTGGCTTGCTAAAGGTTCTCAGCCTTAACATTTGGTCTGTGAAGAGAACTGTCAGGGTCGAATACTCCAATCAGCAGTCAAATAAAGCACATTAAATGAGCAAAAAAGGAGAGTGAGAGTTTTATAAAAGAGGACATAAACCTTCAATACTTGTTTCAGAGTATTACCATTTTAGCAACTGCTCCCTGTGAACTTTCTGATGAGCACATCAGGATGTGCTGACCTCAGAATCCCATTGCTTTTCGAAGCACCCGGTTTTTACACCTAGTGACCTCCTCTTTTCACAATGTTTTGTTCTTCCTCAATTTTCCCATCTTCTTTTTCCTCCTTCTACAATCTTTTCCTGTAAGTAATACAAAGTTTATGCATGGGTACGTGGGGTAAAGTGATCTTAATTGACATATTCCTACTGGATTAATGCTTTCAGAGACTATCATTCTGAAAATTCATATCATTTTTGAGACTGTAAAAAGACAAACTCTTTCCTGAGACCTCAGGAGAACAATATAAAACAGGCTTTCATTTTGATTTGGGACAACATTCAACAAAGATGTATATTGCAGATGTCAAATCCAATATTTTGCTCCTGGTAAGTATGCAGGACTCCCAGGAGCCTGTCTTGTAGGAGGAAAGAATAACAGGCTTAAGTCCCATGATGCAAATGTGAGAAAAGAATTTTGCCCATAATTTTAGCTTAACATTTGGGGAAGGAAGTTTCAATTTAATCTTAGAAAGTAGATTCTGTCTGCTCTCTTTTTACAAAACAGCAGTACCATTATGAATTACATTTGACTTCGTAATGTCCACAGTGAAGCTTCTCGTTCTTAATATGCCCAAATAAAAACACAAGAAGTAGTTTGTGTATTAGCACATTTAAATTTTACACTCCTGAATGACAGTTGATGCCCTTTTACAGATAAAGTGTGCCTACAGCTCATGGGTGTATAATTCATTCTAATGTTCACTATCAGCACATACTCTGCCAGAGTGGTCTTGACTGCATGAGTTGGCCAGATTACATGTTTCTCAAAAGGTAAAATATTAAGGCTATCTTTGTCCACATTTTTCTTTAAAAAAAAGAAAAGAATATTAAAATGCTTCGGTAAATGGCCCAGAATTATTCATCCCAGAACGACATCAGGAAGCATTTGACCCTTGCTGTCATGATTTCTGATTCAGAATCTTCAATGAAGGTCTTCCTTTGTAAATCAGCAGTCCATCTCTTACCCATAGTATTTGGATGAGTCAAATGGCTTGTTTATGACATGTTTAATGTTTTGTGAATCCTGCCTCCTGATTCACTTGAAGTACTTTATAATTATATTCCTTGAAAACAGATGCTTTTAATATTCAGCTTGAGTGTTTTATAAGCTATACAAATATTTTGTTTGTGGTATTTTCTGGTGCTCACAGCCAAAATATGCTAGTCAACTTTTCAGAAGATCATTTTATTATGCGGGAACCTGGGGCGATGCAGCTTCTGAAGTTTCTCCCCCCACTTGGGATCTGTCAACCTCATAACATGTCCTACTGCAAAGGACCTGTTCCTAGCATTTTAATCCTTTGAATAAATTATAAAAATATTTTGTCACATCCTGACCAGCAGTTTCATCAAGTGATAATGTGGCTCTTGTCCTTGTGGCTCTTGTCTTGGCTCCCCCTTCCTCCTGTTACTGGGCTGAAGAGATTTTCTCAAGCCATCTAAGGAAGAAGGCCCAATTAAAACCACTCCTTGCACCACTAAAACCCCACACAATGATTTGAAAAAATACCCCTAATTTGAAGCTGTTAATACAACTGTAATTTTATTTCTTGAACATTGCCTGTTGTAGGGTACTGCCAATCTGTGAAAACAAACCAGTAATAGCACCGTTTGAGAACCACCCAGGGTCAATTGTCCCCTTTTCTTTTTGCTAAATAACCTATTAAAAGACCCCTAGCAGCTGTAACAATAACTAAAGAGCTAGCAGTGCCAATTATGCCTGGGTAGTAGTAGTGGTAGCACAGCACCAGTCCCAGCAATACTCCAAACCAATAGTCTAGCAATTTTCCATGCCCAGGGTATTCAACCTGAGAAAGAAGGTTGGCTGTGTTGGGAGGAAGAAGCGTGAGGTTTTTATATCTGTGATGTTTCAGGACGTGAAACTTTCAAGACCGTTTTTATATAATGCCATAAGCCTTCTAGTTCTGCACTGAAATTGAACTAAAAAGTGAGCTGTGCAAAGTTTCAAGACATATTGGCATGGTAGGCATCCCTTTAGGTACCATTTGTGAAGTCTCAGGATTTATAGGTATTGCTGATTTGAAAACAAGAAATGTTGCTAGTTTTGAAACAATGAAACAACTGTTTTTCCCCTCCTTCCTGGATCAGTGTCTCTACCTGCTGATACTGTCGTTTATACTGCTTAGGTATTGTGTTTCATTCTCCTAAGTGTATATTCTGTAGTGTTTTTCTCTAGTCCCTCATGTGAATATCAGATCTGTGTTATAAATCTCTCAAGGAAAGAAGCAATCAATGCCGTTTGTTGCCTGGATGCCTTTTAGTACTTTATATATTACCAGGCATATAGTAGATACTAAATTAATTAATTAATTCCCTATTTATAAGGTTTTACATATTAATGGCCCTTCACATAATTTTACAATTTAGCTATTCTTGATACACATTTTAATATTACCATCTGTCTTTTTAGTACATTATCACAGAAAAATTTATCGTGTGGAATGGTGGTGCTATGCATTATGCTGTCTAATCAAGTATTCTGACTAATAAATATTTATTCTGAATATTATTCATAGATTAATAATTTTCAAGAGATTTTTCTGCTATGACATGTATTTTAATGCTAAGCCTAAATTAAACAAAGTTAAACCTTAATGACTTAAGAGATTCCTCTTGGGTCTAGGTTAGCCGGACTAGTGAAAACAAAAGATATCTGCTGGTGAGAGCTTCTGGTTTGAAGAATGACAGATGAGTAAGCTTCAAATTATGTGAATTGATTAAAAAAGCTATTAAGTCATGTAAAAGAGAAAACATCCAAAGGAATATGGTCATATTTGTGTTAATAGATGAATTTATTCTGAAAAAGATTCTTAAGGTCGAGAATATCAAGTTGATAGTCATCTTTTTAAAAAAAATTTTTTTTTAATATTTATTTTTGAGAGAGAGAGAGAGAGAGAGAGAGAGCAGTGGAGGGGCAGAGAGAGAGGGAGACACGGAGTCTGAAGCAGGGTCCAGGGTCTAGGCTGTCAGCTCAGAGTCCGACGCGGGGCTTGAACCCACAAACTGTGAGATCATGACCTGAGCCAAAGTTGGACGCTTAACTAACTGAGCCACCCAGGCAACCCTGTTGACACGTCATCTTTAATAATGTTCTAGAGTAAACAAGTAGCCAAAATGTAGGAGTTTCCCTATTCTATTGTGTACGATAAATCTTTATATATATTTTTAGTCTCTTTTCATATCTCCTCTCTTTTGCCCACTGCATCATTCACCCATAATCTCTGTGTTATGCTTGAGAAGGCAAGATGTGGGAAATGTTATCTAGTAACTTAGTTTTCAGGGACAGACTATAGTCTCTTTCTTCTCAAGCCTGGAAGAAGCCTCCCTCTATATGTAGACAGTCCCCTTGAGCCTGATGCCCTGTAAAACAGTTTACCCTCTGGGAAAGAAGGTTGGATCCCTTACACATTGTGTCTCTCATCCACATTTGAACTGTCTTGAGTCTCCTGACTGACAAGGAAGAATCAAACTGACTCGAGAAGTTGTCCAACAGGGCTACAAATTATCTTCAATATGTCTTCCTGACCATCCACCTTACTCCTATGGGAACCCTTTATGAATTAAATTATCTCAGGAAGTACTGTCTCTGAAAGTGGAAATAAGGGGAGGGGTATTACAATGCAGACACATATATATATTATCTATAACATTGGCAGGCGAAGCCAAGGTTTTCCTTCTTTAATGCGTGGAGGGGGGATGGGTGTGTAATCTCATTCTGTCAAAAATGCTGAAGATTTTCGTATATCACTGAGTTTCAAAATAAATTACGTGCATAGTAGTGCTACATTAAACCAACATCCAGCCCTGTTTCTTCACCAAGTTGCGATGCTTTTTTATCTCTTGAAATAAGAAACACATTTAACTTGGTTTCTATGATCATCCTGAAAATAATACTCTCTTGTTTTGGCATAAAGTAGAAACATGCATTTTTAATCAAGAAGTATGCTTTTCATTGAGAGAGGGGAGAGGCAGCACTTCGTGCTGACTTTAAAGCGGTTTTGTTGAGTTGTGGAGGGCAGACATGGCCTGCTTCATCCACAGCTCAGCCTACTCACTGCTGACATCAGGCTGGCGGGCTGGCTTCAGACGAACATTATGGAGTGAGGTTTCACTCATTTCTGTCAAGCCTCTTCTCCCACCTCAAGATGAAAAAGAGAAATGGCATTTCTTTTAAGCTTGGATGCCATGTTCCGACTTACTCCACAGGCTTTATTTTTGACTTTTACCTCCTGCACTGCTAATGGGAAACTGCCAATAGTGTTGACTCTCTCTCCTACCCCATCAGATTTTCTTTTTTAGCTAAATATGTACAGAAAGTTTTATTGAAACGTGCCAAGTCTCAGCTCGGTATTCCCCGATACTACACAAAGTGAGTTGCAATAAATATAGCATTGAAAATCTGAAATTACTGAATGCACCCATTTCTGTAGTTAAATATCATGAAAGACATAAGGGAATTTACAGTATGCTTTAAAGGAGGGAAAAACACCTCCTCCCAGTCTAATAAAATTTGGTAGCTCGGGGTCACTTCCTAATAGGTGCTATTTCCTCTATTTTAATAAAGGTATTTTAACACCTGAATTCTATGCCAGATCCCATTGTCATTTTTTCCACTGACTGGCTCAACTAAATGCTGGTGGGGGCCAGACACTCTTCAAACACTGCTGCTGAATGCCAAACACAACTAACATGCATATGGAAGCAGCCAGAGAAAGCAGCACCCCCCCCCCCCTAATTATAGCCAAAGGCTTGCAGTCCAGAGAGCTCACAGGAACTTCTGGGGTGGACGGGGGTCAGGAAGCTCCTCGACCACGGATCCCTGAATTGGCAGCTATCCTTTCCCACCCCATCAACACACAGTCATTTTTTGCCTGCCAAATCCTTGTCCAACCCCAATTCAAATCTATTTATACTCGCCTTTCCTATTTCTGGGCTCAGATGTTAGCCCATACGGTGTGTTGACCGGCACTAAATGTTACTGTGAGAGACCAGCGTTTGCCAGCTTCCTTAGTTGCTGACAGCAGGGAGACAAAAGTTCTGAATATCCGGAAAGACCTTAATCTTCCTAGCATAATCCTGGCCTCGACGTGATGGTGGTCGTGAGGTTCAACTTAAAAGCACTAAGTCTCCTGAAATGGAAGAATTCAGCAGGTTAAGAGTTGGTGCCCGCTGGACTTCTTTGGCAACATTGATGTGTCCCCGCAGTGGTTCTCGGAGTTCAGTGTGTGCGTGAATCACCTGGGAAATGTGTCAGGGATGCAGGTTTGGGGCCCATCCACAGAGATTCTCCTTTAGTTGAGGAGGGTCAGGCCCAGGATTCTGTTTTCAGTAAACACTGCAGGTGATTGTGATGCAGGTGTTCTGAGGTCCCCACTTTAAGAAGCAATCCTAAGTCTACACTGCTCTCCCCCAGCCATGTTTCAAAAGTAAGGGGATTAGCAACCTGTTTTAAACACTTCAGTGTTGGAGTGCTGCTTTAATTCAGATTTATTTAAAGCTTTGGAACATTGAACTTTGTTGTAGAAGCTTTATTTAAAATTCTGAGGTAGAATAACCTTCTTTTCTAAGTTCAATTTTAACAAGGAATGCTATTTGAAGGCTGTGGTCCTCGGTTTGTGAGGTCTGAGCATAAAAAGAAAATAAAACCCTACAAGTTGGACCTTCTTATGTAAAACTAGACCTCATTCTTTTTAAGAGGTGTGACCTCGGATCATTAAAATTTTTCTGAAGAGAAGAAATCTGGGATAGATAGCTTTCCTGATAAAATGTGCAGTAGAAATTGTAAGCAGCTTATATAGTGCTCTATCCTTTATGCTGTTTTAAGGGAGTACTTAAATGAAAAGGAATGTTTTAAAGTTAACTCAGCTGAATTCTATGTAGAACAGAGTAAGCAATCCCCAGGGTGCCTAGCTTTTGATGTGTTCTCTTGCTTCAGTATTTATGGATAACTTAAGAAAACATTGCCACCTTCCCTTTCTGGGAGAGGAGGGCAGGTGGACACTCCTGTGCTGTGCAACTGTAGGACAAAAGACACACATAACACATTTAAATAAAAGTAAAATAAGCAAGTTTTATTCATACAATGGTGTTAAGGAAAGTGAGTTCTTTGTTCCAGTTGTCAGTTTGTGGGTTTGGGTTCTCGGTGTAGAAAAACACAGAAGTAAACTCTTTAAAAAAGGAGGTAAATGTTGGTTGGATGGAGGGGAAGATATGTGAGGATGTGAGTAAGGCCAACAGAAAGGAGATACTAGAGAAAAGCCTGGGTTTGGGTTGACAGTTAAACCTAATGGTTGCTTTAGGAAGTTTTTGTGGTGATGGAAGATGCAGCAGCATTCAGTGAAACTGTTTCTTTCACAGAAAATAAGCATCTGTTAGTGAAGACATGAACTCACATGATGTGGATTTTCTTTTCTGGATATATGCAAAATGCTGGATAGCTCTTAAGTAAAATCTGACGTTCCAGGGAGAAGGCTTTTTGAGATAAACAGTACTCAAGTGTCTATACCAGTCCATAGCTCTTTGTGCAGTACAGTCCCCTCGTCTTGCGCTTCACATGCTCATTGAATGTTTAAAACAACGGAAGGTATCTGGGCGTCTGGGTGGCTCAGTCGGTTAAGCCTCCAACTTTGGCCCAGGTCATGGTCTCATGGTCTGTGGGTTTGAGCCCTGCGTTGGGCTCTGTGCGGACAGCTCGGAGTCTCGAGCCTGCTTTGGATTCTGTGTCTCCCTCTCTGTCCCTCCCCCGCTCACACTCTGTCTGTCTGTCTGTCACTCTCTCAAAAGTAAATAAACGTTAAAAATTAAAAAAAAATGGAAGGTACCAGTTTATCAATACGTGTATTACCTACCTTTTGTGATGGAACTCGGTCAGAGACCAAGGTGCATCTGGGTAAAGAAAGCTGTCACATGAAACAAGAGCACATTTACTAGCAATAAAAATACTGTATCTTAGTATAGTAACATTGGAGTCATAAAACTGAAGACTTCTAAATATGTTTGTTAACAGAAATGTCACCTACTCCCTACCCCAGGGTGTGGAAAGAAATGAAAATAAATGACCTTCAGACTTCTTAGTAGTCTCTGAGGAATATTTTTGGATGATACACCATTAAATGTGATAAAGGTTTCTTATATTTGATTATAATCCAAAATCAAACACATTTTCTTCGTTTAACTGCTAATAGGGTTTATCCAACAACTTATCGGTGTCAAGAAGCTTTCAACTTGTGAAGATAGTTTATGGAGTCAGTGGTACCTGGTCATTGCTGTGATTGTTGTGGCACCTGATGCATGGTCATAGTAATGATCCTGTTCTGCAAGTTACTCTAACAGGGATCCACTGTGGGCTATCACAGATCTATCAAATATTTAAAGACACCCATTTTCTCCTCCATTTAGTGTGTATTATAAGATAGTTGGATACTCTACTAAAAGCATATCTCTCTGCCTTCATAAAGAGTTCTGGAAAGAAAGCAAAAGACATTTAAAGCATCAAAGAGGCTGATGAATAGGGATGCCAGGATATTCAAATACATTTAGAGACAGTATTGTCAAGCTTGTTTTCTGAGCCATGATACTAAAGATAGTAGGAGCCAGCAAAGAAAAGAACTCTGTAGAAATGCAAATCTCTTCAATGTTGAATCTATTAATCCACTGCACACTTTCTTCTGAATCATACTTACTCAGATGTACAGGCAACAAAAAGTATTTAGAATATTTGCATAATTTCAAACACCCAGTTCATAAATTATTTATTGGTTGTGGTCAAATGAATGTTAGCTATTTCATAATTATCTTTTGTGTAAAAGGTTGCATGGTTTACAAAAATATTTCAATGGCAATTGAATATCTGTAGCTTGCTTAAACAGTGCAGAAAATAAATGGTACTTAATTATGTAGCACTGATGTACATTTTTCTCATGTTCAAAAATTCCGAGAAAAATTACACTTAATTTGTAGATTTATTTTAAATGAACATCAGATATTTACAGTTAAAAAAATCATGGCTAAAAAAAAAAAAAAAAATCATGGCTATACTCTAGGATTAGGCCAAAGCACTGACAAATAACATGACAGTGTGTGATATAAATCAAGTAACCAGACAACTGTATGTCTAAGTACTTAAGAGTTACAGAGTCATAAAACCTTAGAACAAGAAGCAGCTTCAGGAATCACTAGTTCAACATTTCACTTTGACAGCTGAGAGAATCAGGGCACACAGAACTTCATTGCCTTACTGGAGATTAAAGAGACAGAATCCTAATCCAAACCATTTTCTTCAGCACCACATCAGCTGTATCATTTAAACAATCGTATTCCTTTTCATGTGTAGCTTCTTGGATGTTATTCCTCAGACACAGCTTCTTGGGTAGCAAAGGCTTGTAAACTAAAAAGGCAAGCTATCTGTTCTGTACACACCCAATACATACTGGTGAAATAGGAACAGAGAAAACACAATAGAGGCTCCCATTTGAAAAAGGGAGGAATTGAAGGCACATAATAGTTGTTGCCCGTAGCGATTCTGTAATCCTTCTGGGTGCATGTCCTTAGTTCCCCTTTTTCTGGGTTCAGGGACTTTTCCTTGACTAGGTTCCAATTATGCTTCTTGGAAATGGTTCTCCATCTGTTGTTCATGGCTGCATACTCTTGGCTCTAAGCTTCACTGTCTCAGTGCTTGACTTTGCTCTCTGATTCATCCTTCTTTTTCCATAAGAAATGGCATGTTTGCAGCTGTTTAAATTTTCAAGTCTGTTTTCAGCCTGCAGGGTTCGGGGCCCAGGGACATGTTTTAATTTGAACTGTTTCTGTCTCACGCTGATTCATCTCCTTTAAACAACGTATGGGTTTTCTATATATCAAACTATAATTTACTCCATTAGATGAAAACCACACTCATAAATCTCTTCCAGATCAGTCCCTCTCTACTTGAGGCTGCCTGCTGTGGAACGAACAATGCCCTGAAAATTCTTTTAAGTCATTTTATCCAGCTGACAGGGTAGATAAATCTTTTAAAGTCTTAACAGAGGGCATTACACCTTCATCTTTGATTTGATCTTGTATTTTGGTAGCACTCTAAATTTTACCTTTGCTTTGAGATCAGTTTTTTCACTTGAGATTTTTTTTTTTCTGTCTGGAAAGGCTGAAAATAAGGAGTTTCATTTTTTGCACATCAAGTCCTGGGTTTGAAATATCCTCTCTAAACTCTGCTTGGAAATTGACCACTCTATCTTTAGATCATCTCTGTCTTGCAGTACCTTATCCTAAGAGGGTAAAAGGAATTAACTGACATGTTCAACATGCTTTTACAAAGAGATATCCACAAGTTCCTCAAATACATTTTCTATCTTTAAAGTTATCACAGGCAACAATTTCATTTACCTTTCCACTAATAAAAGGTAGGTTCCCCTTGGGGTGCCTGGCTAGCCTAGTTGGTAGAGCATGTAACTCTTGATCTCGAGATTGTTAGTTTGAGCCCCATGTTGGATATAGAGATTATTTAAAAATCTTAAAAAAAAAAAGTCTCCCCTCTCTTCAACTTTCAACTGCACTTTCTTCCTGCTTTCTCAGCTCTACTAACTGCCACTTTGCCACCTTTCAGGTCTCCTCTCATTTCTGGTCTCCATGGTCAATGCCATATATTCTAGGTTTGTTGTATACACTTCTATTCCTGGCATCAATTTCTTTATCATCTCCAAAACAAACTACCTGCACTGAGTAGCTTAAACAGCAATGCTTTATTATTTCTCATGATTTTATGGGTAGTTCTTTTGCTTCACATGGTGTAACTGAGTCACTTAATAAACATTTGCTTTAAGATAAGAGCTCAGCTAGTGTCAGAAAAATCTAAGATGGCTTCTCCTCCTCCAGGGTTTGTCATTGAGTACTTTAGCCTTTGTTTCTTTATAGGATACCGCCTGTATGATGCCTGCCTTTCACGGGGTAGAGTTCAAAAAGGATATGCCCAGTGTGCAAATGTTGACCAAGCTTCTGCTTGCATCAGAGCTGGCAACGTCCCATTGGTTAAAGCCAGTCACAGAGCCATTACATAGGAGTTTGGAACATCTGGAGGTGTGCTTTATTAAAGGCTACCGATGTAACCCTCTAAGATAGGTGTGGAGAAAGAAGTGAGTGAATTATTTGTCAATCAATAATCTCATTTACCACAATTTTCAAATTATCTTGGAATTTTTCTAATTTCTTCCTGCCATGTATATTTTGACCATTTTACTGCCTAATACCCTTTTTCACTGGAGCTGATTTGGGCTACCTTATCAAAGACCAAATTTTTATGATAATAAACTACCAGTCTGTGCTCTGGGGCAAGAATTCTTAGCTAATCCTCTCCTTTCCTACAAAAATAGAGTAAAGCATATCGTTGTTTAACTACTTTTTGATTGAGACTGAATTTAAAAATTCAAACAAACTTTGTAGAAAAGTTCTCATTTGAAAAATAACTTAAATCTTACTGTAGTGGGCATCTTTGGTGTCCCCTGTCCTATCCCTTCAGCCACCCTCACTTGCAGCCGTAGTTGCACTGCATGGTTCCTTTGAGCCCAGTCTTGTCTCTGAATGGTGGTGTCCCATCTCAAGCATAGCATGTGTATCTTTCAGCTTTCGTCCTCTGGGCTTTCTCTCAGCTATGACCTGAAATGAGCTCTGCTGAGAAGTGTGGGTTATTCAAGTGTGGGATGTTTATTGCTCTCAGGGGGCAACCACTGAACAATGATAAATAAGAACTGGTAGCTCCTTCAGGTGGACAGTGTTGGAAGGCATTCTGTGTGCGTTTCAGAGGTCCCAGCAGAATTGAGCCCTGACGGATGCAAAACCAATATTAAACTCTTTTAACATTTGCATTTTTACTCCCCTGCCTCTCTCCTCACTCCCTCACTGTTGCTTCCAGGGCTGGCTTTCCAATTAAACTGCATGTTCTCACATCTGTCTGAGGCTCAGTTTTGAGTGGAACTGAGTCAGGATACTTACTTTCTACGAATACATAAAAGAACCAAAACTAGGTGATTTTTTTAGGTTTAATAATTTTAAAAACAGTTCTATTCTTACTTACATGCTTTCATTTCTATCATCACTATCATCATCTTTATCATTCCTAGTAACATAATTAAATATGCAAACATATTTAAAGGTCATATGTAAAGAATTTTATACAATTCTACAAATATAAGACTTGGGGATTTAGCAAAATTACCTTTTATTTGGAGTAGATCAAGAAATAAAGGAACAGCATTGGGAAATGTGATTTTGACTGGGAGAAATGAGGAAAAAAGGAAACATCAATTTTATAGAAACCATTTTCACAATTAATTGTTTTATCTCCTGATCATGCATATTCTCCTCGTATTTTGGGAAAAAATAAGGCTACTCTAAAAGGATATTTAGATACTAAGTATTTAAAGCTCATTAAGTATAATAAACTCATTTAAAAATTGAACTCCTTCTAGTAATTTTCTAAGATAAGACATATGTGATAGAATGTTATAGTGGCTAAATTTTTCATCTAATCCTCGCCCAGATAAATTCTCAGGTATACACCAAGATTGGAGCCTTTTTATAGTCTTTGCTTCTCCTGATGTGCGATTAAACAAACATAGCCCTGAAGTTGGAATCCTTTCTCTCTTGTGGACTATTATCAGTCTAGGAAACGTGACCGTCTTGAAATACATGGTTGTAAACCAGCAAAGCTTCACTGTGGTCTGCCTTCAGTGTCATCTTAGTTTTAGAGCATATGATTGAAAGGTATGGCAATATAAATGGTTACTTTTGGCTGATATACTTCAAAATCAATGTTAGTGTTATAATGGAAGAATGTATGAGGTCTCAAGAATATTTGGTTCATATATTTAACACTGTATTTCTTTTGAACACTCATAGTGCTTTCTAATGGCAAAGGGCTACTTGAACAAAGATATGGTTTGTATTTCCTTTAAAGTAGGAGCCATATAAAAATTTAATCAAGTAAGTGAAAGGTAAAAATGTCATCACACTTCTAAAATTTGCTGTCAATATTTCACACCTGTATGGAAAGCAGATAGCTGTCTAAGCAGCAGCTTGATAACATTCCAAACTGCAACCCCTAATTAACTCACCTTTTGAATTATCAGCTAGACTCCACTGCAACCCATGCAGCCTATTGGCAGGGAGCCTGACAACAAAATGCATGTTTAAAATACCAAGTAGGGAGAGGAATGCTATATTATTTGGCACAAATACTATCATCCACCTGTGCAGAGGGAATATGCTTTTCCACTTTGCTTATTATAGATGATCTATTAGTTATATGCTCTTGGCATCATCCCAATAAATTATATAGTAATCTCTTTGTCTAAGGAAGAGTAGTGAAGCTATATTGCAGTGGACTCAGTGTAGTGAGTTAATTAAGTTAGATTAAAAATCCACAATATTTAAATCCTCTCAGTAGTCTGAAATTTGTATAGAAAAGTCTAGAGATCATGCAGTTTGTTTTATGAGGTTAAACCCAATTTGGATACATTTGGGACTTGGAACAGAGAAAGCTCATGCCATGTAAGAATTGAATAATGCAAGTATTTGAGAATTTAGTCTGTCTCTTTGTAAATGAATGAGGAGGCTTCTCTATAAATACAGAGAAAGTAGTGGTCATTAAAGTTTTATGAGGCTGATTATTTTAAACAGCTTAGAATGATAAAATCACTCACTTGAGGCTATGAACATCACGTAAGTCTTGTAGTAATAGTTTCTCCATCAAAAGTGACTAGAATTTTTTTTTTCTTTTTCTACCAGTGGTTACTCTTTTATTAATCAGTCCATTAAAGGAAATCTAAAAGCATCTGTTGTATTGAACAAGTGTTTACTGTATTAGAGATTTAGTCATTATATACCAAATAGTCTAGTAACAAAATGTTGTGTTAGTATAATGATCATGGTTAGAATGACACTAGAGAAAACTAGCAAGGTGTTATTTTGATAAATTCCTCTGAGAAGAGAAGGGGATATGTAACTTCATACATTTTATAAAAAATGACTCAAAACTATATTTTCTTTCCATTCTCTCCCTTTTTGTTTTCTTATTTTTATAACAGCAACAATAATTATTATTAGTTATTGTCTAGTATCTTGGAGCAAAGAAAAAATCCCTTTTTGGTTAGGTGCTTAAAGACAAAAATTACTGAATTCAGAGGAGAGGTTCTGGGAGACCATTATAAAAATATGACCCTGTGATCTTTTGAGATGTGAGTTAGGAATCTCCCTTTAATGAAAACCTGAGAGGTGTTTTTTTTCTTCCCCCTAGTTCAGTCATAAGTTCACACAGATCAGTCAAATGATCAGTCAAATCTATAGATACGTGGTTTAAATCTACTGCTTTAGACCGGGGTTGCCTGATTTGCCTTTTGGGTTTTTTTTTCCAGTTGCTATGTCATGCACTCTCCATGGACTCAATGTTTCCTTCTTCAGAGCACTAGCAGATAACTGTCATTTCACAACCAAAAGACTGTCACAGATTTAAAAATACCTGGTATGGACATGATCATTTCACAAATGTGATTTACTTGATGTTTAAGAACATAGCATCTATTCTTATGGGAAAAATAATATTTTACTGCTTTTAGGTCTGTGTATCAATCTGGAATTTGAAAGCATTATACTTCATTGAGTTTTCCTCTTTTTCAGAAGAGAATTGACTGAATTTTTCCAAAAAGTCACATTGAGTTTTAAATCTTGTACTTTTAAATGGCATTATACCCATGTTACGGTTTCTGAACCAAAGAATTTCTCTTTTCTGCTAACCTCTTGAGGTCACAGTGGTGGTTTGAAGTCTAAGCAGCAATTCTGTTCAAAGAGTAACTCACAGCAGGGTGTGTGCAGTAAGGGTATTCGTGATTCTGGTCTTCACATATATTCTACTTTACTTTTTAGAAAATTTTGGTTTTGAGGCTACTACAAAGGCAACACCCTTAAAACACGTCATTTTCTATATCTCCCTGTACCGAGAGCCTTATACAATGACATTGGAGATATATTACTAGAATTTTTATTGCACAGTTGCCATTTAAAAAATTCCCAGTGGAATCCTTGATCCCTCACATGCTCTTGGCTCTAGAGTGCTTTCCATCCACCCTTGAGAAGCGGTTCAAGGGTTACTCTCTGGAGTGAGCTGGAAGATGATGTGCCCTTCAAACCAGAGATCATCCCTTCCATTTGGGCCTTTTCCTGAGTGGTGAGGAGAATATGATAAGAGTTATACTTTGTTGAGTGGCATTCAGATTTTGGACTCTGGGTCCTGAATGCTTGGAGTTGAATCCTGACTCTGCTGCTTACTAGCTGTGTGAATTAGGGCACACTCTTTAAGCTCTTTGTACCTCAGTTTCTTTTTCTTTCTCTTTTTCTTTCTCTTTTTCTTTTGTGTGTGTACTGGCATCTTAGGTGTGTTGTAATAATTAAATGAGTTAATGTATAGAAAAATCAGTGTCTGGCACATCATAAGTGCAATATATGTATAACTGTTATCATTATTATTATCCAAATATGTGTCTGTCTTTATGAGGATTTCATAGCATTGATTTATTGCCGCATGTAATTGGGTTCTTAGAAAGCTGTGATAGGAAAGAGAAAGGGAGAAATTTATTTGTTAAAGTTGCATTTACTGTCAATGTGCCAGGTCATCAAAAACTGAAATGTGTTATGTTAACAAACATTTATTGTGTCCACTGTGTGCAAGACAACTGCTGTTGTAGGGGAGGCATTCCATAATGAATCAGAAATTGTTGTCAAGGAACTTACAGAAAAGTAGGAGGATACGAGGTATAAAAACAACTATAACATAAATGGGAAATTGTAAATGCCTTCGGAAAGGATTCTACTTTATTTTGGATTTTCAAAGGAGATAGAAATAGAGAGAGATTGAGAGAGAGATAGAGATAGAGAGAGTGAGAGAGAGAGAATATGAATAGTTAGAATAGCCCTGTTTCTGTGGTTGGTTGCCCTTCCCTTACCCTCCAGTTGGCTATATTGTCTGAAGCCTCCATGGTTTGCCATTTCTTTCTTTCAAGCTGATGAGCCCTTGCTATTATCCTGAATTTGGAATTTGTTTTTACTCTGCCTTGCACCCTTAGAGTTATACCTCATCCTTCATCCTTGGTGTGTGGTGTACTGGTCTTGTACTGCATCAATAACACAGCTATTCTTACAATTTGGGTTGACTTTATTAAGGTCAGTCCCTCCAAACAGAAATAGGAAAGGGCATGTATTTGGGTGGAGTTTTTCATGAGCTCTTGGTACTTATTTCTTTTCCTCTTAAGATTTTTGTATGATTCCTTCAGGAAAATAATGCCAGTGTCGTAGGGAAAAGGGATGAAGGGGAAGAGCCTAGAAGAAAGTAAACCTGTTAGAAATTTCTTGAAGAAATCCAGCGAGAGGTATTTACCTTGGGCTTGAACCAAGGTGCGAATGGCACGGAAAGAGGTATGGATGATGGAGTAGAGAGAACATATGCCAGAGATACTTCAGAGGAAAATGTGCCAGGATTCACCAACTAGCTGTATATAAAAAGAGAAAGTGAAGAGTAAATGAGATTTTGAGCTGAGGATAACCAGGGTGGAAAGTTGCGCTATTAACAGAATAAGGAAAATAGGACATGGTGTAGCTTTTAGAAGAAAAAAATAGTTCAGTTTTGAACATATCTGATGAATAACCAGATGGAGATGGTTATTAAGCACTTGGAAATGAGGATCTGTAACTTCAGAGGGAGGTCAGACTGGAAGTATATGTTTGACAATTATTTAAAGTATTAGTTGAAATTAATATTACATGGAATTTTCAAGGAAGGGAGTTTGCTAAGGAAAGGGTTCTTTGGTGAATACCATGAATTTAGGAAATAGGATAGCAGAGAGACAGAAACAGGGTCAGAAACAAAAACAGAGAGAGACAGGTTGAATAACACAAAGGTTAGGAGGATGACCAAAGAAGGTATGTTAAACTTGTTCATGACAAAAAGTTAATTTATCCACTATATTAGGATGCTCAGAAAAACAGAATCAATAGGATGTGTTTGTGTGTGTATAGATACACACAAGATATTTGTTATAAGAAATTGGCTTGGAGCACCTGGGTGGCTCAGTCAGTTAAGCATCTGACTTTGGTGCTCAGGTCATGATCTCACAGTCTGGGTTTGAGCCCCGTGTTGGGCTCCTCAGTGCTGACAGTTCAGAGCCTGGAGCCCACTTTGGATTCTGTAACTGCCTCTCTCTCTGCCCCTCCTCGCCTCGTGCTCCGTCTCTCTCTCTCTCTCTCACTCACTCTCTGAAAAATAAATAATAAACATTGAAAAAAAAAAAAAAAGAAAGAAATCGGCTCACAAAATTATGGAGGCTCCCAAATCCAAAATCTGCAGAGTGGGCTAGCAGATGAGACCCAGGACAAATAGTGTTCCAGTTTGAGTCTGAAGGTCATTTGATGTAGAATCAGAATGGCCAGTGTTACAGATGGAGTCTGAAGCAGTTTGTTGGCAGATTCACTTTGCTTGGGGAAATATGGTCTTTTTGTTCTATTCAGGCCTTACTGATCAAATGAGGCCCACCCACATTCTGGAGGACAATCTGCTTTAGTTATAGTCCACCAATTTAAATGTTGATCTCATTTAAAAATACCCTTATAGAAACAGAATGATGTTTGACCAAATATGTAGGCATCCTATGACCCAGACAAATTAACATGTAAAATTAATCATCACATGTACATCCTTTACCGGTATGGGTGTCATTTTGGCACCCATAGATATATCCTTAAACCATACTTAATCTACAAATAAAGATGACGAAGTCACACTTCTGCCTAACATAATACAACTGTCCTGGGTACAACCTAATATCTGCTTAATCTTTCCCCAGAAGAGGATGCAAAGTTTGTAAGTGGTGTTTACCTTTATCCTTGATATCTTGTAACTTAAATACCATGGTATAAAGTCAGTACATCTTATCTTACACACACACACACACACACACACACACACACACACACACACACAACAAAATAAGGAGGAAAGGTGATAATTAGAGTCCTCGTTCTGGTCATGTGGTTGTACCTGGTACTTTTTTTTAACCCACAATTTTTTTTTTAATTAAGTAAACTGTACCCTCAATGTGGGGCTTGACCTCATGACCTAGAGATCAAGAGTTGCATGCTACACCAACTGAGTGAGCCAGGCACCCTGCAGCTGGTATTTATAGCTGCCTTTTTCCATTACTCATTCTGTATTCCCTTTGCCTTCAGCAAGTACCTCAACTGGTCATGGTATTTTACCTGGTGAGGTGACTCAAACCTTCATTCCTAAAGAGTCAGGCCCATTAGTAGTCCTGTGTGATTTGGGTTGTAGTTTTCCATTGATGTTAACCACAAGGCATGATAATAGTAAGAGATGCCCTAAGAGACCTCCTCTACTCCAGACATACCTTCCTTATCACGACTGTGGAGTAGTAGTTCAATTTCCTCTTGGTAGTCATTATCAATCACTGTAGGCAGCACAGAAATGCCCTTTTTTGCCTGTTGATTCAGAGTCATGAGAAGCCTACAGTGGCATTCTTAACTTCCAGTTCAATGGAATCATAGTGTCTCCTGGTGGAAGGATTCCCTCTCGTAGAACTAAGAATTAGTCCGGCAGAGCACAAGGTTTTGGGGACAGGAAGAAAAAAAAATTTCTAGTGAGTCACTAGGGGTAATATTGAATGATGTCACTCCCATTTCCACCCTTTGATTCCTGGATCTGTGAATCCTGGCTGTGGCAAAAATAGCACTATGTTTCAGATGTAGATTCAGAGCACATACAGCCTCCAGAAGAACCTTGTTCCAGACTTGGAAGGTGTTACCACCAAGCTGGCAATATAACTGAGTCTTCAAAGGCTGTTACACTGTTCTATCAAGCCAGCTCACTAAACCAGTGAATTCCATAAGCTTGGGCCCATTGTCACGCTTGATGTACTGTGTGAAGTGAGTTCCTTGATCAAAAACAATGCTGTGTGGCATACCATGACCATGGATAAGGCACTGTACAAGTCTGTGTGTGGCAGTTTTGGCAGAGGTGTGTGCACAAGGAAGGCAAATTTGTATGCACAATAAGTTTCCGTTCCAGTAAGAACACAGTGCTGTCCCTTCCATAATAGAAGCAATCCAGTGTAATCAACCTGCCCCAGGTAGCTGGCTGCTTATCCCAGGGATGGTACATTATTTGGGACTCAGTGTTGACCTCTGCTACAACCATCATGTACACTTTTAAACACTTTCACTGTTTTTGAAAGGTTGATGTGGTATACTGCCTTAAGTTTCATCCTGAAAACAAAGCCTCCAAGTCCAGAATGTTCCTAGAGTAACATTCTACTTTATAATTTTAAGTTAGATACTGAGAACCTTATGAACTCATTCAGGCCATTAGATGCTTATACTGTTCATCAGTAGTTTGTTGGATATTGTCTAAAAAAGTTATATATAATTGCAGTGAAAAAGTATTCTAGTACAAAGAGCAGAAGTTCTATGGGTTATTTCACTAATAAATGAATAAATTAATAAATGAGACTCCTTGACACTCTATTGAAAGGAAAGAATTCAGGTATTTATCTTAAGCTAAAATTCCATTGGGGAAATTTTGAACACTGGGCATATGGGACTTGTATATTCAAGTTTATGTAATTGTCCATATACTATGCAAACTAGGATGGAACAGTTCTAAAGGCAGTAACATTGAATCTTGCCGGTATTCTTGGCCAGATGATCTTGTGTAGTTTTGAAGAATTGTGTTCGTGTAGGGGTTTGTTTAAACAGTATCATGGGTTTTTATAAGGCATGCAACACTGGTAACTTTGCACATGTAAATTATGAGTGGACCTGGTATTTCTGTTACTAGTAGCTTTTAATTAAATGGCATGAATGGAAGGGAAAGATCCAAAAATAATACTAATTTTAAAAAACTACTTAGAAATACTTTAAAAAATACAAAACCTGACAACTTTTTCACTGTTCTTTCAGATAGTAGTAAAACTACAAATTGTCTATACCATCGTGGAAGGTAAATAAAATTTTCTGTTGCTTTTTTAATTTTAATTTTAATTTTTTTGTAAAGGAAAAGGAACAAAAAAGGAAGGGGCATCAGATTTTTCTAAAGGCATAAATGTACACTACATACCTCCTGTCACTACCACCATTTTCCTCCTGAAGCTAAACAGTCTGGAAAATGTTTTCGAGCAAAGAATTCTTTTCACTAGTGCCTTTCCCACACCATGTTCTGTTTCAGTTTGGAAACTCATTTGAGTCAGAGCTGGAAACAACTGTAATTAATTTGCATATCTTATAAAAGAGAACACCAGAAAATTAAAAGTGGCCCCTCACAGGAGAATATTTAAATCATCTCTTCTGGTGACTTTTAGGGAATTTTGGAGCATGATTGGGGAGAGTTCTTACTCAGTGTCCCTCAGCAGGATATATGTGATTGACCCATCTTTACCCCAGCTGTTCTTCATCATGTGTTTTAGAGTTAGTGTCTTCCCATCCCCAAAGGCAAGGGAATTAAAAGCAAAAATGAACTACTGGGACCTTATGAAGATAAAAAGCTTCTGCACAGCAAAGGAAACAACCAACAAAACTAAAAGGCAACCGACGGAATGGGAAAAGATATTTGAAAATGACATATCGGACAAAGGGCTAGTATCCAAAATCTATAAAGAGCTCACCAAACTCTACACCCGAAAAACAAATAACCCAGTGAAGAAATGGGCAGAAAACATGAATAGACACTTCTGTAAAGAAGACATCCAGATAACCAACAGGCACATGAAAAGATGCTCAACGTCGCTCCTCATCAGGGAAATACAAATCAAAACCACACTCAGATATCACCTCACGCCAGTCAGAGTGGCCAAAATGAACAAATCAGGAGACTATAGATGCTGGAGAGGATGTGGAGAAACGGGAACCCTCTTGCACTGTTGGTGGGAATGCAAATTGGTGCAGCCACTCTGGAAAACAGTGTGGAGGTTCCTCAAAAAATTAAAAATAGACCTACCCTATGACCCAGCAATAGCACTGCTAGGAATTTACCCAAAGGATACAGGAGTACTGATGCATAGGGGCAGTTGTACCCCAATGTTTATAACAGCACTCTCAACAATAGCCAAATTATGGAAAGAGCTTAAATTCCATCAACTGATGAATGGATAAAGAAATTGTGGTTTATATACACAATGGAGTACTATGTGGCAATGAGAAAGAATGAAATATGGCCCTTTGTAGCAACGTGGATGGAACTGGAGAGGGTGATGCTAAGTGAAATAAGCCATACAGAGAAAGACAGATACCATATGTTTTCACTCTTATGTGGATCCTGAGAAAGTTAACAGAAGACCATGGGGGAGGGGAAGGAAAAAAAAAAAAGAGTGGGAGAGAGCCAAAGCGTAAGAGACTCTTAAAAACTGAGAACAAACTGAGGGTTGATCGGGGGGTGGGAGGGAGGGGAGGGTGGGTGATGGGTGTTGAGGAGGGCACCTTTTGGAATGAGCACTGGGTGTTGTATGGAAACCAATTTGACAATAAATTTCATATATTGAAAAAAAAAGTGTCTTCCTAGAGTGACACCTTCAGTGAAGAAAGTCCTAATGGCTACTTAAGAACTGGCAGTTTCAACAAACGTCAAAGTCAGATTTTAAGGAATTCTCTACTTTAAGCTGTCCTAAAACAGGTTGTGAATTTTACTGACACTTATGTTCAATAAATAAATAAATTAGGTATTTATATCAAGCATGCTTGTTTATGTAAATAATTTCTAATGACGATCAGAAACTGTTTGGTTTTTGTTTGTTTGTTTTTGCTTTATTCCCAACCTCTGTGACTTTAAAAGCTAATTAAACTTCCTTCACAAAAATGTTAACTAATCAGTAGGTAAAAAAATGGTACTGACATAAGTAAAATGACCATGACATCTGTGAGCCAAAGCGTCAGAAAGGTTTTCAATGTTAATATACTGTTTAAGGTATTAAAATTGCTTGCTCTTGTAAATATTTGCTTATCATTTAGATACTTGCTTCTACAAAAGTATTTAAAATAGAAAAAAAATATTTAAAATAGGGTGATTGTCAGTGAGGGAAAAAATCAGCAAACTAAAAGGCAACCGATGGAATGGGAGAAGATAGTTGCAAATGACATATCAGATAAAGGGGTAGTATCTAAAATATATAAAGAACTTACCAAACAGCCAATGGCTGTTTGGCTGTTTCAACAGCCAAAAAACAAATAATCCAGTGAAGAAATGGGCAAAAGACATGAATAGACACTTTTCCCAAGAAGACATCCAGATGGCTAACAGACACATGAAAAGATGCTCAACATCACTCATCATCAGGGAAATACAAATCAAAACCACAACGAGATACCCCCTCACACCTGTCAGAGTGGCCAAAATTAACAACTCAGACAACAACAGGTGTTGGTGAGGTTGCAGAGAAAGAGGATCTCTTTTGCACTGCTGGTGGGAATGCAAACCGTTACAGCCACTCTGGAAAATAGTATGGAGGGTCCTGAAAAAATTAAAAATAGAACTGCCCTATGACCCAGCATTTGCAATACTAGGTGTTTATCCAAGGATACAGGTGTGCTGTTTTGAAGGGGCATGTGTACCCCAATGTTTATAGCAGTGCTATCAACAATAGGTAAAGTATGGAAAGAGCTCAAATGTCCGTCGACTGATGAATGGATAAAGAAGATGTGGTGTGTATGTATATATGTGTGTGTGTATATATGTGTGTGTGCATGTGTATATATATATATATATATATATATATATATACACACACATGTATGTGCACATATATGCATATATACATACACACAATGGAATATTAATTGGCAATCAAAAAGAATGAAATCTTGCCATATTCAACAACATGAATGGAACTAGAGTGTGTTGTGCTAAACAAAATTAGAGAAAGACAAATATCATATGGGTTGACTCATGTGGAATTCAAGATACAAAACAGATGAACATAAGAGAAGGGAAGCAAAAATAATACAAAAACAGGAAAGGGGACAAAATATAAGAGACTCAAAAACAGAGAACAAACTGAGGGTTGCTGGAGGGGTTTTGGGTGGGAGGAGTGGCTAAATAGGCAAGGGGCTTTAAGGAGGACACTTGTTGGGATGAATACTGGGCATCATATATAGGGGATGAATCACTGGATTCTACTCCTGAAATCATTATTGCACTCTATGCTAACTTGGGTGTAATTTTAAATAAAATAAAATAAAAATAAATAAATAAGGATGATTTTGAAAATGTTCTATTGCAGTTGGATAATTAGATTAAATAACAGTCTGTGAGATACTCATATATATTAGTTAATTTAATTTCTGACAAAATAGTTTGATGCTGCTGCTGCTGCTGCTGCTGCTGCTGAAAGTGGAAAACAATTTATATAGTGATTCTGTATGCCAGGCTCTGTTTCTGGTACTGACCCAATTAATCATCTCTAAACTTGTATTATTCCCAATTTACAAAAGAAGCTAAAGATTATATAACTTTCGGGGTTTACTGTTGGAACTAAGATTCTAACTGAGGTGATCTGACTTAGAGTCAGTGGTTTATTTAGTATATTTTGCTACCAAATTTTATAGATATGATCCTCGCCGACCATTTTTGACCTCATTGACTATGATCTGCTTATATTAATTTTTGAGAGTAGAAAAAGAAGAAATCTAACCACAAAAATTTGGCTAAAGCTTTGAGGTACTCTGCCTTTTAAAGAAAACATTGAAAAGCCTTAAAAAAGGTTGCATTTGTCCTCTCAAAGCAGACATATTTTGGTGAATAATTCAAGTCAGAAATTTTCAGCTTTGAACCACATTCACCACCTCCATTGAGTTAAGATGTTACTAAGAACATCAAGCAAACCAGTTGTCACTATCAGCCCAGCTAAGTGCTTGTTCAAAGCTCTTCTTTCTGGTTTCTCTTATCGAAAAGGGATATGGAAGGAAGTTGGAGAAATGTGTCTTATTTGTCATTTCTGGCTAGGCAACACTTTAGTCGACTTTCTTCTGCACCTTGGGCAAAATTTAAATTGTGTGTCATGTCTTAAAAATATTCAGGATGTTGTTTTTCTGACCAAATGAGCATTTCTTTGAGCAGTACAATCACTGCTACAGTCACAGACAATCAAAGTTGGCAACGGAGCTATAAATAGTAACTAGATCCTAATGTCTTGTAGAAGTTGTAGTGAGAAGTAAATGAAAACATTTATGGCTATTCTATGTCATAACTTACACTTTTCTGTAGATCTACTTAGTATTCTGTTTTGAATGCCTGGCTGAAATTATCCCTAAGTTTGAGAAAATTGAAGGAATTTATGCCTGTTGGAGAATTGACTGAGAACCTCTGATCAGAGGTAGGACTTTAACTCACATAGCTGACACTTTCTAGGTCTGAACCATTTTGGGTACATGGATTTTTAGAGAAATAGATTAACTTAAGGGTCAAACTTCCTTGGCCATATATCTCAAAATTCTAGGAAATGAAAAGTTCAAGTCTATTTCAAACTTAAATTATTTATACATTAAGTAATTAAATATGCAATCTATAATGTAGAATAAAAAGGTATTCATTCACATTGCTCTTTTATAAAATTCAATTTCTGAATAGAAGTATACTGTCTTTTCCTGTGTCTAGAAAAACATTACAGCAAATGAGTAGGTTGAATCACAAGTTTCTTAAATAAAATGTGTTCACTGATTAGGTTTTTTTGTCTGCTTTTATTTTCCATTTTGATACAAATTTATTTATTCTGGTTTATATAATTTAAAAGTATTGTGTTATAGGACTCCTAAGTTTTCCTTCCTAAGAACTCAATGTCTTACTATGTTCCTTCCACATAACTATGAGCACCTTGTTAAAAATACGTACCAAATATTAAAAGATAGACTATCTTGGAACAATTTCATATCAGACCAGATTGCAAACAAATGAGTCCTTGTGGCAAGGTACTTTGGTAATTTATGGATATGAATGACATTAAAAGGAAAATATTTATTGAGAAGGCAGACCTATTGAATTCTCAAGGCTGAGTATACAACTCGCTTTAGTGTTAATGGCTCTTGCATATTCACACTGTTGGAGACACAGACTTCTGTTCATTTGTTGCTTTCGGTGTGGAATACCTTATACCAGTAAATTTAAAAATGTTTTTTATCGTGCCTACTTTGACATATTCTTTAAATGGACATTCTTTTATTATCTAAAGCATATAATTATTTTCTGGCAAAAGTGAGCACTGTTTACATGTTATAAACTTTATGTTGATAAATTTAACACTAAAACAAGAACCACCAAAATAGAGAAGATTTTGCTTTTTGATTGCATTGATTTTGTGTGTGCCTTCCAAAAATGAAAGCAACAGGGATGAACAGTGATATTTAATGTTTGGAGACTGCCAAAGCATTCATGTATTTTCATTGTTTATAGTCTAGAAAAATGCATGTGCATGGAAGGTGATTCTGTTATTAAATGATAGTTTGCTCCTATCTTAGATTTGAAATCTCTAAGTAATGTATCTTTAGACAGATTTAGCTCCTACTAATGCTCAAAGGAAACAAGTGCTTAATAAATATATATGCAGCACATAAGCCCATAGGGTAGCTGAGTAGTCATGTGGTATTTATTGGAGATAAACATGGATGGAATGAGAGGTACTACAGCCTTTCCAATGCAAACTACTTTTCGCTAGTTTATTATTTGTCTTGAGCTTTCATTTGTAAGAATCTGACTTTATTAATTTATATATACTGTCTTCTTCCAAAAAGGTCTAAATTTGTTTTTATGGTCAATTCTTGTGTTATCAGTATTTTATCAGTACAGATCTTAGATTTCTGGGGCACCTGGGTGGCCGAGTTGGTTAAGCATCCGACTTTAGTTCAGGCCATGATCTCATGGCTTGTGAGTTTGAGCCCCACATTGGGCTCTGTGCTGACAGCTCAGAGCCTGGAGCCTGCTTCACATTCTGTCTCTGTCTCTCTCTGCCCATTCCCTGCTTGTGCATTGTCTCTCTGTCTCTCTCTCAAATATAAATAAACGTTAAAAAATAAAAATAATCTTAGATTTCTATGAATAGAAAAATAGTATCTAATTTCATGAAACAACAATATGAAAGCAATGCATTTTTCTTGAGCATCATAGGAGATATAAACTATTGTCACCAATGTCTCATGAAGAGTTTTGTTTTTAAATTTCATTCTTATGCTCTATATTTTAATTTTTGAAATAATATTTAGATATTATATGATAATAGATATTTCTACATTTTATATTTTAACATTTCAGAATATATAGAAGAAACCATGAATACTAATGCAACATAGTAAAGTTTGAATTATAAATTCAAACCATTAAGTTGATATTGGAAGATATATTCAGTTCAGTAATATTCCAATTTCTTTTTTTTTATTAGATAACCTTTATAACTTTTCCACAGTTGTACCACAGTCAGGTTTTAGTTCAACTCATAAGGCCAGGTGGTGTGAGTTCTTTCAGAGTTTGCTAGGAGGTTAAATTGGCCCACTGTACAAACAGCTGTTAAGATATTGTTAGGGGAAAAGAGCATTCTTTTGCAAAAATAAACTACCTTTAAGCTTAACTATATAAAATATGAAACATTGGACATGGGACAAGTTTGATTTATAAAAGATTGATCAAGTAAACAGTATACTAGTGGATTTTACTGAGATAGTGATCCTTAAGTATTAGTTTTTGGGGATCTGGGGTTATACTCTCCATTGACTGAGATATGATTTGATGGGTAAATAAAATAAACTGCAAACTGCTTAGTTTTGTTAATATTTAGTTGTTTTTGGACAGTGTTTGATTTGCAAAGATAGACATTGAGATTTTGGGATTGCTTCTGGGCTTTTATGATCTCAGACTTTTGTTGATATTATGGGGGTAGTATATGATATTATTTATGTTCTTTTTTTCTGTGTGTAACCCAAACATTGACACACGAAGCTGAAATGGGAAAAATAATAGAACAGAAACAGGCACTCTTGTTAAAATTAACACATTAAATCTGGTCAACAACTATAGTGATGGAAAGAGATAGTCTTCTTGATTATGAGTAAGAAAAAGGAATTTGGGGGGTGGGGATTATTGTCAGATTTAAAACATACTTTAAAATTCATTTTTTTTAATTTAACGTTTATTTTTGAGGGAGAGAGAGAGAGAGAGAGAGACAATACAGGTAAGGGGCAGAGAGAGGAGACAAGAGGATATGAAGCATGTTCTGTGCTGATGGCAGTGAGCCCATTGTGGAACTCAAACCCATGAACCATGAGATCATGACTTGAGCTGAAGTTGGATGCTTAACCGCCAAGCCACCCAGGCATCCCTTAAAACATATTTTAAGACAGCAAGATCTTTTGAGTTTGATTTCATATAAAGTTAGCCTGGAGTGACAGACATGACCTTAGGGGCTCAACTGTTACAGCCCCCATAAGTACACTGGAATTGTTTGGAGTTTCTAGGAGAACGTGTGAGAACCTTAGGAGACAAGATCTCAAAGCACATGTGTGATGTGTGAGCTCTGTTGTGAATCATTAAAATTTCACTATTTCACCTTTTTGTTATCACTTTTTTAGCTTGATCATCAAGAATAATTTGTCCTCCCAAATGAATTATTCAAGTTTATTTTAAAAATCTGTATATTTCCCTTTTCATAGAGTCTCCAAAGAAAGCTATAAAAGAAAAATTACAAAATGCTTAAATTTTCCTGAATTGTTTGCACCTGAGTGATGTGACTTAGTCATTTAGGTTTTCAGAAGGATTCATGGCTTGTCTTTTTTCCCTTCTCATAAAACTTTCAATGTGACATTTGCCTCTGAAAAGACATTGAACTAACAGTTTTAAGTTGATCAGTATGTGCATAGCTGCTTCTAATTCATTTGGGTTTAAAATCATGGCATATAAAGTGACACTTTTACAATTGATACAGAAGAGACAAATGTTTTCAAACTCAAACTTTTCTGAGCTGCTTGGACCAAAATGTACTGTTCATTTTTATTGATTATAGAGTAGGTGTGAAGAATAAGGAAATGTAGTTATTCAGCGAATTTTCTTTTTCTTTCCTAGAAAATTTCCTATGACACAAATCATCTAAAAACAAAATTTGAGGTAAAATGAAAGAAGAAAAGAATTAATTTGCATTAAGCCACATCTGGGCACAGTTGTGTGTTACAGTTGTAGGGACACAGCTCTTGTAAAATATATTCATCTTGGCCAGTTACTCAATATTTTTATTGCATGTGTATTCATATTTGTTTACACAAATGAAGAAATAATCTATCTCTTCTAAAAAACAGTTCTTTATAGCAAAATATTATAATACTATTGTTCAATTTTGGTAAAACAGAATTTTGCTGTGTGGCTGTTTCAGTTATGTGTCTAATTTATAAATTTCTCTGAAATATTTATGTTGCTTAATGAATAGATCACAAAAAGGTTTACTAAAACATTTTCCACTGATTTTAACTTATTTCAGATTTTGTTTTGGATTATCTCCAGTTACAAATTCATTTGTAAGTTTTATAAAACAATGTAATAATGGCATTTAATTTAATTCAGAGTTCATCTAGGCTTATTCTATAATATGTGAAGGAAAAAGCACATTGACATGACAATTACAACTTTTGCAGAAGATTTTTAGGATCTAAGAAGAAATCCTAAGGCTTTATAGGTATAGAAGATGAGAGTGATTAAGAAATTACCCTGGATCTGAGAAAACCAAAGAACTTTACTATAAAAATGACTGTTATGTATAACTTCAAAGCTTAGTATAGCATTTAGAAGAGAGATGGCATATGAGCAAATCAATCTCAGTTTTGATCACCATAGTAAAAAAAGTAGAATTACAAAGATATATAACTTTACAACAATCAGAAAAAAATAAGGGAACATTTCTTTCTTACGCATTCACAAACTTAGCCAGTTTTATATGACTCAAAATAAAAAATAAAAAGAAACAACAGCTCATGGTAATTTTAGTTTGCTGATCATAGTTTTAACTGTAGAGTGATGGAAGGGTGTGGGACCCGGGGGTGTATAGCATCTCGTGGTTGCCTTTACCACAGTGAACGTTGGGGGCAGGGGTAGGGGAGAGCAGGACAGTCCATAGATCCTGGAAGCTAGCCAGTTGTGGCCATTAATTAACTTGAATGACTACGTTTCAGTTTCAGAATTTGTGAGGTACAAAGTGCTTCAAGCTTCTGAGAAGATGAAGACTTCAAGCTAACGTCTTCTGTAGTTTTCCAATCAGCTCTTCAAGTATTTGTATTTATAAGTATTTCAGCCCTATCTTTGAAAGGGGGATGTTTTCTATAACTTAAAAAGTGGCTTGGTGTTAGTGAAAATGCAGTATATCATAAAGACCAGAGTATGCATAGTTTAAAGTGATGGAAAAGAGAAATGAAAGAATTCAACATCTGACCCTAACCACATTGAGTCATTACATAAAGCGAAATTAATTTACAGATGACGTTGGAATACACTGGATTAAACAGTGTCTGACAAATCTCTTCTGTAGGTAAATGAGGTAAAGCAAGTGATCATGGTGACTAATATTTCTTTATTTTTTTAAATGTTTATTTTTGATTTTTTTTTTCCTTCAGCTCCCCCATGGTCTTCTGTTAAGTTTCTCAGGATCCACATAAGAGTGAAAACATAGGGTATCTGTCTTTCTCTGTATGACTTATTTCACTTAGCATAACACTCCAGTTCCATCCACGTTGCTACAAAAGGCCATATTTCATTCTTTCTCATTGCCACGTAGTATTCCATTGTGTATCTAAACCAAAATAAATAAATAAATAAATAAATAAATAAATAAATAAATAAATGTATGTTTATTTTTGAGAGAGAGACAGAGGGGAGGGAGGGGCAGAGAGAAAGGGAAACAGGATCCAAAGCAAGCTCTGTGCTTACAGTGCAGAGCCTGGTACAGGGCTCAAACTCAAGTACTGTCAGATCATGACCTGAGCCAAGGTCAGATGCTTGACTGACTGAGCCACCCAGGCACCCCATGGTAACTGATATTTTTGTTCATCATTGACGGGAGGTTTCCTTGAGTTGAAAACAAAATTGTCTGACAGAAGAGGGTGATGGTCTTACTTTAAGACAACAGAATTCAATGTGCTGTTACTGTTAAATAATGTACACTGAGGGGTGCCTGGGTGGCTCAGTCAGTCAAGCATCTGACTTCGGCTCAGGTCATGATCTCCTGGCTTGTGAGTTCAAGCCCCATTTCTGGCTCTGTGCTGACAGCTCAGAACCTGGAGCTTGTTTTGGGTTCCGTGTCTCTCATTCTCTGCCTCTCTCTTGCTTATGTGTTGTCTCTGTCTCTCTCAAAAATAAATAAACATTAAAAAATGTACAGTGAACTTCATACCTCAAATGGGATAAACTGCATGGTATTAGCTTTGTATGTATTAGAGACTATGAGTGGAAATGGTCTTTTTTTTATTTTTTTATTTTTTAATGTTTATTTATTTTTGAGAGAGACAGAGACAATGCGAGCGGGTTAGGGGCAGAGAAAGAAGGAGACACAGAATCGGAAGCAGGCTCCAGCCTGTCAGCACAGAGCCTGACGCGGGGCTCGAACTCACGAGCCGTGAGATCATGACCTGAGCCGAAGTCGGGCGCTCCACTGACTGAGCCACCCAGGCGCCCCGGAAATGGTCTTTTTATAGACAAGCTGACCAGAATATGAAGAGAACAATTCAAGAAATCTAAAACTGTTAGGCTATTGATTAATTGATATGATTTGTGATATCTGAAATAAGTAAAACTGTCAAAGTCAAAGCCACTTTGGCTTCTTCTCCAACCGTAAAAGTCATCAAAACAAAATCATCCCAAGACTTGATTACTACATGAGTGTATTCTAATGGTTATTGTTTTGTTTAATTGGCTTATTGTAATTAAAAGCTTGCCAAATAGCTCTTTTTGAAAGCATCTTGACATTTTCCTTTACCCTTGGGTGATTTTATAATGAATGTTCTTTGTGGATAGGTGCATATCTACAAATGACCATTCCTTAGCCTGGAGATCAATACTAATGGGGAGAAAAAAGGTTCTATTTTTTTCTTTGTTTAGATGGACATTTTAAATTTCATTATGAGATGGCAAAATACTAGATTAATGTGAAATTTGTATCTTTATTTTTTTTAATGTTTGGATTTATTTATTTTGAGAGAGAGTGGAGGGGGAGGGGCAGAGAGGGAGGGAGAGAGACTCCCAAGCAGGCTCCACTCTGTCAGCTCAATGCCCCAATGCGGGACTCAGTTTTGCAAACCCATGAGATCATGACCTGAGCTGAAACCAAGAGTCAGACACTTAACTGACAGAGCTACCCAGGAGCCTCTGCAGTTTGTATCTTTATAGAGAATGGAATCTCAGGACAAAATAAGGAAAACTAGGGGAATATTTCAGGACCTTGAGGGTAATATTCAGCTTAGCAATGGTGGGAGTTAGAGCTTGGTGGTGGTGGAGCTATACTTTGAAGGGCCATGTTCCAGGAAAGGTGGGGAAACGGAGTGAGAGAGCTGAAGAGGGTGAGAATTCCTAACTGTAGTTTTCTTATGTACAAAAACATAATGGTTCTTAAAAAATGGATTTTATTTTCTATTTGTTCCATAAATTTTATATTAAACATTTACTGAATACCAAGAGATTCATAAGCACTATAATTCAAAGATGATTTAGACACATGTTGTGATTTTAAAGAACTCTTCTTGAGAGTGAATAGTTATATGCAATTCAATAAATATAATAGTAGGCATATGAACAAAGAAATAATTGATCAAATAAAGCAGTTTGAGGGAAGTGGATACATTTCAGACAACAGTCAAAATAGAAGAGTGTGTTGTACATCTCCAGAAGGGGAAGGGAAGGGGTGAGGGGAGGGGCGATGGGAGAGAAGTCTGGCTAGATGTGAGTCTGAAAAGATATGAAAAGGCTGGATTGTTAAGGGTGATGTTCTTCATTTCTGAGGAGATTCAGTGGGCCCTGTAGGTTATTGGAAACCATCAGAGAATTTTAACTTTTGAGTGACATGATCAGAATTTTGTTTCAGAACAATCACTCCTGTAGCAGTGCAGAAGATGGGTGGAGACTGGTAATGGAATTCTGTTAGGAAGTTAGGAAAGATGATGAGGGTGTTTGCCAGACGAGATGGAGAGGAGCTGCAAAGAAATGAGAAATTAAGAGTGATATTATGGTGATAGACACAAAGATAGTTAACTGTAGCTTATAGCGTAAGGTTGAGAGTAGAGCTAAAAGAAGGTCTTAAGATTTTTAGCGAGGGAATTTGATGGGTAATGGTGACTAACTTCTTGTGTGTATAAACAGCAAACTTTCTTCAGATATGCATAGTCCTGTTTTCTCCAGCCAGGATTATATCTCAAAGGTAGTCTGGAGCAGTATATATCCTTGGGGAAATTTACTCTGATATTTGTTTGAAAGACAGTTGTTAAAAAAAAATACAGGCAACTTATCGCAACTGCACTCTAGTTTATCAACTTTCTCCAATCCCCAAATCAACTGTCTATATCTTGCTCTCTCAGTCTCTTATTTTCTCTCATTCTCTGAGAAATGCAACTACCTATACCTACCAATAATAGCCTACTTATAACTACCAATACCTACTAGCACTATGCCTTTTGTGTCAGGGGAAAATACATTTTCCTTGTTAAGGATTTCGATGCCTAATGTACCCTTAAGATGCTTTGGGGGAGAATAGAGCTGTGTAAACTGTATATTATTCCATTACAAATTATGAGTCAACAGGGTAGAATGTATTCTACAATTTATGGCTTCCTGTGAACATTAGAACAAATATCTCAGGTCAGGGTTTGGTGGTGGAGTGTGGGAATTTTCCATGCCTTTTAGCATTGAAGTCAATGACTTTTAGTCCAAGTTATCAGTTCAAAATGAATGGGAGCCATTTGCTATTCATTTTGTGAAGTGTGGACAGTGGTTTGATAAATGAACAAAGCTTTGGATAATTTGAGCAAAATCCTTTTCTAGGTAACACCTTGTACGCTATAGAGACTAAAGAGAGTGATGTTTTAGATAAAGGAAAAATGTGCATGTGAAGCCTCTTGATGGAAAATTCTTTTGTGTACATTCTGGATCTAAATATCTAATCATGATCAGTTCAGGGAAGGGAGGAAGGAATTGTAATAATGTGGGTCTAGGAGAGGGGAAAGGAAAAGAAAGAAAAGAAGGCCAGAATGAATGCCACAGGCAGCATAGCAATTAATTTACTGATCATAGATTTTTACAGGAAAGCAAGATGTTCCAACCAAGTTATAAAGTCAACTTTATGAAAAGAAATTAACACACACACACACACACACACACACACACACACACACACTTCCTTACTACTTTGACCTTAAAGTCACTAAGTATTAAAAGGGAAAATGTAAGAGAAAGCCGGAAAATCTTGAGTAAGACTATTCTTTGCAAAGAAAATATTTTAAGCAATAAAAGAAAATATGTCCAAAGAATCATTATTCTAGGAAACACTGATAGGATGAGTATATTTAGAGATTTTCATTAGAGGAACTCTAGGGCTATAAGTGTATCCATAGAATTTTTATTTACAGAAATGAGATGAAATATGAATAGGCTTTTCTCAAGTCTCTTAAGTTCTGGATTTCAGACTTTATCTTGAAGCATAATAGGCTCCACTCAAACTTATTCCAGAACAACATAAAAATAGAGTGTGAGATTTTACCCATAGTCAAAGGAAAGACAGGACTTGACCCATGACTTGGGGAAGGGGAAAAGAGTGCTTGCTTCCCTAATGTGGCAATAAAGGATTTGGCCAAGTTCAGCTTGTTGGCAGAACTATGTTACCCTGTAGAGAATTTAAGTGCATTTGATGGAGCCATGACTCGGAGTAACCTTTTGGAGCAGGCATGCTGAAACATTTTGAAATACTCTGAATTTTCACTTGTTTACCTGTTTTTTAGATGCAATTTGAAAACCACATCACTAATTTTTTTAATACTCCCCCTTTCAATTATATGGGTCATTCATTTAATACTCTCCCATTCAATTATATTAGATCATGAAGTATAAATTTTTTAATATGTGACAAATATTTAAGAAAACCATACAGTATTTTTCAATTGTAAAGTGCTAATGTAGGTCAGTGATCCTCATATCAGCAACATACATCAACCTGAGGGTTAAGTCGTATCCCTGTATCACTGTATATATTAAAGTCATTAGCTGATCCTTCTTTTAACTTCTGGGTGTCCTTCTTTACATTTCTTAAAACCAGAGAATTAGCATGACAATTATAGTTCTTTATATATTTATTCATTATGCCCATGTATTAAATTTATGTATGGAATCAAATATAGAGCTAGCGATACTGTTGGCTGTGTATATGTGTGTGTGTGTGAGCTAACCTTGAGGAACCAAGTTTGGGAAATTTTGCTTATAGTGGTTGTGGAGAGCAATATAAAATTGTCCATTATCCAGTTAGTTAAAGAAGGACTCAAGGATGCTATGAAAACAAGAGTCAGATCTTTTGGGAATAGAATTAGAAGTTGCTACTCTTGCCTGAAGGCCCACCTGTTGGTGTTGCCTTTGTCAAAAGTTGCTTTTGAAAGCCATGGTAGAGACAAGTGGCAGCCATGAAAGAGGCATAATTACTGGGGATTTTGCACTGTGTCTGACCTTTGGGGGCATGAGATAGACCACAAGGAGGGAGTCTGCTCCTCTTTCTTGAACCATAATGACACCCTTAGGAGAGGTCCACTTAACATTTAGGTGATATGGTGACATCAGGAGAGGGAACAGTGGAAATGATGATAATAGTGGTGATTTTATTGCTCTTTACTGAGATGAAAGAATACAGATTTCAAGTCCAGATGTCTCTGGGTAAGAATCTAATTTCTTTGTAGCAACAGTGACTCTGCCCTTAAATTCCTGCCAGGGTAGTAAGCCTAGAAAAAAGAAGTTAATGTTTACATAAACCAATAATAAATTTAATAGGATGTAAGTCGAATTCATGGATTTTCCAAGATTAGAATGTGTAAATGGAATTAATAATTTGAGTTCAAGCTAGTAGCAGTCATTGGTTTAGAGACTAAATTAGCCTTTAGGTTTAGTCATTCTGTTCTTGGCTCTTTAAGCCAAGGAAGCCTACCTGGACAAAAGTCCTGCTGGTTAGTAAGAATAAACACTAATATAAATTACATTCCAGGTACCTCCACTTTCCGCAACTCATTCTGTGGTTCCCACTTTCTCATCACACTGACCTCTGAGTGCCTTACTTTTCTGGTCTCTGATGTCCTTGTTTAAAAAATGTTTTGATCTCCTTTTCTAGCATTATTATTATTATTATTATTGTTGTTGTTGTTGTTATTGTTATTAACCTTACTTTTCCCATATGGCTTTTGGCTCTCTCTCCTTTTCTGATTTGGTTTGGAGCACAGCTTCTCAGAAGCTAACCCTGGTCCCTGGCCACCTAGTGAGCATCCAGATGGTTTGCCTTCAGCCCTAGTAAGAAAAGAGTTGGAAAATCATGCAAAATTTTATTCAGCGTGGTGTAAAGGCATCTCAGTGGTGGAAACTAAACACATAAAAACTTGACCATTTGTGAGAATCATTGTAAAAGAGCTCAATGATGTATGTGATTAATTTGAAAATCTGGGAGATTACCATAGAGACTGTTCATTGTATTACATAATTGAAACAAGCTATAGGCAGACTGTGTTTAATTGTTAACTAATGATATTGCACTGTATTGTTTTAATTCTAGGAGCCTGGTATGTGTTTAGGGTGTTTTGCTCAAGAAAAAATATTAGAAGGGAATGAAATTAATACCTTCAGCTTCATGGCTTAGGAAGACGATGTCTTCTGGTAGGGACAGGAGAAAGTCTATGTATTGTAGCTGTTTAAACTCAAAAGTTAGATGTCTGATAACAGGGTATTGTGTCGAGACTTTTCGCAGTTCAGGTTCATGTTATCAAACCCTCTAAATTACACCAATATACAACTGATAAGGAACCTTAATGGACCTTTCATATCTATATGGTAACTAGGACATACACCATGTATGGTTATGAGATTGTTACCTATAAGACTTCATTCTGATAACTTAACTTCCTGTCAAGTGATGTATTGCAGAAACTGCTTCCAGCTTCTCATCTCTTTTACTCCAAGATTTTCCATGTGAAATGTCATTTTGAAAAGATCCACAATTTTTAAACCTCTTGGGTTATTTTAATGGAGTTTACATATCACTGTATTGGTTATTTACTTATATGTGTGTGTGTATATATATATACATATATATAATAATCTTAATACATATATGTAATATATACATATATATTGCACATGTATACATGTATACACATATAGTACACATATAATATATACACATATATACATATTTATATAATACATATATATATATACATACACACATATATATACGTGTGTGTGTGTGTGTGTGTATGTGTGTGTGTGTATAAATTAGATTTAGCCAGCATTGGGGCTTTCCAGAAAAGTTATGATAGAGACTGTAGGGGCTCGTTACCTTTAGAACAAATAGCTAGTATATCTTGAATGTGGTTGTAGTGCTGTTTTTCAAATGTATGCATAAACTCTTCTGTTTATAAACATACATTCTGTTAAAACTTTTACTGAATTATAGTTTTCTTACCATTGAGCTTTCTTTTAATCAGTGGATGATGTAATATAAAAGTCTCTTATCTTGTGGGCAGAGATGCTTGAAAATTTTTGACATTAAAATGGGGTTCCTGTAGTTGAAACATTTAGGAACAACTTCTGTACTGTTTAGAAACCCAAAAGGAAC
Organism: Panthera leo; assembly: GCF_018350215.1. NCBI lineage: Eukaryota > Metazoa > Chordata > Mammalia > Carnivora > Felidae > Panthera > Panthera leo. The sequence continues at coordinate 151,473,975 of NC_056679.1, forward strand.
CAGTCTTTAATGTTGGAGAAATTTATGAGCTATTTACATATAATAGATTGAGAAATCTGCTACTTTTTATTATGAAATGTCTATAAAGTATTTGTTTTCGTAATGGTGTATATTATATGTCCCATGACCTCTGAAGTGAAGCTCAAATAATTCATTTCTCCAAAAAAAGTCTTTCAAAGTAAATACGCAAATTAAGGGGAAAATGCAATTAAAATTTCAGCCTCCATTAGTTACTTTAGAAATCAATGTTGGCTAAGAACTGGTGTGTTATAAGGAGCTGCTGGTCTGCACATGCAAAGGAAAAATTATTATATTAAAAATTATAGTTTCTAAAACATTTGTTTCTCATCTGGCATCAAATAAAGTTTAATTGCAAGTTGTTTTATGTCATTTTCTCTTGGGGATATGTTTTCAAAAAGATACACAGGAGGTTCATATGTACACACATCTCATTATTTCTCAGTAGGATTCATGTTTGTGCCACCTACTCATGATTGGAAGTGCATACTCTAATATCTCTGATTTAGGCTCGTACTGGGCTTTTATAACAATATAATTCTTATTTTGCTACGTGGTTTTGTAGTCTCTTTCAAAATGAGATTCCAAATTGCCAAAAAAACAAACCACCCAACCCGAAGCCCTTAATGACTCTTAACGGTTTCTTTGACATAATTTAAGTAAAATATTCTGTTCCCTTCAACAAAAAGGCACAACATTTTGGGTTTGGGTTCGAATTACATTTGGCCAGCAGCTGTTTATAAAATTGAGCAGCAGACAGTGCAATAAAAACAGATTATATGTGGATTCTATTTCTTTCTTGGACAGCCTACCTTGTAAATATTTGCTTTTACCATCAGCATATGAGAGGAAAACATTAGCCACTCTCCACAATTTAGAAATGTCTTAAGAAATTGTAAGATAATCATGCAGGGACCCCCACAAAATGCTCCTTTTGTTTTCTTTGGTTACTGTCATGAAAAAATATTTAAAAATTCATGACATTTGATGTTTAAGAGAATCTTGTTTAGACCCTTTCTTAATGTGCTGAGCAGAAGGCGAAATGAGCTCTGCTTTAGGGTCATGAGTCTGTAGGTCTCTGTTGAATTTATTTAATTGAGACTATAACTTGAATAAGAAAAAAGAGTATCTGAACATCTGTATAATGCCATGATTCCTTTAAAAAAAAAAAAAGCAGAGGGGGTGGGTTTGAATTGTAGGCCAGGGCAGCAATACTGTATCATATTTCCTGGGATTTTCTGATTACAGTTAAAACATGTCAGTGGCTTCCTGTTGCTCTTGGGGTTTCTTCCTTCACAGAACTCACAAGGCTGAGATGATCTGACCCTTCCCAGCTCTCTTCACTCATTTCCCAGGGTACCCTGCCTGCTCTTTATCCTCCACCCTCTCAGTCTTCTTTCTGTTCCTCCTCCTGCCAGAGCTGCCTCCCAATGTAGGACTAGTGTACAGGCTGTGTCCTCCACTTGGAAGGCCTTCTGTGCCTCCTCCTCCTCCTCCACCTAGCTTCCTCCTCCCTCTGTTAGGCCTTCTCCTACCTTCCTGTCTTTGTTCCCCATCACCCTCTCTTCTCACCCATGCCGCTGTCTTTTGTGGCACTCACCAATATCCTGTACTGACCAGTATCCTGTGAGTTCCTGAAGCTATGAACTCTGTTTTTACTCACCATGGTAATATGCCTGGCACATTGTAGGCACTCAAATATTTGTGGCATGACTGAAAGAAGACTCCCACTCCATCACTCTCTATTTCAGACTCCAGCAGATTTAACACAGCATATAGTCAACGGTCTCCTTCCTTGCAACATGGACTATATCAGGCTGTTGCTGGATGTGTACTAGCCATTGTATTTGTCTCCCCAGGACATACAAGAGCGATATATTACTGATTTATAATGTCCCATGATATGCCTTGTCTAAAAAAGGTGGCATACCAAAATCACATTTTTTTCTATTCTACTTCAGAATTCCATTTTGTATAAAGTAATCATAAACAACCCCCTCTGAAGGCCATTTTCCCTTAAGGTAATTTGGCAAACAATGATTCTATAGCAACAGGAAAGCACTGCATCGTTTTATGAGCCTTGCCTTCATTTCTCCAGGCAGCTATATTGTGCTAAATCTTTGGTGCCTCAAGGGGCTCTCTGCCAGCTAGAAATCAGTGATTATAACCTGATGCTGTGCAAATGCTATCAAAAAAGTCCTGTCAATCCACTTCTCCTAAGTACTTACCTTGGTTAGTTAGCAAAAGCCATCTATTTAAAATAAATAAAGTGAAATGAAGCACTAATGCAATGATCTAATCTAGTGAAGAGAGATTACCTAAGTAATCATTATTTAGGAAAGGGCTCTTTCTGTTCTGGCTTAGAATGGACTTGCATTTCTACATGTCACTCTGTCAGCCTTCCTTATTATTGTCACTGCAGTTATCAGCATGGTCCATGCATTTCTATCTTATCTCTTACCTCCCTCTCCTTGTCCTTATCCATTTGGAACCACTACCTAGGAGCTCTGGCCCTAGAGTGGACTGAGTGGCTGCTTTTCTGAAACCAGATGGATACAATCAAGAGAACAGAACAGGAGCCCTTTGCCTTTCTCACTTTGGAGAAGGCTCTTGGAAACTTCTCTACTCCCGATTCCCAGGTTATTGTAAATTCCTGTGTTGTCAGAGGGGGCAGTCACAGACACAGGAGTAAAATTGTCAGTCAAAATATTAGCAAAAATTACTGTGGGCTGATAAGTTTTATTGCTAACTAAACCTTAACATCTTTAATTTCATATCCTAAGCAATAGGGCACGTAATAGGCTTAAATAAAGTAAAATGGGCTGTTGTTACATAACATTGAACTTCAAAGAAGAATGATTCTTTTATTGTCTGATTTAGTTTTCGTATTTCCTTGCTTCTGTGCTTGCAGAAAATGGAAACAAAGCTGTTTGTATGTTTAGACAATTTCAAGATGGCCACTGTCATCTAAATTAGAATTTTGGCTCATTTCCAGTTTGCGTAGAGCCCTGGCCCTTTCTTTAATAACAATAATAACAAATGCAAACCTAAAACAGTTTTGGTCTTGAGTTTGCATTCCATCCATCTTCTTTGAAATGTTAAAACATCTGGTTTTAGGGGGAAAAAATCGACTTCAGCATGCTTGGAGAGAAAAAGGCAGCCCACAAAATAAATCAGGGTCAAGTGTTGTTATTTCACGGGTAATTATAAAGCAGTACAATTTATTAGTAAATCTTGCATCATGCTTGCTTATAGCCACAACTGTTGCAATTGTTCTCAGAGTCTCATTGGAAAGTGCCTAAATTATAAGCTTTAGGAAAATTTGGGGCCAACTGTCATGGTAAAGAATGCCATGTGGTCTTGTCATACCTTGCTTCCCTAAGTCTTCCATGTTGAAAGTAAAGTGGTGTCTGTTTAGTTTATTTTCCCAATTAATTCATGAATTTTTACCAACAGTTACTTGGAAATAAAAAGACGCCCACAATAAATTACTGAAAAGAAAATGCTTGCTAGTTTAGTTGAAGAGCAGATGGTTGGCTCAAAGGGTCTTCTTACTGTGTTTCAATAGCACAGCAAGGAATAGGGGGACAGGTTGCAGTGGCCCTGTTAAGCTTACACAAACAACTTGGAGGAGGGTGAGGCTCAGCATTTTGAGAAAGCCAACTACTTTGGGACTTTAATTACACTTCAAGAAGACTCTTCAGCCTCTCTTTTCAAGCAGAAAGGCTGGCATGGGATCTTTAAACAAGTCTCTAAGAGAATATAGACCCTGCCTGAACACATGGAGTCCACAGTTTTTAGATCAGGCAAAACCAAGATTTAAAGCAGGGCCACCTTCACTTTTCTCCAAAGTCACTACAAATTCATAGTAGTTTTACACCGTCAGGAAATGCTCACTTATTCACCAACTATTGAATGCTTGCCCGCTTCTCCAGACAACCTGAAGTCTTATTTTTTTACAGCTGATGAAACAGGCCATTTTCTAGTGCTCTAAATTACTGTTTTTCTTCTTCTGTCTTCACCAGGTCATCCAGATTAAGATATCCAGAGACTGATAGCCAAATAGAAAAAATTAGTCTAATTGTGAAATTAAGCAATCTATTTAATGGTTTTCGCTTTGGGAAATTTAGGTATGTAAATAAATTGACCTTTTTTCTTTCCATCAAATAAATTAAATCCAGCCTTAAGGGCAATTTATCACTATCATTTAAAAAATAGATGTAGGCAGTAATCCATATTAGGCCAGATACCTAGAAGGGAATTAGAACATTTGGTAAGATTCAAAAACCAAACTGAACCAAACCTTGTTGCATTGTCTGACTCTAAACTTCTGTTTATAGTAGAATAAATTATATCACAATTATATGTACAGTTGACAAGAACATCTAGGAATGAATAGAATCTGAATGGATACTACAAAATCTTTAAATTAAAAATGTGTATGGTTTACTCGTGGGTGTGGTCCCTGATCATCAACCAGAGCCTACATGCTCGTATTTCACTTGGAATTCTAACAAACTTGGCTATCTCATTTTCTATGTTGCCTTAATTGAAATAGTGTGATGAGAAGAAAAAGCCCTCTTGGGACAGAAACATCAGTAGCAAAAAGAAGTGATAGTTGGCAACAAGGAAAATGGCAGAAAAGCTCTTAATTAAAAAGACGTAACTGGGATCTAGTTAATGGGAAATCAAAAGCTGCCCACCTTAAGGCTATTTATTGTTTCTCAAACATCCCTGGTAATAATAATCACTGGGGAGGCATATAAGGACTCTGCTTCTCTACTTCTTCTCTCTTGGAGATTCTGATTCAGTGTGTTTGGGATAGGGTCAAGAGTCCATACTGAACAGATAATACAAGCCATCTGTATTAACAATGTTGGGGAAACCATGACTCAAGAGTATATGAGTTTATACCAAGTTTAGTAATTCTTATACAAATGATAACCCTAAGACATTAAGAAGAGGCTAAATCAGATGCCTCTTTCTCTGTTTAAATCAGTTAAAGATAGTTTAACCATATTATCCAAGTGATTCTATCAACAGTGGGGTAGTTTCAGTGGGTATAAGATTGACTTCTCTGTTGCTGATCATTCCCTGACAAATTGCTTCCTGGGATGAAGTAGTTTGTAGAAATCCATCCTCTCTGAGGACCACCAGCAGAAATTGTAAATGACATGATTTGGATTAAGCTTGGGCTCCTTATTTACAGCATTCCATCATTGTTATCATCAAGTACCTGTAAAGAACATCATATTCTGTTCAGGTAGAATTTCAGGTGAAATGGTCTTTATCTATGAAACTACAGCATTACTCAAAACATCTTTCAGTATTTTGCCCCCTCTTTCAGTGAAGATTTCAACAGTGACTTCTTTCAGTTTCAAATCCTGCTGTCCTTCTGGAGGATTTCAGTATTCACTTGGATGACCTCTGACAACCTAGGCTTTCACTTCCTTCTCTTCAATGCCATTGTGATGTCTATCTCTAAGCCACTTCAACTATCCTGTTCTATTACTGTACTTCAGATCTTGTTATAACCCCAAGCTTCTTCTAAGGCATCAAATTCAACCCTCTCACTCCATAATGTTTGAATTTTAAGGTTCCTGTTCTTCCAATTATGTTTTTCTACCACATAGTTCCTGGGAAATGTGGGAACTCCTCACCCTCCTGGACAAGTCTACTTTTGTTTTCACATCTTTCTCAGCCCAACTTAGATGTGCTATCAGTATCCTCAACTGTCTTGCCCCCTTGTCCTTCTGTCATAACTTTTCTGAAAAGTCCCAGTGCTGGATAAATGTCATTGGGCCAGACCTAGATCACTGCAGTTTGGCCGCCTGTGAAAATCAAACAAACTTGAACATAGATGCCACTCTATATTCATGATCGCTGAAATCAGTGTCCCTCAGCAGAACCCAGTGACACTTCATTAGTTGGCTGTCTCTATTGCGTTCCACAGTGGTGCTTTCAACACTTCTTCGTGTTCCTTGAACCTCTGATCTTCTCTTCTCCCTCACTCTCAGCAGATAATCTTGTCTCTAACTTCAAAGAGAAAATGTCAGCCATCATAAAGAAACTCTGTCAACTATCCACCAACTTTCCACTGTGACAGTGCTTCCTTCTACCCTGATTAATGCCATTGCCCATGGTCTGAAGCATTTTTATCATCTTCTCAAGTATCTCTTCTTTCTTTTTACTTTGGTCTCTCCTTATTGATCAGTTTTCACAGTTCAAATATTTCTCATATAAAAAAAACCTTATATACAAACATTCTCTCTTTCAGAGCCCTTCCACTTGACATATACCTCTACTGTGTTTCATGATTAGAATTATTTAATGAGTGGTACACTCAACTGCCTTTATATCTTACCTTTGCTTACATTTGAACCTAAATAACTTGACTTCTGCTTCTAGGTCTCTGCTGAATTTGTCTTGCCAAGTTCACTCATCTGTGTCTGTATTATTAAATCCAAAAGACAGTTCTTAATGTACATTGCCTTGATTTTTTTAGGAACATTAGGTACTGTCTAACATAAACTCCTTTGAGCCCTTTCTCTTTCTTGGCTTTAGAAACCTCATATTCTTCTTGCTGTTCTTTTATTTCTTTTCATCTCTTTTGTGGGATCTTTTAACTACCTGTTAAATTTGAGTTTCTTCTGGTCTCTATTATTGACCCTTTACTTTTCTCTCTAGATATACTCATTTTTGCTGTAGTTTCTATAGCATCTATGTTCAGATGGCTCTCAACTCACATCTTTGATCTCTGCCCCTCTGTTAAGCCCAGTTATATGTAACCAGTTTCCTTCTGTGCATTGGTTCGCATTCACACATTAGTTCACTGCCACATTCTCATCCATACTACAGTCATGTCTCACCTGGATCACTAAAACAATCTTCTAAGGGCCTCTCAGCCTCCAGGCTTGGCCACTCCTTACCTATATGCCAGTCTGAATGATGTTTTTAATACTTAAAAACATTTTTTTAAATATTTATTTTTGAGAGAGAGAAAGAGAGAGAGAGAGAGAGAGAGAGAAACAGTGTGAGTGGGGGAGGGGCACACAGCCACAGAGACACAGAATCCAAAGCAGGGTCCAGGCTCTGAGCTGTTAGCACAGAGCCCGACATGGGGCTCAAACTCATGAGCTGTGAGATCATGACCTGAACCAAACTGACTGAGCCACCCAGGCACCCTTGAATCATGTTTTTAAGTTCAAAGCTGATTACCACAGCCTGCTGGAAAACTTCCAGAGGCTTCCCATTACACCAGGGTAGTGGGCTGTGGCTCACAGGAGTCCTCCATGATCTCAGTCAATCCAACCTAGTTACTCAGAAGTTTTCCATGAGTTCCAGGCTTTAGTTGTATAAAAGATATTTACTTTTCTTGACTGAACTTGGCTTCATGTAACTTTTAGACCATTTTATACGTTTATACTTTTAGACAGTTTATACATTTTCTTGGCCTAGCATATTTTACTGCCCCACTTCTACCTACATGCTTTTTATGTCTGAGCCTAGGTGTGTCTTCTCTAGGAATTCTTGCTGATCATTCAAATTGGACCAGACAATTTTGCTTAGTGCTCCTACAGCAGCTTATAGTTCCCTTTTTTTAGTACTTGCCATCTTCCTTTGTACTACTTATTAAACCAAAGGCTCCCTGAGAATAGTGAAGTGTATCTTGGCCACGACCACTGTGGCATAGTCCTTGGGACAAAATAAGTGCTCAGTTAAGAATAAATCAGTGGGGGCACTTTGGTGGCTCAGCCAGTTAAGCATCCAGCTTCAGCTCAGATCATGTTCCATGTGGGACTTTGTGCTGTCGACTCAGAGCCTGGAGCCTGCCTCGGATTCTGTGTCTCCCTCTCTCTCTGCCCCTCCTGCGCTCATGCTCTGTCTCTCAAAAATGAATAAACATTAAAATATAATTAAAAAATGAATAATAAGTGGATGAGTATACATCCAGATGTAGAAAGCTTTATACAAAACAGGAGGAAAGATGTGAGACGTCAAAGCTTGAGATAAGATGAGATAGTTTTAAAATTCTTTTAAATGTTTATTCTGGGGAGGGGGGAGCAGAGAGGGAGAGAGAGAATCTCATGCAGGCTCTTTGCTTTGGACCCAGGAACTGTGAGATATTAACCTGAGCCTAAATCAGTGGTCAGATACTGAACTGACTGAGCCACCCAGGTGCCCCAGGATGATGTAGTTTTAACATAAGATAGTTATAGATGTATTTTTCTTTTGTCCAAAAAGAAAGTACTATTTCTTTCCTGGACTTTTTTTCCTTGAGAGGTTTTTCACAGGGTTTTATCATTGAAATAAAGGAAGCACAATAATACTTTAAGGCAATTTTATTGCAGTGTTCAAAATCTCCTGTTTACCTAGGATTGTTAACAGGAAACAGCATTCTTCAACAGGTAAATAAAAGAGTACAGGATACTGCTAAATCTCATTCCCTTTCCTTGCACACTCATCCAGAGCACCAGACTACTCACTTAAATCTTATTTGTTACAAGAGGTATATGCAGACGAAGTAAATATGTTTAAATACCCCAGCAACTCCTTTTGAGGTAACATGAAATTGTCTTCCATAATATTCTTCTTTTTCATATAATATTTTTTGATAACAAAATACACAAGCATAACTACATTTTACTAATACCATGTGATAAAATGGTATCAAAAGATTCAAATAAGTTAAGCATATATTTTCTCTTGGTCTCTTATGAGACTTTTCTCTAGTTCCCTTTTCCATAACCGTGCTAATTTACGTTTCTCTAACTTCAAACACCTTGATCATACATCTCTCCATACCTTTCAATTCCTTCCTCCCTAGGGGGAGGGTGGAACATGTGTTTGAAAGAGTTTTATCCCTAACACAATCCATGTGACCTCCATGTCTTATAAAATGATTTCTGGTGGGAATGCTAGTGATTTTGAGGATCACATGTAATTTCCTGCTGAGCTGTTTAGCATGTGCAAATTACCATTTGACCTCCATAGTGACATATTTGTCATAGCAATTTTCACTTCTAGTGAAACGAGTTAAACTGCCTCAGTAAAAGTGATTTTAAGTAGTAATTCTTCATACAAACCTTTCACATGGATCTGCCACTATGTGTTTTACAGATTGATACCTGGGTTTCAGATATTTCTTTTCATGTTGTTTTTAATAAGCACAATATTTCCATAACTCATATTTGGAATGGTTCCTGGTTTTGGAAGCAGATTATTAAAACTGAGCATATGGAGGTCTTAAAGTAGAACCTTATGGGGGAAAACAGTTGATCAAGTCTATTTTGCAGCATTGAAAAATTAAATGCTTACAAAATCTTACTAAGGCAAGGTTTATTCTTTGTAACTTTTTGAAAATCCCAGATTAGTGAACTATTTCTGTGTTGGGCAAGCTAATAACCACATTGAAAACTCTTTTGTCATGATTATTTTTAAACAGCTATATTGTTCCTTTGTTTTCTGATTATACTATTTGGAAGCAGTCAATGGACTTTTTTTTTTCAGTGTAATATTAGTTTCAGGTGTATAATTTGTGATTTAGTGCTTACAACACCCTGTGCTTATCATAAGTCAATGGACTTTTAAAAGGCAACGTTGTAGAGGAAGTTGATTTTCTAGTGATTGACTTTGCAGATAAAATATTAGGAAAAAGCTGAGGTTAATCCTAACTAAATAGAGTATTAAAGTGAGCTTATGATGGACAGAAGTTGTTTCTTGCATGCCCAAAATCCAATACCATCACAAGGTTTGCTCTTGATTCAAATTTAGTCATACATACACATGCACCTCTCTTCTCCATAGACTTAGTATTTCTTCAAAGAAGTGTATCAGAAACTTTTATACTATGTAAATATGCATAATGATTGCCTTTATTTCTTTACCAAAATTTTCTTACTACCAAATTTCCACATTCTGCCATGCCCTTGATATCCAAATACAACTGGGATACTAGGCCTTGAATAACTCAAGCTGAAGAAAAGGAAAACATTTAAAAAAATGATTACAGTAGTATAGGAGACATACACTCCTGGAAGTGTATTTAAGGTGCAGTGGGAATACTGAACTAATTAGGCATTCATTAGATAGACACAGGCGGGAAGAAATAAGGGCATCTGCAAAAGCAGGGAACCGTTAAAAATGCACTTGTTAAAAGAATTGTACTGCATTTTGTATGGTTAGATTTCAGGATGCATGGGAGGGAGTGGCAGTGATAACTCTGAAAACAGAAGCGGAACATATTCTTATGGCCAGTAAGAAACTATTCACAGTTAGAAGCAGAGAAATAACACAATCAGGTTTAGTCTTGGAAAGATGCTTCTGGCATGGAATATGGATTGAAGGATGTTCAAGTCATATTAGGAGACCAGTTACAAGACTGTTGCACCCAAAGATGATGGAGGCTTTGAATGCCAAACCATGCACTGAGGATAGAAAGATGGGGCATATTTGACAGAGTTTTAAAAATCTTAAGTGACTGGATATAAAAAGCTTTGTATGTAGGAGAAAAGAAAGAAATCAGAGATGGCTTTTAAGTTTCTTATTGGGGCAGCTGGGCCTATCTTGGTGCTGTTAATCAAGAGAGGGGGTCAATCCCTTTGGGAAGAGAAGAAAATGAATCCACCTTTGAATTTGTTGATTTAAAGGAACCAGTAGGATATCTATGTAGACATATCTAGTGAACTATTAAAAATATAAGCCTAAAGATGAAAGACAAATGAAGTCTGGGGAATATATTATATATCATCATCAGAGAGGACATTTAGAAAGATTTTATTATCAAGAATGTGAGGAAAACATTTTGAACTTGATTAATTTAATGTTCCCATTGTCATTCATGGAATATTTTGATGAAGTCATTTTGCTGTATCCCTTTGGAATGTGAGAGGATTAGGATCAGCAATTGTTAAATATCTAACTAATGGGGTTCCTGGGTGGCTCAGTTGGTTAACTGTCCAACTTCGGCTCAGGTCATGATCTCATGGCTTGTGACTTTGAGCCCCACGTCGGGCTCTGTGATGACAGCTCAGAGTCTGGAGCCTGCTTCGGATTCTGTGTCTCCCTCTCTCTGTCCCTCCCCACTCATGCTCTGTCTGTCTCTCTCAAAAATAAATAAACATTAAAAAAATAAAAATCTATGTAACATTTAATGATTGTTTTTGAGGAATTATTAAAAATGTCCATGACATCAAAACCACAGAATTGAAGACGCAGTATCAAAGGACTTCTGAAACATGTGTGTCAGAACCATGCCCCTCAGAGAGTGTGTAGAGTAAGAAGAAGATAAAGTCTTGAGAATTCCAGCACTTAGGAGGTAGGCACATGAGAAGTAGCAAAAAATAGAAGGAAAATAGAGTCAGAAACTTAGAGGAGAGGCAAGTATTGGTCTAATGAATGTTAAGTGACTTAGAATTTGTGAGGGAGTAATCAGCTGATAAGGATACGCAAAGAAGTAAGGATGAGTTTCAAAGTTTAGTATATTAAAAATATAAGAATGAAGGTGGCTAGTTAAACATTTGTGATAAATCTTAACCTCTGATAGTACATTCATTTTACTGTACTGGAGACATTTTATTTCTTCTATTAATGACTGATTTATACTTCATTTATCTTTGAGGACACAGGTCATGTGTTTTGGTTTCTACCATAGAGCCTGGGAGAGTCATTTGTGAAAAACAGATGCTTACTGATGGTTTTTTAAACAATTGTTATCCCCAAATTATTCTTGATTTCTAATTATATTCTAAGAAAAAACAATGAGAATAATGTGTGTCGTGATTATTTTATTTTTAAAACTTTTCTCACAAGCATAGTCGACAGAGATGGGGTTTTTGAGAACTGATGATGTTGCTGTGCAGTTTAGATGAAAAGCTCATGAATAGAATTGTCTGTAAAGGTCAAAGAAGGGAGAGGTTGAACCAAAGCAAAAGCATAGCTGGTTAAAGCCTTTGGATAAAAAAAAGACACTGTATAAGAAGGCAGGCTAACTAAATTCTTTTACAAGATAAATCATTTCATTTTTTCTTATTTAAAAAACTTTTAATTGAGCTTTAGTTGATATATTAGTTTCAATATACAACATAGTGATTTGACAATTCTATACATTATGAAATGCTTACTATGTTAAGTATAGTTATCCTCTTTCACTATACAGAATTATTGAATTATTATTGACTGTATTCCCTATGCTGCACTTTTCATCCCTGTGACTTATTTATTTTATAACTGGAAGTTTGTATCTGTTGATCTCCATCTATTTCTCCCGTCCGTTACCCTTCTTCGCCTCTGGCAACCACCAGTTTTTTGTTTGTGGTTTTGTTTATTTATTTTGAGAGAGAGAGAGAGCACAAGCAGGGGAGGGACAGAGGGAGAAAGAATCCCAAGCAAGTTCCATGCTCAGAGCAAAGCCCAATGCTCTACTTAATCTCATGGATGATGAGATCATGATCTGAGCTGATATCAAGAGTCAGATGCTTGACGAACTGAGCCACCCAAGCACCCCAGTCACCAGTTTGTTTTCTATGTTTAGGTGTCTCTTTCATTTTTTGTTGTTTAATTGTTCATTTGTTTTGTTTTTTAAATTCCACATGTAAATGAAATCATGTGGTATTTAACTTTTGCTTTCTTACTTGTTTCACTTAGTGTAATACCCTCTGGGTCCATCTGTGTTGTCAAAAATGGCAAGATGTCATGCTTTTTTATGGCTGACTAATATTCTATTGTGTATATGAAATAATTTTATTAAAAATTTTTTAAAAATGTTTATTAATTTCTTTTTGAGGGAGAGATACAGAGCATGAGCAGGGGGGAGGGCCAAAGAGAGAAGGAGACACAGAATCTGCAGCAGACTTCAGGCTCTGAGCTGTCAGCACAGAGCCTGACACAGGGTTCAAACTCATGAGCTGTAAGATCTTGACCTGAGCCAAAGTCGGATGCTTAACCGAGTGAGACACCCAAATACCCCGAAATAATTTTATTTTAAATACAAACACTGAGTTGGATTTCCCTGATGATGAGTGATATTGAATATCTTATCATGGTCTGTTAGCCATCTTTATGTCTTCTTTGGAAAAATGTCTCTTCATGTCTTCTATCCATTTCTTAATGGGATTATTTGTTTTTTGGGGTTTTGAGTTTGATAAATTCTGTATAGATTTTGGATACTAACCCTTTAACAGATATGTCATTTGCAAATATGTTCTTTCATTCCAGAAGTTGCCTTTTAGTTTTATGCATTGTTTCCTTCTCTTTGCAGAAGCTTTCTAACTTGATGAAGCCCCTATAGTTCATTTTTGCTTTTGTTTCCCTTGCCTCCAGAGACATATCTAGGAAGAAGCTGCTATGGCCAGTGCTGGAGAGTTTGCTGCCTGTGTTCTCCTCTAGGATTGTGATGATTTTCTGTCTCAATTTTAGGCCTTACATCTATTTTAAATTTGTTTTTGTGTATGGTATAAGAAAGTGGTCCAGTTTCATTCTTTTGCATGTTGTTGTCCAGTTTTCCCAACACCATTTGTTGAAGAGACTGTCTTTTCTCTATTGGATATTCTTTCCTGCTTTGTCAAAGATTAGTTTACCATATAGCTGGGGGTCCATTTCTGGATTTTCTATTGTGTTCCATTGATTTATGTTTCTGTTTTTGTGCCAGTACCATACTGTCTTGATCACTATAGCTCAAATATCCATCAAATGGATAAAAAAAAGTTGTGGTATATTTATGTACAATAGAATATTACTCAGTGATAAAAAAGATGAAATCTTGCCATTTGTAATGATGTGGATGGAGCTAGAATGTATTAGGCTAAGCAAAATAAGTCAGAGAAAGAAAAATGCCATATGATTTCAATTATATGTGGAACTTAAGAAATGAAACAGATGAACACTGGGGGGGACAAAGAGGAAAACCATAAAACAGACTTCTAACTATAGAGAACAAACTCTGAAGGTTGATGGAGGGAAGCTGGGTAGGTAGATGGATTAAATGGGTGATGGAAATTAAGAAGGGCACTTGTGATGAGCATTGGATGTTGTATGTAAATCATGAATCACTAGATGCTACTCCTGAAACTAGTATTACACTATATGTTAACTAACTGGGATTTAAATAAAAACTTGAAATAAAAAAAAAAAAACATAGTTGGAAATTTGAGGATGAGAAAAGGAATGAGGGATATCAGGTCAGATGTTAAATAAAATGACTTAGTATTTTGCATGCTTTTGAGATAATCAAATGATATTAAATTCTCCTGAGTGAACTTGACCAGACGTTCAGCTCTTCAAACCAAAATAAGCTTTACAATTCTATGAAGGACACTCAGCCCTAGATCTTTCCTGGAATTCTGTAATTATATGACCATATACTCTTGGCTCAGTGGATTACAAGTCCAGAGTTATTTTATAACTAATTTCCTCTCACTTGATATTTAGTAACATTTTTGTCTTATAACTATTTGACACTATGAACAAAATTAAGGTCTTTTATGTTGTTTCCTTAAAAGAATGGTAAATACATGGTGTTGATTCAAGTTAATGCTGTGCAGCAGCCACTTGGGTTTTCTGGACTCTTCAGAGCCTTCTCTACACTAATTTGATCTTCAACCTGCACAAAGGTACAGGGCTAACTTTGCTATAGTGCTTAACAGGATAAGGGAAATGGCAGTGAAGAATACAAACAATGCGTTGACTCTAATTAAGGCTGCTTCTAAACCATGTGCTACAAAAGAAAAGACATATGGTGTGTTTTAAGAGATTATGTCTCTGATTTAAGGGTAAGCCTTTTTTAAAAAAGAGAAATTTAAATAAAAGTAGAATTTGATGTGCAGGATTTGTCATCATTAAGCTATGTACATATAGCCATGCGTTTTCTGTGATAGAATCCTTGTAGTGAATTTCAGAATTACATGATAAATTAAGTCCTTAAGTATCTAAAGCTTGGTAAAATTCTAGTTTTAAATTTATAACTCAGGGAATTAGCTAGATGCATACTTCTTGTTTTCCTTTTGCTAGACTTCTGTGAAATTTAAACAATATTGTTGAATGTTGAATACTTTCAGCATTGATCGATAATGCCATCATCAAACATAGTACATTTCAAGCATTATAATTGCTTTTTGGTTTTAAAAAAGAAGTTACGGGGCGCCTGGGTGGCTCAGTCGGTTAAGCGTCCGACTTTGGCTCAGGTCATGATCTTGCAGTCCGTGAGTTCGAGCCTTGCGTCGGGATCTGTGCTGACAGCTCAGAGCCTGGAGCCTGTCTCAGATCTGTATCTCCCTCTCGCTCTGACCCTCCCTGCTTCATGCTCTGTCTCTCTCTGTCTGAAAAATAAATGTTAAAAAAAAGTTAAAAAAAATAAAAAATAAAAAAAACAAGTTACTAGCAACCTAATGAATTTGAAGAACATGTAAGAACAGATTTTTGTATAAATTTGATTTTGTTTTCAATTGAACTTTGAAGTTAACATTTGTTAACATTTTAAAGGTAGTTACTTGGTTATGTTTGTTTGTTTGTTTGTTTTTGTTACTTGGTTATCTTTAAGGCTTTTGTAACTCAGGGTAGTGCACCTAGCATTCTACATCTTGATGGTGGGAGTAGATCGTAAAGATTTACCTCTTCATTTGTTCAGTGGATCCATTCAACACATTTATGGAACAACTGCTGTGTGCTGGGCACTGGCATGTAAGATTCAGATTCATCAAGAAGAAATGATACATCAAAAGGAATTTGGGAAAGCTTTGAAAAAAAGGGCCTTAGGGTTGGAAAGGAGAAAAATAAAAAGGCAAGACTAACAGTGACAAAGAGGAGACCTATACTATATGGCAAAATAAGACCAGAAATAAAATGTTTGACTAGAACACAATATCAAGAACAAATTTTTACACAATAGGCTTTTAATTAAATAAGGAGTGAATGAATGAGTGAATAACTCTTTTTTCAATTTCCATGTCATAAAGACTACCATGACAAATTCTACAGGTAAAAATCTCTTTGCCTCTTATTAATTGACTGTTCTAGACAAAGAATGAAAAGGATGGCATTGGGAAAAAAGAAATTGTAATGAGGAAAAACATATCAAGAGAATGAAAATATTTTTAGAAGAAAATAAAAAGTAAAAACCAATTTGCTGATATTTTTCAGATGTTTTCTTTAAGCCAGTTTATTATTTCACTTATTATAATGCTATGCTTTAAGCATATATCTCAATAAAGATGAAATGTTTGATAAAATGTTTTTTTTACTTATATAAAAGAATACTTTTTAATTATCTTTTATTTTTGCTTCTTTGACTAGTATCAAGAAAAGTAATGTTTTAAATACTATTGTTTTTAAAAAAAGTTAACAGTATGTTAGTCATTAATAATCTCTAGAGATTTCTTCTAAATTAAATTACCTAACAAGCTTAAATTGCTTATTGCTAGCTCTCTCTCATGTTTAAATGATGTATCGTTAGCTGGTTTTGGGTATTTCTTAACTTTCTAGTCAGACTTGATTTTATAATCTAGTTTCCTCTCTCCATTTGTTATATTCAGCCATCTGATTTCTGTCTCTGGAAATAATCACAGCAATGTGTATACATCAGTTAAAAAGAAAAACTGAACATGTTATTATGAAAACTATCTTAATTTTAAAAATTGTGTTCATATATACATAACAAAATGTACTGTTTTAACCATGTTTAGAAGTGAACAGTTCTGTGGTGTTAAATATATTCATACTGTTGCACAACCACCACTGCCATCCATCTCCAGAACATTTTCATATTCTCCACTGATATATTGTACCCATTAAACACCATTTCCCTCTTCCTTCTTCCCCCAGTCCCTGGCAGCCATCATTCTACTTCGTGTCTCTATATGTTTGACCTCATATAAGTGGAATCATACCATATTGTCTTATTGTATCTGGCTCATTTCACTTTGCACAATGTCTTCAAGGTTGTAATGTTACCCATGTTGCAGCTTATGTCAGAATTGCCTTTCCTTGTAAGGCTGAATATATTTTGTTTATCCACATTCTCAGCAATACTTGTTATTTTCTATTTATTATTATTTTTTGATAATTGCCATATTCATGGTTGTGCAGTGGAATCTCGTTACAGCCTTGGTTAACATTTCCCTAATGATAGTGATGTGGAGCATCTTTTTGTTTGCTTATTAGCCATTTGTGTATCTTTTTTGGAGATATGTCTATTCAAGTTCTTGCCCATTTTTAATTTGATTGTATGTTTTTGTTGTTGAATTATTAGAGTTCTTTATATTTTCTGGATATCAATCCTTTATCAGATATGTGATTCACAAATACTTTCTCTCTTTCGATTGCCTTTTCCCCCTACTCTGTTTTTAGTGGGCTTTGTTGCAAAAAACATTTTTTAATTTTAATGAAGTCCAGTTTATCCATTTTTCTTTTGTTGCTTGAGTTTTTGGTGCAATATCCCATAAATCTTTGCCATATCCAATGCCATGCAGCTTTTCCCCTATGTGCCCTAAGAGTTTTATTATCTTAGCTCCTATGTTTGGATTTGATCGATTCTAAATTAGTTATTGTATATAATGTAAGGTCATGGGTCAAACACCATTCTTTTGCATGTGGATTTCCAGATTGCCCATCATTGTTTGTCGAAACAATGTCCTTCCTCCATTGGATAGTCCTGACACCCTTTTTGAAAACAATGTGATCATATATGCAAGGGTTTACTTTTGGGCTCTTTGTTTATGACAATTACTTCCTTTTCTGCAAGTGATTAATACTTGTTTTTATTAAGACTTTATTTTTTTAGGGCAGTTTAACATTCACAGCAAAATTGAAAGATGGTACAGATTATTTCCCATATACTCCTTGCCTCTACTCAATTATTTCTTAATGAACTTTTTACTTGGGAATAATTTTAGACTTATACATAAAAGTTGGAAAGATAGTACAGAGAGTTGCTATATACCCCCTTACCTAATTTTCCCTATTTTTACCATCTTATATTACCATGATACATTTCTTAAAATGAAGAAACCTGTTAGCTAAACCCCATGCTATTCATATTTCACTGATTTTTCTATTAATGTTTCAGGATCTAATGAAGAATAATACATTGCATCTTAGTCTCCTTTTATCTGTGATAATTTCTCAGTTTTTCCTTGTTGTTCATGACCTTGAGAGTCTTGAGAACTTCTGAGAAATAGAAGTAGAAAACCTTGAATTTATCAGCTTCTTCTCAAGAAAACCAAAGCCATTCAAGCAGTGTAGTAAACATACATGTCCAGTGGTTTTGTTAAACAAAGAATTGGCCTTTATGACTTATTTCCCCAATAGAAAATGTCTTAACATTACGTATAATTCTTAGAAAATTCACTATGAAGGGCATTCCAAAATTTCCAGAAAAAACTTGCCATGACAACAGATCCATAGTGAATAATTGTTTACTGAGACTTTTTACTCTTTTTGGTTGAAAGGCATTCAGTCAGGTATTCTTTACTTTGCAAAAGGTAGATATTTAAGAGTAATTGGAAAAAAAAATTCTTTTTCATTGGTATTTTTTATGTGTGTTTATTTTGAGAGAGAAAGAAAGCATGAGTTGGGGAGAGGCAGAGAGAGAGAGAGAATCCCAAGTAGGCTCTATACCATGAGCACGGAGCCTGATGTGGGGCCCCAAACTCAGGAACCATGAGGTTATGACCTGAGTTGAAAACAGACACTTAACCGACTGAGCCACCCAGGCATCCCTTTCACTGGAATTTTTAAACAGTCTTTGAAATAGTGAAAACAGTGTTTATTCATATCCTTTAGCTCTGGGAAAATTAACCAATTGCCTCTTATCCCATTTTAATTCTGTGCCTTTAAGAGAAATACAGTTATGTTTCTTTTTAATGAAAGTAGTAATGATGTGCTACTTAGAAGATTTAGCAGTCTTGGGGCACCTGGGTGGCTCAGTTGGTTAAGCATATGACTTCAGCTCAGGTCATGATCTCACGGTCCATGAGTTCGAGCCCAGCATCGGGCTCTGTGCTGACAGCTCAGAGCCTGGAGCCTGTTTCAGATTCTGTGTCTCCCTCTATCTCTCTCCTCCCCCGCCCATGCTCTGTCTCTCTCTTCTCAAAAATAAATAAATGTTAAAAAATTTTTAAAAAAAGAGTTAGCAGTCTTTAGTAATGAAAAATTGAGAGAAAACAATTTTGTGATACATGTGAATCTTTTCATCTAAAATATAATACTCATTGCTGTTAGTACATGTTATCTATTCTGCACTTTGTTGAAACTCAACGTTCAATGCTTTTTAGATTTTTAAAAGAAACAAAAATGAAATATACTTACTTTTGGGATTAGTAAAAACAGTATTGAACACAGTATATGACAAATTATGATTCTTACTGGATACTATCAAAGGTCCAAATACCCTGCTTTCTCTAGATGAAGAATGAATAAAGACTTCTTTCCTAATTTTCAGTGATTTAAGTACACTAGATATTTTTATGGCCCTCAGTATTGTGTAGGATATTTTTTATAGTTGGATTTCCACTCTAAAAAAATTCTAGGTAAATGATTTTGATCGAGACTGTCTAAAAATAAAAATCTGCCATGGTTACCATAGGCTTATCATTTTTCCTATTGACCACAGCCCTCATTCTGTGCACAGAATTCTTGTTATTGTCTCTCAGTCTCCATTGCTTTTTGCATTGGACTTTTAAACAAAATATATAGTAGAGATGATTACAGGATATGTATATATCCATTGTGATTGCTGTAGGTTTTTTGTTGTTGTTGTGTTTTGTTTTTTTGTCTTAGTAATACAAAGGTAGCCTTGAGGATTGAATACCATATGTGCAAAGGTGAAACTAACAAGTCTTCATACACTCCCTATGTGGTTATCAGTTCATTACATAAATAAATTTCCTGCTTTGCAGATACTTAAAATGTGCAGTAAGGATTTCTTAGGAACATCTTTTATTACTCAGCTCCAAGCAGCACACTACTAAATTTTGCCTTGAATAAACAAAACAAAACAAAACAAAACAAAATAAAACAAAACTTGGCCTTTACTTAAAGGTAGTGATTAATATGGGTATCACTTATGTAACCAGGTATGTTCTCATCTTTTTAGGTACATGTTGATATCAGGATTAGCAGATGACTTCATTGACCCTATTATAAATCTGTTTTGGTAGAAACAAGTATATTTGTAAGCAAAATTTTATTCCCAGCCTGGTTTCTTATCCTGTGTGATAACCATCTGAAATAACTCATGCACAGTCAAGGGTAACCTGAAGAAATGAATTGAGATTACATTTGTGTTATACTCCTCTGTGAGCTGTTCAGTTTTATTACTCTATGTAGTTGTCAGCTGTGGTGTTCTTCTGAACTGTAGTTGTGGTCAAAAAGATCAACCAACAAAGATACGAAAAACTTGGACAAACCACTCAGGTAATTTTTCAATTAAGAAGAATAAGATCCCCAAATCCCATTTTAATTGAGAAACTGCCAGAGTAAGTAAAATCTTCCCCCTTGTCCCATCAAAAACCCAGGGTAAGTGAGAAAATATTAATGAGGTGTTAGTAAGAAGAGTGGTGCTATAAAAACAACAAAACTAGGTGAAACAAAGATAGAAATGCACAATCAGTATTATCCTGTACTTAATTTAAACCAGTAATGTAATGATTCTGTAGTAATACTAAGGCATCTAACTCCACAGACTGGGAGATCCACTATCATCAATTTGACAGGTAAAGCAGTTGTAGGTATCTTCTTAATTTTGGCTCTATTAATGTGTATAGTTTATTTTACTATGAAATAGAATTTTTCCTATTGTTTTTGTATAAAAAGTGACAACAACAGTTTCAGTGCTAGTCTTAACATGATTGTATTATAATCATCAAGGTTTTAAAAAAAATTGTCTCAAAGGTTAATCTTGGTGATCATCACATTATACTTACTCTTATTCTTATCAGTTATATTTAGTGGCAGATTGCAAGCTTTCCTTATTATCTTGTTAAATCAAGAGGTGAAAGCCTTTCAAGGCTTCTCTTTTTAAACATCTTTTATTAATGCTAATATGCCAGATGGGAGAAATTAAAATGGTTCTGTTCTTCATGCTGCCACTACCCACAATTTTACCACATCATTTGCTGGTTAAGGAAGCATACAAAAATGATAGGTAGAGCACACAGTTGTAAAAGTTCAGAAATGATGGAATTTCTTGTCGCAGAAAAACCTTTCTTCATCTGACAAGAAAAAATGCCATCATTCTCTGAACATACCTAAGGAACATTGATAAAGATGGGATTAATATAGTTGGAACTCATATACAGTGTAATATTTCTCAGTTACTCATGTTTGTTTCACTCTTAGATTGCAGCCAAATACTAGCAAAATGATTATACAAGAACGGTCCCTCTTGGTTCATTGGGTTAATTGTCCAGAGCAGATAGTTCATTTAAATGTTGCTTCTTTCTCATTTCCTCATCCTTTGGGAAATCAGTGGCCCCAGTGAATGCCCACTTACTCTTCTTACAGGTCTTTGGAAATATGTACAAAATGTTTCAGCAGGTTAGACCCATCTATCTAGGAGAATATTTTCAAATCTTCAAACTTCCCATAGACAATCTCGGATAAGCTTTGGACTCTGAGCAAGTCAGAGTCTCAATGGTTATTCCATTCGATCTTTTAAGACTTGAGAAGCAATACTGAGATGTGCATGAAAAGTGGTTTTATTATAAGGATAAGCTTGTAGTGACTCTAACTTTTGCTTAAGTCATTTGAAACTTAGGTTTATAGTATTTAATAATAATTGAATGTAATTTGAAACTAGTTAGTTTCTGCTCACCCTGTAATTGATTAGGCCTTTCTGGTTGAGAACTCTGGGTCCAGGAAATGTCCAATGCTGTTCTGTTCTTTATGAGGAAAAATTGCTTTTAGTGGAATCCCCAGTATGAATTGAAAGTGAGTACAGTATTTTCCTTTCATTCTACTCTTACATCAGTAAGGGCTCCCTGTTTTTTTCTCTCCTGACTCTGATTTGACTGCATCTCTTCCCAAGAATGTTTCCCACAGTCCAGATTTGTCCAAAGATCAAAGAGTGAATGCTAAGAATTAATGGCTACATATGGTTGATATATTTTTAAATTGTATTAGACTTTACTTGCCTGACATAGCTTAGATCTGTAGCAGAAAAGTAGATGAAAGTCAGTGTTGATTGTTGGAAAAAGAATAATAGGAAGCTCAAAAGCACAATGAAACTAGCATCAAAATATTTATGTTCAAGACCAGGATCTTAAATTTTATTAGTGTTCCATCTCTGGTGATTCACTTAATTTCTCTGAGCTTCTCTTTCCTTGCTGGGAGTCATTCAGTCGTATAGCCTTGCATCCATTGACACTATATATATATATATATATATATATATATATATGATGTCCTCATTTTATTTTCTTCAAAGAATTGTTGCTTTTGATATGGGAACCACATGAAATGTAAAGTACGCATCAAATAAATGATCATCACATTGTTTCTGTAGCTTACTCGGCAAAGAAACATAGAAACAATTTTAATAGCTCCTCTGAGTAGACTTTGCCTTTGTAATGACTTCCCTACATTTAGTTAATTTTAAAGTACCAGTGGTATGTTTATGTAGGTATACACCTAGAAGGATAACCAGGAAGTTATTTCAATCTATAAAGAAGAGAGTGTGTTTAGAATTCAGTTTTTCATCTAATTCTGCTGCACATTCATATCTGACGAAAAAACAAAAACAACTATCACCACAAACATGGACGATGGCAACAACAACAGCAACACAACAAAACACTATTTCTTGCCAGCAGCTAGGAAGAGTTATTTCCATTTTTCCGTATGTACAGGTCTTTCAGACTACATATGGAATCTAATGAATATGGAAATCGCTTACCATTAATATAATTAAATGTTAAAATAATATTGACCTATGTATAACTGTAAAAAATTTAAGACTACAATGTTAGGACTTCTCTATTTAAGATATATCTGCATTTAACAAATTGTTCTTAGCAATTTGTATTTTCATAAAAACAACATACAGTGTTGTTCAACTTCTGCCCCTGTAATTTTCAGGCTGTTTGCCCATTGCCACAGTCTGCTAAACCTCTATTCCTTTTTAACAATTTCGGAGGAAGAAATCCACACAAAGAACCATCATAAGACAGAGCTGTGTAAGGCAGAGACTAAAGGTGGGAGAGACACCATGATGTTAGGGCAGCTGACTTCATTTTTAAGTAGGAAAAAGGCAGCACTCAGACACCAGACCAGATCAGAAGCACATGGTCAATAAGAGCAGAGCAGCAGACCCTGGAACTGATAGCAAAGTAGGAGTGTCCCAGATGTCAAACAGCTCTATTTTTTGGTCCACTTGTTTCTTGTTTGTTTGTTTGTTTGTTTGTTTGTTTTAAATCCATTAGAGTTATAAAAATTGCCTAAAAAGGAATTATATTTCACTTTCTGCAATTCATTTGAAAAACAGCAAAATAATATATTTACTCCATAAAAATTGTATTAGTTGGCATTCACTAGTGCCAGCTCTGGTCTGCTAGCTATCCCAATCATATTCCATGCCTCTTCATGTTTTTATTTTAGGTGAATTCCAGAATCTGCATGGAGAAAATATGCTCAAAGATTTCTCTCACAAACATGATTTTTTTTCATATTGTTATAAAAAAGGAGAATAAAGATACATAAAAGACTACTCCATGTTTGGACTGGCTGGCAAAATTATTAAACCCAACATATATAGAAAAGTTGACTTTTAAGAGGAAATTTTGGCCCATAATAGCTGAATGTATTATGAAGTCTGGCTTGATATAAGACTACAGGGACATTAATGCAAAACTTCCTTATTTATTAGGACACTGTCAGGGAAATTGGATTAAAAACTAAAATGGGGGAATTTGACTGATAGATTGTTGTCCCATGAAAGCCTTGACCAAAAAGACCTTCATCTTATCCATAGAGAAGGTTCATTCAACCATTATATCGAGGGCCTGCCAGACACTATCCAAAGTGAGGTGTTTTCTTTCTGTTCTTATTTTGCCCAAGTACATTCATCTTCGGTACAGTTTGGCAACCGGGAATTTGTCATTGTCAAGGAAAATATTCAGTATAAGGAGTCTGTGCAGTACGACTCTGTTTAGATCTAGGAACATACAACTCCATGCAGATAACCTAACACCAGATTAGAAAGCTTGTCAGAACTCCTTACTTCTTACTTTTTTGAGTCTGGAAGGTTTAACACATTTCCTTTAGTAAAGAATGAACTGTACAGATTATGGAAATGTCATAATGAGCATTTATAATAGCACTGTACACATAGCTCCTTAGATAATATTTTCACTGTGGTCAATTAAGTTCTTCCAGCATATGCATTCTTATCCCTGTGTGCTGACAAAGAAACTGGGTTCCAAGACCCTCAGGGAGAGAAAATTAGATTCTCAAAACTGGAGGTAGTAAAGGATGGACCTAGGACTGAAAGTCAGAAATTCTGATTCAGAGTTCTGTACTCAGTGTTTCCCATACTGCTGCCTTCCTTCCCAATGCAATAAAGGCAAAGAAACTGAGTTCATAAATGAATATTCTCAAGATTAACTTATGTGATCTAGAAGCAGAAAATATAGTATAGGTCTTAGAAAACTCTGGCCATATTTTCAAGATCTAAAAATTGAATTGGCCTAGATATACTTCGGTACATATGGATATGTTCTGAGACCCCTTTGGAAACTTTGATCGCGAGGGCAGGAAACACCCCACTTTTGTTTCAGATTCTTAGCTGGTTGTGATAAGTTTTGTGCCACAAACACATTAAGTTGACAGACATATGATAAATATGGTTCACATTACTATAAATTAAAAATGAGTACCACTTAAAAGTAAATATGCTAATATAAAAATAAGATTGCTTTTATATATTTAAATAATTTATTCATTGATTATTATCATTCAGTTTTATAACTGAAGAAACTGATATTAATGAAGGCACTGAGTTGTTGAATAGGAAGCCTTTTGTCAGTCTGGGTTTAAAACTGCACTTGTCCATTCTTGTGTTGTCTAAGGAGCAACTTTAGCTTTGTACATGTTCTTCCAAAGCAAAAGGTGAAATCAAAGGTTAGCACAATCTCCTTGTTAAATAAGGACAAGGAAGGTTATTTCATGTATATTTTAAATTCAGTTTTTCTGAGTGACCTTGTCTCATTGCAAAATGGAAGACTGAAATACATGCGCAGTACATAGAATTGAAACCCTTTCATACCATGTCCTGTTTATGTTTCAAGTATTAAATATATGGGTAATTTCAAATGAGGCACCATATAAACTTATTTTTTCAAATGCCCTCACTACAGAATGGCTGTTATGGTAAGGACCCACCCAGTCAAACAAGTGTTGTTTAGAGGTTAGACTTCTGGCTGTGACAGTATATGGGATTTAGCTTGCTACAAGTTAAAAAAAAAACACATCTTAATTAAGATAAAAATAGTAAATTGCCTAAATATTGAACACATGTATGAGAATAAAATAAATAAATGACTAATACATGGTTTTAAAATCTGGATAAATGTTTAAAATGTTTCTTCAATTAAAGCCTGCAAAAGATATAACCTATAAATACAACTTTTGGAACTGGCTTTATTTTTTGTTACTATGAATATGGTGTATTTGATGTGCTGCTAATAGTTTCTTCTGCCAACTACATTCATTTGATGAACCATATCCAGGTTTTTAAATGGTGGGCAGCAGAGTAGATGCTGTTCACCCCACTGCTGGGTGGGGGTTGCAGGGTAGGAAGGAGGCTGTCTTGCATTCCCACCCCCCTTTTCCCCTTTCCTTCCTCCTGTCTCCTCTCCTTACCTACTTTCTTCCTCCTTTTGTTCTAAAATCATTTATTGAACCTTTACCATGATTTAAGTACTTTGCCAGAACCTGGTGATAAATGATAAAATAACCACAGTGCTGCTTTTCTGACAGTGAAGAAATCAAACTGGTGAACTGGCAATTACAATTCAATGGAGTAGATTCTCTAATCAGGAAGTTAAGGGGTGCTGTGGTGTCCCCTGTCCAGTACCTTGAAGGAAGGAGAAAACCTCTTGGAAGAAATTACATGTAAATGGAGGGCTAATTTATCATTCTTCCCTCTTCTTTAAGAATTTCTTACTTCTGCGAAATTAAGAAGGCACTCAAATCTTCTCCACCTTCAGTTGTATTTTCCTTGTATCCCTACACCTGCCTTGGGCTCTAGCTCATGTTCACAATCAGCTGCCTTCCCTAATCTCAATTCTTGTTTTCCAGTTGTATTTATTTTACCCCATTTGTGTGTAGTTTATTGCTTCCTTGCATTTCTGCAGATAGAGGGCAAGGATTGATTCTTATTTTCCTTTTTGGTCCTCCACTTACAAACTCTGCTCCTCATAACCCAGAGTGTATCATTGTTTCTAGCACAGAAGTCTCTGATGGAACTAAAATGATTTATGGGTTTTTTAAATTCATTCACTCAAAGAATTGATTAATTATCTACCATGTGCAGGAAAAGGAGAACAGAAGTGAACATCCATAATGAATAAACACATTTAGTAGAGAAGATCAGACATATTCCCACATAGGTTCAGTTGAAAGAATTAGTTTATAATAATTCGTTCTTCTGTTCAACAGCTGTTTATTGAATGCCTACCATGTGCCACTCCCCATTGTTATAGAGCTAACATTCTAATTGGGAGATATTGACAAGTAAGCAGATAAATGAATATGATGGTTTCAGGTAGTGATAAAAGTGCTAGTAAAAAATTAAAAAATGTAATATGGTAGAAGATGTGTCAAAGAATTATGAGATATTGAGGCATCAGGGAAGCCCTTTATAAATAGGTACCATTTGAAGTGGGATCGGAATGGTGAGGAGGATCAGCTGTGGGAAGATCAGTCACAAGGGAATTCAGGTGGAGGTGACGGCATGTTCAAGGAATGCATTTGACCTGTTTGAGGAAAGTAAAGAAGTGTAGTGAGGCTGATGACCTCACTAGTGAGTCTAGTCTAGGGAAGGAGTGGTTTTAGAGTAAAGGTGGAGAAGAAGGAATGGGTCAAATCATTATAACATCTTATAGGTCATGATAAGGATGCTGAGTTTATTTTATTTTAATTTAATTTGTTTTTATTTTTAAAAAATTTTTGATGTTTATTTTTGAGAGAGAGAGACAGAGACAGAGTGTGAACAGGGGTGGGGCGGAGAGAGAGGGAGACACTGAATCCGAAGCAGGCT
Organism: Panthera leo; assembly: GCF_018350215.1. Taxonomy (NCBI): domain Eukaryota; kingdom Metazoa; phylum Chordata; class Mammalia; order Carnivora; family Felidae; genus Panthera; species Panthera leo. Next base: position 151,501,240 of record NC_056679.1, read on the forward strand.
CCAGGCTCAGAGCTGTCAGCACAGAGCTGGACACAGGGCCCGACCCCACAAACTAGGAGATAACGACCTGAGCTGAAATTGTATGCTTAACCGACTGAGCCACCCCAGGCACCCCTTAGGTTTTATTTTAAATGCAATGAGAAATCACTGAAGAACTTTAAATATGTGAGCATCATGATCTGCTTGGCACATTAAGAAGGAAACTTCAAGTATTATATGAAGAATGAATTTTAGAAAGAGGAAGATAGAGGCAGGGAGCCCTAGTTGGCAGCTATTACAGTGGTCCATGGAAAAGATAATGGTGCTTTAAATAGGAGAGGTGGTAGAGGAAACAGAAGTGGAAGAATTGGAGACATTCTGTGGAGGTACATTTAGCAGGACTTCCTGATGGTTGAGTACCAAAAGGAAAATAATGGATGAATTCATCAGTGACTCTTTGTGTCATGAGGATTCAAAATAGGAGGGAGCTATGAACCTTGGGGTGTGAAGGAAAAATTGGATTCTCAACCATACACTAGTTGACAGTATGAATCCTTAGAGATCTAGGGTAAGACATTTCACTGCTTCAATGCACCGAAGAGGAAGTATATATTTACCCTCAATATGGTTATGGAAGATAATAAGGGTCTTTGCTTTTGTCTAGAATTGTATCAACTCAGTGCTATAAGATTTAACTCATATGTGTTAAAAACTTATTAAGTGTAATTTGTGTCATAAAGTAGATCTTTCAAAACATAGATCCCTTGGTGGAGAATATTTAAAGGAGGAAATCCTTGGTGGCAAAAAATTTAGAACACTACCACTTAGATTTTGGAGATTTTTATCAATTAGCTAAGCCACCTCTTTTCTTTCCTTCTCATCTGATTTAATTACCAGTTGTTTTTCTCCACTCTGTTAATTTTTGTCTAAAGTAGCAAGGAATTCCAGTGACTAAATTACTCACGTGTGGGTTCGGGAAGTTAAGAAAATAGCTTTTATAAAATAATATTTTATTATCCACATTCCAGTTTCCTATATTTTCAACAATTAAAGTTTCCTTCAAAAAATTTGACCTTTTAATGGAGAAGCAATATGATTTTATGGAATATAATTGAAATATATGTTTTCTTCCATCAAAATTAGTATACCAGCTTTGCTCACTGTATGTGAATTTATGTATGTGTGTATATTTTTATATATATTTCCAATGGGATGAAAATTAATAGGGGATTGAATAGAACAACACAGTGGTCTGAGGTGGTAATGAAGATTCTGACACTGAATTCTAGTGCATTGGCAACTCTGTCATCAATTTACTATTTGATCCTATTCGAGTCACTGGGATTCTCTTTCTTCAATTTCACACTTGCAAAATGGTGCAGCAAAGAAGTCCTAATGAAATACGACAAATAATAGATCACACAAAAAAGAAAAAAAGAAAATGAACAACTTGAAATGCTAAATTAGGACTTTATATTAAAGATTAAGAAGTGGAATTGGTACAGAGGCTTGTATTTTCTTTTAACATATTTCTCAATCACTGTATTGATTTTTAATCATTTGTTTTACATTTGTTGGCTACTTACTATGTACCAGGCACTCACGGCATGAAAATTACTATTTTACTAAATTCTCTTTTTTATCTAAAGAATGTTAGTTTTGCTAAAGGAATTCTTTTTATTACTAAAATGGAATGTTTTTATCCACATCCATTGACTTGTTATTTGGTCTTGTTGGTCATCTGCTGCTATGATATTCTCTTATGTACTATTTGAGTGATTCCAGAAATTTATAGGTCTTGGTCAATAGTTTTGGAATTTCTCTCCAGCCAAAAAAGATAACTTTTATCATTCTAAAAATAGAAGCAAAGAAGTCATTATTAATATATATGTGATGCTAGAATACAGGTAGCCATTGTTGCCTTTGAAGTAGATTTCTTTCTGTACATGGAAAAGACTATTTTTCTAATGTTGGGCACTGTTCTTGTTGGAAATGTTGGATTTTCTTGTTTGTTTATTTGAGAATAAAGAGCACATGTTTGTGCAAACTATTCTTCAAATGCAGTGATCTTATGGTTGTATTTAAGGATCTTATTTAGAAAGCCTCCAGCTTAATATTCAATTTTATTTGGATTATTGGCATTCCTTTTAACACATACTTCTGCCATGAAGTATACTTCATTCAATGTGACATGGGAAATATAAACTATAAAGGCAAGTTGTTTTTCAAAGAACTTGTTCATGAGGAAGCACCGGCTTAGTAGATGATGGCCTTGGTCTAGTACTGAATTCAGAGAGAAATCTGGATCCCATCAATTCAGGGCACAGTGTCCTGGAGAATAAAATGGCTACCTCACAGAAGGACTTTCATCTTTAATGTTTATTTAGTTTTGAGAGAGAAAGAGACAGAGTGTGAGTGGGGGAGGGGCAGAGAGAGAGGGAGACAAAGAATCTGAAGCAGGTTCCAGGCTCTGAGCTGTCAGCACAGAACCTGACCCGCGCTCCAACTCATGAACCGTGAGATCATGGTCCGAGCCAACGTCAGACGCTTAACTGACTGAGTGCCCCAAGATTTTCCTCTTGAGACTGACTCTTCTCTTGATGCAAAAACATACCCAACATCTTGCACTTATGTGGTGCTTTAGTTTTTATAAGCAATTTTTTTTATTCCACAAGCATGTACTGTGATCCTACAATAATTGGGATATAAAGGGGAAAAAAAGACACAGTACCTGCATTAGAAGAATGTGCAATGTAAGGGGGGAGATATGTAAGGATAACATATAATGACACATGATAAATTCTACCTAATAATTTTGTCTAGGAAATATGAAGAAGAAAGATGAGAAGGCTACTAATTTTGTCCTATTTTTGCTGCCCTGTAATTTTTCGAGATAAGAAGAGGAGACATTGCTATCTGCATCTGATCATTGAGGAAACAGCCTCTCTGTTGGGTGAAGGTCCTTGCCTGGGGTCACACTGCTGCCTGTTGGCATAGCTGGCATCTCTGATTCCTCAGCTGGTGCTCCTTGCACTCTGCAGTAGGGACCCAAACCACAGTCTACTATCCTGGCTCAGAATTGCTCTGCTTCCATAACTGATACTTAGTTAATGCAAAGATGATGTTAGTTAACAAAAGTTGGCCTGTTATAAGCTTTCTCTGATGTGAATTCAAATCACATTTTGTAGAGTACATTTCATTTGGTCTCTAAATAAGGCATCACTGGGTTTTTGCATTTTTATTAAGAAGGGACTTTGGTTTTCTGCATAGGAATTTAATGGGATTTTATTCATATTTAAATAGTTCAATGATTATATTTGCTCTTATCATAAAGGAAAATTTGAGGCATGTGGCTTTTTGGCCAAAAACAGAACAATAAAAAAAAAAACCCAACTCTGTTCAATCAAACCATAGTTGGATTCAGTACAGAAATAAGATAACTGGAAAGTCTAGTTTTTCTCCTTCTCTAGAGAAAACGCAGAAATATTTTCATCATTTTCTAATGTTCATAATAGTTCTTGTTGCCTCAAAAAGTTGAAAATGTGTTTTCTCATTTAGTATTCTTTTTTTTTAATTTTTTTTAACGTTTATTTATTTTTGAGACAGAGAGAGACAGAGCATGAATGGGGGGATGGTCAGAGAGAGAGGGAGACACAGAATCGGAAGCAGGCTGCAGGCTCCAGGCTCCGAGCTGTCAGCACAGAGCCCGACGTAGGGCTCGAACTCGTGAACTACGAGATCATGACCTGAGCTGAAGTTGGACACTTAACCGACTGAGCCACCCAGGCGCCCCATTATTTAGTATTCTTAAAAGAACACTTTGGATTAGGTTCTACCCTTGAAAGACCAGACTGAGTATGAAAGAACATAAAGTACACGATGATAACTATTGTAAGGACCATGTTGGAAACCTCGTGGGTACTGGAGGCCCATAACAATCCACATTATGAAGAATATTTATTTCTAGGCTACTCTCTGACCAACTTTGAGAGTGAGAAAAGGAAGCTAATTGTTTTAGTCTTTTCTGTATTGATTATGTTGGAAGTCTAATGGAATCAGATAGACATATACATAAGGTGCTGAACCACTAGGATAATGCAGTTGGACTTGTTGCAAACACCGCTATAATTAAGAATTTGTTAATGCTTGTATAATAAACCTCTATTATCAAGGACTTTTTTCTTTCAATATATGAAATTTATTGTCAAATTGGTTTCCATACAACACCCAGTGCTCATCCCAAAAGGTGCCCTCCTCAATACCCATCACCCACCCTCCCTTCCCTCCCACCCCCCATCAACCCTCAGTTTGTTCTCAGTTTTTAACAGTCTCCTATGCTTTGGCTCTCTCCCACTCTAACCTCTTTTTTTTTTTTTTTCCTTCCCCTCCCCCATGGGTTTCTGTTAAGTTTCTCAGGATCCACATAAGAGTGAAACCATATGGTATCTGTCTTTCTCTGTATGGCTTATTTCACTTAGCATCACCCTCTCCAGTTCCATCCACGTTGCTACAAAAGGCCATATTTCATTCTTTCTCATTGCCACGTAGTACTCCATTGTGTATATAAACCACAATTTCTTTATCCATTCATCAGTTGATGGACATTATCAAGGACTTTTAACTAAGCATTAAAAATTCACTTTCAGCTGCAACTTGCCATTCATGGTCTCAGCTAGAAAGCAATGTTCTTTTTACAAATTTTCTAAAAAAAAAAGTCTTCCTCTGTAAAGCTTTGTACTTATTTTTCTTTCATAAAAAGTATGGGTCTTCTAAATGGAAATTTCTTGATATATAAGTAAAAGAGGAAGCACTTCATTTCTACATCTCATGTCCTTTCTCTTCAGGTAGAACACTTCTTTTGAAAAGTATATTTGCATTATTTTTTTGATTAAAAGAGGAACCTAGGCTTCTTTTAAGAGTTTAAATAGAAAGGACACAGGAAGAAAATATTAGAAACTTGCTCCTTTCTTAACCTCACCTGCCTAGTAACTACTATTGTTATATGTTCTCCTATATATTTCCTTGTGTTTATACCAACACCTACACCTTTTTTTTTTCCCCACCACATTTTAAAAAGTCAAATTTGGCTTATTTCTTATAAATACTATCCCTGTAGTGAAGCCAGATATTTTTTTGTGCCAAGACCAATAGAAGGGCCAAGCAGTTTTCATCCTTCTAACCTTTCCTTTGATAAATTACATGTACATACATTATGAATTTAGAGTTGTTAAGTAATAAAACTAATAGCCTGATATCTTGAATTATTTGCCCTTAAATAACTTCTGTCAAATCTGTTCACACACCAGCTTCTTTATGTGTTGGCAGAAGAGTTCCTGAGGGCTGTGTGTGGTCTGTGATGGATACTCAGCAACCTTACCAGCAACAGACTGATTCTGAATGCTCCATTCTCATTCAGAGAAAAATAGCTGATCCTCACTACCCGTCCCTCACTTTAGTGGTTTCTACTGAACCCTGTGTCCCCAGAGTATCAGTTATCGAATGGTTTGATCACAAGATGAAAATATTTTCTGGGTTCTCCTCTCTACTTTTTGTGTGAAGAAGGGGATATTGCAGTACCAAATTGAGCACAGCTAGAAAAAAGTCTGTTTGAAGAAGAAATATGTTTGATAAGTACATCATTTCAGAATTTTCAGTGTTTAATTTAGTGATGCTAGAGCAAGTGGTAAGAGAAATAATAATATTGATCTCAACAAATGTAATTGCTTTGATGATCTTTATGATTCATTAATCTTTGATAGTTAATTTTTTGTGTTTTGCTGCAGGACAAATGTTTTCTTCTCATTCCTACACATCAACATTAAAATATGTGTAAATAGTTTCACATATTCATAATTCTTACAAGGAAAGAGATGCAATAATATATCAAAATTCTCAAGCTTAGGAAAAACATTTAAGAAATTAGTATGTTGGGTACCATATTAAAGTCTCAGTGGATCACTTCCTTCCTTTCCTTTTGGATTCTAGTTAATCTAGAATAGGTAGAAAAATCCGGAAGAGGAAATTGTTTGGAGACAGTCTGGCTGAAATGGCTACCAAATGATCATCAAGTTTTACTGAAGTCGTTTATTTAGTTAGGACAATGCCAGTATCTTCCTGACCACCCTATTCCTCATTTGCCTTTTCCTGATACTCGTGTGTACTGAGTAGATGAGAACCTCTATTTTCACCCTTCTTGGATCATCTTAGAAATTTTCACCTTTACTAAAAAGCCAGGCTTTGGGGCCTAAACAACTTGGCTGGGGTTTGGATATATTTGGAGTTAGCACTAATAATTTACATCAGTAAATGACTGGTAAGTATCTGTTTCTGTGACCTGTATCGAACTTTGATGGCCTGAAAGAGTAAAAGCTTTTTTCAACATACTCAATGTGCAACTGAGATGAATACCAAACAGAACTTTTCAAGATGCAGTGTTTTGGGGAATTACTAGGATGGGGCTGTCTTTATTCTTACAGGGTTGATGAACATACATTTTACTGAGGTGTCTTACCTACGTGCTGCATATCAACTAAAATCTGTAGTCATTGGTTAGATGCTCTATTAAAAGACTTAATTTAATATAGAGGCTTAATTTAATAATAGAGGATTAATTTAAATATATTTGAATGTTTATAATATTGGTGGTTGAGCTACAGAAGCTTGAGAGTCTGAGCAGTTCATAGGTTTAAATAATACTTCCTTGTGATCAAATGTTAGTTGAATATAGATACAACTGATGAAGATGGTATGATAATGGGCATCAGAATAAATAATTCTACCCAGAATTACCAGGCCCTCTTTCTTTGAGATATATATTGTTCTATAGAGACACCTTTTAAATCCTTCAACATATGCAAATTTGTGTATAGACTAACCTTCTATTGACAAGTTTTAACAATAAATTAAATATAATGAAATTATATGCATCTTTCTTACTTTGTAGATGAGAACATATTGAAAGAGTGTTATCAAGACAGTGCTTTTCACATACATTCATTAGTAATTCAAAGATTTAGTAGCTGATGGTGATGTTAGTGTAATTAGCAGGAAAAAAAATGGAAGAAATGCATGTTGCTATAGCAATATGTTCATCATGAATGATCTACAGCATAAACACCCAGATTAATTTACAAGATGCCAGGTAGAAAGCTGCATGGCTGACTAGGCTACTCTCAGATGCCACAGTATTTGTTTTTATTAAGTATAAACATTACAGTGGAGCTTTCAAGGTATGTGTGCTTGTCACTGTCAATCACACAGGGGTTGCATTCCCAAAGAGTTTTCAATTCACTTTAAATTTTTAACAGATGAAAAGAAACATTTTTTTTCAGAGAATTAAAAAAGTATATACCAGCAGAGATGACATTTTGACACTGAAACTAGCTTAACAATCTCCTTGTTCATGGGCAGATTGTGTTTCTGTTTTATCTGCACACTTGCTTTTTAATACCAGAGGTTTGGGGGTTTTAATGTGCAAGCAGTTTTAAAAATACCAAAATTGGAAGCCTTGGTGTCAGGAAACCTCTTAAGAAAGCACTTGTGGATATCACCATAAGCTGGGTGACATTTTAGCCCACCATAGTTTAGGTTATTACTAGAAACTCAAGGCAAAAAAGGCATCCTTACCTCATTGGGCAAGGAAATGTGATATGTGAGTATATATATAGGTGTGTGTTTATGAGCAAGTCTGAAAGATGTAGTTGCCAACTGCATGCTTGTTGTTGATGGTATTTTGAGACCTGGAGCCAGACACATGGGATTGTACTAGGGACTCATTTCTCAGCTTGGCCAGCAGAGTGGTTCTGCAGCCTTGGCACAAACATAAAGTTTGCTCTTGATCTGGCTTTCTCATTCTTCATTACCTGAATAGGCCAACTTCAGAGTTGGGCAAAAGTTAGAAGGTGCTAGAATGGGGTGGATTGGTTAAGAGAAAGGCTCAGGGAGAGTGAAGCTACTAGAGGTAGTGAGGCTTGGATGATCTTATCTGTATTCTCTTACCATTGACACTTAAAGCTCACAGGATAATTAGAGGCTATATATGACCTGTGTGGATGGTGTCAATTGACAGGATTTTTACCCATTTATTCAGCATGAAAAGTAACAGGAAAAGCTGTGATGTGGTGGCCATTGTATTTTACTCAAAATATTGTATGGGAAGACTCAAACATTGGAGATGGCTTGTTCTAGTGGGACAAGGATTGTGTGGTATCCACTTGGCACCAAAGTTAAGTAATCATAGGCTTCTAGACCACCTGATCTAAGTAAGACAAAGTCATTGTCCTTGAGCAGCATACTCCTAACTTGTAGGATCTCTAGTACAGAATTCTTGATAGGGTGCCAGTGTATTGAGGACAGGACCTTCAGGGACATCAGGGAGAGTAGGAGAGTTGTGGTTGTGTTTTTTTCCTCCAGTCTAGAGAAGGATTAGATTTCTGGGACTAACTCCCAGCATCTGGTTAAACCATGTATGTTATGAGATTTGGTCAACAGAATTCTTAGACTTTAAGCCAGGCCTGGTTTTCACCAATACTATCCCTTTGGGATTTAGCCTGGAGGCTAGAGGTTGCCAAACCCAAGTTTGGACCCTGCATTACTTAGGCTAGATAGACAGACTCTGTGTGGAGGAAGTGAATAATCAACATTGTGCCCTTTGGGGTTCCAACAAGGAAAACAATAAACTTGCATCAGTCATGGTTCCTATAAAGGATGGGTTGCTTCAGGCAAATAAAGGCTGTTGTAGGCAGTCAGCCTCTAAAGAGAAGTAACTTTCTTTTCTTGCCCCACCCTGTTTGGGAGTCAAATGCTGGCCACCAGTGAAGTTGGTGCTAATATAATCAGGATGTTTTGCTTTAACTTCTGGTGTGGCTTTTTGTCTGGATTGAGGAGGAAGAAAGGATTTTTTTTTTTTTAAATGCTACATTCCCAAGTTGTTTATATGGGTTTATGTGTCTTTTATTTTTCCCAATACAAATTTTGCATGGGTAAAACTGGTTAGGTATTTAGACTTTTTATAATATTACTTATGGTATACAGTACAGTTCTGTTTTGCTTGGCTCAGCACAATTTTCTTAAAAACAAACAAACAATAAGAATAGGGGAGAAGTGGTACCAGGATTTTTCTGCAATTTGTGCTTTTTAAAAAAATTGCTACCCACCCTTGGTATTTAGATTCCATTTACTCTGTTTTACTCTCTTTTTTCTATATGATTTATTTACTGTTAATGTTTATTGTCTGTACTTCCTCAAAAGTGTGTATGCCCCCTTCACTTTTTCTAAGTGCTAAGAATTATATATAACATATAGCTCTCAATAAATACTCCCAATAAATAAATACATGTAAATGAAGATTCTATTTGGATATTTTGTTTGGTGGGACATTTCCCTAGGCTAAAGTCTGATTTTTTTTTTTCTTATTTGGCTTCCTTCAGCTAGCAGGTATGGAAAAGGAAATACTATTTTATACATTTTTAATTCTTTAAGGAAGTTTTACTTCAATAAGCCTTATATTTTGAATAATATCCCACTTCTGTGTTATTTTATCTGAAAATTAATAGACAGCCAACATGGAGTATGTATAATTACCTAGCATTATTAGTATTTGAAATTGTTATGGATTATAATATTCAGAGGCTTTCTGGTTTTTTTCTAGTACACACTAACTGTAGGAATCACAGAATATTAATGGGAGACCTGCATATTTGTGTGTACCAGTGAGAATATATTGTCTTCCCTTAAATGTTATCAACTAAAAACAATTATTTAATAGTCATCCATAGTTTGTTTCTTTTTGAAAATTATAAAATGGAAATGTTACCAAAGAGAAATAACATCTAAGTTCAAACCATAATAGAGGTCATAACCAGAAATCACAGGGGGAGGGGGATGGGTTAATAAGGTGATGGGGATTAAGGCATGCACTTGTCAGTGATGAGCACAGGGTGATGCATGGAAGTGTTGAAGTAGTATATTATACATCTCAAACCATTGTAACACTTTAACTGAAATTAAAATAAAAACTTAAAAATAAGTAAAAATAATAGGGCAAAATAAAAAAAAATCACAGGATTGTTTTTCAAATTTAAAGACCTTAAGTATTTTGTTTTATTTGATACACAGGGGTATGGGTTCTGCATAAATATATTTAGAAAATGATCAATCATGTCATGCATTTAAAAAATATATATATAATTATTATAATACTTTATGATTTGTGTGCATATGTGACTAAAAATTGTGTTAGTGCCTTGTAGTGTCCTTATATATATGTACTGTATATTCTTAGAGAAGATGAAGCCTAAAAAAAGTCAAATCTTTTTCAGATATTGAAACAGGCACTTACACACCTGTTAATCTTCAAGGAGGTTTAAAAAAACGAACTCATCCACTTGCTTAGTGAAAAATGGGGTATGTATGAAGCTCATGTGTTTCTAAAACCCCAAGCTCTTTCCCTTAGACTGTTGCTTGTCACTTACACTAGGGATTTTTATAATGGAGTAAAAAAAAAAATGCTCTCTATACTACAGGAGTCATACATAACTGAATCTGTGGAATAATAGGGATATGCATGATTAGACTTTATTGTATCTGTTCCTAAGATGTCATAACAATGTAGTGAAGTACAGTCTTCTGGTATGGTCTCGACACAGAATCTGAAGCAGGCTCCAGGCTCTTGAGCTGTCATCACAGAGCCTGCTATAGGGCTCAAACCCACGAACGTGAGATCATGACCTGAACCTGAGTCGGACGTTTAACCAACTGAACCACCCAGGTGCCCCATGAAATGAATCACTTTTTAAAACTACATTCCAGGGGTGCCTGCGTGGCTCAGTCGGTTGAGTGTCTGACTCTTGGTTTCAGCTCAGGTCATGATCTCATGGTTTGTGAGATCAAGCTCCATGCACTATCAGTGCAGAGCTTGCTTGGAATTCTCTCTCCCTCTTTCTCTGCCCATCCCCCACTTGCATTCTCTATAAATAAACAAACAAACTTAAAAAAAAACCTTCTTTCCATTCTTTACACTCTCCGAAATGTGTAGTTTTCATCAAATAACAGAGGAAATATTAAAAGTTTACTTGAACAAGACTTTTGCTACTTGATTTGGTTGAAAACTTAATATTTTGAAAAGTTGACCTATGTTGCCAATTTCCAATGCAAGTTATTTAATTTTAAACCAAATGATAGTTTCTTTATCATAAGCAATGGTAAAATTAGTCTTAGTCTGAAAATTAAGCTAGAATCTTCTTAAGACTTGTGGAGAGGGGCGCCTGGGTGGTTCAGTTGGTTAAGTGTCCGACTTTGGCTCAGGTCAGGATCTCACAGTTTGTGAGCTGGCGCCCCACGTTGGGCTTTGTGCTGACAGCTCAGAGCGGGGAGCCCGCTTCAGTTTCTGTGTCTCCCTCTGTCTCTGCCCCTCCCTGCTCGCACTCTCTCAAAATAAATAAATAAACTTAAAACAAAACAACAAAAAAAGAATTTTGGAGAAAAGGGCTTAGCTGTTGTTTCTGTTAATTATATGTGAAAATAAGAGAAAGCCTGAACCATGAAACAATGGCAGACACTGATATAGAGTCAACGAGGAGCTTCCTGTGACCATTTCATTGAAAACACTCCCTGCTAACTCGATTCCTTGCTGTATCACTCTATCTATAGGCCCAACCCTATCTTTTTCTTCATTATACCTGACACTGTCTGAATATACTTAATTATTTATTTGCGTAGCTCTTTATTATCCATACCATGATTGTAAGCTCCATGAAGGCAGGGGGTTTGTCCTGTTCACTGCTGTATCCCAGGGCCTAGCACAGTACCTAACAAAAATTAGGTACTCTAGAGATCTTTTTGAATAAATAAATCAATCAGTGTGTTCTTCCCCACAATTAGGCACCTTAAGTAGAGTAATAATTTATCTAGCTTTAAGACTTTTCCATTCTTTTAATTAGCCATATAAGATGTTTTTAAAATATTACTATTTTTATGTTATAAAACAAAGATGTTTACTACAGTGTTACTTTGTGTACTGGGCTTCAAGTGTATTTGGGTTTGTTGTATAGTGTCAACCAGTAAATGAAGATCGCAACCACTTTACAGGCCAGGCCCATTGTGTTTATTAGAATCTCTAATCTTTCCTCTTGTTGCATGTGCCATGTATTACTGACTGAATTTTATAGATGATAGTACTGATATCCAGAGATGTTATTAGTAACACATTTAACATACTTAAGTCATATACTTATGTAAATGACAGAACTAGGATTTGATCCATCTGGCTGACCCCCCTATTGAATATCTAAACACCAGTTTACAAAGAACCAAATTAACAACTAGGTTGAGTCTTGTTAACCTATGTATTTCATTAAATGATAGCTTATTGATAAATTGGCATGGAACCATCTTTAAAAATTAACACAGTAGCTAATCTCTGTATTTTTTTTTTTTTTTTTTTTTTTTTTTTCAACGTTTTTTATTTATTTTTGGGACAGAGAGAGACAGAGCATGAACAGGGGAGGGGCAGAGAGAGAGGGAGACACAGAATCGGAAACAGGCTCCAGGCTCCGAGCCATCAGCCCAGAGCCTGACGCGGGGCTCGAACTCACAGACCGCAAGATCGTGACCTGGCTGAAGTCGGACGCTTAACCGACTGCGCCACCCAGGCGCCCCTAATCTCTGTATTTTTACTTGTACTAAATAATAGCAAATTCACATGTATCAGTTTTAAATAGGAATTTTAAACATATTTTGTGTTTTTGTAATGGCAAATTCATTAGTTGATACCTTGTATAGGCATAATTCCAACAGACTTCTGCTAGTTATAAATCTATAAACAATGTAAAATACTGGAAAACTTGTTCACTGTATTAGGAACATACATTAGGGCATTGTTTAAAATAGAGATTGTTAATTGATTTATTCCCAAGTAGTTAGGAATAATAAGAGGAAATATAGATGTTCAAATCATGGAATTCTTTAGCAGATATTCCAAGACATCATATGCTCAAGAAAGACATAATTATAAATCTAAATACCTGTCTTTGCCTACCTCAAGTTGGAGACTGCCAGTTACTGTTACTATAGTTATTCTGCAGGAACAGGGGGGAAACAAAGCAGTTCATTCTTCAAGTCTGGAAATTGCTTGTAAAATCAGTCTTGACCACTTGCTAACATACTAATATGTATAAACAATGATTTTGCTCAGCAGGTTAGTGGCCACTGCAGTTTGTCTCCCACATATATTCTACTCTTGATTCAACTGTGTAGCAGACATCTGTTTTCACTGGAACTGATCTGATTCCCAGCCCCAGAGATGGGACCAGATGAGTCTAAATTAGGACAATTCTGTACCTCTTGATACTGTGATTGCTTCTGGAAACCTTGGCCTAACAGTTAACAAATGACTTCTCACTGCCACAAGTACTGATTTAGGCAAAAGACCTAAGCCAGGCCAATGATAATAAAGCTCGGCTTGTGGAAGATACTATCTCTGTCCCCTGTATGTCACCCAGAAAGTGTGTGGCCCAGGTAGGGATGGCAGCTATCTCCTTGCCATCATGAGGGCTGGCCTAGTTAAAAAGCCCAACAGGTGGAAATCCCAAAGAAGCAAGTCTGCCCTGATGAAAGTTTTTGTAGCTTTTCGAACCTCAGCACACGTTACTTGCATAAAGTGACTTATTACTTTGGCTGTTTTTAGCTGGGTATTCCAAAACTCAAAGCTAAAAGCCTCATAAGACATTACTGAAATTATCTCTGACTCCACTTTCTCCCTCAGCCTTGTCAACTAATCAGGTGTTTAAGCCTTATGATTTTTTTCTGCTCAATAGTTACATGTTCCTACTGGCTTAATTTAGGTCCTTCTGTTTTCCTACTGGCTTGCCAATAGGTCTCTCTTATTCTAATTTACTTAATAATTTAATGTTTCTCAAAGATCCCTACTGCTTCCAGTATAATGCTTAAATTCTTCAGAAGTCATCAGGAAACTTTGGCCTCCTACTTTAAATTCATCCTGAAATCTAACATAAACTGCTCTGGTTATCTGAAAATGTAATACATATTTTCTTTTCTTTGGGTCTTTGCCTTTTTATCTTCTGGAATACTCTAACCCATTGTGATCAAACAACTCAGCTAAAATACCATCTCTTTAGTAAAGAGTTTCCTAATTGCTTTTCTTTTCCTGCATGACTAGTTTCTGGTTCTTCAGTGTTCTCATGGCACTTTATAGATACATTCATCAATACTTTCCACATTGTGTTGTAATGGTTTGTTTATAGTTTGATCTGCTTTCTAGTTTGTGACTCATTGAGGGCTAGGTCTGGATGAAGACATCGTTTTCCTCCCAACTCAGCCTAAGGCTCTACACATAGTACGCATTTAATAAATGTTTGCTGATTATGTGAATAAAGGACTGAATTAGTCTCCATGGTTATTATCTCAAAACATGCTGCTGTCAGAATACACATCCACATGTCTTGTCCCAAAAATGAAAACAATTAAAAAGAGCAAGGTACCAAATGTCTCATATTTTACAGGTTATTCTTCATGGACTTTAAAACAACTATATGCAGTATTATTGCTTTTTAAGATCTCCTAAATTTAGATTCATTTTAAGAATTATAATTTTCATCTTTTTTCCAGAAAAACTTCCTAGTTCAAACTGAAGCAGAGCCAAAAGACAAAAGGAGGTTTAAGCTCTACTTGTCTGTATTTACTTGGCCTAAATTAGTACTGGACTTTTGTTATATGAGGTTTTCATATGATTTGAGGAAAAAAAAAAGTTTTAACCTGCTGCTTTGTTTGAACAGTGATGGCAAAAACTAAAAATAACACAAGACTCCAAATGCGTGTATGGAAATTAAAACACAATTTTGGGCAATTGCTGTAAAAACTTCCACTCTCTTTATACACCTTTAGACTTAGATGGAGCCAGATCTGCCCACAAAGGAGACATTTAACTGATAGGTCCTCTTTATGAAAGGCCTTTTCTAGGGGGCCACGTCTTGGGGGGTTTGGGTAAGGGAAGTGTGTGGTTCTGTCTAAATTTCATCCAGGACTTCTCTCCCCATCTGACCCTGGAAATTGCTGCAATTTTAGCTTCCTGTGGTAGGCAGTAAAAACAAAACAAAACAAAGAAAAGAAAGAAAGAAGGAAAGAAAGAAGGGAAGGAAGGAAGGAAGGAAGGAAGCTAAATCAGAAATGGTAGAAAGACACTCAACCAAGTACAGTTAGTATCTAAACTTCCTGTGCTATAGCTGACTATATATTCATAAGCAACAGAACATACTTGTAACTTGCAACAGGCATCAGCCATGGTAATTCAAACTTCTCTGTGGATCGGCCTTGAAAATTATTTTACTGTTGGAGAGAAATGTTTTTGTATTTCATTTTTAAAAATAAGGGGAAAAAACTACATTTATTTGTAGAACACTGTTCAGAAAACATCTCTCCCAAGGAGATGTCTCAAATTAGGGGTTGTAGAACAACAGTGAATGGGAGGTACAGGGTAAATGAAGCCATTTGAATAGGTTGCCATAAAAAGAAAGGTCACAGTGATTCAGCCAACTAAGTAGGCCCAAACTAAGAATACCACAGAACTGCCTGTTGGACTAAGATGGCTTTGATGGAAAATGACAAATGAGATTGACAGGGCCATCTGAACCCTTGCAGCTGTTGCATTTCATGCATTCTTCTCCAGGATGGCTACTGCATGGATTTAAGAAGCTGTGGACAGTAGTCATTTAAGGAAATGGACACCACAGCAAAATCATCTTAGAATGCAATCTGAAGTAGAGGTTCAGTTTGGCCAGAGTATGCAGATCCTAGCCATTCACCACCTTAGTTAGTCCCTATTCTCTGAACTGGTTTTCCCTAACACCTTTTACTGCTCTGTTCACCCCTTACTTGCATCTAAAGGTAACTTCCTAAATCCAGGTTATTTAAATGTCTTCTGTTAAAAATCCTGTGTTGATAAAAATAATAGATGCTGGAATCAAAATGTTTTAAATCGTGTTCCGCCCTTTTATGGCTTTGTGGGTATGGGGAATTCTCTGAGCTTGTCATTCCTCATCTGTAAAATGGGAATAAAATAATAATGCATAACTTACAAAAATATTATAAGACATACTAGACAATATATGTAGTTGAGTAGGCACACTTTTGAATTCTTAATTATGGCAAGTAATACTTAGTTGGCTTTCAAACTTTGTTTAGCAACTAGACCTTTTTATTCAAAGATAATCTTATATTGTGACATATATATACATATATGTCACATATACATATATATGCATATGCACATATAAATGTATATGTATAGACAAATATACACACATGTACCTATATACACATATATAACACAAGTTATATATAACACAAGTTAAAAGCAGTATATTACTAAACTATGATTATATACAGTGCAGTATATTACTATACTATGTAATTTATAATTTCATATTAAATTATTTTTAAGTCAAGCAATGAGAAAAGTAAGCTTGCTATGATGAAAATGAAAATTGGGTAAAAACAATATTCATAACAAACAGTTATTGGAGAGGTGGTAGTGAGGTGGGGAGTCAGGATTCTTACCCAGGCATTATGACAGTAGAGCCTATGTCTTCAGGATCCCTTTGCCCCTGCAGTCACACTGTTTGATATTCTATATTATATTCAGACTATTGATGATCTTGACACAGAAATAAGTAGTGGCAAATTGTCAAAAGAATTTAAATAGTTTCCATAAAACTTCTAAAGACTAAATTAGTGTATACAATTTAAAAGAGATTATTAAGGGGTTGCCTGGGTGGCTCAGTTGGTTGGGTGTCTGACTTCCGCTCAGGTCATGATCTCGCAATTCGTGGGTACGAGCCCCATGTTGGGCTCTGTGCAGATGGCTCAGAGCCTGGACCCTGCTTCGGATTCTGTGTCTCCCACTCTCTCTGCTCCTCCCCTGCTTACGCTCTGTCTTTCTCTCAAAAATAAACATTAATTTTTTTAAAAAAATTAATAAATAAAAAAATAAAGGAGATTATTAGGGTACTACCTTTTCAACATTAAACCACTAAAATTCCTAATGACTTATTTCCTCCCTTAAATGATAAAGGTTCACTTTGCATGAACTGGTGTATGGGTTTCCTAGCCACTCATGAACTCATTAGTTTGTCCAAAGCTGCTGTATTTTGAACACGTTTAAAAATTTTATTTAAATCTTTAAATAAATACTTTAAATCTTTATTTCAATCTTTATTGCACGATAAACTATTTTCAAATATAGCTTGACATGTAATGATAATTTGAATGAGGTTATTAAATTGCTTGCTAAATATGTCTAAAGGTAAAGCTATAATTTTATTACTAAAATTTTGTATGAATCTTAAGCATAGTAATGTGGTGACTCTTCATTACTTAGTCAATCTCATTATAAGCTCATTTGAGAGATGTTTAGGTGTTGGGCTTTTAGGTCAGGAAAATTTGGATTGATTTCTTACTTCATGTAATATATTTAAACTGTCATTTGACCATGGGATAGCCATTAAGCCTCTGTATTAAAAACTAAAGTTTAGAATTCAGTGCTCAAATCATTACACATAACATAGGAAAGTTTGCTTTAATAGAATTAACAATTTTTATGACACACTTCTACAGTGTCTTGCAACATAATGGTAGCTGTATAATAAAAATGAAGATAATGTGCATACTCTATATGCCAGTCACTGGAATCAGGAATGCATCCCGTTTTATGAAAATGTGTTTTTTCTTAGATATCTCCTGGCCTTAATGTATCAGGAATATCTATCTATACATCTGTCTAAGTATGTCTTTATCTATCATCTAATTGCCTAGCTCTCATCTGAACTATCGTTCTGTGTTTTTAAACCCTGATTTATGCTTTCTTGACTATTTTGAATCATTTTATATACTTTTTCTTGTTCTGTTATACATTTCCACAAAATTAGCTTTCATTTCCCACCATATCCTCATGCTCAGTGACCCCTGAATGCCTGTTACAAGTGATTCTCAAAATGGAATACCCATATGATTCACCCAGGGACCTTTTAAAACATGTAGATTTCCAGATCCCATATGCTGAAGTTCTAACTGCAGTGTTGGGCGGAAGCTCCAGAATCTGTATTTTCCAAATGTATCCCATTGATTCTGCTGCAAGTGGTCTTTGGAGCACATTTTTGAGAAATTCTGCTGGAATAAATTTGTGAAAATGGCATGAAAATATAGTTCGCCATATTGAGGACATGGATATGTTCACTTTCCAACACTAGAAAATATTGAAAGACTATGGTTTTGAACCTTACAAAGATAAAAAGAATAGATTTTTATAAGGAGGAAATTTGCTTCTAATTTATACAACTTGCAGAATGGAGGAGGAGGGCAGAAAAAAGCTGAATATGATTGTCAGGGTGTTTTTTGTAAATTAATTGTAAATGTTGTACCTTTTTATCCAAAGAGACTTAAAACTATGGGATGGTTTCTGTGTGTAGTTGTAATTTTTCTCTATTTATCCCTATCATTCTTCTCTACACTCTTCAGAATATTATAAATAGTGAATAGAGGCCTATGACCCCATAAATGGAAAAATATATATGGATGAGTAACACCTAGTTATAATTCAGCGAGGCTCTCTGAATTCTATATTATGTAAAGTATTAATTTTCTCAGGCTTTAAAAATTGGTATAAACTTAGAAGTATAACTTTCTTGGGGATCAGTTACATATACACACACGTGCGCACATTTATTTTAAATTTCCCTTCGATGGGTGCCTGGGGTGGCTCATTCAGTTAAGTGTCTGGCTCTTGGTTTTGGCTCAAGTCATGATTTTGTAGTTTCATGAGTTTGAGCCCTGCTTCAGGCTCTGTGCTGACAGTGCGGAGCCTGCTTGGGATTCTCTCTCTCTCTCCCCTTCTCTCTCTGCCCCTCCCCTACTCACTCTGTCTCTGTCAAAATAAGTAAGCCTTAAAAAATACTATCTGTTAAAAAATAAATTTACCTTCAATTTGAAATCCTGTCTTACATCTTTGCACAGATTTGTTTTGCAGTTTTAAACATCTCCAAACTTATAAGGAATACACACACACACACACACACACACACACACACAATACACATATACGTACATACCTGATAAGGAATATAAGGAATATATATGTGTATATACAAAGCAATGCTCAGGTGAGGGCAAACTAAGATCACTGAAAAACATTTCTCAAATACCTATACTTCCAAGGACCATTGGTGAAAAGATTAATTTAAAATTAAGATAAAGCCAAAGGCTCTGTAACTGTAAACATCAAAGTATTCGTATTTTATACCTGTTTCTTAGCCAATTATATCACACAATGTCTTGCTATATGTCAGTGAAATTATGAGAAAAGATTTCAAATTTATGAATTAGATGAGATTCTAGTTAATACACATCCAATAACCGTTTCTAATGATTTTTAAAATTGGTCTGTACCTCTGTCCCCTCAAATAACAGAGAAAATGTTTAATAATATTGAAATGAAACTGACTAGGTTGAGTTCATCTTAGGAACATTTCTCTTGCCATAATTTAGTTTAAATTATTTTTATAGAGACTGGATTTTCTTCACAACCACGATGCCTTTTTTTAATATTGCCTTTTGGCTTTTATTCTGAGGCAGGCTCTTTTAATTTAAACATGATCTGTTGTATTTACTTTGAATGCCAATATATTGTGTATTACCCACCAAGTGACTCTTTCTTTCTGCTATTCAGAATTAAATAAACCAAGACGCAACACATGTCTTAAAACCACAATAGTTTATTTATAAGAAGAAAGACAGCCCATCAAACTTTCCACAGGAATTTAAAAAATCCATTGGGGACTCAAAGCCTTTACTTTCTTTCCATTCATATAATTTTGGTTTTGGCTTAACACTTAGCACAATATTCACTTCAAAAGAATATCCCTTGCATTTAAAGTAAACAATCATTGTTCTACACAGACTTTTAATTTTTCCCCTTCTGCCCTTTGCCACTTTTCTTCTCTATTTCCAATTCTTTGCTAGCATTACGTTCGGAGTATGCCAGATATAAAATCCCTTTTTAGTTTATATTTTGATATGGAGACTAACTCATGAAAGATCAAATTGTTACATTTTGTTTCATTTCCAATTACTCTTGACATCTATAGTTTCTTAACATTTTAAAATGATACTTTGATTATAGGGGAAGAGATAGGGCAAAATAACTGCAATTAGAAATAGATTCTGCCTTCAGAAAGGAGAATTCAGTTTGAACATGATGCAAGGCAATGAGGTTTCATTTTGGGTTCAAATTCTTTGGGACTGGGTAAGCCAAAACATATGATCTAGGGTGGCCTTAGTCTCATCGAAAGTAGATGTCATAAAATAACTTCAGATCTCACTGTGAGAGACATGGTTTCTAATGACCAAGTGCGATTCAAAAGCAAATATTCATCAGTTGCCAAGTCCTATCTCTTGTCCTGGTCTCTGAAGAACAAATTCACAAACTGTGGGTCCACCTATGTTTTGATCACTGAAGATGTCTGGAATACATACAGGTTTTCTTTTTCAGACCCATTGGAGTCTTAAACAATTGAAACTTTACTTCATTTTCACAGTTACACTGGAAATCCTGAAATCTTGCACTTCGTATTGAGAAGTCATACTCAGCCAACACAATATATGTGATATATATAACATCTTTTACCAAAACACAAGGAACTTGCCAAATGAGCAAAGAGTTTGCTTTTATGATGAAAGTGTAAAAAGTCATGCATTTGCTTCCAAAAAAAAACCCTTTATTGACTATTGTGGAAGGTACTATGCTAAGTGCTAGATAACATACATCTTGGCCTTTAGGTGGTTCACAGCTTTGCAGCTCTTATTCTCCTCTGCAGGTAATAACCTTTGTCAGTGTGACATGTACAGGTGCTCCCTATCTTAAAATTCTATTCCCAAAGGCCTTTTGCAAACAGAATCTTATTTCCATTTGAAGTATGTAATTTATAATTCTATATCTTACAGAATATAATTATGTAAATCCATACCTTGCCACTTAAAATATAAATTTCAGTGTCATATAGATCCATGCATGCATTTGCTATGTGGAAGTCCTGTATGTATGGTACTTATTAATATTTCCCCAATGTGTTCTGAATTAACACATACTTATGAACTGGTTTTGCTCTCTTGTTCTCATTTGATTTCTCTCAAGCCATGATTATAATGCAATAAAAGAGAGGTATGAATAACCGAAATACCACTGAAATAACAGGAGTTTGTACGGAAAGAATTCACAGGGCACAGGAAGAAAAAGACTTCTTTGTGGGAGCTACTATATTTGCTGTGACTTTGCCGTCCGCTGTTTGTGCCTACAACCAACACCTTTGTGTTTCTTGGGAAATCCAATACGTTGTACCCATTTTTCTGTCATATGTAGTGAAGCTCATTTAAGATTCTGGACTCTGAGGAGTGCCAGGAGTGGCTCGATCGGTTAAGCATCAGACTTCAGCTCAGGTCATGATCTCATGGTTCACAGGTTCGAGCCCCACATTGGGCTCTGTGCTGATGGCTCTGAGCTTGGAGCCTGCTTTGGTTTCTGTGTCTCCCTCTCTCGCTGCCCTTACCCCACTAAGCACTCTGTTTGTCTCTGTCTCTCTCTCTGTCTTTCAAAAATTAATAAAAACTTAAAGAAAAAAAAAGATTGTGGACTCTGAAGTCAGACTTAATGATTTTGCCACTTTCTAGCTAAGTGACTTAGGCAAGAAAATTTTCTTATTTGCACTCTGGCTTTTTCACCTGTAAAATGGGATTATTACCCATCATTAATTGAGTCTAAACAATACAATACAAATTTTTACAATTAACTACTGTGAAATCAAGTGAGTCTTGCAGTTGATGGAATGTTATGATTTAATTGGTAACATTTTCCCCGTGTGGTACATAACCTAGTGGCATGTCTAACCGTGATATTGTCATAAACTTAGATGATTGTTTCTGCCTTCTAGGGTTCTGCCAAAGATCAAATGAGTTAATGAAATAAAGCACTATCACAGTGCCTGGTAACAAATGTCAATTATCATATAACATGCCTGATGAAGCATATGGCTTAAGGTTGATTCTGTGAGAGGGGAATATTGTTTGTGTCCTTAGGAGAATCAGATCATCAGACTTGGGTCTTTGTTATTATAAAACTCAATTTGAAGAGTGAGGGATGGTTACTTGCTCAACTTGTTCAGTAGATTCTAAGCTTCCTAACAGTAGAATTGAGTCTTTTATTTCTAGCAACTATTAGACTTTTATGAATGTGGTTTATATTCAGTAAATACTTGCGAAGCATATATCTCCTTCCTTGTTTACTTAATTTATTTTATACTGGCAAAATAAGTATGAGTCTTATAATTAGTAGTGGAAAAATAATTATTGGCTTAAATGTGTGACCCCCAATAAATAAACATAATGTCTCCATAGTCATGCTTTCCTAATCCTCTTACCAATGTGCTCCCTTTAGCAAAGACATTTAAAATTTTCTTCCATTAGTTTTATATCTGGGAAATTATAACCTTAAAGGGAAAATTGAATATCAAATACATGTACTTATGAATTTACTGAAGGTTTTCATTCAGTCTTACACATAGAATCGGATCCATCTTAATGATTCATGGGTACTTACATTTATTGTAAATCTTCAGCATATACGTACACTCATAGTCCTTTCTTCTCTTTCTCTCAGGTTCATCAAAGACCTGGGAATGCTGGGTAATCTCACATTCCTTATTTTACTGTACACATGGTATACCATTGCATCTACTGCTTCCATATGATTCTTCCAAGAAATTGCTGCAGTACAAAATTCTCCTTCAGGAGAAGGCAGCAATTCCAACAATTTCTCCAAGAGAACACTAAAAAATGGGCCTTCACTAGACTTCTACTGGACCTTCGGGGCAGTAAATTTCAGCAAGTGAGGGCCTATAACAACAAAGCAGAGAGTACCTGAAGGCAACCCTAAGCTTGCAATAATGAAGAAAAATAGATTGGAGTAAGGGGGAACACTCTGATAGGCTTGGCAGTGAGGATGAGAGAATTGCAAATTCTTACATCAAAATTTTTCGGAAGAGTCCAGCTAGCAACTATTTTAGGTTTTGTTGGTCATTTGGTCTCTGAAGTGACAACTCAACTCTATCATTTTAGATCAAAAGCAGCTATAGACTATGTAAACAAATGCGCTTATCTATGTTCCAATAAAACTTAATTTACAAAACTTGTGGGAGGCAGAGGGTCAGACTTGGCCTTTTGGTCATAGTTTGCTGACTCTATTATACAGGATAAAATTGCCTCCATATTTTAATATATTTATTAAAATTATAATCTTTATTAATTTATTTTACTTATTAATATATAAAAATTATAAAATTATTAAAATTATATTTATTAAAATATAATGAGGGGCTCCTGGGTGGCTCAGTGGGTTAAGTATCTGACTTCAGCTCAGGTCATGATCTCATGGCTCATGAGTTTAAGCTCTGTGTCAGGCTCTGTGCTGACAGCTCAGAGCCTGGAGCCTGCTTCAGATTCTGTGTCTCCCTCTCTCTCTGCCCCCTCCCTGCTCACACTCTGTCTCTCTCCCCGCCTCTCAAAAGTAAATAAACATTAAAAAATTAAAAAAAAAAATATAATGAGCACATAAGTATTTGCTCAGTCCTGTGATTTTTGTTTTTAATCCCAGCTTCTTTTGTAGAAGGTAGCCTCCCTACTACTATAAGGAAGACTCCAGCTTTTCTTCTTTCCACTTGGCCCACAGTTGTATGTCTTTTTTTGTTCTCATGGTTGTCTATTTTCCCTATGACAAGTATTTTCAGACAAGAGCTAGTCTATATTATGTATGGAATTGAGGCTTAGGTGGATCTTGGGATAGTAAACTTCATATCTGGTGAGTTCTTTGGAAGGTGAGGAGAGACAAAACAGATGGTATCATTGTGAAAAACCATACTTTTCATATGTGAGTTGGATCTCCTTCCTCTTCACCTGCACAGCTGCTAGCAGAAGATCAAGGAGATGTGTCCTGTGAGATACTTAAAGGCTAAAAGTAGTTTCTTTCTTTCTTTTTATTAGGTTTTTTTTTGTTGTTGTTTGATTATTTTTGAGAGAAAGAAACAGAGTGTGAGCAGGAGAGGGGCAGAGAGAGAAGGAGACACAGAATATGAAGCAGGCTTCAGGCTCTGAGCTGTCAGCACAGAGCCCATCATGGGGCTTGAACTCATGAGCAGTGAGATCATGACCTGAACCGAAGTTGGACACCTAACTGACTGAGCCACCCAGGTGCCCCTAAAAGTAGTTTCTAAATTGGAATACCCAGGACACTGTATTACTCACTACAATCATTTTTCTTTCTCTTTGGCAGTGTTATTTATTAATCATAATGAAATAAGATTTGAGTTTTCATACCTTTCTGAGATACTTTAATTTCCTGGACTCAGTAGCATCCCACATAAAGCCCAGAATAGGTGGTCAACAAATGTTTGTTGAAATAATTAACACAGTTGTATTTTACAAGGCGTCTGAGGTTTGCCCTCACCTCTTACATTTAACTAGTGTAATGCAATGATATTAGATACAAATTCCGCTTTTTAAGAAAAGAAATCTTCATGGGTCACCTGGGTGGCTCAGTCAGTTAAGCGTCCGACTCTTGGTTTCAGCTCAGGTCATGATCACACAGCCACATTGGGCTCTGTGTTGACAGCACAGAGCCTATTTGGGGTGCCCTCTTTTTCCCTCTCTCAGCACCTCTCCTGCTCGCTTGCTCTCTCTCTTTCTCTCTCTCTCAAAATAAATAAATACACATTAAAAAAAAGAAAAGAAATCTTCAACATATTCACTACACTGTTTTGTTCTTCCAACTGGAGAGGTAGAGGCGTATTGCGTGGGGAATGTTTTTTATTACAATCCTAGAAAATGTTTAAGTTCTCAAGACTTTAATTTTTCCATAGAATTATAAATCACAATTTTCCTCTTTGAACTAGCTATTGGCACTCCCGCAAACTTCTTAGACAATATGACAGATCTTTAAAAGTCAAAAATATCTATTTTTATTCATGTAATACACATTTAAGCATTATGTATATTTTTGTTCTTTTTCTGCCTACTACTGTTTATGCATTAGATACTAGTATTGTTTCTATGATTAGATGCTTCTCAGGCATTTGTCTTAAATTAAATTTCCATATGTTTAAGGCAGTGACTTACTAACGCAGAATTTTGGCATTTGCATGTATTTTATTTCATTGCAAAATTCTATAGCATCTGTAATTATTTAATGATCAAAACAGTTACTTGATCTTGTCAATATTGCTATTTCTAACTAACATATGAGAATGGAGATGTCCTTTTTTTCTCTTCACATATTAATTATCACACTAAATTGAAAAACAGAATAAAAAAAGTTTTCATTCTCAAATAATTATTGCTTGTCATCCCAACCTGAGAAGCATTGAGCTAAGTGGAGAAGTGTTACTTTTCTAAAGATAAAAACTCAATTTACACTTACTATTTGGACTTCTTCTGATAAGAAACTTACCCAGAAGTTAATACTAATTATAATTTCTAAGTCTCTAGCAAGAGAGGAGAACAGTCACAAGAGCTGTATCTGACAATACAGTTTGTTCTCTGTATTTAAGAATCTGTGTTTTTGTTGGTCCCGTATTTTTCTATTTATCCATTAGTTTTGTTTCCTAAATTACACATATGAAGGAAATAATATGGTATTTGTCTTTCTCTGATTTACTACACTTAGTATTATGCCCTTTAATTCCATCCATGTTGTTATAAGTGCAAGATCTCATTCTTTTTATGTCTCAGTAATAGTCCATCAAACATACATACACACACACACACACACACACACACACACACACACACACACACGCATACACATGTACACACACACAAAACCACATCTACTTTATCCATTTGTCTATTGCTGGACACTTGGTTTGCTTCCATATCTTAGCTATTATAAATAATGATACAGCAAACATCGAGGTGCATATGTCTTTTTAATTTATTGTTTTCATGTTCTTTGGATAAATACATAGTAGTGGAATTATTGGATCATACAGTAATTCTACTTTTAATTTTTTGAGGAACCTCCATACTGTTTTCCCCAGTGGCTGCTTCAGGCTGAGGGTTCTTTTTTCTCCACATCTTTGTCAATACTTCTTTTTTTATGTTGTTGATTTTAGCCATTCTGACAGGCTAAGGTGATATCTCATTGTGGTTTTGATTTGTAGTTTCCTGAGGATCAGTGATGTTGAGTATCTTTTCATGTGTCTATTGGCCATGTGTATGTTTCCTTTGGAAAAATGTCTGTCTAGGTTCTCTGCCCTTTTTTTAACTGTTTATTATTTCAGTGTTAGATTGTTTATTATTTCAGTGTTAGTTGTATATGGTTTTTTTTTTTTTTTGTATTTTGGATATGTAATTTGCAAATATCTTCTCCCATTCAGTAGGCTGCCATTTTGTTTTGTTAATGGAAGTTTCCTTCATTGTGCAAAAGCTTTTTAGTTGGGTTCTATTCGTAGTTCTAATTGTTTAAATTTGCTTTTGTTTCCCTACCTGAGGAGATATATCTAGAAAAATGTTTCTATGGCCAGTGTCAGAAAAATTACTGCCTATGTTTTCTTTCAGAGTTTTATGGTTTCAGGTCTCACAGTTAGGTCTTTAATCCTCTTTGAGTTTATTTTTGTGTATGGTGTAAGAAAATGGTCCATTCTCACTCTTTTGTATGTAGCTGTTCATTTTTCCCAGAACTATTTGTTGAAGAGACTGTCTTTTCCCCATTGTATATTCTTACCTCTTTTGTCATAGATCATTGGATTGACCTTTAGTTATTTAATGACCATTAATTGATGGACAGTTAAGAATGGGTTTATTTCTGAACCCTCTCTTTTGTTCCTTTGATTTGTGTGTCTGTTTTTGTGCCATTACCATACCGTTTTGATTACCATAGCTTTGTTGCAATAGAAATTTGGGCTTCTGATACTTTTGGCTTTGTTCTTTCTCAAGATTGCTTTGGCTATTCAGGGTCTTTGTGGTTGTATGCAGAGTTTAAGATTTTTTGTTCTAGTTCTGTGAAAAATGTTGTAGGTCTTTTGATAGGGATTGTTTTGAGTAGTATGGACATTTTAATAATAGTCATTCTCTTGATCCCTGTGCATGGAATATTGCTTTCATTTGCCTGTGCCATCTTTAGTTTCTTTCATCAGTATTTTATAGTTTTGGAGTACAGGTCTTTCACTTCCTTGGTTAAATTTATTCCTAGGTACTTTATTATTTTTGGTGCAACTGTAAATGAGATTGCTTTCTTAATTTCTCTTTCTGCTACTTCATTATTAGTTTACAAAAATGCAACAGATTTCCATACATGGATTTTTTTATCCGGTGACTTTACTGAATTTATTTATCTGTTCTAGTAGTTTTTTTGGAAGAAGTTTTTTAGGGTTGTTTATAAAGAGTATTATGTCATCTGCAAATAGTGACAGTTTTACTTATTTGTTTTTAAAGTTTATTTATTTTGAGAGAGAGGAGAGGGGTCATGAATGTGTGTGAGTGGGGGAGGGGCAGAGGGAAAAGGGGAGAGAGAGAGAGAATCTGTTCTGATAGCACAGATGTGGGATTCAATTCTACAAACCATGAGATCATGACTGGAGCTGAAATCAAGAACCAGACACTTAACTGACTGAGCCACCCAGGCACCCCAGTTTTACTTCTTCCTTACCAATTTGGATGCCTTTTATTTCTTTTTCTTATCCAATACCTACAGCTGGGACTTCCAGTACTATGTTGAATAAAAATTATGAGAGTGGACATCCTGTTCTTGATCATGATCTTCGAGGAAAAGCTTTTAGGTTTTGACCATTGAGTATGATGTTAGCTGTGGGTTTCTCATATATGGCCTTTATTATATTGGGGTATGTTCTCTCAAAACCTACTTTGTTGAGAGTTTTTATAATGAATGGATTTACTTTGTCAGATGCTTTTACTGCATCTACTGAGAAGATCATATAGTTTTTATCTTTTCTCCTATTGTGATGTTTTGTATTGATTGATTTGTGAATATTGAACCACCCTTGTGTTCCTGGAATAAATCCCACTTGATCGTGGTGAATGATTTTTTTTAACATATTGTTGGATTCAGTTTGCTAATATTGAGGATTTCTGCATCTATGTTCATAGAGATACTGGCCTATGATGATGTCCATTATAATCAATAGCACTTTATATTAGATGAAATATAGTATTTAAAGTTAACAGTTGGAATTTATTGAGCATCTACTGTGTCTAAGCCACTGTTCTAGGCATTTTACATAGGGTATCTTCTATAATCTCATGAGGTGATAATGATGAGAAAGCAGATATTTAGGGAGATGGACAACTTGCCTAAGTCACAAATCTGAATCTCTGACTCTGAGAGATTACTACTCTAAGATTCTCTGCTATATTCCTGATGTGGTAAGAGGGAAAGAAGGAAAATGCCTATATGGATATAGGGATACCCTTGAGAACTGATGAAAGGAAATGCAGTTAGGCCTCAGGAAAAGATGGACCAGAAAGTGGAACTGTCAAGCTTTTCTTTGTTTTCTTTGTTGAGTCACCTCTCTCTGAAGAGATGCTTTCTTCTTTCTTTCTACAGGCTGGCTTTCTCTGTTTTGCCACAAGGCAGAAATTTTCCCTTTACCTATCATCTAGCCTATTTAGAATAGCTTAGCATCATGTAGGTATGGAAAAAGGAAGGAAGGAGTCACCTTGTACTAATGTGAGAGTTTGACTATATTGCTATAAATTGGAAGGGGTTTCCAAAGAATGAGGGACTGTTGTTATGTCATGGAATGGATAGACACTCCCAAAGTTGTTCATACTCATTCATTGCAGTGTGGACTCTCATAAATGCACAGGAATGTATGTAATTGGGTGTTACTTTGGAACAAGCCAGTCTTCCTTTGGATGCTACGAAGTACAACTACTTTTTAGTCCAAGTAGGCATATAGTTCATTTCATGATTTGGATATGCACACATGGTGTCTTCGCTATGCCTCCTAATATTTGGAGCAGCATCTGCCAAAAAGATGATATGGTAAACAGTGCTGTTTTGAGGAAGCAGAGGTCACTGTGAACTTAGGGAAGCTTCATGGGTAATGTGAAACTTAAACCAAGTTCTGAAAGGTATATGGAATTTAGATGTGCAGAGAAGGGGGAGGCCAGTTAAGGCAAAGGGCAGCCTTATTTGCTGATAAATGGTATAAATAGACTGAACTTAGCCAGAAAAATACGATTTTATTTCATGGAGATTTGAGAATCATTTGGAAGTTAGTTTGTAACAGATCATGTAGAATTGTGGCAAAGATTGCCTAACTATTCAATAAATACATTTCTCTTTGCTGCTTGGCACATTTTTCAAGCTCTTCTTTATAGATCTTAGACTTATGACTAATTCTGGCCAATGAAATGTAGATGCGAAGCCTGACTCATAATAGCCACCTGTGTAGTCAATCCTTCACCTTCTCTCTTTTCCATTTGCTGACTGGATTTGGTACTTATGTTAAAAATCACAGAACCTCTGTCTGTCTTGTTCCTGAATGATGGAGCAGAGGTCCTTCCCTACTTGCATTTGGAATTTACATGAGAAATAAATTCCTATTGGGACAAGCTACTGGAAAGCTGTTACAGGAGCTAGTTAATACAAGAACCTAAAGGTCCAGAATAAGGTGTTCAACCTTTATCTCATAAAAGTAAGAAAGCTTTTGAGTAAAAAGCCAGGAGGTTGAAATAAATGTTTTAATAAGATCAGTGTGACAGAAGGAAGCAGGACAGCTAGAAGCAGGGAGAGATGATAGCCTGAGTTACTAGATAGCAGGCAATTATTCCAAAAGCCAGACAAAAGAGAACCAAGGGGATTAAACCACACAGGACAAAGGAAGAGAGAGTTCCATGCAGGGATTTCAAAGTTACCAAAAATCTCAATAATGCCAAGAGACCAAATCTTAAGAAAAAGCCAACGAATTTGATGGTTTAGAGATCTTTGAAATGTTAGTGTCAATGGAATAATAAAGGCAGAAAGTAGATTGCAGTGGGTTAAGGAGGAAATATATAGTATCAGTCACAAAAAAATTAGTCAAGCCATTTTGAAATAAATTGTTAATTTTGAAATAAAAGTTCAGTTTCATAAAATTTCAGATTGGTTAATACCCATACAGCTGCTAGATGGTTTTCAACAAGGACAACAACTAGGACAGTGTTGGATACTATAAAGCATTTTCCTTTAGTTTCATTTTGCCTTATTCCATGATAATGAAACCTAGTGACTCATGGGCCTCATTTTCCTAAGATGTCCTTAGAATTTGTCTCAACACCATGATCCAGGTAGTAATTCCCAATTCATTTAAGTTGGCAACAATATTTTGCTAATTGCATTTTTTCGTAGTCTTAGAAATTTTGCCTTTTTGAGGGTTATGGAAGGGAAAATGAGGAGGAGTAATACAAATACTACTTAGCTATGCATGACTGGGTTGTGTTAGAAGTTTGTCAAACCCACAGCAGTGAAAATTTATTATAATTCTGCACTCATTTCTTGTCTATCAAGCCATTTTCTTACATCAATTTTCTCCACAATTGGTATCATTATTATTCCATTGTCTTTTAAAATTATGCTTTAGGGTCACTCAGTTCTTTATGATTGTCATCAGTATTATTTAATGATAACATTTACATAGAATCTTTTCCTCGAAGACTTACACATGCCATACTTCATGTAGTTCAGTAGATTAAAGGAAAACTATTTGAACTCCTCTCTCAGAAATTTTTTTTTTTCCTCTCAGGGGTTTCTCTATCTGGGACTTAGTTTGAGCTGTGGGCTCTCTGCCAGCTGGAAGCTGGACTGATTTTGTGAGTGGAGCCATAGCTCTTACACGTTAGTGTAGCATTACAACGGTTTTCTGTTTCCCATTAGGCATTTAAGAAGAAGTACTCAAATGATGTGCGTTTTGTAACATAAGTTCTTTATAACACTGGTAGCCCCAGGACCAGCGAATAGCAAGATGGGAAGCACAATTAAATGATATTTTTTTTCAGAGGCATTGACCTGTGTGAAATTTTGACAAGGTGACCACCTTGATCCCTATTTAAAAGCTTATACACCATGTGAGAAGGACATAGGCTGCCACTATTATCATCTATGAAAACTATAGTGACAATTATTTTTCACAAATTAATAGTGGTCACTTGATGATAAAAAGGTGACAGGATAAGATAGAAAACCTGAAAGTTCACCTAGCAATAAATGCCGTGACAAGAACATTATTAGGGCTCAGTACATATGTATACTTCCTGAATTTTGATTGGGCCATGAAATCAGAAAATTCTTAAGTTCAGTGGGATGATGTAAAAATATGTAAAGACTGGATTGGAGACGTCTTTTTTTGTTTATAGCTGAACATTCTTAGATTATATTGACAAAAATAGATGGATATTCTTAGATTACATTGACAAAATATAATAATAATAACAGCTAACATTTATCGAATATTTATTATGTGCAGGCATTGTTTGTTTTAAATGTGTTTTATGTATTATCTCATAGAGTGTTTAGAGCAAGAATAAATTTATCTTAGAGAAACTATTAAACTTTCTTAAAAATAAAACATATAAAAATAATGTTAATGCTTACTAATATGCATAGAACTTTACTGTTGGTTCTAATTTATCCCTAACTCTTTGATCTAGCTCATTGACATCAGTGGGCTCTTATGATTCATCACTCTGTCATTACTGTCTGTCAACTAAGCTCATTTTCTGTGTGTTTGTGTGCGTGTGTGTGTGTTTTATACACTAAATGTCAGAATTAAGGAAACAAAATTGTCTAAACCAAAAATTATCTTAATCAGATAACTATGTTACTAATTTCATCATCAAGAGAAATCTTATGTGAGTTTTAGAGATATTTCTTGATTCTTGATTCCATACAGATTTTTATTATTTAAAAGGTAAACATTGAAAATACACCGATTCTGATGTTTTTAGATGGCTTTGTAGAAAGAATAGGTATATAGGATTTGTTAAATTACTTTTTGGAACTGGAATTTTTTTCTCATATGAAGAAAAGCAAAAATTCTGGATTTTCAGTGAACCATGTATTTTTTATCTTTTAAATATTTTCAGTTTTAAGAATCACCATACCTCTTATTTTCTGATGCTACATTTTATATAGGTTTTTCCCCTGGAATTAGTAGAAATAATACTTTTGTGGTATTTTTATGTGCATAGATACGTTTGTTTTTCTGTTTTGCAAGGCATAAATATATTTGCTTAGTTAATGAAGACATTTTAAAAAATGATATTTGTTCCTGGAGGAGTTGGCCTTTAAAATAATTTTGAAATGACATATTGACCTTGAGAGAGTAATCTTCATTTTAAATACATGTATAATTCTGAATGGGAGGTACTCACGAGTACAGTGCTGAATTTCAAGTTTCTAGGTACTGCTTGAGACGGTAAAGAAGGTCAGTTCCCATCTCTGGTACTCCAATCCAAGGGAAAGAAGGACTTTTCTTTCTGGGAAATGTTTTTTTTTGCTTTTTTTTTTTTTTTTTTCATTCTAGCATGGTGTGTATAAGCATGTTCTCATAGACTGTCCCAGGAGTCAGATCTTCTAAATAGATTTTACATTACCCTAAAAGTATGGTGAGCTCCCTCCTTAGGTGGATTAAGTGTAGCAAAGGTGGTTTGGGTAGTAACTTCCTATATGTTACAGTGCATTAGGGAATTGGATATCATAGACCAGTGCTTCTCAGACTTTAATATCTATATGGATCACTGAGGGAGCTTGTCAAAATGCCAGTTCCGACTCAGTTAAGTTTGGGGTGAGACCTAAGATTCTGTATTTCTAGCAAGATTTTAGATGGTGCTAATGCTACTGCTTTTTTTTTTTTTTTTTCACTTTGAGCAGCGGGGTTATAGAAAATGATAAGTAGGGAGAATTTCCTTATTTTGACTCTTGCTCATAGTGGTCATCTTCCCTGACTCTATACTTCCCATTGATTTTGGACTCTGAGTTTTAGGTAAACATCCTGATGCCCCTACCTAGGGCTCTCACACATGCTCACTGAAAAACAACAACAAGGAAAATACTCTGTCCCCGCTTGTCACCACACTTGCCTGTCATCTAATCTTCTTTTCCTCAGGCACAACATTCATTTTTTAAAGCCTGGGCTAGGGATTACCATAGCACTTCAATGTCACCTTTAAAAACCGTAATTTCACTTGTATGGACTTGGGCAATTTTTGCTTTGCCCATTCGATGGTAAAGTCCGAGACATGGTAAGGTCTTTAACACCAGAGCTTTTATCTATTCTCAGAATATCTTTTAGGCTTGGGCAAGCAAGACCTGGCCTGAATGTAATGGCAGAAGGACTCTGCCTTTGGAGTGCCTTTCTTGGCCCTATAATATGTGGCAACAGCCCAGACTGAAATGTGCATGGGCCCTGTCCCTGTTTCTCCCCTTGGGCACTCTCTGAATCTATACCAGCCTATTCACACCTCAGCCAACCAGATGTTGGAATAGTTGTGGGACTGAAACCTGTGGATCACCCTGGGGCCCCAGGTCAAACTGGTTCCAAAAGGCCTGGCAAATAGATCGCTCTACTGGCCAGAGTAGAATTTCTTTTGTAGGGTCTGGTAATTTGGGACTTCCAAGGTAGTGCTGACATAGCTGATTCAGCGTGATTCAAATTATTTATGTAGATGGGGCTGCAAAAACTGTTACTGGGATCCTAAATACCCTACAAGTGGCCCTGTTTATCTTAACCATTGATATGTATTCTTAGGTACTTCAAAATGAAATGAATATCCCATATATTTTATAATCAAATGAGATCTAAATGCTACAGAAATGGAATGGAGACAAGAGGTAACTCTCATCTTGATCTTGGGGTCTCACAGTCCTCCCAGACACCAGATGAGATGAGTGAGGTCATGATATAAGCCACAGATATGGCAGTCTCTAGGATGCATTTGTCAGGTGGCACTTTCAATTTTGACCGCAAAAGAGCCCAACCTTATATTTCTCAGCATTTTCTTAACTCTTTTTCTGTTATACTGATACCACAATGTGTGCTCCATATGTGAAAGCAAAGTTAAATCAAAAACTGCCTTTTCCCTCCAGAAGTCTGTACTTACTATATTGAGCTAAAACTGTGATATCAGAAGGTAAAGCTACATGAGTAATACAGTCTGACATGCTGAATCATAATTGGGCACAAAACAAATACATCGCTTCTGAAAATGACACTTGAAAACATCATTCTTAACCACTAAGCTATGCTACTAACATTGCTTTGGAAATCCTTTCACTATTAATCTAACTTTAAACAGTGTGCTTTTCCTCTTCCAGCAGAGCAGGATTAAAGACCAAAAGACTACTGGCATGTTTGGGATCACCTTTGTATCAAAGAGTTTGCTAAAAGACAAGACATTTTAGTCGGAATCCTCACAGTTAATGAAATATGACTGAAAGCCCATCAGCCTAGCAGAGGGCCCACTAGACTCTAGAGCCAGGTGTTCCATTTGCTCATGGAATAACCTTGAACGTGCAAGGCAAGCCAATTTGCTGGGCCTTAGTTTCTTTATTTATAAATTGAGCTATACTGTTACTGGAAGGCCTTTTTCTGTTCAAAATCTATGAGAAAAAGTCCTTCAGATAATCATTGGCTCTTCTCAGTCAGTGTAGGTTCAACCTCAAGACTGTAGTCCCAGTAAAAAAGGGAGCCAAGG
Source organism: Panthera leo (assembly GCF_018350215.1). Taxonomy (NCBI): domain Eukaryota; kingdom Metazoa; phylum Chordata; class Mammalia; order Carnivora; family Felidae; genus Panthera; species Panthera leo. The sequence continues at coordinate 151,536,022 of NC_056679.1, forward strand.
TTGGGTAGCTGATTAAATGTAGCAGTTCTGTGGAGCCTCTTCTTTCTATGAGGTATCTTTGCTTTGGAGGGCACTGAATTAGGGCTTCTAATGAAATTGGTTGGACTTAAGATTCTGGTTTAAATGTTGGAAAATTGAGTCTTTTGGAATTTCTAGTTGGTAATTTACTACACATTTTGTTCTTAGGTACTGTACTGTTTTAAAGATGGAGAGAGACCTCTGAGGCTTCTCTTTTTCTTTCATGCCCGTTACTGTCCTCTCAGAGTGAGTCACCATCAACGTTACCCTGCAATTCTGGCATAGCTTCCTGTTGTTGTCTTTATGCTCCTCTTGCTCCCCTCCCCACTAGAACTCATTTTTTAGACAGTAGTCAGAAGGATTCCACTACATGTTCTCTTTGCCTCCTCTCGATGTATATCAATCCTTCTCCCTCCAGCTCTGTATCCCAGGGTGCCGACTTAAATTGATGGCATTGTAGATGGGTCTCCTTACCTTTTGGCTTCTACTGAGTTTGGCCAATTGGGGAGGCACTGGTAGGTGATCAGTAGGGTGATATATCACTTGGGTTATTTATCACTCAGACTTTTTACTTTGCAGGGCACTGTTTGGCAGGGACAGTGAGCCTCTACTGAAGGCCCAGATGCTATTGTATGGCCTTATCTTTCAGTTATAGTTATAGCTACAGCTCTTTTCAAGTTTTGGGGATTCCTCCTTCTCCTTGCCATTTTGGCCCCAAAGGTGTTATATAATGCTTTCCCACATTTGATATCTTCAGAATATATCAAACTCCCTTATTTTTTCCTCTTAACCCTATTGTCATATTTATAAATAGTCCTCTTTATCAAATTCTCTTTAATTATACCATCTGAGTGTGTCTTCTACTTTCTGCTATGTCCTTGACTAGTAGAGGAACAAGATAATACACATACCATAAAATTCACCGTTTTAAAGTGTATAATTCAGTTATTTTTAATATATTCACAAGATCATGCACCTATTATCATGTAATTCCAGAACATTCTTATTACCCCAGAAAGAAATCTTGTAGCCACTAGCAGTACTCTCCATTTCTCTCTACCCCCGCATCCTGGCAAGTACCACTAACCTACTTTCTATCTCTGTTTCAGATCATACACATACAGTCATTCAATATGTGACCTTTACCGTCTGATTTTTGTTTTCATTAAACATAATGTTTCAAGGTCACCTGTGTTGTAGCATGTATCAGTGCTTCCTTCTCTTTTATGGCCTAATTGTAATCCATTGTGTGGATATACCACATTTATTTATCCATTGATTGCTTTATTGATGTTTAAGCTATTTTCTACTTTTGGCTATTATGAATAATGCTGCTCTGAACATTCATGTATAAGATTTTGTATGAACGTATGTTTTCAATTCTCTTGGGTATATACCTACAAGTGGAATTACTGGATCATATGATAACTGTATGTTTAACTTTTTGGGAAACTGTCAAACTGTTTTCTACAGTAGCCGAACCACTTTACATTCTACCAGCATTGTGTGAGGTTTACAATCCCTCCACTTATTTGTCAACACTTGCTATTTTCCTTTTTTCAAAAAAAAATTATTTTTAATTAATCTCTACACCCAATGTGGGACTTGACCTCACAACCTTGAGATCAAGAGTTGGATGATAAACTCACTGAGCCATCCAGGAGCCCCTATTTTCCTTAAAAAAAAAAAATATTATAAAAAATTATAGGTACCATAGTGTTTTTAAAGTAGTATCTCATTGTGGTTTTGATTTGCATTTCCAAAATAACTAATGATGTTGAGTTTCTCTTCATGTACTTATTAACCATTTGTATAACTTTTTGGGGGAAATGTCTATTCAAATCTATAACTGTTTTTTAATTGGGTTACTTATCTTTTTATTGTTTAAATGTAGGAATTACCTCATTTTTTTATCTTCTTATTGTTGAATTGCAGATATTTTCTCCCAGTCTGTGGATTTTTTTTTCGTTTTCTTGATAGTGTTCTTTGACATACAAAAGCTTTCCATTTTGATAAATCTCATTTATCTATTTTTTCTATTAAAGCCCTAACATGTTATTCATAGTTATTTTGGATTAACTTTAATAATTACAATTTATGTATCATATCTGAGTCTAGTACTGTTGCTTTTTTTGTCTCTTCAGGCCACATTTTCTTGACTTTAACATGCCGTTTAACTTTTTGTTGAAAACCAAACGTGATATATTGGGTAATCGGAACTGAAGTAAATAAGCCTATGATATGAGGATTTATCTCAATCTGGCTAAGAGTTGGTCTGTGTTTATGTTTTCTTTAGCTGTAGGTTCCAGTAGCTTTACATTTTTCTAGTGTTCTTGTTTTATTTACATGGTTGACTTTTGGGCTTCACTAAGTACTCCTCAGAGAGCATCAGCATCTTGGAGTCATTCAGCTATAATCTCCTGTTGTTATACTGGAGTCCTGCTGATGTGGTAAGGTATAGAGGAGGGGAAGAATTCTCTTCTCTTCTAATTAAATCTGAGTCTTTTTTAAAAAAATGTTTATTTATTTTGAGAGCAAGAGTGGGGGAGAGGAAGAGAGAGAGAGGGAGAGAGAGAATCCCAAGCAGGCTCCACACCACCAGTGCAGAGACTGACATGAGGCTTGATCTCATGGACCATGAGATCATGACCTGAGGTGAAATCAGGAGTCTGACACTTACCTACTTGAGCCACCTAGGTGCCTCTAAATCTGAGTCTTTTAGTTTGCCTATGTTTTAGGGCTCTAACCTTTACAAGTATTTCTCTAGTGGTATAGCTTTCTCCCCACTACCTCCATCCTTTTCTTGGGCACCAGCATTCCTAGTCTATTTATTGAATCTGTGACTCCTGTTTTCTTTTCCTATTTTTTCTTTCTCCCTCCCCCCCCCCCCCCGCCTTTCTTTAGATAGAACAGAAGGCTAGAGAGTGCTGGAGTTAGAGTTCCCTTTCCTCATCTAGGATGAGTCTCAGGAAACAGTCCTTTTCTCTGGATTGTGGGCCTTAGTTATGGAGAAGGCTGTGGATGTGTTTCATGATGATTATTTTTCCCCTGCTCTTGCCAGAGAGGGATCTCTCTTGGGTCTTCACTGTAAGAATTTGTTGGGGGGGGGGGAGTTCCCAGGCAATAAAACCCACAAAAGTTTGGGTCCCCACCCTCTCCAAGACAGTGACCCCATGGAGTTTCTCATTTTCACACTAGTCTACTCAGCCTGCAGCACTTTATCAATATTACCATTTTAAGTGTTCCTACCAGTCTATGGTTCCTGTGGCTTCTGTTCCAGGCAAGAACTTCTTGGCTGTGACATGGGATTTTCCTGTCTGAGTTTGGGGGTAGCAGTATAGCAGTTTGCCCTGCCACCTTAGTTCTCTGTGGTCCAAGAAGTCATTGCTTTTTAGTTTATTCAGTTCTTTATTGTAGTAGGGACATGAGTAGTGACTTCTAAAGTCCTCACATGCCTGAATTGAAACTAGAAGTCATGTGTGCTTTTGAATCCTGAAATATACAATATTGTTGAACCTTGAAAAAAGTAACCAAAGAATAGAACATGAAAGCACATGAGGAAATATTTTCTTGCTTAATTGTGAAAGTCCATGTAATAATTTGATCTGTGGCTGCAAGTATAAATGGAAGTAGTAGACTAGATGAAAATTTGCTTTCTCCAAAATTTTAGATGAGCTATATGTCCAATGTGGGTTATCAGTGGATTTCTCTATTTCACTTCTTATTCTTGTGAGGGACTGCTTTGATGTCAATTTGACAAGAGAGAGATTTTTCATTTTCATAGGAAGTAGCATAAAATTTAGTGATTCAGAAAGTTTGTCATGGGATTTGTTTTTGTATAGATATTATTATTTTGCATGTAAAACAGTCTTCAGAAGACCACAGTGATCCCAGTTTCACTGAAAAGTCACATGTTGATGCAAACCTTATGTTCGCACAGTGGCTGCCTTTTAGTACATCAAACCCTAGTGAACATCATTAGATCAAATGACTGTAAAAGGTCTTAAGTGGAATGATTTTGATCTGCTCTACACATTTCCCACTGGATTTTTGTCCACATTACATAATCACTGTACATTTGGCACAGTATGTTGCCTTTGAAAGAGCTTCAGGACTAAGGAAGCATGAAGACAGAATTGGCCATAAAATCAGAAAGGAGTACTAGAAATATATATGCTGCAAAAACTAAAACCTTCCTTTCTCCTTCAGTGTACACTAAAAACTCACTTTATGATTAAAGACTCGACTTAGATAAGCATTAAAGGCTATTTCACATTATCTTCTGATTTAGCTGGACATTACTATTAAAAAAATCTATTTAGTAAACAATACTAAAATTCTTACCCTTGTACAGAAAATGGTCCTGTTTACTCTAGGGTGGTGAATAAGCATGGATATAAAAAATCGCTTGTCAATGTGCATATAACAGATTAATATGAAAGCATTTCTGCTTTCAGGATGCATATCAGTGAAGGAAGACCCTATGGATGTGGATAGACTTAAGGGAGATATTGACAACTGAGCAAATATTAAATGTACTTCTCCAAGTTGAGATGATTTGCATGTATCTTCTGATACACAGCCTTTTCCTATCTCATATCCATTCCTTCAGTGTAATTTAATTAATTAGATTTAATAAAGCAACAGTGGCATTAACTTCAAAGCTTTGGGATGTGCTCAGAAGTCACCTTTGGAATCACCACACACTTCTGCCTTCACTTTTATTCTTTTCCAATTGAATGGACTTCGTGTTCAAATGTTTTGTGTACTAAAATAGCACCCCTCTTTCTTTTTGTTGTTATTATTTAGCATTATTATTACAAATGTAGATTCTAATTTAGGGCCTGTTTCTATCTAACCATGATCAATAGTATTATTTTCATAGGTAAAGTGGTTAGGAGGTCCAAGCACGCAAGTCAGAATAAACATTTTAGAAAATAAACTTTTGTTGGGAATAGCCTATAGGAATATTCAAAGATATACTGGAGCCAACTTTTATCAGCTCTTAAGAGCCAATTGTTAAATTTTCGTTAATTTGACAAGCTGGCTGTTTAATAGGCCATTGTTAGAAATGAAAATATGCAGCTTGCAATTATATAAATTATAATAAAATAAAGGATAATAAATACAAAAACACTATTTCCTAATTAATTGACTACGTTGTACTACTGTCTATGTTCTTGAGGTTATTTGTATAGTAGAAATACTTTACAGTGGTGTGTTACTGGGCATTTTTCCCCACCTCCCTGTTTATTGATGTCACACTGGTAGATTGAAATTGACCATGGTAGGAGTGTTTGCACCATGGAAGTCACCAAATGCTAATGATCAGGGATTGAATTATTGTTTTGTTGATTGTACATGTTTAAAAAAGTGATGGGGAAAATGTTAATGCAAATTAATTTTAAGTGCTTTGTATGTATTCATTACATGATGAGTAGCACAAAAATCGAAGAACTCCTTTTGCATTGTCTGAAAGCTATTATTTGATTTAGCAAAGAAATTACATATGTCAATGGCAAGTGAATGACCTTCTGATTTATGTCTTAATTGTATCACTCTCATCTTATTATTTGTGTACTACATAACCTTTACATTGGTGAAATTTATTTAAAACTTGTGTACGTAGTTTACACGTATAGTTAAACTTTTACCAGCATGCCACAGAGGGTATATAAGAAACCATGAAGACTGGGCTACATTTGACCAATTCTCTAGCAGTACAGGTGATAATTACTCAGATATGCAGTAAGGAGAAGGACTTTTCATAACACAAAAAAACTAGTGAGCTATGTGAAATCAACAACTTTACTGAGCTGTCAAATTGCAACCTAGTTTTCCTAATGTAGCATGAACTTCATTTTGTCAATGTAGAGTCTCCATTTCCTTTTTATTTATTTATTTATTTTTGAAAGAGAGAGAGAGACAGAGTGAGCAAGCAGGGGAGGGGCAGAGAGAGGGAGACAAAGAATCTGAATCAGGTTCTAGGCTCTGATTTGTTAGCACAGAGCCTGACGAGGGGCTTGATTCATGAACCCTCGAACTCACCAACCGGGAGATCATGACCTGAGCCAAAGTTGGACACTTAATGAACCGAGCCACTCAGGAGCCCCTAGAGTCTCCATTTTCTAAAAGTGGATATAGCAACATGACATTGGCTTCACCTTTTAGCTCTCTCTGTGAGTACTGATTTGGTGAGATAGTGCTTTGGAACAATGAACTGGAATCTTGTTTTTCCTCAGAATTCTGCAAGCCTTTTGAGTCATCACTCAGGGACTCTTGTCTTTGGCAGATGTCATTTATCTCTTTAAAGATACATATTTGGACAAGGTTTATTTTTTAATTCTAATAGTAATTTTTTACACATTTTGTATCACAATTTTTAAAGTTTTGGTTTTTTTTCGTTTTGTTTTTTTTCCTTCTAGGGAACCTAGGTGGCTCAGTTGGTTAAGTGTCTGGCTCTTAATTCTGGCTCAGATCATGATCCTGCAATTTGTGAGATTGAGCCCGGATTCAGGCTCTGCACTGACAGCACAGAGCCTGCTTGGGATTCTCTTTCTCCCTCTCTCTTTGCCCCTTCCCCACTAGTTCTAGTGCTCTCTCTCTCTCTCTCTCTCTCTCAACAAACAGACAAACAAACTTAAAGAATATTTTTTCCTAGAGATTTTTCTTAAGTCAATGCGCAGTTTTCTTCCACTCCTGCTAGATCTCACATGGTTCAGGACAGGAAAAAAAGAAAGGAAAGAAAAAAGAAACAGATTTAAAATTCATTAGGTTGTTATGCTCACAGTTAAATGATGATTTTCTCATGTGTTTCCTCTAATTCTATATCTGAGCTGAGCTGAGGATAAACGGAGTTGGAGAAAGAAGCTTCACTCTGGGACATACAAAATCATACCCCTCACCCTTGTTTTTTAAATTTGAGCCAAAAAAAAAAAATCTAATGTTAATGGAGGGGGATCATTGTGTAGAGTACATTCTTCTAGAAAGCTCACTGTCTTCACTGTGGAAACGTGACATTCTGCCTAGAGTGTCCTAAACTGTAAAATGAAGAGCGGTTTTAAAATGTTTATTTCTTATCCTTGGAAGGGTGGTAGCTGGGGGCGGGGGGTGGGGAACCAATTCCCACATTAAATTGTTAAACAGTGATTGGCACTATTAGAAAAAATGTTCTCAGTGGTGATTTCTTTGTAGAATTTTGTTGTAACAGTCAGGGACTTGTGAATATCCAGGTGGCCCTTTGGGGGTAAGCCTTGGAATTAGTGTTTTGTAGTTCAGTCTTCCCATTTCAACAGCCTGTGGTGATGGCTTTTTACATATCTAAATGTCACAAAACTCAGGGAATTTGAGCACAAGGACTGCACATGTGTACCAGTATAGGTTTTGTAATAGTCTTTAGACATCTGTCCTGCTAGAATAAGGAGTTGAGGCTATTGAGTGATATTGACAGGTAGGCATTTAAAATTTACTCTGAATAGGTGACATACATGGACACAATAAAAATTATAAAAATATAACATGTGCAAAATTTCAACCCTGTGCTATTTCCCATCCATCTAGCCCATGTCCTTTCTCCACAAAGGTGAACCAATTGCATTGCTTTTTTTGGTGCATATAACCAGGTGTGTGTGTTTGTGTCTGTGTGTGTTTTAACACAAATTCACTATGTGAATACTTATTAGAAATGTAATTACACTTTTACTGAGCAATTACATTTCTAGGAATCTGTCCTACAGACATATTTGTGTATGTTAACATGAAAGTTTACAAGGCTATTTATTGTAGCATTGATTGCTATAGCAAAAGACCAGAAAACAATTTTCATTAATAAGACACAAGCTAAATACATTATGGTACATCCATACAGTGCAATCATATACATTTGTAGGGGAGAGGAGAAAATTTCTATGTACTGAAATGCTGAAATGGAAGTATTTCAGTGGGCATATATTGTGTGAAAAGTATATTGCACACTATATAGTGTGTCTATATGCCAACTTTTGTGTTAATAAAAGAAGAAATAAGGCTTCTAAAATAAAAACCAACTTTAATAAATAGATTGTTTAAACATAAAGCTTGAGGCAGAAACAACTTTATCATTTAACTTATCTTCAAGAGTAGTACAAAGGAAAACACAAACTATTAAATTTTTGGATCCCAAGTAAGTAATTTTAGTTAATTCTAGTTCCAATTAATGCAAAAGTTAAAAATTTGGAACAAAACTAGAAAAAATGGTAAATAAATTATGGAATGTCTACATAATGCAATATAATTCATTAAAGTGAGATTTATACCATTAGAAACATTAGAAAATGCTTTTTAAAGTATAAAACTCATGTAAAGAACAAAAAGTAAGCCAAGCATTGTCTAATGAATTAGTATGAATAATTGTTAAAGGGCAGCAGAAAATACACAGAAAGGCTAACAGTAATCATCTGGGTGTGGAATTATGGGTGATTTTGTTTTCTTAATTAAACAATTCTTTATTTTCTGGAATTTCATTGTTGACTTCCTATTGTTGGAAGAGATAGAAAAATAAAGTTTATTTTAAAAGGTGATTGAAATCTTTCTGGGAGAGGGTAATTGAAGAAAATAACTCAAACTTGGTGCCTTTGTTAGTTAGGAAGAGAGGAATATAATTCATTCTTGTCATGAAAGGTGACTCGTTCTCCCCCTCCCTCTCTTCCTTTTCTTTCCTAGGTTAAACAGTTTGAGTCTAACTAGGTAGCTCAGTAGCTTAGTAGACAAGTTGTTGGCTTGTCAGTAATACAGTAGGTACAATATTTACAACTATTACCCAACAAAAATTATGTTGGCTTAGTAATATTGCAAATGTACTTGATAAAATATAATAAAAATATTCATTTTGATTCTCTTAATATTTATCATCCAAGGATGTGTTAAATCTTCCAGGCATAAAGAATTTTACATTTCTGCAAGGCTGAAATTGGTTGATTTAGGGAAGATGAGTATGGATGTGAGGGTCAGTTGCCCAAAATTTTCAAGAAAAAGGTCTTTGTGAAGTAAGATACTTTAGTGGTAGAAGAGAGAAAGAAATAATTGTTTATCATGAGTCTTTATTTAACCATTGTTTAACTGTACATTTCTGTTTATCTGAAGAGGTTGTTTTCAAGTAATTTAAGTGCCTTTCACATACATTCCTGTCTCTGTATTTGTGTAGCTCAGGCCTGAACTGCTATTTTAGTCTTCAATCTCTCCTCTCAAATTGAATTTATCTTTGATTCTTCATTCTTCTTCATTGCACACAACTAATCAATAGCTGAATATGAGAGTCTTTAATATTTGTCTTTCTTATTAGACTGCAAGCTCTGTGAAGAATAGAGGCACTATATAATCAGTGATGTATCTTTGGTAGCTGGTCAGAGTAAGCACTTAGCATAGGGTTTTTAAATGACTGAATCAGCATGGCTGGCAGAGAACTCTTTTCCCTAGTGACCCCTGTTTTTGGGTTCATCAGGCTTCCCAAATCGATTTTTAATCAGTTTTGGGAAATTCCTGGCCATTGTCTTTTAAAATATTTCTTGTGCTCCATATTCTGTCTCTTCATATGTAGAGTCCTGATGACTCCAATTACATATATGTTGGTATATCTATGTCCGGTTGTTATTTTTTTTTCTCTGTGTATTTGAGTTTAGATTTTCATTTGACCTCTGAGTTCTCATTTTCTTCTTGTGCTATGTCCACTACTGTTATATCCATCAATGAGTTATTAATTTGAATATTTTTCATTTCTAAAGTGTCCACTGGGTTTTTAAAATAGATCTCAATTCTTTTTAAAATGCATTTATTTTTCTAAAGTTTATTTATTTTGAGAGAGAGAGAGAGAGAGAAAAAAAAACATGTGTACGTGAGTGAGTGAGGGGCAGAGAGAGAATTCCAAGCAGGCTCTCTGTTGTAATTGCAGAGCCCAACATGGGGTTTGATCTCACAAACAATGAGATCATGACCTGAGCCAAAATCAAGAACTGGATGTTTAACCAACAGAGCCACCCATGCGCCCCATTAGATCTCAATTCTTTATTGAAATTCTCCATATTTTCTTCTATTACAACCATTTTCTCCATATATTCTTTAATAAATTGTGAGGGGTCTGTTAAAGTCCTTTTTATTTTCTGATTTAAGTTTATGAACCATCTGTATGTCTATTTTTCTCTCTTCTGTTTCACTGATTTACAATCAATTAATCATATTTTTAGTATGTGTCATAAATTTTGATTGGATGCTAGACTTTGTGAATGACAAATTTTAAAGGATCTTGAAGCTATTTTCCTACACAGAATGTAGTTTTTGGTGGAGGGAGGAGAGGCAGATAGAGTAGCAGTGGATTATTTGGATCTATAGAGGTTTTTTTTGTAAAGACAGAGCTAATTTACTATGGCTCCTAGTATCAAGGGGGTAGCTCGTTTGGCATTTTAATGAAAATCTGACTTGTTTACCAAGCCTTTCTATATTGACAAAACTTGGATTCTAAAGTTTTTCTCCCTAGTATCAGGCAGCTGTTGAAATCTTGTTGCTCAGCTCTTTCGATCGTTAGGTGTTGCTTCTGGAGTGTGTGTGCCATTTTGAAGTGAGCTGATGCTTGATGGGTATTTGTGTGCATATTTTGCACCTTCCTCCTGTGTAATTCCCTCTACTTTGGATTTTCCTTCAGCATATAATTACTCTTCCAGTCCAAAATTCCAGCTCTTAAATCTTTCACCAATTAGCTAAGAATCCTGTTTCCTGCTTGAGCCTTGCTACTTACCCTGTGTTACCAAACTGAAAAGTGCTTTCAGTGGAAAAGCCAGAAACTTACCTGATGTGCCTGTTTTCTTTTCAGGATAGGAATATCTAAAATTTCACTTATGTGGGATGATTTTGAATGCCTTCAAAGTATTGTTATGTATTGTAGTAGTTTCCTACAGCTTTGATAACAAAGTGCCAAAGCCTGAGTGGTTTAAAACAACAGGAATGTATTTATCTTACACTTTTGAAGGTACAAAGTCCAAAATCAAGGAGTAATCTAGGTCATATTCTCTTTGGTGGATGTAGGGGAGAGTCCTTTCAGGCATCTAGCTTCTGGTGTTTGTTGGCAATCCTTCAATTTCCATGGCTTGAAGATCCATCACTCCAGTAAGGTGGCCATCTTGTCCATGTGTGGCTGTCTCTATTTCCAAATTTTCCTTTTTATATGAGAGAAGTACTCAGATTAGAGGCCACCCTAAAGACCTCATTTTAACTGTATTATCCATGTAAAGATTCCATTTTTATGATTGTCACGAGAAAGCAAAACTAACTATGATAGAAGACACAGTAGCAGTTACATGGGAAAGAAAAGGGATGTGAAAAAGAAAAGGGGTGAGGAAATACTGTGTCTTAATCTGAACAGTGGCTACATAGGTGTATATAGTTATTTAAATTGTTGAGTTTAGGTTAATGCACTTTATACATCTTAGTGTAGATGAGGGAGTAAAAGTGTTCCTTAGTCTCTCAGTGGCCCTTTTCAAGAACAGCAGCCACCTTCATCGGGTAAATCAACCTTGAATGCAGGACTCATCTCCAGGCCTCTGTCCTCTCTGGGATTCTGGCCTTCGAATTGTGCACTAGTGACTTAGATTTGTAGGCCTCAAGCACAGTTTTCTTTTCAAATTAAAAAAATAATTTTGTCCAGCTTTTCTAGTTGCCATTAGTGTGGGAGAGTATGGGTTCCTTAGTTTTCCATTATGGGGACTAGACCTAGCTCTATTCACTGGGAATTCTTGTAACCATAGAGAACCTACATAGGTACTCAGATTTGATTTACTGTACCTGACTTTGGACTTCTTGCTGATTTTGAAAATTGAGTGAAAATTGGCTTAAATCTGAACTCCTTTTTCTGTATCAAGGCCTTTCCAAAATTCCTTTTCCCCATCTAACCAGCACATTTTCTGAGTTTCCTTTAAGTTAAATGATCAGATTATTTGTTTCCACATGACTTCGCCATTGTCTCTTTTGGATAAATCACACTTATCTCTGCTGTATCCACTTACTTCACTCTAGCATTCATTTGACAACTTAAAACATACAGCAGTTTATCTCGATGATTAAATGGGCTCCTCTTTTAAAATAATTTTTCGGGTTTGTCCCTCACCTCTCCTAACGTACATCGGTAGTTCTTTATAAGTATGTTCTCATTTGTATGTGGTTTGGACATTTTTCTCCGGATTATTCATGTGCATGAGCTTTGTAGCAGCAACTGAATTATAAACTCTGTTTGTAAAGAACTTTATTTCATCTCTTCTGTATTCCACATACAACATAGAATGCCTGACCCAATATGAGAGGTATTCTTGAAAGTGTGTTGACTGTGTGACATCAGGGCTATTCAAATTTCTTCTCGCTTGCTGAATTCAGTGAAATTATATTTAACCCTTAACAGCAATTCTAAATAGTATTTTGTTAAGACTGAATAGCCAGGCTGATTTTTTACTTTGTAAGGACTTTAATAAAGTGAAAACATCTACTTAGATGATTCAATTTATGTACTCACTATCTTTGATCCTTAGTGTTTATTTATGATCTTTAAGTTTCTAAAACAGAAATCATTGGACTTACATAAAAAAATATTTTAACTATGTTCATCGTATTGCCATATAAAATGAACAAATCAAAATATTATTAAGGTAACAGTCAACCCAAGGAGGAATAAAACCTCAAATCTGAAATGTCCAGATAAAAAAGCATTTTTTTGTGTGATTGAAGCCATTCATTTACTTACTAATTTAACATAATCTATTGAATGCCTACCAACTAACTGTTAGAAATGTTTTAGGCATTGACTTATGGCCTGGATGGAGCTTATTACCAGTGACAGAGACAGGAATAAAAACCAAGTTAACAAATTAATTTGTAGTAGTTGTAAATTAAAAAAAATAGATTAGTGTAAAGGAATTAAAAATGAAAGGGGAGTTATCAAAGATAGGTTGGTCAGAAAATGCGTTTCTAAGTTCATGATCTTTGAACACAGACATGAATAAAATGAAGAAGCAAGCTGTTGGAAGATCAAGGGTTTATTCCAGACGAAGAGAACAGCAAGCATTAAAGTACTGAGGTAGGAATAAGCCTTGATGTATTCATGGAAGTGTAAGGACACTGTGGATAAATTGTAGTGTGTAAGAAGGAACATAATGGAAAATGAGTTTGGAAAAGTATGTAAGAGCTGGGTGATGAAGGCAAGTATTAGGAATTTTTATTTCATCCTGAGTATGTTGGAAAGCCATGAGAAGAGTTTAGATAGTTTAGTAATAAAATGTGATATGATGGAGATTGTAAATTTCCCTCTAGCTACTGTGTGGGTGAATGAGTGAAAGCTATGAGTTAAGTTATGAGGCTGTTGTAGTACTTTGGAAGGGAGATAAAGGTGATTTGGAAGAGTGGCAGCAGCGGAGTTGGTAAGATATGATGAGGTTCAGATTATATTTTGAAAGGAGAACTGGAAAAGGAAAAGCAGGAAAGCAAATTTTCAAGGATGACACATAGGGTTTTGTTTTATGCAACTAGACAAATCATGGTGTCATTTACAGAGCTGAGAGACAGTGGTAAGAACAAATTGTGATGGAAGAGGAGTTCTGCTTTAGTTACATTACAATTAAGAACCTAAGAGATATCCAGTGGCAATACTGAGTAGGCATTTGAAGACAACAATGTGGATTTCAGGAAGGAGATTGAGAGTGGAAATATAAATTTAAGAGTCACTAGGAGGATGAGAAAAATTAGCAAGTGATTGTAAATAGAGAAAAGGAACAGAGTAAGCCTGGGATATGTCAACATTTAAAGACTGAATACAAGCCAGAAACAGATTAGACTGTTAGTAGTATAGTAATTTCATGAATTCAAGTGAAAAACTGTTTCAAGAAGGGAAATGTGATCACCTTCTGAGTTCTACAATGAAGTGATGAAAGATGAAAATAATTCATTAATTACTATCTTGGCAATACTATAGAGGGTACTGATAAACTTAAAGGAGGTATCAATTGGAATTTAATAAATACTTACATTTAATAGATATTTAATTAAACATACACAAATGTGTGTATATTTAATTATACACAGTGCACATACACACACATATGCACGCGCACACACACACACACACACACACACACACACACACACACTGGGGGTGGGGGGAGAGAAAACATCATTGAATGCTAATGATAATGATCCAGTAGAGAGGGAGACATTGGTGATATAGGAAAAAGGGAGGTAAATGAGAATGTAACCTAGACACAGTTTAGAGAAGTTGGAGTTAGAGAAGTTAGACTTAGCCAGAAGTGAGGACATTTCATTCATTTTATCAGGAGATAAGTTAAATGTACATTACAGTATTTGAAGGAAAGTTGGTAGATTCTTAAAATTATAGTTCATTGAAATTAAAGCCCATTAACATTAGAGGTAGAATCATCAGCTAAAACTGAGTGAGTGAAAGAGGTGTTGGAAGCTAAGGAAATCAGGTGTGAAATAATGTGAGAGAATGGGAAAATGAACTAACTAGAAAAATAAAATCAGAATGCCCAGCTTGCTGAGGTCTACTTGTTATTTGTAGTCATATGTTTATGTAAAACCATTTACTGTAGCTTTGTGTTTGTAATTTTTTTTTTACACACAAAATCCATTTGTGTAATAGATTTAACCAGGTTTGAAAGTTTGCCAAGATAGTACAACAGAGGGGGGAGGAGCTTTATAGGGACAGAAGTAATTACAATGGTAGGACTCATTGAAATGATGAACTCTAAACTGAGTTAGGAGGGAAGTGAAGTCATGATGGCTTTTATAGACAAGAAAATTACAGGGATTTTGGGTTTCAATGAGGTCAAAGAAATTTTGGAGTGGGGATACTTGAGGTTGATACACTGGAAGTAATATAGTTACGATTTTATTACAATATGTAGGATGGGACCATGAGGGTTGGTGTCTGAAATAGAAAGTAGGAATATGTGAAGGTTTGTGGGCCAGGGTTTTGAACGGATCATCAATATGGATGTTAAAACAACTAAGATTGATCATAAGAGTAGAGAAAGTGAGCCAGATGTTAAGGCCAGTTATTTTACTTAGGTGCTAGATCCCTCCTCTTTATCTACTCAAGAATGTGGCTCTATAAAGTTTTCCTTCTGTCTCCTACTTCCATTCTACAGAAAATTCTTACCAGCATACAAACATGCTATTATTTCTCCATAATGAAAAGCAGAACAAAATGAGGAAACAACAAAGGAAATCTTTTGACTTCATAGCCCTTTTTAGGTACTTTCTCATTTCTTTCTTGTCCCTTACAGCAAAATTCCTCAAAATATTTTTCTATATTCAGGATTTTCAATTACTCTCTTCTGTTTCTCTCTTGAATCTATTCTAATCATGCATTTATATAAATGAATCAATTAAATAGAAGGAATGGGCAAAACATTGGTAGACAACTACAAGGAAATGTTACATATTTGGTGGCCTTAGCTGAACAGAGTTCATTTTTTTGAGGGAGAGAGAGTAGAAATTTTCTGGAAGCAGCAAGAGCAAAGGGAATACATATTTCACTTTCAGACCCTGTGTTTTATGGCACATGGGAAGTAGATGGTCACCACTTGAGAGAGACACAGGTGAAGCAAAACCCTCATGGGAAAGCTAGCTTTGGGTTATAGTAAGATGATAAATGGAATGTTGGGAAATTTGTGCTCAGAATATAGGAGGCTCTGCTGATGACAGGCCATGACTTTCAGAGGGCATTTTAAGAGAGTGTGAATTTCGGTATGTGTTTGGGAAGACTGGTTTAGATTCAGAAACGTATAGAAAAGAGTCTGGCTGCTGCTGAATGATCTAGGAGGATTGAGTTTTTATTAATGACTGAGGTAGACAGAGATGTAAGCCATGATAAAATTGGTTCATATGGTCTGTTAGGGGGAGGTAGGTATCACTTATAACTATAGCATCTTCTTGGGGATTCATCTTTTAGCGTCACTGTAGTGGTGAGGCTGGTAGTGATGTGGTGGGGATGAGAACAGTGGCTAACAGTTCTGGTGTATGTCAAGAACATGAACTTAGTAAAACACCAAGGTCTCTCATAAATTCATTTGAGGACCATGTATAGGCCAAGGGAACGCTTGTTCTAACCAAGAGCCACAAAGCATTGGAAACTTAACTTAAATCCAGGATAGTCATGAAATTCATAATGGTGGTGGGGAGCATCATAGATGGGAAAGTACACGGAGCTTGGTGGATATTCTTTAAATCCTGCTGAGATGCTCATATGTCATGGCAGTTGGGAACACCTTCTTGTTCATTTGCAGCCTCTGCCACTTACTCCCTGGATAACATTAGCCTCTGTTTCCTCATGTATAAAGTGGGAGCTCAAAATAGAGCTTAATTTATACAGTTATTATGAGAATTAGATATATCTAAAGCAGTTGACAGAGTGCCAAGCATCCAGGAAATACTAAAATATTTTAGATTGTTTATAATCATTGGGGAACCCCATTGCTGCTCTCTATTAGCAGACTTAGTAGGATCATTGCATCTTAGAATTGGAAAGAGCTTAAAAGTGATTTAGCTTCAGGAAGTGTACTCAGTTTCAAAACAATGTTGGTTTTTATTTTGTATCTAAGTCCTATTTATGGGGAGCACAGTCTGAAATGTTTAAGACAAAATTTAGCATATAATTTTTTGCTTTAGAAGTATGCTAGGTACGTAAGCTCTATGAGAGCTAAGACACGGCCAGATTGGTTCATTGTTATGTCACAAAGGCCTTGAACAGTGTCTGGCACATACAGTAAGTACTTAATAGTTTCACTTAGTGTTTAATGCATGAGGGAATATAAATGATATTTTAATTTTACCAGTGTGCTAATGTGGACAGCTTTGGAGTAATTCCTTGTCTGGGCAAGTATAATTTGAGCTACTGCATGACAACAGGGTCTATCCTGAACTATCCTCCAGGCAATCGAGTGACGCATCTGCGGTTTGTCATGAGAAGGACTGAGCCCACCCAGGGGAGAAAACCTGTACAATAATAATAATAATAAAAAGATATTAATGATAATAGCTAACATACTTATATAGTCTAAAATATATATAAATACCTTAGTATACAACAACACTGTTAAAAGTAGTTTATGTGTATTAACTAAAATTTAAGAACAATCCTGAGGGATATTCTGTTATCATAATCATATTCACTGTTGGTATCATCATCAATTATGATCACTATCAACTTCATCACCTCCATTTTATTTTTTTAATTTTTTTAACATTTATTTAATTTTGAGAGCGAGAGAGAGAAAGACAGAGCATGAGTGGGGGAGAGAGAGAGGGAGACACAGAATCTGAAGCAAGCTCCAGGCTCTGAGCTGTCAGCACAGAGCCCAACAAGGGGTTCGAACTCACGGACCGCCAGATCATGACCTGAGCTGAAGCCTGACGCTTAACTGACTGAGCTACCCAGGTGCCCCCATCATCTTCATTTTATAGATGGATAAATGGAGGCAGAACAAGGTTAAGTAAGTTGCCAAAGATCACCCAGCTAATTTGCTGATTTGTATCACAGCTATGATTTGAATCCAGGAAGTCTGGCTCCGTTTTTTTTTTTTTTTTTTTTTTTGCATTTGAAAACAGTATTGCTCTTCCTGTCTGGTTCATGTTTGCAGGAAGGACAATATAACATAATCTTTTTCTTCTTCATTTCTAATGGGGAAGGTGAAAAGAATAACTTCTATTTATTGAGTGCTTTCTATGTGCCAGGAACTGTTTTCAGTGAGTAACTTATGTTATTTCTAGCCCTAACAAAATCTCTTGCAGGTAGGAATTATTATCTTTCCTTCTACAGATAGAAAACTAAAGCTATGGTGATAATAATTTCCTCAAAGTCACAGAATAAATTTATATAGCTCCAAAGTCAGAAATCTATCTGTGACACCATATCTTAAAAATGTTTATTTATAGGAATTATTTTCTTTTGGAATTGGATGTAAATTAAATATATGCCTAATTCATTAGTTATATCATTCATTCCATAAATTTATATCAAATACTCACAATATGTTAGGAAATCAAAAAATAAAAATGATCCCATCTAGAGGCATCTGGGTGGTTCAGTCCATTGAGCATCCAACTCTCGATTTCGGCTCAGGTCATAGTCCCAGGGTTGTGGGATTAAGCCCTAAATTGGGCTCTGCACTGAATGTGAAGCCTGCTTAAGATTCATTCATATTCTCTCATTCTCTCTCTCTCTCTCTCTCTCTCTCTCTCTCTCTATCTCTCTCTATCTCTCTTTCTCTTTCTCTTTCTCTTTCTCTTTCTCTTTCTCTTTCTCTTTCTCTTTCTCTTTCTCTTTCTCTCTCCCCCCCCACCCCTCTCCCCTGATCTCTCTCTCACTCTAATAATAATAATAATAATAAATATTTAAAAATACCTAATATGAGGGGTGCCTGGTGGCTCAGTTGGTTAGGCGACTGACTTCGGCTCAGGTCCTGATCTCACAGTTCGTGAGTTCGAGCCCCGCGTTGGGCTCTGTGCTGACAGCTCAGAGCCTGGAACCTGCTTCAGATTCTGTGTCTCCCCTCTCTCTACCACTCCCCTGTTCACACTCTGTGTCTCTCTGTCTCTCAGTAGTAAGTTTAAAAAATTAAAAATAAATAAATAAAAATACCTAATATGAAACTTAAGTGTATAACTATTTTATTACTTGCTGTCTGAATTCTGAACATACCTTTTTGGGAAGAGAAAATCCTCCACTGCATTAAATCCTGGTAGGAATCTGTGTTTTGCCTTTGATTACCAGAGCTTAAGAGGCTTCCTTTCCTCCTGCTCCTTAGGCTGTTGGAGCTCCAGGATATAGTGAAGGCTCTGGCTCCCAGAATTAGGATACTGAAGATAAGATGTAACAATCAAGGAGTAGTTGAGAAATTACTAAAGAAGATGCATTGGCATTAAGAATGCAGAGGCAGTAGTGACACTTGTGGACTTGTATCCAGATTGCTTTCATCTTTCAACCTTGGCTGTAATTGCAGTTGGCTACCTTCCCTTGGTCCCTGGCCCCTTTTTGAGATGGGTTCTCAAATTTCCTGTTGATCCTGTGAGCCATCTGATATCCTCCAATAAATTCATTTTCCGTTCAAGTTAGATCAAATGCTTTTTGATGCTTGTACATCAGAACCCTGGCAAATTCAGGGAAGTAAGACATGTACAGAGTTAGAAAAAAAAATAAACAATAATAACCAGTTATATAGCATGAGTCAGTAGAAAAATATAATGTTATAGAAGTGCAGACTGTGACAAGATAATTGGTATTAATGCAGTATTTGGCATAGTTGACCTTAGAGTAGACTATTGAAAGATGGGCATGAGAAGGCAAAGAGATGACAAAAGTAGGCTAAGGGGAACAGTGAGAAGCCCAAATTGACTAAAGCATAGAGTCTGTAGAGGAAAATAAAGGCAAATGAAGTTATACTAGAAAGTGTTCCTCTCCTCTTCTTTAAGCCTAACCTTTACACAGCATCCATTCCCTTTCTGGATTCTATTATTTTGCTTTCTGCTTCCTATTTCCAGTGTCTGTCTTTACTTACTCGTCTTACTCCATCCTACAAATACTCATTCTTTAGTCTTCTGGCATCTTGAAAAGACAAATATATACATTTGTATTATGTTTCCTTTTCTCTCAAGCTACTACCTGTTTGTTTTCTTGCACCGTTTAACATCTTTACAGAACAGGCTACATTTTATTTCTCCATCTCTTTTTTATTTTACTTCTATCTTTTTAAAAGAAACAATGTATAGATACTGCTAAATCTTTCTCATCTTCTCTTCCTTCCCAGAAGTGACTACTGTCTTTAATTTGAGGTGTTTACATTTGTTACACGAATGACAAATATTTATTCATAAACAATATATTCCTGCATTATTAGTATGTTTAATAGTGTAATATAATATGTATGGTTTTGTAGTTTGCTTTTTCACTCAATACTTTTTGAGTTATATCTTGTCTTATGTAATAATTTAGTTCCTTCATTTAACTGCTAAATATTTCTCTGCTACACTACTCACTTCTCAGTCTTTTGAGTATTGGCTTCCTACTGTAGTTATCACCTAGTAACTGTAGGTATCACTTCAAACTGCTTCCTTAAAAGTCATCAAATCTAATAGGTTTTTTTAATTCACTATTTTTAATTCATCCTACACTTGGTACTGTTAATTACCCCAGTTTCCTTGAAATTCCCTCATCTTGACTTTGTGAAAACACACCTTTCTTTAAATCTTTGTTTCTTCCCCCTTTTGTTGGCTAAATGTAGGTGTTCCACAAAGGCCTATAATCAGTTTGTTTTCAGTTGTCTGCTGGACATTGCCAGCTGGGTGTCATGCTTGGCCTAAATTTTCACTTTTTTCCTCTCCTATTTGTTCCTCCTTCTCCACTTAATATTTAAGTGGTGGTGGCACCATCTTAACAATCATTCAGGCTCAAAATCTTAGAATGATTTATAAGTCCCTTGGGCCTCATCAGTTGCCAGGACCTGCAAATTACTGTTCCATTCATTCTGCCAAATTGGTTCTCACTGCCACTACCCTAGTTTAAACCCCATGACTCCTAGGCTTCTCACAATAGCATAACTTGTTTGCCTGCTCCTAGGTGTCTTTTTGCTTCCTAAGCATCCTCTATCCTGCTTGATTAATTTTCCTAAAGCACAATTCTTTTCATAATATTTCCCTGTTTGAAAGCTTTTAGCAGCTATACATTGCCTATAATATAAAGCCTAAACTATAATCTGGAATTCATGCTTCTCTGAAAATTGACTTGTTTACCTCTCCAAACTTGTTTATCACTTCTCCAGTTAATAGGCTACATGTCTATCAGATGGAACCTTTCACCATTTCTGTACTTGTCTATATGGTGTACCTTAAAGTGTGGTAACAAACTACTTCAAAATCTCAGTGTCTTAAAATAACAAAGATTTCTTTCTCACACATGTTATGTAGTCATTTTAGGTCAGCAAGTGTGTTCTCTCTTCATTGCAGTCACTCAGAGACCTAATCTAAGGGAGTATCCACCATTTTAAATGTTGCTGGCCACCATATCATGGGGAAGAGTGGAAAAAACTTTGCAGGGTTTCAAGCAAGATTTTAAATTTTATGGCACAGAAGTGACAAATGTCACTTCAGTTCACAATCCACTGGCCAAAATTAGTAATTTGGGTCTAACTAACCGTAGGAGAAGATAGGAAATGCAAACCTACCATGTGGAACAAGGAGAAGGAAACTAGCTTTTGGCGAATAGGACAAATGACCACTGCAGGTCTCAAAAGCCATTTCCATCATTTCCCTACTATGGGTCTTCACTCATGGGATTTAAAATATTTTTTTCTTTTCTCCCCTATTCAGATTCTTAATTTTTCAGTGCAGCTATCATCTCTTCAACAAATTGTTTCCCAATCTTTGAAGATAGATATATTCCCCCCCTCTTTTCTAATTTCCCATAGATTTTATTTTGAGAAAATCATTGTTTTCTTTTGTTGTGTATTTAGATCCTAGAGGTCAGGATGCATGTTTTATTCACCCTGAACACAAGATTCTTTTCATTTAACACATAAATCTAATCAGAGTATATTCTAATCACTTGGAGATACGTTTTTTTTTTTTGGCTGCCTTCTTTTATTGCCTATTTATGGAGGAGATGTTTTATTCCTTGTATTATGTGTAAGGTTATATATATATATATATATATATATATATATATATATATATATATATATATGTATATTTATATGTATACATATGTATATGTATATGTATATATGTATGATATATGTATATTTATATATCTTATGTATATATACATATAGTTAGCAGATCCTAGCTACTATGGTATAAATATAGAGTACATTAATTATGAATCTGCCTTATTCTCACTCTTCTCACTCTGAAATTGCTGGCACTGCTATTATAACTCTTTTTACTCCTCTTTTTTGATAAATGGTGTGTTTGACCATTGCCCTTTGGTAGCAGTGAGATAGACAGTCTAGAGATATTTTGTAAGTGAAATATTTTAAAGGATGTTCATAAAAGAAAACTGACAAGAGGAAAGACACAGTAGTGAAATTCTGTCCTTCTGGCCTTCCTTCCTCTTTCCTTTACCAAAACATTTCTTCGATACTTGTTTTGTGTCTCGTATTATAAAAAGGTACAATGTTGTATTAGTTACAGACCCTAGCTTGGGGAGATCTTAAATTCCAGAAAGAGGAATGACACATATAACCTCCCTCTAGTAACTTACGTGGAAATCACTATTCCCCAACTGTATGCCTGGCCAGTGTCCACCCACATTTTAAATCTCAGCTTAGATGTTTTGTCCTATGAGAAGCCTTCCTTCATTTCTCAAGTTTAATCTAGCACTTTAATAGTACTGTGGATGGAGTGATTAATTATTTTTGAAGGAAAACCTGAGAGAAGGTTTTACAGAGATGATTGAAAAATGCCTGAAGAATGAATAGGAGGAGAAAAAAGAAAAGCAAAAATGAAGGCAATTATGCTCATCCAAAGGGGCCAAATGATTTGTTGAACACAGGAATCTATGAGTATATTAGTTTCACTGGAGCTTAAATTATATAAAAAAAATGTTATGTAAAAAGAGGTTGGCAAGTGTGTAGGAACCCAATTCTGAAGGACGTATGTGCCATACTTGTGGGAAACTTCTAAAGGATTTGCAGTTACAGGATCAGATTTACTTTTTAGAAATATCACTTTTGCTTAAATGCAGAGAATGAACTTGAGGCAAGTGATATTGAATGCAGAACTATTAGAAGACATTTCCAAAGCTTAAGAAAGAGATGATTAGATTTTAAAGTGACATGGGGTTACTTTGGAAATAACATGGAAGGATATACAGAAGAGGAAAATAGAAGGTTAGGTGAAAAAATAAAGGACAGATATTTAGGAGGGAAAAAAAAAAAAAGAGAAAATATGTGGTGATAGCTTGCTTATAGTAGTCAAGGGAGAAGACAATGAACATGTTATTTACTTTTCTGACCAGGAAGACTGAATGGGTGAAGACCACAAATTGAGAGAGACAAGACTGGAGGGAAAGTAGGTTTTGAAGTTAAATTAGTTAAATGGGGAACCCCAACTTTCTCTCTGAAGGAAGGATGGACATTTACTGTGGAGAATAAAAAGGAGCTGGTTAGGGTTTTAAGTGGAGTGACACATGTTTTGAATTACTAGTGAGGGAAATGAGAGTGGGGAGCTAAGACAAGTAAAACTTTTATGAGCAGTGGGGAGAGGCAAGCTGGAATTAAGGATGGAAACATGCCGTGGCCCCAGTCAACAGAGCTATATTACTATGATTATGATTATGATTATTTTTTAAATTTTTTATTTTTAGAGAGAGAGTGTGTGCATGCATGAGCTGGGAAGTGGGACAGCTGGAGGGTAAGAGAGAATCTCAAGCAGGCTCCATGCTCAGCGGGTAGCCATATACAGGGCTCGACCTCGTGACCCTGGGATCATGACCCGAGCTGAAATCAAGAATCGGTTGTTAAACTGAATAAGCCACCCATGTGCCCCCAGAGCTGTATTATTATGTTTAACCAAACCCAGCCTCAGGATACAAAGGTCGACAGTTTGTATTATTGATCCAGGGTGGAGAGATGTGACAAAAGGATGTCACTGCAAGGAGTAGGAAAGGAAATGAGGCAGTTATGGAATACCATGGGATATGAGGAGTTCTAAGGACTCTACAAAGTAAAAGAGAAGTAAAAAGAAAGTGGTTCCAGAAGGGAGATAGAAAGAGAACATGTGCTTAAAGACCAGGAGAGCAGAATTTCTGATTTCTAAAGTGAAGTTTTAGTTTTTGAGAAGGCCCAGGAGGAGACATAAAGAAAAAAAAAGGTAGGAAAAAAGTGGAGGTCAAGCTCTCTGGAATAGGAGATTATTGTTGAGTGTGAAAGGGTATTGGAGAGTTCTTCCGTATGGATATTGCAATGTTCAGCATAATAACAACTATTCAGGCATAAGGAAGCTGTGATCCAGGTGACAACTCCCATGAATATTGTAGCTCCAGCCTGGAGGCCAACAGATCCCATATACAAGGAGGGTATGTTTGTGAACAAGTAAACTGATCTTCAGTGCAGGAGGATTTTATCTTTTGGACTAGAGTGTAAGAATAAAAAGGTCTCAGGAGAAACATAAACTTTTTTAAACAGAAAGGTCAAAATGAGGAGGGGGAAGGGGGCAGTTCATCACTCTTCCAGTTGCATGATACTGCAGTGTATTAATGAAAGATCTTTATTTAAGTGTGCTGTAAGAAAAGTATTGCCTTTGGGGAAAAGCCAAATTGGAATTGAGAGGGAACATTTTGTGTTCTGTAAAGAGATTGAAGGTATAATATTTATATCCTGGGATTCAGAAAGAAAAAGAATTGGGAAGGTGGAAGAAAGAACAGAGCAGATACCATATAAATGGCCCAAGATAGCCCCTGTGGCTCCCATGTTGTTTATTTCTTTACAGTAGGTTAGGAGCATTGGCCCAAAGCCTGCTAGCACCAAACTCAAATTCATATACATCTAATTGCTTTAAAGACAGACCAAATAGGCATATTTTTAGTTATTTAGGATCTGCCTACTTTACACAGCCTTTGAAACTGCACCCAAAGTCTCCTAGCCATAGATAAACTGTAGCTATTAAGGACTTCATACTGCAGCTGCCCTTTGGAGCTCTCTGACCCAGAGACTCCTCACTTTGTTACTTGTGGCATCACCTTGACATACAAAACCCTTCTTTGGTTTCTCCTTCTCTTTTAGGATGTCCTTTGCCCTAGTTCCCTCTGGATGGTGGACTTGTGTCACTGACTCTAGGTCTTTTGATGGGAGACTTCTTCTTTAGACAAATCTGTCCAAGTACCACCCAACCTTCTTGCATGTTACAACCTCTTATGGTCCTACCTCTTGATCAATTACAACTGCTTGAACTTTTCACAGCAGAGAGGACAAAGCAAAGAGCCTTACTGATGGTAGTCAATTATAGGGATGGGTAACATGGATGTGATTGACTGACCCTAAGCTTTCAAACTTTAGGGCATAATTACTCTGATGCTAGACCTTTAGGGGCACAATATGATTAGAAATCTACAGGGGCTTCTTACTGGTACTAGGTGTTATAAAATATGAACACAAAATCAATTTAACCAAGGAAAATATAATACTAACTGATAAATAGGGATGTCTTAACCTCTAATTTTTAGAGAAATTAATGCTAATTATGGGGGGAAGATTGTAATTAATACTATATGCTCCAATTAAATTGATGTGTTCCTAAAAATGTCCCTGAAAATTTACATATTGCAATACATGTTTTATGAATAACCAATTTATATAGATTTTTATACACATTGGGGGAAACTGCAGTTTTGAGAATCCTATAAGGTATCCTTTTGCAAAATGAAGCTTGTGTATTTAAAGGAAGGCACATAGGGAAGTTTTCAATTAATACATGGTTATCAAATGCTAATACAGTGATTGTAAAAGTACATTCAAAATAGAACTTAGTATTTGTAGTAGTTTCCTATTGCTGCTGTAATAAATTACCACAAACAGTGGCTTAAAAACTGATCCATTCTCTTAAAGTCTAAAATGGGTCATAGAGGCTAACATTAAAGTATTGACAGAACTATGTTCCTTCTGCATGCTCCAGGGGCAAACAGACTTCCTTGTCTTTTCTAGCTTCTTGAAGCCCTCTGCACCTTTGGTTCAGGGCCCCTTCAAAGTGTATCACTCCAGCCTCTGCTTCCATTCTCACATCTCTTCTCTGTGACTGTGACCCTCTGCCTCCTTCATATAAGAATCCTTCTGTTTACACTGGGCTTACCACATAATTGGAATAATCTCCCTTTCTCAAGATCCTTAATAACATCTGCAAAACTCCTTTTGCCTTGTAAATTAACATATTCATAGGTTTCAGGGAATAGGATGTAAACATCTTTGGGGTGGGGAGCATTATTCTGTCTAATGCTCATTTTGGAGATCAAAGTCCTTTGGGATAAATGTAATTATTAGTAACTTAAAGTTTTTAATTTTTTTTATAACGAAATATTTGAAAGAAGAGTGAGCATTAAAGTTTTACTTTTAAGGGGAGGCTGGGTGGCTCAGTCGGTTCAGCATTGGACTCTTGGTTTCAGCTCTTGGCTCAGGTCATGATCTCATGGTGTGTGGGATCGAGTTCCCATGTTGGGTTCATCGCTGACAGTGATAGCATGGAGTTTGTTTGGGATTCTCTCTCTCCCTCACTCTTTGCCTCTCCCCCACTCATGGTCTCTCTCACTCTCTATCTCTCTCAAAATAAATAAACATTTTTTAAAAAGTTTGACTTTAAGGGGCGCCTGGATGGCTCAGTCGGTTGGGAGTCCGACTGTGTTTCAGGTCATGATCTCACAGTTCATGGGTTCAAGTCCCGCATTGGGCTTTGTGCTGACAGCTCAGAGCCCGGAGCCTGGTTTGGATTCTGTGCCTCCCTCTCTCTCTGCCTCTCCCCTGCTCACGTTCTGTCTCTCTCTCAAAAATAAAATAAACATTAAAAAAATTTTTTTTAAAGTTTCACTTTAAGATTTTATAATGATTATTATTTGAATCTCAAAACACTTCTCAGGATTATCTGCCCCATATTATACAATTGAAACTCAGTACCAGATTGTATGGCTGTTTAAATAAGGGGTGAGTAAGTGGATTTAGATAAAATAAGAAACAATGTGATCCTTTGTACAAAATGTTTCTTAAATTCTTATGGTTCTCCTTGAAAGGAATTTCCCCCCAAACTCTGAAGATATATAGTTGGGTGTATTTGGAACTCAAAACGTCATTTAGAAATAAAAATCATGCTTACCAAAGAATATCGGTTGAAGTGTGTGTTTGCATGTGTATATACGTGTATGTTTGTGTGTGTGTTATATTTATATAAATGTGTGAGTATGTGTTTGTGGTGACAGATAGGTGTGCCAAGGGGGCATTATAAAGATACTTCCCAATCCATTTAAAATAATTAAGAACTGGAGTTCTCAGTGCTGGAGTTTATACGCACAAGTTTTACAGCCTGAGTAGCGTCCTCTTGTAACTGCAAGGGTTCCGGTTATATTCCAAACTCTCCTGGCTGTGTTTCCTTTGGGCCTGAAACTTGCATTGACAGAGAGCTGGTTAATATGACCCAATAGGTGAGGTAAATAATTCCTTGCATCAACTGGGTTCTCAAGATAGTCAGTAGATCATTCTGAGATGACACATGAGGGCTGACAGAGCTTTTGTGTTTACCAAATGGAGGTGAATATAGCTAGAGCAAGAAGGGATAAGTATGGATAGCAGCAAGTCAGGGGCAGGAAGTACTCCTGAGCTTTGCTTCTTTAAGTTTTTTGTTTTGTTTTGTTTGGATTTTTTTTTTCAATATATGAAATTTATTGTCAAAATGGTTTCCATACAACACCCAGTGCTCATTCCAAAAGGTGCCCTCCCCAATACCCATCACCCACCCTCCCCTCCCTCCCACCCCCCCATCAACCCTCAGTTTGTTTTCAGTTTTTAGGAGTCTCTCATGCTTTGGCTCTCTCCCACTCTAACCTTTTTTTTTTTTTTTTCCTTCCCCTCCCCCATGGGTTTCTGTCAAGTTTCTCAGGATCCACATAAGAGTGAAACCATATTGCTTCTTTAAGTTTTTAAATGTCCATCTGAAGGCAAATTAAATCTCATAAATCCTGAAATTCAACAATATAATAATAGTTGTTTTCACCAAAATCACAGTTATTAATTTACTGCATAATCCTAATCAGTACCCTTTAGTTCATTTTTGTGAAATAGCAGCTAAGTCATAAAAACGCAAGTTCTTTGCTTTGTGTTTTAAATTGATGCTTGAAAATATGCTTGTGTTATGATTGTCTGCTGAAATTTCTTAAATTAATGTATTTCCTGAACTTAGATTTTAAAACTTTACAATATCAAAATTTTTAATAGAAAAAATACGTATTTTTACAGAAAATAAGTAGGTAGGTCAATGTAAAGCCTTCTGTCACACTTTTTGAAAGTTTAATTCTTTGTCAATGTACCATTCTTCCTAAGAATAGAATACTAATAATCTCTGCCTGTAGAGGATCATGAACACTTGGTAGTTAATGAAAACTAACTATGAAAAAAAAAAAAAACTAAATCCAACACTTTCCTATCTAATTATCTCAGCATAATTAACTGTTTGCTAGATTTAGCACCCAAATCATTTTTTTCTAAACTTAAATTTCATAATCCTTTTGATTACACAAACATGATAGTCTATCATATATGTGAACTAGACAGAGTGCATAAGGAATAATTAGGTTCCCCTTGGATTTCTTTCTTTCTTTTTAACTTTATCACCATGCCCCTAAACTTCAAATACAAATTTAAAATATTGCTTCATTTCAAACAATCACAGAATCATTATTTCTTCCTTCTCAATAAAATGCATTGTCTAAAATGCATCTAAATAAAAACAAAGAAATCACACATCTGAAGATAGATAATTAGTGCTTTTTACCCATTCTCAAGATATGTTTCTGTGTCCACTGCAATCAGTGTTAATCATTTGGGTATCTCCAAACACTTGATCAGACGTTCCCATTTTACCTCTAAAAGTATCAGTTTGAAATTCATCAGAAATTTTTAGTGTCAAGGAGCAAGTGCACAAATAGCCTAACATACTTTCTTCTTGACCACTAATGCAAGTATGATTAGAGCCATAGAAAAGGCCAGTAAATGAGAAAAATGCAAATGTTCATCATATTCCATTGCTGTTTTGACACAGCAATTAGATTTGTGCAGAACAGCAAGATTGTTCCAATTCTATTCTCCCAAACATAAGTCTTAAAAAAAGAGGTTACATTTGTGACTGTAGCTCGTGGAGCATCCAATCTGGCATCCTGAAAATCCATATGTAAGCCACACTTATATCTTAAACCTGTCAAACAAATAAATGTACAGAAGCAGTAATTTATGTACTTTATAGACTGTTTTGCCCTTTTAGAGCAAAAGCCTAATTTTCAAGTGTTGCTATTTTAACTTCTGGCAGTGCCTGGGAGATAACTGAGGTTCAAAATGTGAATTTTACAAGTAAAATGTGATTCAAAAATTGATTTACCCTGTTCTCACTACATGTGAGACAGAGAAGAGAAATGCTGGGTGTTTTTGAGCTTTAGGCAGGGGGAAACATATTGCTAAGTACAGAAGCCACGCAAAACTTTGCGGGTTTTCAGTTTAGAAGTGAACTTGAGCCTTTCCCAGTTCAAGATCTGTTTAGGGCCGGCAAAACATGACTTTCTGATTCAAAGAAATAAGGCTTAAAAAGGCTTATAAAACAGGCTCACAGGCTTCTTGTACATCAAATAGCTCTTACACAATGGCATTTAGATGATTTAAGTGTAAATGAATCAAAGACATATGGATTGCATTTCCCTTGAAATACGCATGGGTTTTAAAATGAAGGGAAAACATACTTGCCAAAATCCTTTTTGGGTTGTGCTGCATCAAAAACATTTGGAAATGACTTTAAATGTTTGGAAGAACCCCAGATACTGGGTTCAGTCACCCCTGGAGATTAAATCAGTGTCCTTCATCCAGTGATAACTAGGCCCCTGTTTTGCAAAGACATTTCTTAAAAATGTCAGGTCCCTAAACTGACACTCCTGAAAACTGACTTTTTTTGATGTTTGAATTGCTAATTCAATGATAGGGTCTTATTATGGAGTCTTCCCCAGAGACTAGGAATCCATTTTGTGTTATTTAAGCCCAGAAGCACATTTCACTTTTGCCCAATTTCTTAAATGTGGTTAAAAATGTAAGTTCTTTCTGTTGTGGAGGTAAAAAATTAGTGGTTCTTGGAGTCCAAAAGGAAATCAAGTTTTGAGCTGAATGAAGGGGGATTATATGATCAAGAAGATAAAAATGGAAAACTTGGTTTTTTTCTTGAAAATGTATTCAGGCACAAGTTCTGACATCATCTGACTGTTAGCATACTTCAGAAATAAAAGGAAGGAGGGAAGAAGGGAGGAAAGAAAGGAAGGAAGGAAGAAAACTGGATGTTAAAATGTCTTTGGAGTTAAAAAGAGATTGTGAGAGAAATATAGAAATAAATTAGGTTTAACAGAAATGGGTAGTTTCATGAAAACAGCTATGCAGAAATAAGAACAAAACACCAAGTACAACAAATTAAAAAGACTGATGCACAGGCAGGTGATATATTGAAATGAATGAAACATAGGTTGGCACAAATGATAAAGCATCAAGAGGAAGTAGAGAAGGGTGGTGCTGTATTGCTGGAAGAAAATGTGTTAGATGTTAAAATCAAGAAAAAAGAAAAAAAAAAAAAACATAGGACAATACCCAAAGTGACAGAAAGGCTGCAAAAGCACTTAGTAGTTAGGGGAAGAATAATAAAAGACCATCTAAAACATGTAAGAGACTGTTATTTAAGTCTGTGCAGCCGAATTTATATTAAAAATAGTAGATCTGATTCCACATGCAGTTCTGATGTGAGAAGAAACAGCTTTCAAAATTGTTTAATGACCTCCTGATAGGAAGGTTAACAGGATTATCATGTGGTTCACTGGAGGATGGACAGCAACTCTCAGCGTGTCCCTCACTCAACGTGATTCCAATATTCTCCTTTACAGGGAAGTGTAAAATCATGGTGTTACTCAAAGACATTAGTCAGAAAGTTGGGATGCTTTTAATGAGGGAAGTTGAACATAAAAGGGAAATGAGGAAAGGAAGAAAAGGAGTTTAAAACCTGCCTCTTTCAGCTTACTTCTGCCCTAACTATGGGGGTGTCTGGGGGACTGAACCTCTCAAGGTTTCAGTTTGCTGTGGTCTCCTCTCACTTCTGACTGGGCTGCTCACAGCCTGGCAACTACTGTGACATTCCCTGCTTCTTACAGTTTATTGCTCCTCCATTCTGCTCTCCAGCCATTTTCTTGTCAAAGTGGGGAAGTATTCTCCATCTTCCTTTCTGTTGTGCAGACCACACAGTAATACTGCTTTGCATGGTCAGTGTCCTGTGGAGACTTTAATGAGAAGGGTCTCCATGATAGCCTCCTTTTGACAGTTGTGGTCTTAGTAGCAACTGGGTATGGGAGAGTCTGGATGGGGAAGGGAGGGAGGTATTCCAAAGAATACTCCATGAATACTCTTCAGTAATAGAATAACACAGATCATACCTTTTATTTTTTGATGACCCATTATTTTGCCCTAGACTTGGATTCTCTAACTCTCAAGAAACTGTATTAGGGTAATTAGTGCCAGGTGCTATGACAAACAACCGTAGAATCTTAGAGACTTTACCTAATAAAGGGTTTTCTTCTGGCTAATATCACAGTCTGTTGGCAGGCAGCTTCCCATCCCATGATTCTGGAATCCCAGTTCTTCTATCTTGTGGTGGGATCACCTTCTAGGGCATTTTCAGAGTCCATTGCTGTATTGTCTGTATTTAGGTGCCTGACCAGCAAAGAGTGAGGAAGATCACATGATGCATTTGATGTCCATGACTGGAAGTGAACATTACTTCCAGGACATGGCACCAGTCTAATTGCAGGGATGCTGGAAAATTTATTTTTTCTAAGTACACAGGATGAAGAATTGTGATTTGTGAGCTTTTGGGCAGTCTTTGCTACAGTGACCAAGGGGCTTTTTCTTCTCTAAAGCAAATTATTCCTTAATGGGGTCTGTCTTCTCAGCTTTTGCCATGTGTTCAGATATGTCTGAGTTTATGAACATTATTTAATGTAGAAACTGAGATAGAACATTTAAATATACATAGCTAATAAATGAAATAACTTGAATGTAACTCAAATTTTCCTGAATCTCAAGTTATAATCTCCCCCTAAATTTTACACTTCGGGGCATGGCAATAGCGATGAGATCAGCTTGGGAGGGAAATGACTCCTGTGCTTTGCACTCCTGAAGCCCTCTGAGATATCAGAAACTCTCTAGCATCAAAGATTTGTTACAGGTAGATTTGTTACTATAAGATTTGTTACTCAGATTTGCTACTATAGCTAAGGTATTTCAAGGTAATGCTTATAGAAGAAATCCTGAGGTTGATATTGGCTCATACTGGTGGGAGAGTGAAAAACACTGGGAGAGAGGGAACGCCCTCACCTCATTCTCCAAATTGGGCGCAGTAAGATGGCCCTGTCCAATGGCCTCAGAAAATATCTTTAATTGCCTCTCTTTTGACCAGAAAGCTGAAGCAAAATGTCAAGTGCAGACCATTGAGAAAGAAAGACAATATATGGGATTGAACCTAGATTTCAGTGTTGCCCTTAAATTGTAGTTTTGCTTTTTAGCAGTTGTGTGAGTATGGATTCATTACTTCATCTCACAGAGCCTCTGTTTTCTTGTTAGGAAAATGGGGGTAGTGAAACTTAACTCTCAAGGCAGTAAGGATTAAAAAAGTTAACAAGGGTACTATGCCTAACAAATAGGAGACACTGCAACTAAGGGTTATTTCATTTTCCCTTTTTATTCTCTTTCAAAAATGTGACATCAAGGGGAGGCATCATGGTGCAAAGATAATTATTCTGGATGCTGTGGAAAACTGAAGAGGCAAAATGGTAAATTTATTCATTCATTCATCATTAATAAATTTTAATCCACTTTTTCATTCATGTATCCATTCATCCATTCATTCAGTAGTTAATTCATTCTTTCATACATTCACCAAATATATACTTACTGTGGTAAAACACTGTGGTAAACATTGGGGAAACCAAAAAGCCTGAACCCTGTTCTCAGGATCTGTGTCTTCTAGTGGAGAAGGAGACAGGCATATGTGCATGTCATGGAAATTATAAGGTGGAGCGTGATAAATGACATAAACAGTTTAATATTAAGTACCGTGGTGGTACAAAAAGGAAGGATAGAGTGGGGAATGTGAAAAGCATTTTGTGTTGGGATTTGACTATTGGTGGCTCTGGAATTTCTGAATAAGAGAAATTATAAAACCTTTGTTTGAGTATAGTTGACACAATGTTACATTAGTTTCAGGTGCACAACATAGTGATTCAACTTCTATATGTTATGCTATGCTTACAATAAGAGTAGCTACCATCTGTCCCATTACATCTCTATTACTGTATCATTGACTGTATTCTCTGTGCTGTGCCTTTTATTCCTGTACCTTGTTCATTCCATAATTGGAAGCCTTATCTCCCATTCCCCTTTACCCATTCTGCCCATTCCCCCATGCTTCTACGCTCTGACAAGCATCAGTTTGTTCTTTGTATTTATAGGTCTGGTTATGCCTTGTTTGTTTCATCATTTGTTTTGTATTTTAGATTCCACATGAGTGGAATCATGTGGTATTTGTATTTCTTGGTCTGACTTATTTATCTTAGTATACTACCCTCTAGGTCCATCCTTGTTGACACAGAAGGTCCTGTAGGCCCATCTGTGTTGTTACAAATTATAAAATGCTCATCCTTTTTTTTTTAAATTTTTAAGATTTTTATTTATTTTTGAGAGAGAGAGAGAGAGACAGAGCATGAGTGGGGGAGGGGCAGAAAGAGAGGGAGACAGTGAATTGGAAGCAGGCTCCAGGCTCTGAGCTGTCAGCACAGAGCCTGACGCGGGGCTCGAACTCACAAGCTGTGAGATCATGACCTGAGCCAAAGTCGGATGCTCAACCGACTGAGCCACCCAGGTGCCCCAAAATGCTCATCTTTTCTGTGGCTTTGTAATATTCCTCTGTGTTGTGTGTGTGTGTGTATGTGTATGTGTGTGCACGCGCATGGGTGTATGAGTGCATACTACATCTTTATTCATGTATCACTGGACACTTGGGTTGCTTCCATATCTTGGCTATTGCAAATAATGTTTCAGTAAATATAAGGGTGCATAAATCTTTTCAAATTAGTGTTTTTATTTTCCTTGGGTAAAAATTGTAAAATTATTGGATCATATGGTATTTTTAATTTTTTGAGGAAACTCCATACTGTTTTCCACAGTGGCTGTACCAGTTTACATTCCCACCAACAGAGCACAAAGGTTCCTTATTCTCCACATCCTTACCAACACTTGTTATTTCTTATCTTTTTGATTTTAGCCATTCTGATAGATAATAAGGGGAAATCTCACTGTGTTTTGGATTTGCATTTCCCTAATGTTGAATGATGTTTAACATATTTTAATATGTTTATTGGACATCTGTATGTCTACTTTGAAAAAATGTCTATTCATGTCCTCTGCCCATTTTTTAATTGGATTGTTATTTTGGTATCAAGTTATATAAGATTGGCAGAAGCAATGCTATTTCTTTTGAAGCTATGTTTGAATAGCAAGCACACCAAATTTTCTTAGGCTGTGTTTTACAAAAAATAAAGAGAACTCAATTTTCAAAGATGGTTTTATTCACATTTTTTCTTATAAAAATTACAGTCGTTTTTTTTAAATAGTAGATTCCATGTCCAGCATGCAGCTCAACTCAGAGCTTGAACTCAGGGCCCTGAGATCAAGACCTGAGCTGAGATCAAGATTTGGATGCTTAACTGCCTGAACCACCCAGGCAACCCTACAAAAATTAAAATCTTATAAAACATTTTTTCTTTCTCCTTATTTGCTGAAAAAATAATAATAATTTTTGGTTAGGTTACTTAAGGGGTTATGTTAGCTTGGGCTGCCATATCAAAATACTATAGACTGGGTGACTTACACAGCAGAAATGTATTTCTCACAGTTCTGGAGGCTGGATGTCCAAGATCAGGTTGCCAGCATGGTTGGACTCTGGTGACAGCTGTTTTCCTGGTTTGCAGATGACTGCCTTCTCAAAATGTCCTTAAATAGCAGAGAAACAGCTCTGATGTCTCTTCCTCTTCTTGAAAGAGCAACAGTTCTACTGGATTAGGGCTCGACCCTTATGACCTCTTTTAACTTTAATCACCTTCTTAAAGGCTCCATCTCCAGATATACTCACATTGGTGATTAGGGCTTCAACATATAAATTGGTGGGTGGAGGGAGGAACACAATTCAGTCCACAGCAGGAGTGGACAGAACCTCACCTCTTGGTGCTCTCTCTGCCTCGGAAACGGAGGGTTATTCCCTTTGAGAACAGACTGGAGAGGTAATAGCACAATCTTCTTTACCAAGTAGTATCTCAGAGTTGTCACAATTAAAAAGCTCAGATGTATAGTTCCAGTATGATTTGCATACTTGTCAAAGGGAGTATCTATTTGAAATAGAAGTAATTGACTCTATTCCTCCCTTTGAGGTAAATGTGTAAAGATTCTCTAGGGATAAAATAACAATTTTGTCATTTTCCAATTGCTGGTTTTGTAGAAAGTCCACACAACTTTTTATAGACTAATAAATAATTTTACAACATTTTTGGATTTTGTTTTTTTTCTTGCAGGTCTTAAAGATTTTTGAGCCTATACAATTTAACCATGATTAATGGCATATTTCTCAAAGACCAACATGCATGCCTTATAGCAATAAAAATAATCACTTTTAGGGGCGCCTGGGTGGCGCAGTCGGTTAAGCGTCCGACTTCAGCCAGGTCACGATCTCGCGGTCTGTGAGTTCGAGCCCCGCGTCAGGCTCTGGGCTGATGGCTCGGAGCCTGGAGCCTGTTTCCGATTCTGTGTCTCCCTCTCTCTCTGCCCCTCCCCTGTTCATGCTCTGTCTCTCTCTGTCCCAAAAATAAATAAAAAACGTTGAAAAAAAAAAATTAAAAAAAAAAAATAATCACTTTTAGTTGACCAAGTAGATAGGAACAATCTGAACTTTTACAAATCAAGAGTTAATTTCAAAGAGGTGCTACTTTTCCAAATAAACCACCTATTTGGTAAAACTTTTGACAATAAAATATGAAAACGGGTTCCAGTTATTTTCTTTAATTCATGTATCGTGAGTTTAACTCATGTGTATTATTAACTCATGTATCATGATTAAAATTCTGCTTTGTAATTCACATTCAGTTATCATTCTCCTTGTTTTATATTGAATACAGCTATGCTGTGCTATAAAAAGATACTTTAGACAGGAATATCTGTTGGTTTTAGACTGTTTGTTTTTGTGTCCCCTCAGTCACAACCATCCCTTGGGAAACGATGGCCCTTGGGAAATCACATGGTGTGTCCTCTTTCCTCTAGTTTGGCATCTTCATGCAACTGAAAGGATGTTCCACTGAACACTGATGACTCTGGAGAGAGAAAAGAAATCACAAATGGGCCAAATGCAGCTTAAGAGTTTTGTGCAGAAGGAGGGGCAGGGTCAAGAGGGTATTTTGTGAAAATTAGGAAGAAGGTGCAGCTTCCCTTGGGTGGACACAGCCAACCCCATGCCAGGGTATGTGGTTTGGCAAATAGAGTAAAGTCTGCATTTAGTTCCCATTTCCCCTTTTAGGTGGGCAACTGCCTACAGTGGTCTTGGGCAGGGCCAAGTTAAAGCCTAAACTAAGGGATCAGCTTCTAACAGTACCTGCTATTATATTTTGCATACAGTAAATAGTTGGGAGATGATAGTTATGAATGAATAGTATAATCATTATATTTGAACAGTACCCAATTGTTTGTGGAAGACCATATCCCAGAATAAGTTACAAGTCCAGCTTCTAAAGGCTTTCTATTAATCTGGCAGAAAGGCATTTATGAGTAGCATAGTAAATTTATATTCTCCTCTTGAAAAAGATGAATAATTCTAGAAAAAAAGAAAAGGAATCAGTGTTATTTAGTCCATTTTCTGATCTGTCCAAGTAAATTTGGATTTGGGATTGCCTACATTTTTGTGTGAAATAAAATGATATTTTTCCTTTCTGAAGTCAGTTAACAAGTCTGTGTGCAAAACCAGAGGCTGAGATGACTAGTGAAGGCCCTTTTGCTCTTAGAGAATTCTTCAACAACTATAGGGACAAGTTGCAGTGTTTGCTTAAAGGAAGACACAATTGTTTTCTTCTCAGATCTAGCACTGGCTACATAACATTCAGAGTCCCCACTGTACAATGATAATGTGGGGGCCAGCAGGGTGAGGAAGGCAGTTTCCCCTTTGCACAAATGAATGGGCACCCTCCAAGGGACACAACCTCTATGGTGATATATACTTTGTATCTGAGGTGGGCAAGAAGCCCTCTCCCAAACCTGGCCAAACAGCCCAGGGCCCTGCCAGCAAGGGGAAGGGTGGGTCACCTACTGTCCCAACTTGAGATGTTGTGGGCAAGGGCTGGCCTCTCTGTATTCAAGCCAAAATCCCAGCCAAGGAGAATCATAAGAAACAATTTTCACATTGGCCTAAAGAATCTCATTTCACCAGGGCTGGAAGGGAGGAAAAGGTGATACAGACAAAGGTTACTGCCTGAAAGAAAAGCACAGTGTGGAAACCCAGGCTTAAGGAATACTGGTAAACAGAGGGCTCTGCTGATTGGGAAGGAGATCATGAGGGTAGTTGAAGAGAAGTCGAGAATGACATTCCTTCATTCAGTAATCATTTTTAAGTGCCTACTATGTCTCAGGCCCTGTGCTAAAGCTGCTCATATAATGTTGAGCAAAATCAGATGTGTTCTTTATTCTTATGGGGCTTACCCCAAGTGAAAAAATTAGGGTCCAACTGAGGAGGTTCCTGAATGTCATTTGCATTCAGGGTTTCTCTGTAGACCTGAAAATCCCTCAAGTCAGAAATGTTTATCTTTGTCTCCTACAGCCCCTACTGCTGCCACCTGTAAGTTTAAATTCTTTCTTTCTTTAAAAAAATTATCTTTTTCTACACTGTGCTTATTACATTGGTCCCTATTTCTCCAATATTAAGGAATAACATGTTTATTTAAAAAAATTTTTTTTTTTTAATTTTCCTGCTTCCCACTCTTTATTGTGAATAATAGTGAAGACAGGAATGTGTTACTGAGGAAATCTTTGCCAGAGGTCACTTGTAGTTTTGTTGATTGGAATTCAAAGCATATTACCCACTGTTAAATTTTGCTAGCCAGCATCCAGGAACATATTTAGCCCATATATATATATATATATATATATATATATATATATATATGCAGTAAATACTATAGAATATAAATACCACATGGGAGACTTTTTATGGGAAAATTCACTCAAGAAATTCTGAGATAATAACATATGTGACTTACTAGGGACAAGTCTTTCCTGGTATAATGATAGAAGGGACTCCTTTTAGGTCACTTTCTACAACATGTCAGGGCTGCTATCTAAAGTGAAGAGTGAGAGCTAAGATTAACCCTAAGGTATAGATGTGGGATGAGTGAGGAACAGAGGGGGAATATATAAAGCAGGAGGAGGGCAGAGAACAGGCTTGTGGGGTGGGTGTCGAAGGTACAGAAGTGGGAAATTGTGGGCAACCAGAAGACAGTGGGTACCTGAAGCATGACAGAGGTAAGGACCAAGAAATTGGGGAAAAAAAGAGAATAAATTAGGAGGAAAAGGGCCAACTTGGTCTTATTTTCTTTCCCTGCAGTACTAACATTCTGCCCAACTAATGAAAGCCATTTTGGAACCATAGTAATTGGGTAACAGAAGCATAGCAGAATGAAGGATCAACAGTCTGAAGGTTAAGCGGTAAACCCCAGTCGTCCCATTTACCAGTTGTGTGGCCTTGGGTAAGTTGTTTTACTTCTCTGAGCTCTGGCCCCCTGTCTAAAAAGTGGGTGATACTAAGGGGCTCAGACTTACACGGTTATTTTAAGGAATAAAGGAGGCTATGTGTGCAGAATATAGAATGTAAGCTTGACACAGGTAGAGAGTTTGCCTTGATCAATGCTGAATTCCCAGTGCTTAAGACAGTTCCTGGCACTCTTAATTCTTCAAACAATTAATGAATAAATAGGAAGAGATTTGTAAGTGGGGTGGCATTTAAAAATGCCTGATCCATGGGTTGTCTGCAGCTGATTAAACTATTCTAAAATGTGATTACAAAAAGTGACGATTCTCAAAGAATGAGGTTGTCTGAATTCAAGTCCCAGCGCTGGCACTCACCATTTTTTTGTAACCATGGGCAAATTTTGGCCTCGGTTTCTTCTTCCATGAAATTTGGGTAATTATATTACTCATGGGATTACTGTGAAGATAAGATGAGATGCAAAGCAATTGGTGCCTGGCACGTAGTAAATGCTCAGTAAATGTTAGGTGTAATGATGAGGATAACAACTTTGCTATTGAGAGCATTTCTCAGCACTACAGGAAGGTTTCAAGTTACCGAAAGACAAAATCATCCTCTGCTCTTGCCAAAGCTGGAGCAAGAAGCAGTGCTCTTTGTGAATCTTCTTTAGCCCTCTTAGAAGGGTATGTGTGGCCCCAAGTCTGGCAGGGACAGAGCTGAGCAGAGCTGTTCACAGCAAATCTGTGATGATGATCTTCTCATCTGTCTTCTAAGCTGTGGGCGGCTCCTTCTTTGGGAAGCAAGTTATAATCAGAACTTGGAACAAGCTACCTTCCAAACAATGCTCTCATTGCCTTTTCTGCCATTTAATTAATGCCAGTCTAATTTTATAGAAAGTATATAAATATGACTTATGCATATTTGTACCTATATTTTTCTGTAAGGCTTGCCATGAGGTACATAGCCATTTAAATCACATCCTTCTGATAAATATCTCTGGCCTGAATACTTAACATTATTTTTTAGAACCACATTTAGGGAACTTAGCAAGTAGAGGGATGGATATTACTTAAGCCAACCTTCAAGTTATCATTAACTAGAACCAAAAGGTGAACCTCTTATTTCTTCCAGATTATGTTTTGCTGTGGGGGTTTAGGTAAATTTCAGCCGATGGCACTCAAGATCCCTTTTGCTCATGCTTTCCTTCCAGTTTCTGTCAATCTAACTCAAGAAACAGACAGCAGTCTATGGAGTGCCTCTTGAAGGTTATGGGGACGGTGATCCATGCATTCTCTTTTTAACTTCAGTGTTAGTGCATATAATTTAATTCAGGCCATGACTGAAATACATTCAAATCCTGAAAGAGTTGCACCATAACTCTTGCAGGTTTAGCATGGACCAACTGGGTGTAGTAGAGTGACTGCTGAGCTTCTCTAGGACTAAATTTGCACTGTGTCTGTAAGCATGTTCACCAGCAAGCTGATTTTATTAGAACTTTGAAGAACTGGTAGAAAAGTGCTTTCTTTTTTTTTTTTTTACCAAACATGGATTTAAAAAATTACACAGGAATCAGCATTGTCAAGTCACATGAAGTGCAATTATAAGCAGAAGGCTTGAAACCTGTTTTTGCTTAAAGCCTTTATTTGATTTAGCAAAAACAACAGCAATAAATTGTATTCAGAAGTACTTTTGATCCTTTTGCAACAGTATTCTTACCAAGAGCAGGATCTACGTAATATCCTCCCTTTTTCGTTTAGGTCAGTTTTCCTTAGGCTTTCCAAAGTATCAGAATCTGTGTTTATAATTCTGGAGACAAAGGATTATTCAGACTCTAGTTAGTGCCCAATACTTGTAAATTGGTATTATTAGACAATTATTATTACACTGATTTTACATTTTTATTTTCTTGACATCTTCCTTGGAACCAGCAGAATCCCAGGGATTAAAATGCAAAAATGTGTCATTAAAATATTTAACACAAACATTCCTGTTCCATTTTCCCCCTGAAATTTTCAGAATTATTTCATGTTTTCCCTTTATTCTCCTTTCCCCAAAATACTGCTTTTAATATTTTGAGACCTTAGGTACTCAATATATAGTACTCAATCAATACTCAATAGGAACACAACTGATAATAATAGGGCAGTAAGTTGACGACTACATCTTTGGCTCAAAGGAGCCAAAGAAGTAATTCTTGGATGGCTATAATTATATTTGATTTTTTTCTGATATAGTCCTGTCATATAAGATCTAGTGTTGTACTGTTTCTTTCCTCTTCCTTTGGCTTAATTATCACCCCAGAAATAGATGACTTTCAAAATCCCCCAGATCCTTTGTTTAACAAACATAAATTCATATTTAGGATCTAAATGATGAAGTTACAAAACTGTCATTTTGCTTTTGTGTTTTCACCAACCCATCAGATAGTCAAGGCGTGTGGAAGCATCTCTTTAAAATAATGAGTATGAAATGTGGACAGGTTAAG
Organism: Panthera leo; assembly: GCF_018350215.1. NCBI lineage: Eukaryota > Metazoa > Chordata > Mammalia > Carnivora > Felidae > Panthera > Panthera leo. Next base: position 151,577,144 of record NC_056679.1, read on the forward strand.
TGGCTTGTTCATGTTTACCTAGTCAGAGACATGGCAGCTAGAGGGATTCAGGTCTCCTGATCCACATGTACAAGATTCTCTTTATTACCCTGCAAAGAATAGTAATTGTCAGATTAGACAAACGATAAGTAGAGGGCTGGCCAATTTCGTGATGAGATGGCTATAGGCAGCAAAGGATACTTGTTCCCTTAAGTTTATTATGGCAGTGCTGGACAGCTAGCTCCCTGGACACTCTCTTGAATTAGTCTTAAGGGGTAATGGTGATTTCAGGCATACTAGAATATAGCATCAGAGACCTGGGGAGGTCCAGGTAGTGGACTGGAATAGCTGCAGCTATTAAATATCTAGGTCATCTTTTATAAAGGGTTGTAATATATACTCTAGCTTCTGATTTCAGTGCTGCCAGAAAGGGAAAAAAAATCCATCTTGCTAAAATGTAGTCAGACAGCAGTTTGTCTTTCCAAAACATTATTAGGTATTATTACAGAATGTGAACACCTTTCATTCCTGACAAACAGGAAATGTATGCTGCACTAGTGGTGTGTCAATCAGAGTGATAGCATCAATTTTATGGTTTTTAATTCATCCCCACCTCCTGCCGAGCCTTTTGCTCATCCCAAATTATGAATCTTAAAAGGTACGTGATTAAGAAGAAAAAATATGTCTCTGCCTGTGTGAACTCCCTTGTGAGGAGCTTGGAGGCAGATATTTAAGAGATTTGTAAAGCATGCCCTGACCACTCAGTGATTTGGACAAGCGACTTACATTTCCTGCAGCTGGGAGTGTCACCTCATGCTTTAGCTTTAGTATTTTGCTAGCAGCTCAAGCGATATTTTTTATATGCATTGACACCTTTACATTTGTTAAGGAGCAGAAAGAAAATAAATTAACGTATTAAAAGCTGTATTTGTCAGTTCATGATGCTTCAGTTACATTTTCAATTTAGGTTTTCCCAGTCTATTTCTTTCACTGTGGTCTTTTGTTGCTTTTGATATATATGCAATAATAAATACAAAGCCAATTCTGGAGCTGAGCTTTGAATGCACAGTTCTTTTCTTTCTACCCCTTAATTCTTGTCTTCAACATGTAATGAAAATGGAGAGCATTGCCAGTGTCGGTAGGAAGTGAGGCTGTTTATAAATAAATAAATAACGTGTGCTTGCGTGTGGCGTGCATGTGTGTATATGGGGGGTTGTGGGGTGTGACACACACACACACACACACACACACACGAGTCTATTTCTTCTCAACAGGGGGTTTGGGAGCCTGGGGTGTCTGAATCTGTCCTCCCATGCTCCTCTCTTATTTCTGGTGAGGAGCCATTTTTCTTGTTTTTCCTGTGCAGCTCCACCTGGACTTAATTTGCTGCCATGAACTCGGCAAATACCACACACTTATTTAAGATTTGGGAATATCATCTGATAGTTGCTGAATGTAAGGTGAAAGCCATAGTTACCAATTGGGCAAGGTCAACTTTCCCTTTTTCTACTGACTACAGAGTGAATGTTCCATCATTGACAGATAATTCTCTGCTTATAGCACATGATGACATATTTAATAGGTCTTTAATAAGGATTTTCACTGTATGGTGTCCTCCATGTTTAAATCACTCGGTCATTTCAGTGTTAGGTTTGACACTTTTAGTGCTTGAGTGTTTCCACGAGAGTGCGTGGAGCCTTGAAGTAACCCATGTGGTATTTGTTTGTGAGGGATTTTTCATTCTGCTTTTGCCACACTTTCTCTGATTCAGAACTGAAGTATGCTGATTCTCTTCCATGCAAGAAAGCAAACGTAGAACATGAGCAAGAGCTCTTCTTTCCCTGGTTGGGCACTAGCATAAAACGCTGTTTTGAGAGTGATGGTTAAAGGCAAGTGCAAATGTGGCTAATGCAGCAGGGCCTGCCTTATAGGGAGGCGACGCCCTGCAAAAAAGCTGCCCTCCCCACTTAGGAAGAAAGGAGGTATCAATGATCCTGTCAAAGGAGCTTTCTCTAAGGGCATAGCCACACCTCTATTTGTGTATGTGGTGTTAGCATTTCCAAAAGTGAATTTATGAACTCTCTCTCACTTGCTTCATTATGTCGCCATGTTATTAAAGGCAAGGGCACTGAAGCTTGGAGAAATTAAGCAGCTTACTTTAAGGTCATGTAGATGGTAAGTGGCAGGGCTAGATTTTGAACTCACTTTTGTTTTCTGAGTCTAAACCCTTTCCTTTACCCTGTAGTTGCTTATTATTTGGCACTTACTTCTATTTAAATTCTCAATTAGATTACTTGATTATGAATTCCTTAAGAACAGTGGCATGTTTATAATAGGGATTTGTACATGGTATACATAAATGAGTATATACTTTAGATTGATTAATGAGTTGACCAGTTTTCCTCATTCTCTGTTTATGTGTTATGGCATTTAATCAAAGCACAAATGTTTACAGGCATTGGAGGGACTTCTGTTGGATATTGAGAACATTAGGTGATTGTTTTAGATTGAATTGTTATGTCCCCCCAAATTCATACACTAAGGCCCTAACCCCCTGTATGACTCTATTTGGAGATGAGGCCTGTAAAGAAGTCATTGAGATTAAGTGACATTATAAGGGTGGAACCCTGACCTGATAGGATTAGTGTTTTTATAAAAAAAGAAACCAGTGAACAAGCTCTTCCCCTCCCTCCTTGTCCTCTCCCTCCCTCTCTGTCTCTTTCTTGCTCTTTCTGTTCTCCCTCTCTCTCTCCCTTACACGTCACATGTCCTGAGGAAAGGCCAAGTGAGGATATAGCAAGAAGGCAGCCATCTATAAGCCAGGAAGAGAGTCTCTCCAGAAACCAAATCACCTGACACCTTGAACATGGACTTCTAGCCTCCAGAATTGTGAGAAAATAAGGTTCTGTCATTTAAGCACTCAGTCCATGACACTATGTTATGGCAGCTGGAGCAGACAAATACAGTAATTAAAGCCAAATCTTTTTCAAGCAGGTCATTACCCTGTGGGGTGTGGATAGAGAACAGCCATAGAGATAGAGCGGAATTGGATATATGCTCATGTGCTTTGTCACTTTGGAAGTGAAGGTTAATGTTATTATACCAGCAGGCCCAAAATGCCCTCAAAGTCAAAATGGCATCAAAATGGTTCAAAACATTTTGTAGTGTTTAGAAGTGTATACGGCAGTATTTAAGTCTGCATGGTTAGGGGTGAAAGTGAGAATGATGGCAAAAGTCTTCAGAGAGAAAATGAGAGTCTGTGTCTTGAAGAATGAATAGTTTTCTAGAAAATAGGGTGAATGAAACTATGTCTTCCTCTGAGAGAAGAGAGGTATAAGTGAACACAGTGGAATCATGGACTCATTCCTTATGGCTAGAGCTTAGAATGTACATGCTTGAGCTATAGGAGGTGAGGTCGGAAAGATAAGAAAGAGCCAGTTTTTTACAAATCTTCATATGTTAAGCTTAGAAATCAGACTTCAGTCTGTAACATGGATGACATAAAATAATTTTAACTTCTGTAGTTACAGAATCATATTTGCAGTTTAGAAATTTACTCTCGAGGCAAAGTGGAGATTGTACGAGAACCCAGTCTTGGGGTAGGATTTAAGGGAGTGATGCTAGTTCCAAAATTCTCTAGGAAAGATTACAGAAAAGCAGGCATGAAGCTGCCTTTGATATTTTCTCCTTAGCTGAAGGACAGAACTCAAATTTTCAACCATTCAGAATTCAAGTAATACTTCCTTCTTTTTATTATGGCACTGGAATAACTTATTTCTAGAAAAGAAATGACTTATTGTTCTTGTGGATACCACACATCACGAATGACACCCATGCTCTGGTCCTCATCAAAACCAGAGTAGCTCCAAAATGAATAAGCTGGTGGTCTGGTGAGAAATTCAGCATTCTCTATTTCTTCTTCTGAACACTCCTTGGTTTCATTTTTATGAGGTACCACATTTTGCTATGCTTTTAGCTGGACCTATTTTAATGTTCTTAATCCAGTGTTTCAGAGAGCAGTAAAAAGAACAAGTAAACATGTTCACTGAGAAATCACTAATGCAAGCCCTAAGCCCAACAGGATTCATAAAATATATAACCTCATCCTAGCCTGGCCAGGATGCTGTAGACTGGAACTAGTTGAAATATGGGAGAAAGTTCATGTTTTTGTGCTGTGAACTGGGCTTTTTCTTTGTGCCTAATGAGTTTTAGAACAGTTGTAAAATCACTACTGTTAGACTCTCCTGAGAGTAACTCACATGTGAGAAAGGTGGACAACCTTGTCTTGTGATTAATATGCCTTCCCCACTCAGTATTGTGCTCATTTTTTCCTTTTCAAACAAAACATCAGCCTACCGGAGAGGGACTGTTCTCACTTTTATGTGTCACACGGATTCCTCAAAAAACAGTGATGATTGGTTACCATGACATGCAGATGCCCTTCTTCCTGGGCACTCCGTATCAATCTGGGAATCTCGTCACCCCAGTCACCCTCGAATGTTTCCTTATGACTGCATTCTTACTGGCTGTAAGTAACTCTTTTACTCAACAGGGAACAAGGGCCAGATGGCATGCAGACATGTGCTTGAGACGGTGCGAGCCTCATTTGTTCTCTGTTTCTTGTTACTTACTGTCACTCCTTAGCTAACTACCCAGAAGGGACCCACCCTGTGGGCTGCTTTTTGCCATTCATATCTGAGATATAACGACATTATTTTATTTTATTTTATTTTATATTTTATTTTATTTTATTTTATTTTATTTTATCTTATTTTATTTTATTTTATTTTATTTTATTAACGTTATTGTTATGGGTTTCTTTTTGTTGCTGTTTTTCAAAATGCCTTAAAAAAAAAAAGGTGAGATATAAATAAATGCAACACTATAAAGAGGTCAGCCAGAACACAGATGTGTAAATACAATGAATGTTGTCCCATTCTAATGAATAACCTTGAACTCATTCCAACAACAGTGTTATGGCTCAAAAATAATTTTTATTTGGGAAATTCTCTTTTGAAATGTCTTCAGAGACTTTGCCTATCAATCATAGCAAATCATCATTCTCTGAGGGTGGGTTAGATCTTTAAAAAAAAAAACTCCTTGAACAAATAATTATTAGGTACTTACTAAGTGGCAGGCAGTATACCAGGAGCAAGGAGCAAGACAGACATGGTTTCTGCCTTTGAAGACATTTAAGATTAAATCTGAGATGAATGTCTGAGCCCTGGATAATACCTTTACTGATAAGAACAAGATGTGACTGTACAGTGACAATCTTAACTGCCTCAGATGACAATTTTAAGGAAGAGATTTAAAACATTTTGAGTAATGGCAGCATCTCTGGAATAACTCTCAAACATACTACCTAGAAGACAAACACTGACTATGCATACAGTATAGTGCTATAGAGTTTATAAAACACTTTATATACATTATATCACTCTCTTCTTACAGAAATTCTACATTATCAACTGGGTTTAAGTAACACTTTCCTCTCTTATTAAATAAATGACTTCTAGGTGTCTTCTAACTCAAAACTCATCTGTGATTCTTATGTCTGTACGTCCATACTTTTACACTGTATCAGTGGTTCATTACTTTAGAATAAGTTCCCTGTGATCTATCTGGTTGAGGACCTTCCAAACAGAGATGGGTGTCCAATATCTTCTCTTGAAGTTGGCAGGAGGCCTGGGGCTCTGTTGGACTGGGCATCTAGGAGCCTGGCAAGGAATGGACTGGGCTCATGCTGAGTCTCAAGGTGAGGAATAGAGACTGAAGTTGAAGCCCAAGGCAAGGGAACTCTCCCTAGGAGTGAGGTGGGGTCTGAAATGTCAGGTTCACAAGATCAAGCAAAGCTCAAGGAAATGAGACTCAAAGAAAAATGTTGGCTAGGCAGAGTAAAGAGGTTGAAGAGGCAGAACCAAGAAGGCTACCTGAAGAAACAAGATTTCTTTTTATGCATGCTAGAAACAGAGTTCAGAAACCATTAGAGTAAAAGGACAAAAATGTGAAATATTTTTTAAAATTGGCTTCCCCCCCTTAATCCTGTCAGTGGTTAAATAGTGAAAATAAGAGAAATGTATCTCTGTGTTAAAACTTTACCTCATCACTTTTCCAACCAGAAGGTCATTCTTATAAGAAAATGGAGAATGTTTCTCAAATAGAACATATTTGATGTTCCTTCATGGTCTCCTGATAGAACATGTATTTACAGTCTGAAATTACAGCTCAATCTTAATGTCTTTGAGCCTTCTTTGTCTATATAAAAAAGTAACATGTTTACAAGTCCAATTATTAAGATGATTAAGATCTAAAAATTTCTGTCTACAGAAATGTATACACAGGAAAAATTAAGAGGAGGTTTGTTTCAAGAGTTTGCTGCTCATCCCAGAAAATTAAATGGAGTGTTTGGATATGTCAAAGCCATGCCAAGAGATAAAGTAGTAGACTTTGATGGCTTTGACTGCATACAAAGAGAGAGAGACACACACAATGGGGATGCAGGGGTAAGTAACTTGTAAGAACATTTCTAGGAGTTCTGGGTATAAAAGGGCACCTTTGGAAAAAAACAAAAAACAAAAAACTTTTACTTTTGACCCAAACCATTTCACTGCCATGTTCAGAATTTACACCTGTGTTGTCCCAGCAAAATTTATCCATGGGCATAAGCTGACTGTTCAAGGTGGGATGCAAATACAATGGTGCAGTTATGTACAAATCATGGGTAAAGGAAGCTGCTAATCATCTATTTTAGTTTTCTAGTTCGGGTTTGGTATCATTTTCAACCCTGGGCACATTTAGTAGCCGTGTTTCAAACTAATCCAAAAGTTGATTTTGCTTGTTTTCCTGTTTATTTTTCATTCTTTTTCTGGGCGATTTCTAAGTATCTAGGTGCTTTTCTAGTCAGCCATATTCTAGAATTTTAGCACCAATAAGTCTGTTTACAGGCCTTTTCGCTTTGTTGCTGTTGTTTTCTTTCCCTGAACAAATTTATAACATTAGGTCTCACTTTATCGAGAAGCTTTATTTTCCATCTGCTCTCCATTTTTGCTCTATTATTAGGCTATGCTTCTGGTATTCGGATCCTGCTTCATTTCCAGGACTCCAGTTGACGTCAGCAGGGAACCTAAGGCAGAGGAGGAGAGCATAATACTGGGCTTGGCTCCACAGGCTGTTTTGGGAAAAGCTTCTGGTCTCTTTGAGGTGGGACTTCCGTTGGATGGACCCCCTGTTCTTTTCCTAAAGACAATGGAGCCTCTGCATCATGTTTAATGCAGCCATCAGTACAGGATGATGTACTTGCTCAACTACCCAAATATATTGACTTTCTGCTAAAAGGCTTTTAACATAAATTTTAAGAGATTAACAAAATACATCACAGACTATTGCTGAGAATGCAGGGATTTTAACTATGTTTCTCCTCCATTGATTTTAGTTAATATATTTTAACCACCCCCTTATTTTACTGTACCTTTTAATTTGTTATTCATTTGTTTGAAACCAGAACTATGCTGAGGCGCTCTGGACCCACAGGAACTGAAATAGTTTGCCTTCATTATCTGGTAGACCTGCTCGAGTCTGTAGGCCCGGACAGAAACCACAAGACTGTACAAACTGGCAACTGTGGGTTTGTCTGTTCTCTATTGATTCTATTTCTGGAAAAAAACATGAACCAATGGGTGAGCCATGTGACTTTACAACTTACCCAAAGCTCTCATCATAAGGGAGATAGAGGCCTTTTGCAGACAGGTCATGATGGGAGCTCAACACTTTTCTGTTTGCCTTTTAAGCATGGCCTTTGCAAGCTTTGACTTACAAGTTTAACTACTTATACTATGGAATATGAAACTACTATAGAATTGTAAAATTCTATAGCATGTTGTTTATATTTGGTCATATTGTCCCAAACATCTAATAAAATATGTAATATAGACTTGATAGAACTTTGCTTAGGAAGCATCTTATTCTTTCTTCCAATTTGAGAATTACAAGGCAATTTCATCATAAAATTTTAAAAGCAAATAATATACATGTACTTTTCAGACTATGAAACTATAGATGATAGAGTGTTTCCTTCTCTTGAGCTTTGGTATTGATGTTAAATACCAGTACTCAAGTAAGTAGAATGCATGACTTCTCTGTGGTATGGCTTAATGAAAGAGTTCTGGTTTTGGCTCTAACAAGCTATGTGCCCTTGATCTCTCTCCTTTCCCATTACATGTCAAATGACCAGAAGATCTCTAGTGCTTATTCCACTTTTAAGATTCAAAGTGAAAAAAGCCCTTGAAAATACCGGAAAGATCCAGGTAGAGGAGAATACATCCTTTTAAACACACACACAGACACACACACACACCCTCAACAGAAAAACCAAAATAGCTCCCCTTCCTCCTCCCCCAACAATGACAATGCAGCCATCTGTTGGACGTTCCATTTCACTTAGCAGCTGCTCTCAGATACAGAAATCTGCATTCCTCCGGCTCGTGCTGGTATGCATGCAGCATGTGTGGGTACTAGCATTTGACTCTCCCACCCAAAGGAATGGCTTTCATTGAATAAAAATGATCACAGAAGGTTTCTTACTCTCCCATCACATATAATGCCTTTTTCCTGATAATAGGCATTTGGAGCTATCTCTGCTCCTCTGCGTATTAAAATAAACTCTCTTAGAGACATTCACATCAAACAATCATCTAAAATTAAAGAGAACAACCAGGAAAAGGCTTCAGTGAAGCTCTTGCCTTGCCAGAAACTTCCGCATTGAAAGAGAGTGGAAGAGGGTGGAATATAAAGTTCCGTTCTACTTTTATTTTGTCAATACCCCCAACATTGCACTTAAGCACTGGGAAATGAATGTTGTTTAAAAGGGAACCAGGAGGCTTTCAGAAGCATTAATCTTACCATCAAACTAAATAAAATATATAAGATGAATCTCCAAAGGGGACAGAAAAGTGAAGCCCTTTAAATCCTCCACCCTCACCGCTTGCCTCTTCTCCGGGCTGAAATTTTGTCTTCTGTGTGGTATATTATATAAAGTGGTGTATCATTAAAAAAGAGGCACTCGGGGTGGGGGTTGGGAGGAGCCACAGTTACAAACAACAACAAAAACCTACAGGCACTGTAGACAGAGAACCTTGGGTAAAACTGGATCTGCTTCTGAGTCCATAATTTAGGACATTTGTTACAAGATGACTGTGGTTTTCTATAAATGTTAGTTTGCTGTATTATTTTCCATGAACTACTTTTCCAAAATGCAGAATATTTTGTCCCCCAAACATGGAAGCACTAAAGCTCAGATGAGGCACTGATTCATGCATGGGGAGTCACTCAGAAACAGCTGGTCAGCCATCTGCGGCCCCAGAGTCCTCTTATTTTTACTTTATTCTGCTAATTCTTTATGTAGAGGAGAAGAAGATGCATCAATCCAGGGAGGAGAGCATGGCTCATGTAAGAAAATGATGACTAACTCCTGCCTGAGACTGGTATCTGGTGGCCTGATGTGCTGATTTGGAGGGGCGGCGAGTTTCCTATGTGCATTAGGCTTTCAACTCTTTACTACATGTGCATTTTTTTCTGTGCATCCTGTTCTTTGGGGAAAGGAAAGAAATAATGATTTACCATTGATTGTTTTGTGGGAATTGTTCCAGATTAGAGCACCCTTGAGAGCCATAACTTGCCTTTTCAAGGCAGACAGAAGAGCCTGCAGAAACAAGGATGAGCCTGAAAGTCAGACGTGTGTGTTTGTCCTCTTTTCTCTCAAATGCCCCTGAATTAGAGCATTTGACTGCCCTAGAGTCTGTGGTCAAAAAATATGGGGGGTAAAGGCGATGTTTAACATAGGTTAAAAGATAAGCCGTGATTCACTGCCATAATTATGCAAGTTAAAAAAATGCTTAATGAGTATTGAGGTAGTGCTGTTTTATTTTACATTTTGACATTACTATAAAAGAGTTGTAGATAATTCAATCAGAATAGCCTTTTGCCTCTCACCACAGGTAAGGCAGATTTGTCGACTGAAGATGGATCGTTATGTTACCCTTTCCTTGTGTCACCCAAGGCAGTTCATTCGATGACAGAGCCAGATGACTGTGTGGGAAGCAAAACACTCTTCCAGTTCTAGGAAGAAGGCTTTTAGGGGCACAGGTGTATGCCGCTCATAGGTGGGTGTCATTATAGTTTAAGCAAATTATTCTGTGTCTCTGGAAACCACTTTTGGCACACTTTTTTACTATTTTCCTTGAATCATTAAAATCTTATACCCATTCTCTCCAAAAACATGGGTATACATGTACACACACACACACACACACACACTGTGTGTATATGAATATCCTCCTTAGTTTATTATTTTTTTTTTTACCTAAGCTTGTTATCACAAAGTTTTTTAGTTCCTTAATGACTTACAGAACTATAAGATAAACTTAATCTTTTCAGATTAAAAAGTAGAGAAGATAAACTTCTGCCTGTATTTAGTGTGTGTAACATTATTAAACACAGAACACGATTTACTGATCACCTCTAATTTTTTGTGGTGTACAACCATGAAAAGTCTTTAGGACAGTCGACTAGAACAAAAGGCAAATGCGCTTTTAATTGAAAACGCATGCAATTTTTAAAAAAGAATCGGAAACCATCTGTACTGTAAACTTTTGTGTCTCTTATTCATTCCTGTTTACTCTGCTATTCAATCCAAATAAAGATTGTTTCCACCTCAGCAACATAAAAATCACATGGACTATCTCCTTCAGGCTGTCAGTCAGAGGAAAGATATACATATGCCCAAAGTATACACTTGTGCTTGTTCACAGTGTTATTTGGGGAAAATATGTTGCATGTTCTCCTGGCTCTCCTAGTTTTACATTTTGAATTAATGCAATTTATTCTAATTTATGACAACTGTTTAAAAGGCTTGTTCTCCATTTTTCCCATTTATAAAGAAATTATTTACATAGAGAGGGAAAAGCAGGAGGGAAAGTGGGCTGCTTTGCATAATCAGGTGTAAGAATTGAGTGGACTGTGTTTTGGTGTCAGCATTGTGTTCTAGGTCTGACTGTAAGCATGTCTTTCACAGCACCCTTTCTGCCTCTTTGGAAATAGGTTCTCCATAATTTCATTCCTTTCTTCTTCTTAAAGAAAGCCTTATACAATTAATTACCTCCTTCTCCTCTCTTGTTCTCTCTTCCACATTTATATGGTAGCTATCACCATAGTACCTATACGTGTTGAGAATGCTATTTTAGAAAGGAAGAGAGGAAGAAAAGAAAAAAGAAAGATAGATAAGGCAGGGAGAAAAAAAAAAAACAAAACAGATTGTTCCTTGTCCTAGCTGTAAGGATCTTTTAAGGCCAAAAATCATGGGCAATCTCCCTGATTTTAAAGGTCTTTTAAATAGCTCTGAATAGAAGGGATTTGACTCCTTGTACATAGAACAGTGCCTCCACCATAGTAGGTAATTTTAGAATATTTGTTGACTGGCATCACTGGAGAAGGAGCACAGAAGCTCAGACAAAAAGATGATAGGGAGCCCATGCTGATTTCAGAGTCAGTATATGATCTGGATCTCCCTTGGGACTTTCATGAAATTCTATTGGCCTATGGTTTATATCCTACTAACTTTATATGCACAAAGTGGTATACACACATGTATACACACACGCACACACACATATATGTGTGTGTGTATATATAGTATATATTGTATATATATATACGTGTGTATATATATAGTATATATTGTATATATATACGTGTGTATATATAGTATATATTGTATATATATACATGTGTGTGTATATATAGTATTTATTGTATATATATACATGTGTGTGTATATATATACATATATATGTGTATATACATATACACAACTTCAGCTACTAATATCCTTAAAAGGAGTCACAAGTCAGTAAACTAAGTCTTATTATTATGTGACAGTTGTTCTAATCTTCTCATTTGTATTAACTCACCCAATCCTCCTAACATCTCTAGGGGGCATGTCCTGTTATTATCATCACCATTTTATAAATAAAGAAGCTGAGCAATGGAGAGGTTAAATAAGTAGTCCATGGTCCTATAGTTAGTAATGGCCAGTGAAAGGGATTTGAACCCAGACAGTCCCACTCCAGCATCCAGTGCTCTTAACTACCACACTGTGCCTCCTCTCTCTGACTTCCATTCTGGACCAGAAATTGGGGCTGGGAATAAACCTTTAGGGTAATAGGATTTTAGGGCCTGGATCTTGCCCTTACAGTAATGATCTGAACCTCAAATCTAATCTCAGGGGAGGCAACTGACCACAAGACTCCCAAGAAAGTACTGTCCTAAATTATCCTTTGTTTATGTGGTTTAAAATGTTTAAGCAGTGCCTGCTTAACCTGTGGAACCCATGGCTTTACACTAAAATCAGGCATTAATTAAACAGACATTTATTGGACAACTAATTGTAAAATTACTGAGGATACAACAAGAAATCATCTTGCTTTTATGGATGTATCAGTCTGTTGGGTGGGAGAAAATTAAACACATGAACGAATAATTAAATATTGCTTAAGAACAACTGGTAGAATCTATATTTTGATGTGTGGATGGTGGAGGTTAGTGCAGACTAGGGATCAGGCTAAGACATCTACATAGATATCTGTGTCTTGAACTTAAGTCTTCAAAAGTTGATAAAGGGTTATATAATCAGAGAACTAGATGAAGACACTAAGAAGAGGAAGCAGTTTATTCTAAGACTTGAAGATATGAAAGATGATGCTTTAAATGTGGTGTAGCTGGAGTGAGGTACCAAAGTGATGAGAAATGGGCTAAAAGTATAAGCAGAGATTAGACCACAAAGGACCACTTGTGGCTTCTATACTGTAGGTAAAGGATTTCCATGAGAGATGATAAGCAGGGCACTAGTCTCATCTAACCTCTTTTTTGAAAATGAACTCAGGGGGCGCCTGGGTGGCGCAGTCGGTTGAGCGTCCGACTTCAGCCAGGTCACGATCTCGCGGTCCGTGAGTTCCAGCCCCGCGTCAGGCTCTGGGCTGAGTTCGAGCCCCGCGTCAGGCTCTGGGCTGATGGCTCGGAGCCTGGAGCCTGTTTCCGATTCTGTGTCTCCCTCTCTCTCTGCCCTTCCCCCGTTCATGCTCTGTCTCTCTCTGTCCCAAAAATAAATAAAAAACGTTGAAAAAAAAAAAAAAAATTAAAAAAGAAAATGAACTCAGAAGTTGATGGCCTGGAGGAGGGTAAAACTAGAGAAAATCAGGAAAGGAACCTTCTAGAATAGTGCTAAACACTAAGCATAGTATAACCTTTAATACTCAGAACAATCCTATGTACAAGATATTGTCTCCATTTTATAAGTTTTTTAAAAATCTGGGAATTGTTGAGTAACTTGTGCAAGATTTTGTAGCAAGTAAGTGACAGCTGTTTTAATTTCATATCAGTTGGACTCCAAACCCTACCCACTTCCCACTATATCATTCTGTCTCCTATTTCAGTGTCTTTAAAAAAAAAACAAAACTACACTCTTAGTCTCCACTTTGAATCACTCAGAACTTCACTGCACTGCCCAGATTCTCTTTCTAACTGTGCTCATAATTTCTTAGTCTCTCTGTTACCTTCCCCAGCCTTTGTCTCAGTGCTACCTGGTTCTCATTTCTACCTGCAGCACTCTGCTCTTCTCCCCCTTCCTCACTTCCTTTCCACCCATCTCTACCCCTGACTGGATCCCTCCTTCTGAAGCAATCCATACATTCCACACATTTCATTCAGGAACCTGAGAACTATCCTGCCCCCTTTACTCCTCTAACACTCAACAGTTAAGGTGTCCCCATGTCCTACTGTTTCTAGTTTTAAGCCTCTCTCATGTTTCTTTGTTCCAGGTTTGGTCAAACTGATTATCACTCTTACCTATACTATTGCAACAGCCATTTGACCTAGTCCATAATTATATCTGGATATCAAAGTGATGTATCTGAGTAGAAGTCTGACTGGACTGCTCCCCTGTTTAAAACTTTTCATTGGCTCCCTACTAAAAGCAGAACAAAATATAATTTTTTAAGAATGTTCTATAAAGTACCCTGAGATCAGGTCATCAATTCTATCTTAAACTTTATTTCCCATTGTTTAGCACATTGGCAATAATAAATTCTCAGTAAACATTTGTTGGGTGAATGAGTGAATGAAACTAACTTGCTTATACTAATATATTTAAAAGAATTAGAGGCACATGTGATCTAAAATAATGACTTCATTTCCTAGCTATCTGAAGGTAGTTAGTAATACTTAAACTATTTATAAATAAAGCATCAGCATTGACCAGTTAGAGTGGACACAGGCTGGGTGTCACTCGATATATGCACTATCAACTCTGGCTAGACTTTTTTTAGTGGGTAGGTTTTTATTAGCTGAGAATCCCCTCAGTTGAGTTGCTCTCATTTATAACAGGCAGAACAGCTTCTGTGCAGAGTTCTCTGACTTTGGATATCATCCTAGAAGCATCCTCTTGCTCCAGCTGGCGTCCTCTCTGAAGCAGCTGAAGGACCAAGAGGATGGGAGTAAGATTCATAAAAGAGAACAGCCTCTGTGTTTCTGGTGGATGTGAAGCAGAGAGGAGCATCGCCCTCTACACTTGCCCTGTTCTCCCCACAAAAGTTCTCCAGAAAGACCTTTGAGAGTCCATGTGAGACTCCCCTCCTTTTGAACCTTTTTCCTTCTATGGATTTTTCAGTCTCTAGCCACTTTCCTCCCAGTCTACTTGTCTTTCTCACCTCTTTCTGTTACTTAGGAGTGTTTTTGCCCCTCCTAGTGCTTTTTCCCATATACTGCCATCTTCTTCCTCTCCCACAGACCATCTCCATTTCCTTAACTGAATAAAATTATAATCTTATATATTTAGCAGGTCCATTAAATAAAATTTTTACCACCTAAGGATCAAATAAATATTGCATTTTGTGATTTTCTTTCTCACAAAAACAAAGGTAAGCCAAATCAAAACAAAAAAGTTGCCTTGGATAAAAAACCATGAATACATCAGTTTTTTGTTCTAATAAAGCAATGATTTACTGTATCTAAAAATAAAAAAGCACTGTGGTCTGAGTGCTTAAGTAAATAAAAAAGGCAAATGAGAGACTTGCACTAAAAAGGAAAAGGGGGAGGGGAAGGAGAATATGGAAGAGGAGAAGATTCAGAAATCACAAGTTAAAAAGGAAAGACAGAAGAAATTGGATCAATAAATAGCCTGTAATGACTATATACCCTCTCTTTGGTTCATGGTCTTGACCTCCTCAGCATAGGTGGAGTTCCTATCCAGCCAAAGGGAGACTAGCCAGAAGGGAAGAAATCACATCTGGTTTTATTCATTAAACAATTTTTTGAGTACACACTATATACCAGACACTGTTCTAGGCAATTGGAAATCTTATAAGAACAATTTATGTTGTTGATCTTTTGTGTTTCGTTTTATGTTAAGAGAATGTTCTTTTCAGGGGAACATTTATTTGTGAGCCTTCCTTTTTGTAAGTTGCTCTGTGTGCCAGCCAAAACCAAAGGCAAAAAGTAGGTAAAAAGCAAAAGAAGAAAATCATGCACATAACAATCTTATAAAGATTTGTATTCGGTATACTGTGGAGAAAAGGTTCAGCCCTTCTCTTATTGTGTTTGCATCTGTTTCCCTATCCCCAAAGAGAATTAGCCAAATAAACCCCTACTGTACCTGGTGGAAGTAATACACAGCAGCACCTTCACTTGTGTGGCTGGATATTAATGCTTATGTACAGGAGTTAAATATAGCACAAAGCAAGTATGTCAGAAGGAAAAAAAAACTACACGGCAAGGGGTGGGATGGGGGAGGTAAAGAGATTATACACCTAAACACCAGGATAAACTGCAAAAGTGGTAAACTGGTATGAGGGGAATGTAGTGGATATTCAGAACTGAGTTCATGCTAACCTAATATCCTCAATAGTGAAACCCAACAATGCTGGCTAGGTGAGTATGAATGAGAGGGTCTGGAAAAGAGAAATCTGTGATGATACTGATTAATAAGAAGGCTTGATAGCCAAGATAGGGTTCTCTAAGTTTTCTCGTTCTTTGCCCACTTCAAACAGGAGATGGGTACTAAGTCTGTACACCTTTGGCTACAACCAGTCATATTATGTGCTGGTTCTACAAATCTACATATGTCCCATTGCCTAATTATTAGATACCACTTTGAAAAACTCTGGAAGTGCTTCATGGGCAATGGCTTAAAATAAAGAGCTTAGTTTTGAGAAGCTTATCCATGGTCAGGAGATTTTTGCCTACAGCCATGGAGATTCTGGCTTCAACATGTACCCCATTTTTTCCTTTGGACACTGTGTGATGTATGAGTAAAAGCACTCGATGGGGAGTTAGGAAAACTATTTAAAAAGTGATTTTTTTTCACTACACATTTATGTCATCTTGAAAAGTTAACTTCTCAGCACGTTATTTATTTTCATTTCTAAAGTAAGGCAGTTAAACCAGATGACCTCAATTGTCCTTTCTGGTTATGACATTCCAGAGTCTCAGTAGATTAACTTAAAATGCCCCATTTATGACCAAATGTAGAAGTTATGGTGAAAGCCCCAGCCACAGGGGACATAATATGGCCATCTGTGCTTGGATCCTGCTGTGGAGGAGCCTAACCTTCCCCAAGACACTGATCACCTCCTTTTGGGGCAGATGTTTTCCTTAAGTCAGAAGACATATGTCTATACCTGAGTCCAACTGAGTGGCTCCTACCTCTTTAGTTAACTGATATATCCCCTGGGCTTAATACAGTCATTGGCACTTACTAAGTGCTCAGAAAATCTTTGATGAATGAGTTAAATATCTCCTGGGAAACTAATACCTAAGTGGGACTTAAAAGGTTGTAAAGGATAAGGAACATTTCTTTTAGGGCATGTGATACTGAGTGTAATTGAGGATAAGAGCAAGAACTCAGTGTTCACATCTTGACCCTATCACTTATTATCTTGACGATCATAGGCATATTACTTACTCTTTCCAAGTCTAATGCTCTTCCAGAGAAAGTGGGGTTAAAATGGTATCTTCCTCATGTGGACATTGTGAAGGTTGAATAACTACTGAATTATGAGCCCAGTGACTAGCAAATAGTGAATTGTTAATAAATATTAATGCTACTTTAGTTTGAGTTCTGAGGAAACAAGATAAAGGGGGGAAAACTTCTAAAGCCTTAGTGATGCACGTGTATTCTGTTAAAGAGCTCATTAACTAGTTATTCAACAATAATGAAATTGAGGTTTCTTTAATATGTTCTCTATTGAGCTGGTGTGTTGTGTGGTAGGGGAGTTGGGGAGGGTTCATTTAAAAGAGAGGATAAGACTAAACAAAAAGTTAGGGAGCGACCCAAACCATAAGAGACTCTTAAAAACTGAGAATAAACTGAGGGTTGATGGAGGGATGGGAGGGAGGGGAAAGGGGGTGATGGGCATTGAGGAGGGCACCTGTTGAGATAAGTACTGGGTGTTGTATGGAAACCAATTTGACAATAGCTTTCATATTAAAAAAAGACTAAAGAAATAAGCAGGTTGTCAGCTAGTATCTAATGAAAAGTGAATTCAGAGAGAATGCACAGGATCTAGATTGGGTGTGATGATACCACATGAGCTTTGGTTTGAGGCATTAATATAGGGAAATCTAGGGTGGGTGGACAGTGAGCTTGAGCCATACAGAGGCTCATTTACTAAGACAAAGGGCACTGGCCAAGTTGGTTCAAGTGTCTGTCTGGCTAGAGTGAGGGCATACCCGGAGAATATTGTCCAAGCTCATGTTGGGCCCCAGCAAATGTGAGGGTTGGTCTTAGTGTACACAGCGAATGCTAGAGAGTTTTCTGACATAGCTGCTTTTGGGTTTGAAGATAGCCTCTCCTCTGTGCAGGACCAGAGCAGCAGTGATTTGAAGGGATAGGAAGCAAGGGATTAGCAAGTGCTAAGGTGTTAGATCATGAACAAGTGGGGCTGAATGTGGGGGTACCATGAACAAGTGGGGCTGGAATGTGGGGGTGGGCCTAAGTCCTAGAAAACAGGTAGGTAAGAAGCTGAGGAAAAAGCAGAAGACATACTGTGTTATAGGCAGACTCAGGCTTTCCATCTGATCTAAAAGAGCAGAAGGGAGAATAGAGAGTTAAGGAGAGAGCACTTTAGAGACTGTAGGTCCACCCAAGTTTTACTCTAATCATAGTTTAAATATCTGGTAGGCATCAGAAATTAATTCCAAGTTACATCACGTGAGATTGACAGCATCCATATGCATTCTGCTTTGACACCATTGGCTCAGAAAGTTAAGTTGGCTGTAGAGATAGATGATAAAGAAACTTGGCAGGAGCTGGCAGCAGAGCTAGAGGGAAGAAATAAAAGCAAAGAAAAGGAGAAGAAGAAAATGAATCTAAATAATACTGACCACAGGGGGAAAAAAACTCTAAACATTAAAAAATGAGTAAAAGTCTTATTTATCAGATCCAAGAAGATTTATCTGAGGCAAAATAGGATGATCCAATGACTAAAGAATTTTCATGTTTCCAAAACGACCAAACCTGGAGGATATATTCCTCCACTTCTCCTAATTATCTAAGAGGCTAGAAAGAGTGATCCTATTAAAACAGGATGGAACAATTCTAATGTTCTCCAATGAGTGCACAGGTCAGAGCTCAAAGAAAAACCTTAAAAAAATTAAGTGACATCAAGAAATACCTGAAGCAAACTGCTGGAGACCACAAAGCAGCAACAAGCCTCAAGGTAAAAGAATAGAGAGCTCTGCTAGTGTAAATGGCCCATAGGCATATTCTGTCCTCTTACTGGGCAGAGATCTGCTGAGCACTTGCCAAAGGAGAGGTTCTGAACATGCAGTGGTATGATGGTACAGCTGGGGTGGTTCCCCACCAGGAAATAAAAAGTAGGGAAAGGCCTTGAAGTCCGGGGTGTCCACTTTATAATATAAACCTCACAAAATGTTGAGGGAAGGTAAATGGAAATGGGAACATGGGAATCCAGATAGTGTTTTCCCTATGGGTACTCTGCTTTGACACCAATTGTCAATCTTTTTGGACTTCTATAACAAAAATACCATAGGCCGGTGACTTAACAAAATTTATTATTCACAGTTCTGGAGACTCGGAAGTCCAAGGCATGGGCACATGTGCTGTTAGATGAGGGCCTTCTTCCTACTTCATAGATGACTATCTTCTCACTGTGTCTGCACATGGAAGAAGCAGTGAGAAGGTTCTTTGGGGTCTCTTGCATAGGGGCACTAATCCCATTCATGGGGGCTCTACCCCATGACCTCATCACCCCCCAAAGGCTCCACTTCCTGATACCATCACATTTGGGGTTATGATTTCAATATATGAATATGTGGAGGTGGCCACATTCAGTAAACACATAACACCAACTTTAACCACTTCATTAAATTTTAATCCTTTGATCAGAACTTTTCCCTTTCCCACTTAGAAACTCTAAAGACATTTAAATCATCATTTAGAACTTTTTATAGGCCCAGATATTCTATATATCATGTGACTTGTCTTCCTGCATGGCTTCAGGTAACCTTAGATGCCACCCAACTGGTATGATTTGTGAGATACTAATAACTTACACATTTTACTCCATGCCATTGTCAAAATGGAGGTATTTTCCTTGTGGTGCCACACACTAGGAATTATCAGTTATGAGTCCAATTTTGCCAAAAATCTGCCTGGCAGGCTTTGGGGGATAAGATCCAAGAATGCAGGAGAAATAGGGCATGACTATGGTCTTGCATTTGAGTGACTGGTGGAAAATCTTAGAAATGATCTAGATCAATAATGATAATGGTGGAGGCACCCTTATGAGGTCAAATGCAAGATTAAAATTTTAAGACAAATTTATCCAAAATTTCCCTTAAATTTGCCAAATCTTACTGTAGTAAAGAACAAACCAACAGTAGTTTGAAGACTTGCCTACTCATAATGCTAGAGGAAATGCCCAACACTCAGTGTATCAAGTTGGTGTCTTCTCTTGCACAAATGTTACAGTGATGAATTAAATATTCTTTGAATAAATTAAACAAATGCAGGTAGATTTTTTTTCAGGAAATAAAGCAATATGGAAACTGACTTGAGGTCTGAGAACCATTTTTGTTTTCAATTATAGTCACTTATTTTATACAGATTTGAAAGTTTACTTATTTACTCACTAAAAAATTATTTACTATAGGAATAATATAAATACAAATATTAAAATCATACTTGAATGTATTATTTTATAAATGTCTATTATAATTAAAGTCTTTTTTCAGCACCTTGGAAAATTTGCAGAGCAGTCAGTGGGGTATGATTTGACCAAGCAAAGGATTGGTTGATTTGAAGGGATGGTGGAGAATAGAACATTTGTTTGACTTAAATTGGGCAACTTGATTTAAGAAGCACCAGAACAATATACAAAACTACATATGCCATCCAACCCTGTCAAGAAATACCATTCCAATGCCGCAGAGCTGTGCCAATTCAACTCAGAGTGCCATCTTCAGCCAGGCTCATATGGCAGTGAAGACTCAGTGAAGAGTCAAACCATTTCCAGTCCTTTAATTCTTAGGGAATGGATCTAAGGGTCCAATGTGCCTTTTCCATATTGCGGGGAAAATACAGCAGCAAGCACAACTCCCTGTGATTGCTTCTAACTTTATAATATTCAGCAGCCATAAAGAGCGAGTATCTTCTAATATATGCTGATTTTTATTGAGGACTGCACATTTTCACATTCCAATTCTTTTTAAAACAAAGACAATGAATAATGAATAGCAACTTCAGAACAGGCGAAGCTAATTCTACTTTGAGCCACCAGTAGGTATTCTTTGGTGATGTTTGGGCCAGGCAACCATCGTTGAAAAGTTACAGTCAGTTTTTGCAAGTTACGTTTCTATTTAATCAATAAGGATCCTGGAGACTTTATTATGACAATATGATGGATTCTTATATTCTACCTTGAAAGGTCTTATTGCATGGCCTTCAAAAGATTAGTAGAAAGGGCATTTATTGTCATTCAGTTTGTTCACTAGTGATCAGAATAAAATAAATTAGGTGTTAAAGAGAAATGAATAACTTTTGATTTTTGTAGGCACAGACACAGACCTCACTTCAAGCCAGAAAGGAGGGACATCCTCAACTTTTTCTTTCTAATCCCTTGAATTTAAATAATCACCAAGCCTCCTCTGACCTGCTTCCTAAATTGCTCTTTTTCTTCTCCCTTCCTCCCCATCACCACTGCCACTGCCCTACTTTGAGCTTTCAACATTTTTTCTGGAATGTTACATTTGCCTTGTTGGTGATCCTGACTTTCTGTTCACAGCTATCCAGATCAACTTGCATACTGCTGGCAGTGCTGATTTTCTAACATTCCTATCAAATATTAACCACCCCCCCAAAACAATAAAGACATTTACAATAAATCCAGAAACAAACTCCAGGGGCTTCCTATCACTTGAAGGACCAAGTCTGATTCTTCACAGGACTTTCAGATAAATTCACATTATGAGCCCTGCCTATCTTGCTAGCCTCATCTTCTGCCATACTGCCTCATGTTTCCAGTGCACTAGCCAGACAAAACTGTTTGCACTTCTCTAAACCTGTATGGTTCCTCGTGCCTCTATAGAACACATCCTCTCTTAGCCACATTGCAAATTCATCTCTGAATCACCATGAGAGCTGCCTGCCAACCAAGAACACCTTCACTGAAATATTATGTAAGAGATAAACTTCATTCATATTTGAGCCATTATATAGTCTTGAATCTTTTTGCTACGGTAGCCTGTCTTACCCTAAACTGTACCTGTGTATGCAGGTACTCCTAGAAGGTACATAGCTTGCCTACTGGACGGAGTCAAAGAATGAGGCAGCCACTTCTGATCAGCTCTAGGTAGAGTGAGAACAAACTCTCCTCTTTACGGTAACACAGTGTCACATGGCTTGACAGGCAGAGGTCAGCTAGATTTTAGCTTTCATAGACCCATGCTTTAAAGTACTGCACAAAGTTCACAATCATATCCAATGATCCAGGAGTGCCCAGTGTGTGGTAAAGTGTAGGAAAGTGTAGTAAAGAGGAGGGACTTTACTAGGAAGTACAGATATGAAGGACACATAGATTAAGACATTGAAGTATTAATAAGAAACTATAACTTAGGGGGCAATGTAATGACCTATTACAAATGTACAAGTCAAGAACCTCCAAGGAGGAAAAGAGTACTTATAATTCAGAAAAAATTATATGTAGAAATTTGCATCTCTGCTGGGGCTTCAGAATATAAGGTAAACTTTGATATTCACAAAGTGGAGATCCCAAAAACATTCCATTTAGTTGGAAAGGTGTGGGAAAAAATATTAAGGTGCCAAAATGCACAGTTACTTATCTGGTTAATTTGGGGCATGAGGGTGGAGGAGATGAGAATGGGAAGACAGACTGGAACCTTATAAAATTGTTAAATGCCGTGATGGGTAGGTTAGGGCAAGGAGGATCCACAGCAGGATTTTAACATGAATGTTCTATTAACCAGACAAAAATGATTTGGAATGGACTAGCCTGAAGGTACAAAAACAAATTAGGAAAAGTACTGGAATTGTTTGGGCAAGGAGTAAAGAGAGCCTGAATTAGGCTAGTGGCAGTAGGAAGAGAAAGAAGGGAATGAATTTTGGAAGAAGACTTGAATATTTCTCAATGTGAGGGAGGAGAGAAAGGGACAAAGAATATGGCTAATATTTAAAGTCCAGGTGCACAGAAGAAAGTGATATGCTTAACAAACATTGGGGTGCCATGAAAAGGCACAACTTTTTATAGAAGAAGAGTTTGGTTTTGAGCTCCTTGATTTTGACTGGCTCTATATACAGAGACAAGTTTTGTATCTTGTGTCCATCTTTAGGTTGTAAATAGCAAACACTTAAAAAGCTCTTACTGTATGCCAGGCACTACTCTAAGCACTTTAAACATATTAACTCAATAAATATTCAAGCAACCATGAGGTAATTATTAATATTATCCTCATTTTACAGAGAGTTGATATACTCAGAGTAACTCAGGAAGTGACAGAGCGGGGATTTTAACTAAGGAAGTCTGATTCAAAAATCCGTGTTTTGAACTGACATGCTACACTGCTTCTTGTAAAGTCACTTAAGGAAAGAAGACTTCATAAGGCAACAAAGAATGTATAATGTAGATTGTGGATGTTTAGGAATACTTCTAATAACTATTACTGATCCAAATTCTTTTAGTGCCTTTGTTCTCCTTAGCTGAGCATTAAGCATCTTCGGAAGTTTCTGATCAATATGGTACAATATAATAGATAGTAATCTTTTCCAGATAGAAATATGCTTCATAAAATATTATACAAAAATATATGGGAATGATGAAAAAGACAGGATCCTGTGTTAGATTCTGTCATAGGCAAAGGTGATTCTCAAAAATAATAATATGTTAGTGCCCCATGAAGAAAGCCAGAATAGTTGGGTCAGCTCGGGATCTCACTCAGCCTTATTCTTTATGGTTGGCCTTTAGCCAGAGCAAATCCTTCCAACTGACAGCTGTCAAATGTCACATGTTACAGATTAAAGTGAAAAACTATTCAGAATGATGGATAAAAATACTATAAACTCCGGGATCCTAAGAATTCCTTATAACTAAATTCTCAGCACCTGGAGTAGATGTCTATCACTTATACCCATTTCCTGGAACAATTCTGGCTTTATTGTACCACGAATGGCTAGAAATAGTTCATTAACATTACTTTTCAGTTAATCCAGACACTTTAACTAGAGTTTCTTCACTTGTATATCCAACTGAGAGACATGGTTTGTAGGGTAATAGTCCGTATCTGCCATGCTTTCTTCATGTCCTACCACATTTCCAGTGAGAAATGATTGGTAAATTAATAATAGTAAACTGACATCTTTATGAAGTCTGCAATGTGGAAAAATCCAGTAAGGAGGATGAGTTGGGTGACCATACACCCTGGTTTGCTTTGGACATCCCTGATTTACCCTTGTTTCAATATAATTATTAATAACCTCCTCATTTGCACTCTCAAAAGTGCTTCTGGTTTCGTTTATAAAACATATGATTATTATGATGAGCAAAGCACTCAGAGTCTTGGCCACAGAATTATACACCTGATTCTATATTCATTTAGCTAATTAAGTGTGGTCAGTCATTTGAAGGCATTCTTAGAACTTCCTTTAAACAAAGACAAAGTGTAACAGTGAACCAAGGGCTTTATTGAAGTACCCCAGAACTTTTCTCTGTTATCTTTATTTTATTTATAATTTGGTTGTAGAATGATGAATAGCTGGATTATTAAACTATTAGAATAATTCAAAATCTAAACCTGAATATATGTAACAGTAAGTTATGATATGATCTAGTGAAGTGAAGCACAGGCTATGAATATCGTATTCCAACATCTATTCTCCCTTTCCTCCTTACTATCTCAACTCAATTTATTTTGGGTGGCAAAGTGTCAAGCTAAAAGACTATGTTCCCCAGAGTAATTTGCAGAAAAAAATGGCATGGTGATTAAGTTATGGTCCACAAAGTATATTCACAATATGTGGTATTTCCTGGAAGTATTATTAAGGAAGGAGATGGCAGAACTTTCTTCTTGCTTTCTGGAGTGCAATGGAATGACTAGAACTGGAGAAATAATCTTCAACCGTTAGTTAACACACTGAAGGTGGTGGGCAAGCAAGAAAAATGGGCCTGTTTTCCTGATGATCCTGGAACCACTATGTTAGTTCTAGACTGCATATCTCTGGGTATCTGTCCTATGGGAGAAAAATAAACTCTTTACTTATTTATGGAACTGTTATTTTTCTTTTTGGTCACTTGCCGGCAAACTCCATTCTTAATGACTCAGGGGAAGAACACATGAAAATTCCATACACAGAGTTCAGAGTGGGTAGCAGTGAACATTGAGGAAAGTGGGAATGTGTTAGATGGGAAAGTTAGGCTACAGAAAGGGAAGAATTTCTTTCAAGTGTTCATAGAATTTATAAAGGTGCAACTTAGCATGTGGGAGAAACTAAACTATTGAGAAAATTCATGTATCTTATTATGTATAGCAATGGTGATACTCCAAGTGTGAGCAATAAAATGCCCTAAGTATATCAGAAGTATCCCTGGTTGAATTAAAACAATATAAAGTATCCAAGTGCCCACACTTCAGCTTGGAGTCCTGGAATGTCTGGACAACTTTTTTTTTTAAAGGAAGGCATATTATAAAGCACCACGGTATCAATTGACTACAAAATGCTTTCACAACTTCCCAGAAGAGTTTCAGCTCATTTCAGCATAACATGACCGGGTATGACTACCCATTACAATATGCTAGCACGTGAATTCATTATGTGCAATATCTAAGTCCATCAGTGTTGATCTAAGCATTTCGATGGCCAGAGCTCATAGATCCATCTAAATACAAAGTCTGAAGTTTTTGGCTTTCAGGAATACATCACGGACACATTGCTTTACCTCTCTGTGGAATCAGAGGGCTTACACTTGGGTATCTAGGGGCTTGCTAGGACTGGGAGCAGATGGTAGTTTTTATATGTTCTTTTTATAAATTCATTTTGAGCAGTTTTTTTTGCATGAATATTTCATTTATGACAGGGTGCTGCTTAGTTATATAAAAAGTAAATACATAACGAGCGAGGTGTAAGTATAGCAGCAATGTAGTGTTGAGGCTAATGGGTGGAGAGGATTTTAAAAATACAAAGAATTCTCATTTTCAAAAAGTACTTTGCAAACTTTAAGAGATAAATGAATTGTTTCTTTCCTACTTCCTTTATTCCTTCATTTATTCCTTCCTTTATTCCTGCCCCCCTATTCTGTTGTGTGCTAGTCCAGGGAAAGAGGAAGCTTTATATTTAAGAAGTCAAGCATTGGATTTTCAATCCTTATTAGGAGCACTATTTTTACAAGTTTGAAAAAGGACCGAAACAGCCTATATAAAGTGAAAATAGCAAGGGCAAGAACCACAAACAGTAGCAGCCTAAGGTTTAGGAGACCCTGGATGGCTGGGTATACAACCAACAGGAGGAAGAAAGAAGGATGGAAAATAACAGCTGCCATAAGCTGAAGTGATGAGCCTTGATCTTCATAAGGGACAGGTGGCCAAGATATGCTTGCCGTATACTTCCCATTGTGCAACATCATGTATATTGTCATCATGTTCTGGGCTTCAAAAACTGTTTCCAGGCTTATTTTAATAGCTTAGAAAAAAATGTTTAAGTCAACTTGAGAAAATTGATCAAATCTGACTTCCCTATGGAGTTGTTTCAGCCCAGGCGTATATTATATGTTGCCACAATTGATTGGAATAGGTATTTCTTATTCTTCCCTCTATTTCAACCCAACCTATATTAGCTGGTACCTAAAACTACAAATTAGACAAACCTCAAACTCCCCCAAAAACAACTTAAGTTTTGGTCCGTCTTTCACATCTTGTGTGGTGGAAGAGTAGATACTGTGGTGATTTTGAGCACAATATTTAGCAAGATATAAATAGAATGGATGTCCTGATGTAATAAGAGTGGCATTCGTGTCTGCAATGATCTAAAGACAATGTGGGTTGAAGGAAGGTAACTATGACAGAATTTCACATTTTTCTAAATGTTCCTTGAAGATAAGGACTTCATTTTATATTGCAGACCTACAGTATTCATGAGGGATACCACAGTCCCAAATTCATGAATATCAGTTCAGCATATAATTGTCTCCATAAAACTTCTATTTTCTGGATTAGAACCATCACTTTCTTGGATAGTTTTGCTTCCACTTTACTTTCATCAACAGAACGAGCAGCTGACTTTATTTTCAGGGAAAGTATTCACAAAGAAAATAGTTTTTCATCATGTCATGAGAATTACTACATAGTAACTTGACCACAAGTAGAGAATATCTAAACCACTGTGAGAAGATATGTGGGCCAGTCATCTAAGCACACTCTAGCTAAATGATTCCTGCTAGAGTCCTGCCTCTCCCACATGTAATTCAATTTCATGCCTCAGCAAAATTACAAATTGTTACATGTCATGAACTCTTGACTATTGCTTCGCGGTACTCAAGTAGCAATATTAAATCCTAGGTCAATAACAGGTTTCTTTGTATTCTCAAAAAATTGCCTATTACAATGCCTTATATATAGTAAATTATCAATGAGCTTTTAGGTTAGTTGATCATCTGATTGATTACTTTAAGTATGTGTATTTTAGTACACACTTGAATGGGTAAGATGTTGGGTAGGCCAATGGAACACCCCACACTGAGCTGCTCTTGGGCCCCCTCTAGTGCATCTCTTAGAGGCAAGTTAGTAATTTTAGTTAATAACATTAGACTAATGCACATACAGTGCTACAGCTGTTGTTAGGAGGGGAAAGGATTACACAGAAGACAAATGTGGTCTGCATGGTAGCAGTAGATGAAAATTTTAGAATGCTTTTTAAACTTTGCTAACTTTATGTTAAAATATTTTTAAAATTCCCAAGGAATTAACTTTAGTAATAAATTCGTGAATCAACAAGTCAACTTCTCCCTCAAGACAGTTCATTCATTACAAGCCTAAAGAAAATGCATTATGGTTATTCTTTTGGATCAGCCATAGATGTTGGGCTACCCACAGGGCATTCCATCATTTATTAAGAGCAATGGAAAGATGTGTATGTAGTACTTAACCAAGAAATGATCATGTGTACCACACCTATCTCCTCTATAAAGAGTTTTGCATATTTCTAAAAATTAATTGAATGAATGATATAAACAATTATGTCACATAGTTTTAGTTTTTAAAAATATATTTTGCCCCAAATTTCAATTTTCCTGGCAAAAAATGGTCTTTCCCACATCTAACTTTCTTCTTGGTAATCCAAAAATTTGATAGATTTCCTGAATTAGAGAAGACATAGTTTTGCACAAAATAATGGTATTTACAGTTTCATAAAAACTCATATTTTCATAAAAACCAAACAAATGTTTTTAATAAAGAGAAATGTATTATAATTTTTGTTTCACTTCCACTTTTTGATTCTCACTAGGTCTTTTATTTCTTTTAGGCTAAGAGCCTGAGGGCTATTATCTATTTTTATGGCTGATTTACATTTTGTTTGAGCTTTCATGTCTTCTTTTCCCCCTTGGTGTTATAAAGAGCAAAGGGGCAAATAAACTAAATTTCTAAGGAATATACCGTGAATTAGTAGAAATAATTACTGCATTTAAATACCAATTACATTGAACTGTTGTATCTTGATGGCTCTGTGAATTAGGAGGGAAAGATAATTCTGAATGCTACTAAAATATTTCATGTGTAAGTGAGAATGGAGGCCAAGACTAGGAGAGATGACTACAATGCACATAGACTGAAGCTGGTTAAAGGAGAGATGTGAAGTGGAGGAAAAAAAGAAAAGCAAAATCAGGGCAAGTCAGTGAAGGAACCTGAAACTGAGGGTTAAAATCTGGTTTTAGAGTTCAGGGCAAACCAAAGATTTAACAAAATACTATTCTATATTTTTTTTTTAAGAGCACACCATAATAAAATGGAGTTTTAAAAATGTTTTAGGAGATGATTTCCTGGGGTAAGTTTTTCTTCTGTTACTTGGGCAGTGATTTCCAGTGCTACACAAAACTCCTAAACTTTCCTCATAAATTGTCAGTATTTCAACATCAGCATGAATAATGTATGTAAAAGATAGCATAGGAAGAAGAATTCAGATTTGTAAAAGAGGAACAGCAGATGCTGGAAACCCTAATTGTGGTTATTGGGCAACGTTGTCTAGTCCATAGCTCAAGACTTTGACACTTACTGACTTTAACAGGGTTGTGCAATTCATGGACGTGGGAATTTAGCTTGGCTGAAAATGAGTGTATTTTACCTGATAGTTTTCTCAAGAAGGTGATGGTTCCCAAATGTCTAAATTAATATTTTGACTGAATTCCACCACATATGCCTCATCTCTATTGAGCACAATGGAAGACTTGTGTTTTGGGGTTGATTAACGGAGGACACAGGATTAGCACATAGTAGACTAAATTGTAAATGACTGAAAAGAAGCTCATTTGTGTCTATTTATTCATCCTTATTAATAGTTTTGGGCACTTAGAAATGCCTCAAGGAAAGGCAAAACTGCAAGTAAATAAGTTTGTGAATACTACCATTAAACTCTGGGGTATTTGAAATACACAAAAATGGCAAAAATTAATGGATACCAAGATTTCAAGAAATCAGATTTTCTAAAATACATTTATAATTCCAGCTTAAATTATTGCCTCTCAAATACCAAATATTTACCTGTTAGCATGTAGGTCATATAATAGCTCAATGAATTGTTTGTTCAAGTGTTGATTTTGAAGGCTATTAAAAGAATTTTGTTTAAGTAATTTTTAGTAAAATCCTAATGTATTTCAAGCCACTGAATTTTAAAGATCATTACTGAGCAATGGTTTTTGTTTTCTTTCATTAAAATTTTATTGGGATAACTGGCTAAGGGCCAGGGGAAAAAAGATGGTAAGTCAAGTATCTGTTAGTGGTCATTCGGAACTTCAACATTTTTATCACACAATCTGAAAACTCTTTCATACTTTTTGGATGTTTTCAGAAGAAAAAAATTCCATGTAAGCAGAAGGCCAAAGAGACTATTAAGGAAAATTGTGCTGAGTGAGGAATCAGAATACCCATGTTTTTGAATCCTGGTTCTGTTCTATCTAGTTATATAATACGGGAAATTCGCCCAAATTATCTGAGCCTCATTTTTCACATGTGAAAAATTAAAGGGTTAGAATAAATAATGTATAAGCCATGTTCCATCTCTTATAGTCTATGGCTTTATTACTCTGAGATCCAGTAAAGAAGTTTGCAAGCTCCTTTCCAGAAAGTCTTCTTTGAGCTGTACTAATGTGTTCAACTGATAAAGCTAATATTTTCCTACTTCACTGGAAAAAGTAGATATTTTTCCCAATTCAATGCTTTCTTTGATAATTTTTATTAAAATATTGATTGCTGTTACTCCTTATCCATATAGGAGTAAAGTACAAATACTATGTGATTTAGCATAAAGCTTCAGTGCTAGGTATTTTTTAGTTTAATACTTCATGAGGCTGAGGTGCTCTATTTCTGATGTCAGTGAAGAGGCAATGTTTCAGTCAGTTCTTTCTCTCCTTGAGCTGAGCAAATCTGTGAACCTTTCAAGGACTCATGTCTTTATGATCAATTGGTTCCTTCTGATTATAAAAGAGAATTTCATAAAATAGCACCTACTCAGTGGGGTCACTCAGGAATTAGAACTCAGTGGAGGCCAAGGAAATAGGAAGGCTGACAAGGATCTTACAAGGTGAAGAGAAGGGGAAGCAGACCAGTGTTCATGGTAACTTTCAAAGCATATAAGCAAATGTGTAGCTGATCACAGCTATAACTTGGTATAAAAAGTAATTTAGGACAATATTTTGTGTTCCCTATAAGTGTAAAAAAGAAAACTACACAAACCAATAGCAAGTTTTCCCATGAAAACTACCCTACCAGATTTTGCAAGATAAGCTTATGTGCTGAGAATGATTTCTTATTGATGATAATTTATTTGCTGTACTAAGTTAACTTTCTTCTAATAATCATAATCTTTTGTAAACCTTGCCTATTTCTTAGGTAAGAAACTGAAAACTCTTAGAAAGTAAATAGTATTCCTATCATATCTAACGCATTTCTATGTTGGTGCTTAATACATAATTTTACAATGCATTATGGATGTATTCTGAATTGAAAAGTTCTGGTGTTGTGTGCCTAAGAGTCTGTCCATGACTGTTTTTGCGCGTGTGTGTGCGCGCACACACACACACACACACACACACAAAGTGTACACACACTCCACAACAAAACAAAACTGCTCTTAAGTGAGAGTATTACTAGCATTGTTTTATTTTGCCTGATCTTAGAAAACCTAAGAACCATCCCAATAATAATTTGAGGAACTGGTTGATGATAGGATTCTGTGTATGTAAAGCAAACTGCTTTCTCTCGTATCTCCAGACTGCAAACATACAGTTGACTCTCTAATTAGAAAAGTCTGTTCTGAGGATGCCTGGGTAGCTCAGTCGATTAAGCATCTGACTCTTAAATTCAGCTCAGGTTATGATCCTAGGGTTGTGGGATAGAGCCCTGCTATGGGTTCCCCACACTGAATATGGAGCCTGCTTAAGATTCTCCTTCTCTGCCCCTCCCCATCAGCTTTCACATGCTGTCTCTGAAAATCGGGAGAAGAATAGTCCGTTCTATAGGCATATTGACACCTGGGGGATAAGAAGGGGAATGTTGTCAGAGAAAGCATGGTTGGGGAGATAGAAGGAAAACCAAGGCTATGCATTATCAGTTTCAACGGAGGAAAAATCATAAGATGAAAGTGGTGATAACTCATGTTGAATATTGCACAGAAAGTTGAGAGGCTTTTCTGAAGATTTTCAATTGATTGCTGATAGTGGAAGTTGGATTGGAAGTAACTAGGGATCATGTCATAATTAGAAATCAGCATAAAGGGATGGGTTTAATGAGTTTATCCTATATATGAAGAAAAAATATTACTGCAGGATTAGAAGAACACTGATGTTTCAAACTGCAAAATGGCTCTATGGTTTTAATATCTCATGAGATTTGTTTCTGTATGTAATTTTAAGAAATATTTTCTTCTTCACGTAAGGAACTCTCCTTCTCCCACTGATCGGTCTTCTCAGCACCCAAGATTGCAAATATGACTTATAATGTAATTTGCTCACCCAATGCTGCTTCTCTGAATTTAGTGTTTGTGAGATACACAGTCTCCCATCTGATGCACCCATACAGTCAAAATGGTCTCAGTCATTCTGCTCTACAAAGTCAGGGGAGGCAAGCTCACCTCTGACCCAAGCTCAGTCTCTTTGTTGTGGGTAGACTGTGGGCAGGATACTGCTATGTCTCATAAATTTCTTGTAACCATAGCCATCTTTCATGTGTATCACTGAAGAAACCACAGGGACATTCTGTTATTTCAGTACTGTGAATCTACTTGACAAAGGCAAAATTTGTCCTAAACTACATGGCAGGTCTCTTTTGTTTTGTTTTGCCTTTTTTTGCTCTGGATTTAGTAATTCAAGGCAGACAGAAGCCAATAATCTAGTTGTCTTCAGCTTTTGACCAGAGAAGATGTCCTGCATTTTCACTAACAGTTGATCTAGATGAGACCTTCTTCCTATTTTTAGACATGGTTGCATTATAATTATTTAAATCGTATTATATATTCCAGTATTACCTTTGTTTTTTAATATCTATTTTCTTTTTGTAGATTTTCCTTTATGGTCCCTAAAGTAATAGAGCAGATTGTTGAACGTTTCTCTCAAAACAAGATTTTCTTAAAAAACTAATCACAAGAATTTTCTCTTTATTCCTTTGTAAAGAGGCATGCTAATTTTTTTACAGCTATATAAAAATAACTAGTCAATGTTTTCAAAAAAGCTCTATGGAAACTTTCTCTCTATGATTTCTTTTCAAGAATATGTTCAAAACATACAGTAATGTTCTTTATTTATTTAGTGTTGCTAAAATTTCTTCATATTCATGTCATTTTGTTTGCAAGGTTTCCAGAGACAACACTTTTTAGAGTTAAATACTAGTTATGGTTATCAAAGTGCTCACCAACTGTACTTTTCACTGAAATATAGGCAGTATCTGATACTTATACCTGGACAAAAATATTTTGATACTAGTCATTTACTCATATCTTAGGCCTCTAATCATTACATATTCTGCTTGTGTGTAGAAAATGTACACATATGCACAGGCATAAATGTTACTCTTTGAATGTTTTCAGGGACATTTCCTGAGTCTTCCCTGGCTTTGTGAAGTGAGTTATGTGACCTTGTCACCCAATGGCTTGCAAGCAGGTGGATATGGGAAGTTTTGAACCTGCATTTTCAATGAAGTAAGAATTTTTCTGGGTGTTTCATGGACATAGCATTAAATTCACTTTTCTATGGTTCTTATTTCCTCATTGTTTTGGGCAGGAATATTGAAACATTTTATTTTTTGAAAAATTTTAGTTTTTATATTTATTTTTTATATTTGTTTTATTTTCTATATTTTAGGTCTTACTAATATTGTAAGAGGCTTAAGCTTTGTATCAATCTGGGTCATGGTACAGAATATAATTCACCACATGGCTCAAGAAAAAAGAGGGACAAGGGATTAAAGATGTGAGAGGAGTAAGGGAATCAACAAAGGCTGGTGAAGGCCCAGAGAGCAGCGAGGGTGGGAAGTTGTTACCCTCCGAGGCTGAAGAGACAGAAGCAGTGTTACTAGAGCTCTGTGAGAACCAGAACTATGGGGAAGGATCTGGCCATGGGAGCCATGGAGGGATGCAGCTACTGCCAGACATACAGGGCCAATGCAGAGAGGGAGTGTACAATAAGCCATGACCTGTTTCTCCTCCCCCACCCTCATTTTCCTCCATTGTCTCTCATCAGTTGACTCCCTACCAGAAGCCAACAACAAGGAAGTCCAGGGGACAGAAAATAGAAGGGATGAGATGCACTTGGGAAGGCAAACAGGAAACCCATCAAAAATTTATAAGGATAAAACTACTCTGATGAAAATATTAGTTTTACTTATTAATTTTACTCTAGATTCAGCAGCAATATGATACTGAAAGAGTAGGTGTGCTGTAATATGTACAAGCCAGTAAACAAAACTATTAAGACTCAGGGTTTTACAAAGTTACTAATTGGATCCATTGAATTCTCTGGGATGTAAACAACTTTAAATCAGTGTTGTTGTTTTTTAAAGTATTATTTTAAGGGACGCCTGGGTGGCTCAGTCGGTTGAGCGTCCGACTTCGGCTCAGGTCATGATCTCACGGTTTGTGAGTTCGAGCCCCACATGGGGCTCTGTGCTGACAGCTCGGAGCCTGGAGCCTGCTTCAGATTCTGTGTCTCCCTCTCTCTCTGCTCCTCCCCTGCTCACATGCTGTCTCTCTCTCAAAAATAAATAAAGATTAAAAAAATTTTAAAGTATTATTTTAATTGCCTGAATCCTTTTTTTTTTTCAAACGGCATCTTATAAAAAGTACCCATATTAATAGAAAATATTAAAGATGGCTGGTTGAAGTAACACTGTGGAGTACCCCTACTCCAACTTCCCCTTCTAACCCTCATACCATGAAAGTCACTAAAGATCATACTGGAAACACTTGGGCTCAAAAGAGCACCCTCTGTGAAACTTTGTTTTATAAAAAGAAATTACAAATTGAATTCTATATTCTTTTTACATCCATCTTCTGTGGGAAAAATATCTAGACTGGCTGTTTCTTCAGTTTGAAGAAATGTGGAATATGTTAATAAAGTTTCAGTGTTATACTTCAAGAAGAGGCAGTCTTGTTTCTTCCATCTTTTCTTCAAATACAGAATCTGTCATTGATAATTCCAAGACTGAAGATTTATGTTTATAAGAAAATGGTGGATAGATGGTCAGTCTCTAGTGGGAAATGTGAAGGGTGTTTGATGATTCCAGATTAGTATTCTAATCTGAAGTATTTCACTTCAAAATAAATTTAATCAACCAAGTGCTCAGTGTATTCCTTCATCAAATAATTGATAAACATCTACTCTGTGCCAAATACTTCACTAGGCTCTTGTGATATAGAGAAAACAATCATGCCAAGTTTTCTGCTCTCATGGAGATTACAATTTGATAGGGGACACAAGTGGCATATATTAAGCAAACATGTACAAAATAATTACATTTGTAATGTGTTGTTAAAAAGTATAGTAGCTATAGGACACTTAGAATTTTCAACATGTAATATGTGTTTATATATACATTTGTTTAGATATTTAAGTAGATAATATGTTTAATTTATAAATTCTAATGTATAACTGTACACATACTGTGGTGAATGCTCAAAAAAAAAAATTAGCACTTTGGGAGACCTAGAGTCCATTGGTCCAGAAAACTGGTCTGAGGTCCTCAGTACAACAACCCTTGTCATCTCGCTCCAATCCATTTTCTTCCATTGCTTCCCCACGTACTCAAACTGAACAGATCTCTTAGATGCCAGTTATTTGCATGCTACGTTGTACCCATCCTCATATAGTCTTGTTTTTGTTGTTGTTGTTCCGTCTATTCTCTTATTTTGCCTACCAAATAATTCCCCATTTTGAACCATTCCCTAAGTTAAATCCTTATCAGCTCATACAACTCCATGAATTCTTCATTGATCATCCAGCTAAAAGTGATTACTCTTTCATCTGAAACTCTATAATATTTAATCATGTTTGGGACTTATATCCTGAATTATATTGGAATTATTTATGTTTTATACACTCATTCAGTATATATGTAGTTAGTGCCTATTGTGTGCCAGTAATGAGCAAATATCTCTCTGCTTTAATAGAGCTCACTTATTTCTTTGGTGGAATTTAGTTCCTGAAGAGTAAGGTAATATTTATGTACGTTTGCAATTCTATCTACTTCAGAACAAACAAGATGCCTTGAATTTGAAAGGTGATGAATAAAAATTGGTGAATGTATGAAGCGGTATCAGCCATTACATTAAAAACTGCCATTGTGTTAATTCATCCTAAGTAGTCATACTTCTTCACACTATTTTCTATATGTAACACTAGTGTAGATTAAAACAACGGAGGAATTTACCTTATGAAATATATGCTGAGTTAATCTATACCTACTTGTACATCTCATAAGGAGGATTATGAGAATAAATGCAAGTATGTTGAAATACGTATATTTAAAAAGAAGGCATTATCATTGAAATTGTTATTTTAATTTGACTAAATAAATACAGCAAAGTGCTTTTTGGAAGCTTTCAATATTTCAATAATCTTAGTTCTCCACTTTATAAACCAAGGCCCAATGATTCCTCCATCAAGGCTGGTTCCTATGAATGCCCAAGAAAAAGAAAAAAGAATAGAAAGGAGAAGTACAGACATCAAATTCTGCTTAGGTCTGCTGGCAGATTTCCATGATGTCAGCCCAATTTTCTTTTTGTTCCAAAGCAGAGGCTCATGAGCTTCTTTCTCTTTCTTTATACCAATTCTTAATCATGATTCTAAGGGTCTTCCAAATATATAGAATGCCTCTCTGGTTTCAGTTGTGAAGCAAATTTTTGCAGACAGGATTTTATGCCTTTATTTTTCTTTGCAGTTGATAGGTGACTCTGAGTTGCAGTCTGACTGAGCTCCTGAAAACAGTACCGAGAAGCTGTCTATAAATAAGTAGTTTTGTTTACAGGAACTTACTGGGGAACTGGACTTGTACCACCTGCTGTATAGGCAGTGTTGAGAAGTGAGAGGAAGGGGTTTCAGTCCCCTAAGATAATTCAAATCAGCCAATCTACTCCATGTAGGTTAGCTTCTTTTCCTTGTCTTGGACTTTATAGACCCCCTTTCTCTCATTAATGCACCTTAGGAGCTATTTGACAGTATTCTTTTATGTTTTCTGATTATACTTTGCCCTCTATTCTATAAGCTTTCTAAGAACGCATTTCCTTTACTTAATGTGTCAACTAAAGAGAATCGGGTAGGATGAGAAGAATTATGTGAAAATAAACTGCCTAGAATTATGAAAATAAATATCTGCAAAGTTTTATACTTATCCCCAAATTCTTAATTTAAGCCAGTTAAGAAATTTCAATTCTGTGGGCTAGTGGCAAACTGGAGTCCATATGGAGTTCCTCAATTGGTCTTCTGAGTAGGTGGGATATAAATATCATGACAGCCTTTCCGTTGTGTCCCTTCCATGGTCAGAGATGCTGTCTTTTCTGTCTGGTTGGTCCTATGCTTGGTGTGTCATGACAGAAATTATTGGTGAATTTTGTTTCATGAGGTGACAACACTTAGCTAGCAAGTAACTAAAGCCAGACACTTGTTTCCTAAGATGTGTTTTGTATACCTAAAATGCCATTAGAAGAGGGAGGCCATTCTGTTACTAAATTAAGGCTCACTGAAGCTTGCTATTAAGGCAAATAAGAAATGAATAGACAAAGCTTTCTGTACATTCTATAAACATAAAGTCAATGAGGTAATAGGAAAAGAGTCTGAGAAAAAAAAGCCCATCATTCTCTTCAAATTTTTACCCATCTAGCCCACACTTACCAGTGTCATAGCCCACACTGATCCTGATGGCTGGGAACATCCGCAAGATGAAGAACTAGTACTGTATTGTGAGTCACATGTTCTATTTTTATTTTATAGTCCTATTTAGAGCGTGGCTACTATTAGGCTTGCCCTGATTTCCCTCAGTTACTGTGATTTAGTCTCTTGATTATTTGCAAAATGCACATTAATAGAGAATGGTTTTAATGGATGCCTGGGGTTAGAGGAATAAAGAAATTGATAGCTTATAGGACAAGAGTCTAAACCTTAACATGTCTAGTTATATTTATTTAATTAGAAAAAGAATATATTTTCTCTCCTAACAGTAGAAGAGAATTATTTTGAAGCTTTCAAAAGAAGCCATCTATCAATGAAAACAACAGAAGAAGTGAAGCGGAGCCCTTATACACTGCTCTGCTCATTGCCCTGTTTTCATTAGCAATTATAAGGAAGTAGATCCGGAAATAGAGATGCATGATAGCGAGACATCAGTACAGTAACCAGTACTTTCAGACATCACCACAAAAACATACACTCAGGATTTCACAACCCTCTCACATTGGCAATGTCACAATGCTGCCTCCGGCAAGGTCCTCGTCTCCTTTTTGGGTAAAGTAGGGTTCCTTTTTTTTTTTCTTTCCTCACACCAACTCCTATAAATCACTTTTCTTGAAGGGCAAACTAGTTTCTTGGTTTCAAAACCATAGTTGTCATGAGGAGGGAAATCCTGTTCATGCCATTAGAAAGTCAGCTTAACATGTTTGGTTAGAGAGTGATTATTAGGGACATTATTTTCTGACAGACTACTTGTGTCAGTCCAGATGTGGAAACCCTTAAGAGCACAATCTAAAAATATCTTATTGGTAATACAATTTACATCATTCTTGTGTATTTACAGAAAAGTATATTAATCAGTTGTTTTTTTTTAAATATTTTAGGCCTAAGGTGTTATCACTGTATTCATTGAGGTTAGCAAATTTCATCACACGTAGCATCTCTCCTTGTCAATATATTCTTGCCCTTATCACTATAAAATTGTCTTGAAATACCGCTTTCCTCCATAGGTTAGCAAATACTAAATGAAAAGGCAAATTAATACAGTCAGCAATTTGAGGTTAACAAATCCTAAAACGCACTACATACAGACTTTCACCTTGAATATTCAGAGGGTTTTGTTTTTATATGTGAATTAAGTGAACAATAGCTTAATTGTAGCCCCAATGAAATGAAAGGACAAAAAAAGTGGTAATCTGTTATTTCTGGTTACTAGCATTTTAGAGGAAGTTGCCACTAGACAAGCTACTTCAGAAACTAAAGACAATGTTATTATATATGTGAATGGCCAGGGATCCTACTCTGCAGCTCTATGGAGTGGTGAAGATTAGCTCCATGAAGTTGTCATGGAAGGAGGAAAATAATAGAGATTCATATCATCACTTTAGGTAATAAGGCCTGAATGGTAACTCTGGAAAGTCATTGCCATAGAAACACCAAGGTAATACTGTGACTCATTTTAGGCAAATTCACCAATTCATGAGGAGAAAAGAAAATCTATAAAAGATTTAAGGGGTTTCACCTCTAATACCAAAGGGCAAGTTTCATGGTCCTCAAGAGAAAGCTATTCATTGTCTTATCTCTTCCCCATTATATGTATATATTGGTGATAATATCATAAAATCATTTAAAAATATAAAGCATCATAAGTATTATATATGATACTAGAAATATGTTTTGAAAAATTCTATTTAACTTGTTAGGATGAGCACTGGGTGTTGAATGTAAGCGATGTATCACAGGAATCGACCCCCAAAACCGAGAGCATACTGTATACACGGTATGTTAGCCAACTTGACACTAACTTACATTAAAAAAAGTATATAAATAATGTGGATGACCAAAAAATAAATAACATAAAAAAATAAAAGAAGGATGATTTTCATAATACACTAAAAAATAAGAACAAGATACAAAAATATCTAGGAAATGTTGCAGTATTTAAGATTTCAACCTAATGAAAATTTTGTCTTGCATCACTGCATTATCCAAGAAAACCATTAAAAATATTGCTTAATTTTATGTTTTATAAACAAATGGATTATTAATTCCTAAATGAAATTCAAAATCTAAGTTCAAGTCCTGAGCTGATTTCATGAGCACATTACAGCTATTCCAATTTTTGGATTTTTAATTAAGTCTTGTTAATTTACCTGTGCTGGAGCAAACCATATAAAAGAAGAATAGGAAACAGATAATTAATTAATGAATTAATATAATTTCATGTTTGAAAGGGACTCATTCCTTAGGAGTTAGTAGAAAGTATTTCCTCTGGCCTCCACCCCCCACATTCTAGAAATGTTACTAGTCCATTTGGAGAGAAGATAAACTTGGTTGCCACATAGACATAGAGAGTGACAAACCTTAGAGGAAGTTGAGAATCATGAAATACAGATGTAATCCTTGTGCATAGTAGCAAGCATGCCAAGAAACAAAAAGTATAATTGGCAAATTATGCTCAGGCCCCACTATGCTTGCTTTACAAAAAAAAAAAAATTCTAAGTTTACTCTGGATCAATGAATAGGCTGGGGGAAATCATTTGTTCATTCATTCATGCACTCATTCATTCCATCTGCAAATATTTACTGAGCACCTACTATGGGGCTACAAACACTAAACCTGAAGAGAGAGTGGTAAGCAACATAGATAGCACTCAATACATTTAACTGAACAAAATTACAATATTCAAGAAGTGATATCCAATTCACTGAGTATTTTCTCAACAGAATTTCTTGAAAAATTATTTGGCAATAGATGAACATTAGATAAATCTCTAATCACAATTATCACAGAGAATGACTTGTCTAAAATATTTGGGACTCACTGTGTTCAAATTTTTTAATGCTATACTTTGTAAAATCCCAAATGATAGATACAGACTTGTCCAGTTTTGCTTATGTCCACAAGTGATAATATATGAAGTGTGATGTATGTTGTATGTTGAAAGAAGTGTGTGTGTGTGTTAACCACAAATAATGTTTTAGATTCTAATGAGGGATAGTATGAAAGTAATATCTAGCATAGAACCTGGTACAGAGAAAGTGCCCAATAAACTATATTTTTCAATGACTGAATCATTCTTTTTGTTCATCTTTTTATATAAGAATGTGCTGGTCACTACCATCTCTGCTACAAGTAATATTTTTCCACCTTCACCCACAACTTACTCCTTTTTTCTGTGTATCTAATTTCAGTTACTGCCATCATTTACAACATTTCAGGCAGCAAAGCACAGTGTTTCATTTAACAGAGTCCTTCCTTCTGGACTTTATAGTCCAGTGGCAGGAGATGAAACCAGAAAGAAACAGCAGGAGGTGGGATGGTCCATGTAGGCAGGAAATGTGCTTAGAGTGTCTGGTACAGTGAAGGCACTCATTGGTGTCTGTGATGTGAGTGGTTGCATGAGCCCTCATGCCTGCTGCCAACTGAGCCCCACACTGCCATGTGTTTTGTAAAGGTTTATAAACCTTTTAATAAAAGTTTTATTTTCAAAAAGCTTTTAGGGGCTCCTGGGGGCTCAGTCAGTTACCCATCTGACTCTTGGTTTTGGCTCAGGTCATGATCTCACAGTTTGTGAGATTGAGCCCCACATCAGGCCCAGTGCTGACAGTGCACAGCCTGCTTGGGATTCTCTCTACCCTTCCCTTGCTGCCCCTCCTCTGCTTGCTCCTGTGCACTCTCTCATAATAAATAAATAAACTTAAAAAAAAGCTTTTATAATTGTCATTTGAGTAAGACTCTTCCCATTCTCTCAGCATTTTAGTTAAGACCTCAAAGCTGATATTTGATAAATAACAGTGTAGTCTAAAATTAAACTACCAAATACCATCTCTTGCAGATCTGTCCTTCACATTCATTTCCATTACTCCAACCAGGCTTTGTATAAAGGTAAGACGAAAAATTCACAAAGAGTGGTTGAAGTAGTAGAACTTGTGAAAGGAGAAATCTTTATCTCGGGAGAATTTATATACCCCTCACTCAACAAAATGAAAGGGCCTCCGAAGAAATCACTCTTAAAGATTTGGGGAGTGTTTTCCAGAAAGAGAGAATGGCATGTCACTTACTGGCTGGATATTTGCCTATGAAGAAGACTGGCTAATCTCCCCTTGATATTATCTGAGTAGATGGAGAAGACGGTTGGAGAGATGACAGAGAAAGGGAGGGAATCAGGTGCACCTCCTCTACCGCCGCTGTTAGGCAAGGCTGTGGAGGCTGTGTGTGAGCCAGGTGGATGCCATAATCGGCGATCAACCTTGAGTTCTCTAAAGGTCCTCTATCTAGGAGGCTGGCCAGACAAAAGTGAGAAGAGGATGTGGTGTGGAGTGCAGGGCCAGGACCCAAGGGAGAGGTGGTTTATAGGAAGTCATGTGAGGTCGTGTAGAGAAAGCACTGCCCATGTCAGTGAAGTCTGCCCCCAAAAAGGGCCACCGTTTCCATGCTTGTCTCAGAGAGGGTATCCATAGCTAAAAGGGAACCACCAACAGTTGGTATTAAGTGCTTCTTTTTTCTAATCCCCTCTCTTCTAACTCTGGAGGAGTGAGGGGTAGAAACACGTGAGAGTGAAGAAGGGAACCCAAGGGTAGATTAGCTCCCTCACTCCTTCTTATCCATCCTTCAGGCCATATGTCCCTAGACCTAAATTCCTGGGATAGGGGAATACAGGTTTTGTTGGAACTTTGTACAATTAGGGGGACCCTTTTCAAAAAGGAGAACCCAGAATTACAAACACAATATTAGGTACAGGGCTTGTAAATGTACCCTGAAAGTTCAGGGCCCTAAAGCTTAGCCTTCATTATCTTTGCAGGAAATCTAGTACTTATGGGAGTGAG
Source organism: Panthera leo (assembly GCF_018350215.1). Lineage (NCBI taxonomy): Eukaryota > Metazoa > Chordata > Mammalia > Carnivora > Felidae > Panthera > Panthera leo. Next base: position 151,619,170 of record NC_056679.1, read on the forward strand.
GAAAAGAGGCGTGAATGGCATATGAGATTGATGCTTTTCTTTTGTAGAGGTTGTACTTTCATAAGTCCAATATTAAATAGCTAACTAGCTGTCCTCTATCTTTACATCATCATCATCATCATGTGGCTTATAACTGAAAGTGATCAGAAATCTAAGTTATGCCCAAGTTATAATCAAGAAGCACAGAAAGTCGACTTATCATGGTACATTAAAAGGCAATGTCTGGAGAACAACAAAGTCACTTTCTGATTCAAAAATCATTTAATATCTTCACTCTAATTCTGTGTAAAATAGGGGGAAAATATTTTATAATTACTTGAACCCATTAATTAGAAGATACTCAATTCCAGGTAAATAATGATAAAAATATGACCTTTGAGTGCTATAACTTTAGAGTTCCTAGGTGTGGACAAAAATTCCAGAACAAGGTCCAGAAAGAAAACTATTACGACAGAGGTCTACCTACATTTTATTTTTGATCTCATAATGACCATTCTTTTGCCTGAGTGACCTTGAATTCCTGTCATAACAATTTCAGTTGTGAATAGGAATTTTTACTCCTTAAGAAGGAGCTCTATATTTGCATTCTAATAAAATAATAAGAGATTGTGACCATCATATTAACTCACTTCATGCCCAAAGCAGAATATCTTCTTTGGACACTTAGTATCTGATAAGATTTGCTTCTTCCTTCTATTACCATCACCTTATAATTTCAATGGGAACATGAAAACTCCAGAATCAACTATCCAGGAACCGATGTTTCAATTTTGGGGGGATTTCCGAGAGCAAATAAATGAAGCATTGGAAAGAAGTCTGGCTAACGGCTATCCAAAATGCTCAAATAAATAGTTAGCAAGTTCATCCATGAGTTTATGTTACAAAGTAACCTATAGTGTTTTAAGGCTTCAGTGAACACTTAATAGATATTTTCTCAAGGTTGTGGACAAAGATTCTCAGAAAAGCTATGTTTTTGTATTTCTTTGCCTTGATAATAAACCACTTAGGATAAAACTGTTCTTTATATTTCTTGTGAGTCCTCAGAGCTGGCTACACGCTTGGTATGCAACAGGTATCCAAGTACATTTTGAATCATTGGAATCATCAAATCTATTACCAATATGATATGTGAAATCAACTGTTATTAAGAAGTAGCATGGATAGCAAGAGAGAAGAGAGATTAATGTAGCTCTATTTCTGAATATCAACTTTGCTAGTTGCCAAAAGTAGAGTTTAAATTTATACAACCAAATAGCGTATGATAGACTTGATGATGCCTAGATTTCTAAAGTAGAAATTTCCCCACCTTAGATTAAATGAGTTTGTAAACAACAAGACTAAAACGAATTAGAGTCCAGGTCTGTGGGATACAAAATCTGCACTTGGACTGTGCTAAACTGGAATTGGAACATAGAACTGAGCTGTCAATCACTCAGAAGTGGTGGTCTTCTCCATTGAGACTACTGGAAAGAGTGGTATAACAAAACGCCACACTCTGTATGACCTTAACTCAGAAAGCCACAAGCCCTGTCAGTCCTGGCTATAAGCCTCTTCCCCTCCAATCTCTGCGAGGGGCCAAAGAATGAGTTACTGTTATCGTGGAGACAGTCACACCACAGGAAGTAACACTCTCAAAAAGAAGAACATATCTAAGTAACAATAGTAGCACCTTCAACTTGAAAGCTCAAATTCATCTAAGTAGTACTTTCATCTGGAACAAAAAAAAAAAAAAAAAAAAAAAAAAAATACCTGGAGGATATTTTTAGTAATAGTCCTGGTCATAGAAAATGCATCTGCTTTGGTCATTTGAAGCAGCAAATCTACTTTGGTGAATATGTTGTGTGGTTTTGAGAGGTTCTCTTAACAGCCTTAACATGTATTCAACTGCCTACAGCCTCTGATAAATAGGTGCTAACTGTTAGGCTTATCTTTTTTGCACCAATACTTCTCTTTGGGATGTTTCTCCTACCCATCAAGGTGTAAAAAGGGTTGTAAAAATTCAAAGTTCTTAACCCAGGTTTAATCTAATCTGATGACAGAGTTGAGAAATTCTTCCTGAACAGTGAATCACAAATCCTCTCTCTTGCTCCATTCCTTCTGTTGCCCTTTTAGGTCCTGTCAGTTCATCATATTACCCCAGTTCCTCTCTCCCTCTTCACTCTCTCCCAGTTGGGATTTACTATCTCTAGTTTTTATTCTAGTTTAGCCATCTTGCAAATCACTATCTGACACACTTTCATAAAGGGTAACTACAGTTACTCACTGACTCTTTTCAAAAGATCTTTGCCATATTAGATGAAATCCAAGCTAAAAGTTTCATTTCAGTCTTTAACCCACTTTTCTCTCCTTAAGCTTTTTAAGGCATTCTATGCTCCTATTAAATTTATCTCTCCACTGTTTTTCTTATTGATGCCATGCTTAAATTTTGCTTTTGGGTTGTTTCTTTCTCGATACTTGCCTGTTTTCCTCTTTCCAGGGACCTCTGTCCAGTCCTCTTGCTGGAAGCCCTTCTCGGATGCATTTTGATGCCTCAAATAGGCTGCTCCTTCTTTTGAATTCTTCAAATACACAGTTGGTATTATCAACCTAATTATCACAGACTTATGAGAGTGACTCTTAGACAACTCTTATTTTTTCTACCGAGGTGTAAATTTCTTAAAGTGTGGGCTGTGCCTTATTCAACCTGCAGTGCTTGGAATAGTACCCTGGACAGTAAATGATTTGTATAGCTACAGATTACATGACTACATATCTAGTTATATAGGTATTTGTACATACTTGAATTAAATAGATAAAAAATTTAGAGCTGCATCAAAAAGAAAATTGGCCACATCTTATTTTATGAAAGAGGTGGTGACTTAATTCTTCATTTTGCTTCCTTTTAATAACTGTTAAAAACAGCTCCCAAACTACAATGTAAATGGCAGGTTTTTTTAACCAAAAGGTTACGAAACTTGAACACATAATTCAGAAGCCAAAATGAATAATTAAGTCACTCCGGCAGTGACATGTTTTAAATGGAGTGCTTTTCTGTCTGTTATATCCACCAAAAATAATTAATATTAATGATCTTATCCACCTATGACTTTGTCTCATAATAAATTATATTGGAAACTTTTGTGTGCTTTCTTTAAACTAGTATACAGACTTCAGCATTTCCTTAGATGGCATGCTGATCACTTAAGAACATCACTTACAAATCATTTGCCAAGTTATTTTTATAAACTGGAGTTTCTACTGAGGGAAATTACTTTAAATGTTTGGCCAATGTGGGCCTCCAACAAATAGTGCTTGTCAATAAATATTAAACAATCATATGAATATGGAGTTGCAAATCTGAATTATATCTATGCCATGGGATTTATTATCCTCCTCTCATGGTGCCTGGGACATGGAGGCTAAAAGGTCTATTGCAAATCCTGTATTATTCATTGAGAAACATCCACCGAGGACTATGGCTTGAAACTTTTTGCAACTGCCAAGGACTTCTGTAATGAGGCAGGTTTCTTCCTTATGCCATCATATCAGAAAAGAAAAAAATGCTGATGAAACTTTAGTGCTGCTACCCTCTTTCTTCTGAGTGGGTTTTGGATATAAATACAGGATCTGAGATACTGAATTTGGAATGTGAGACTTCATTTTGTTTTCATTGACTAGTTCAAGAACAAAAGACTAAGTAATTAACCTGAAAAAAAAAAGCGCCACATTCCAAGGGCTGGATTTCGTCCAGCAAAGCTTGGGCTGTGGAGGAGCTGATAGGCATTTCTCAGCTCTCCTTTGGCTGTGTTTCAGAGGCCTCACCACAAGTGGTCAGGGACTCAGAAGGGGATGGGTTGTCTTCTTGATTTTATCATCAGTGTACTGTGACTGGAGTGGTCATCTAACCGACGGTGTTTCTGTTTGTATTTAATGATCTTGGGATGTGAGGGCCCAGTGGAGCATAGAAACGCAGCCAGGCTGCCTAGTTGGAAGCACTGCTTTTCCACTTAAGAGTTCTGTAACCCAGAGCAGGTTGTTCGACCTCTGCGCATCAGTTTCCTCACCTGTAAAATTGGTATAATAGTAATACCTGCCTGTGAAGGCCATTGTGAAGACTGAATGAGGTATTACTTTTCAAGTGCTTAGAACATTGCCTTGTGTGAAGTCAGCAGTATCAGCTGTGCTAGTTTTGACTTGCTGTGTGACCTCAGTACCAAACATGGTGGCTAATACCTGGGGGTAAGCATAAATTCTCAACGGTTGATGACACCTGATTCATCTAGTAATCAACTGTGGTAGATTAAATCATTTTCACTTTAGGACACTCTTGAATCTAGTTCACACTTCTGATTCTATGGTCTAGGTGAACATCAGTGCAGCTTAGAATTGCTCTGACCTGGATCCCTTCCAGTGAATCTTCTCTAATTGTAATAACCCCAAAACTCTTAAACTTAAGAATTTAGTTATCTCATGGGGCGCCTGGGTGGCTCAGTCGGTTAAGCGTCCAACTTCGGCGCAGGTCATGAACTCACGGTCCGTGGGTCTGAGCCCCATGTCAGGCTCTGTGCTGATGGCTCAGAGTCTAGAGACTGCTTCAGATTCTGTGTCTCCCTCTCTCTCTGCCCCTCCCCTGCTCATGCTGTGTCTCTGTCTCAAAAATAAATAAAAACATTTAAAAAAATTTAAGAACTCAGTTATCTCTTGAGAGTGACTGTGAATACAATGTGCTTCTGAATACCTGAGTAAAAACATAGAGACAACCTGGGCTTTTATGATTTTCTCAAGAATGGGGGTGGGGGTCACCCAGGCCTATTCTGAGGCTCTGTTGCTACAGCTAATATAAGAGGAACCCTAGGGGGACTTCCAGCTCTGACTCATCCTATCTTGAACTCACTGGATACAGTCAGAACTCACTAGGTTGGAGAATGAAGCAAGTCAAATCCCTTCTTGACTCATTTTGTCTTGGCTCCCTTGAAAAGCAGTACATCATCTTCTCTAGTGTCTAATCTCGTCATTGGCCTTTTTTCTTTTTTTTTCCCACTTTCCCAAAGTGGAACCTGAGCCATATTAAAAAGTCTGACCATCTAGCAACTGCTTTTCTTCAAGGGCTCATGCTCTTAGCTGAGATTGGTTGTCTAAGTAACAGAGCATGATCTCCTATGCACATTACTGAGTAATAGTTTCTGGGAGACTGGAAAGTATGCAATATTGGCATAATAGATCAAGACGTTCATCAACATAAAAGGAAAGGAATTACAAGGTACTTGCTGACAGGGAATTGTAGCTTGAGAGGGCACTCAGGGGGCAGATACACTAAAAGCATTTTGGCGCAATGAAGTATATTTCCTGGACAGATGTGTTTCATTCGTGATGGAAGGGCCTCACACTTCTCATGAGTCCTAACATGCCAGTTACAAGTATGCTTGAACCCATGTTGTGTCAGATACTGTTATCACAGGAAGTTCAATGTTGTCACCCCCTTAAGGTGACATTACTTCAAGAAAGCCAGACCAGAGTTGTTTGCTGAGAAAGAGGCAGTGGTGCCATTTTTATTTGGTGTTTTCTCCTGTCATCTTGGAGTCAGGTCAGGTTAAAAATAGCAATTTTTGATTTGGGTTTTATGCCCATTCAATCCTGGTCAGTTTAGCACACAATTCATTTTGCCTTTTTCAAATTTTTCCTTACAGGTCACAAGTAGTATTAGTATTACATTGAGAAAGCTACCTTATAAAGAATGGAGATATTTCCTATTTTCTCAGAGAGAAAAAAGAATCCTTAATAAAATAATTATTAACAGGTTAATGAAGGCACGCCTGGGTGGCTTCAGTCGATTAGGCATCTGACTCTTAATTTCAGCTCAGGTCATGATCTCATAGTTTGTGGGATTGAGCCCCACTTTGGGCTCCGTGCTGACAAGAGAACCTGCTTGGGATTTTCTCTCTCCCTCTCTCCCTGCCCCTCCCTATGCTGCATGTGCACATGCACGTGCTATCTCTCCCTAAAAATAGGTGAATAAATTTTAAAAAAAAACTTAAAAAAATGTTAATGCAATCACTATATATATATATATATGTGTGTGTGTGTGTGTGTGTGTGTGTGTATATATATATATATATATATATATATGTATGTATTTCTATTGTGTATGAGAAAATCTGGAAGGTAGAAGTCATTTTCCTCCAATTTTCACACTGCCTACAATTTTTCAGCTCTTCCTTTCGCCTGGTATTTTCTTTAGAGCCAAATAAGTAGATTCATAGTTTTCGTTACCCTAGAGAGCCCCTTTTCATCATAAAGTCTAATAAGAAGGCCCCAGACATAACTACAGTGTCCCAGACTGCCCTTTACACTAGACGAAAGGTAAAACGAGCTGATCAAGTAACAAACTACAAATTGATGCAGGCAGTGAGAACAGAAGCCTGGTTTTCTGCCCTATAACGTCTGCATAGAAGTGGAGAATATGGTTAAAAACATTGGCGGCAGCCAGTTACCGGAATAGCTAGCACTTCCAGGAACAAATGCATTCCTAATGAATTTGTGGACACTGCATTTACCGCAACAACAGCAGGTTTTCTCACATATGCACTCCACAGCACCCGCCTGCACAGGGTTTATTGACCTTCTGCAAACACTGACGGAAGAGGGGGCTGCCAGAGAGTGAGAGGCAGAGAGCCATCCAAAACATCTTGGAAAGGCCTCTGAGAGAATTTTTTAGTGTTTAGAAGACATACTATTCTTCTCTCTGCCAAAGTCTTTCTTTTTTTTTTTTTTTTTCTGGTTAAAGCATTCAAAGAGTGAAAAAAAAAATATGGTTTTCTAATGACATAGTCACGCAGTCCCTTCCAACATCCACAATACCTGCCGAGATCTTGTTTCATTCTAAGGCAGCTCAAGTGTCTTGATTGTAGTATAAACATATATCCTGATTGACTGAGAAAGGCTTTTTTCTCCCACTGTTCATTTACATGGTTTTATAATCTTCCTGTGTATTAAACAGTAAGTCTAGCATGAAGAAGTATCTTTCCACAGGGCACAACCTCACTTAAACACTAAAGTTTGGAACTTGAAACTGGTTGGAGAGAAAATACAGGTTTTTTTTTTCCCCCACATCTGGCTGTAGCCAGAGGAATTGAAGTCATCAAACAATGTTTTAGAGACCTCAAAGTCACTGGCTGGTGTCACCACTGGATACTGATAACAACTCAGTATACCCTAGTAAGTAAAAAACCACAGAGTTCATGTTGGAGGAAAGATTCTTTATGAATCAAAGTAAATGTCTTCCTAAGAAGTGTCTCACATTTTGACACCTCACCAAACTGGCTAAGGATAAATATTTAAGGCCTAACTGATCAAACATTACCATCTTATTCTCCTTTACTCAAAAGCTGACCTCCCTAGAACATATCTCCCTAACTGGAATAATTCAGTTCCGCTGGCAAAATACTCTAATGAAAACTGACATCCATTTGCCTCTTCTTTTAGGCACTGGAATTAATGTAACAGAGCTCTCTAGCCACGATCTGTTCTATTTGTGAACAATAAAAGAACAACAGTGATATTAATTGCTGTGATTCAGGTAAAGTACACATTGTGGTCATCACCACTGTTTGCTCTGCCCCACCCCAAACCAAAAACACATAGAGATAATGGTGCCAGAACAAACTGCAATCAAACTTTAAATCCTCAAGCCACTATTCTGTATATGGATCTGGAATAAATAATACAAGTGTCACATTTATCATTTCATTTTACCAGTGTTATTACTAGCTCAACTAAAGACCACATCCGGTAAAACCTTGTTTTAATGACCAGCTCCAGACATTAAATTTATGCTGCTCTGGTTGGTTGTGGTTGGCATCTAACTATTGAATAAATGGCTCTATCCTTAAAATATTGGGTTAACTTACTGATTTGAAACCACTTCCCAATAACAGTCAACAGTGATCAGAGATCAGCTGAGATCAGAGGAGTAGAAATAGGCCTTTATGACAGGCACAAGGTAAGAAGTTACCTGTCAAACAATCAAGACTTGAAAGCATCCTAGAATCCTAGATCCGTAAATAACTAAAGTCACTAACCACCATATGTTCACTCCAGGTATCACCAGTTCCTGTGTAATTGAAGACCCCACCAACTTACTTGATCATTTCTTTGCTTGCTAACATGTAAACCAATGGTAATCAAGGCAAGTGAGAGAATATGAAAGTTAAATGTGAGACTTCTTAATAACTGATCAAATGAAAAGAGGAACACACCTGACTAGAAAACTGTGTAAATGATGATTTGAGGCTTTGCATTTCACAAGAATGAGATAACTAATAAGGATATAATACCCTGAAAGGTCTGCCCTTCTTAATATGTTTCATTAACTCTAAAGTCACTTCTTCCAGAAGTTTTCATGCCAGTAATTTCCCCTGACTCCGGTTATTGATCCATTTGGGGAGCATTTTTTTTTTTAGCATAGCATGTAAGCAGTAGGTCCCATGTATGTTATGTTTATTTATACTTATTGATGTTTCTTTAAATTAGCTTCCTATAATATCTGCAAAAGGTGGAAAATATTGAAAAAGACTAGTTGACAACAGATTACACATGGCCTTGGATGAGATATAAAATGTTTGGACTTTATCTATAATCTACCAGGAGGAGTTATTGTAGATTACTTCTACCTGGGTCCTGCACCCAAGTTTCTGATTTACTGATCTAGAGTGAGGTCTGAGCATTGGTATTAAAAAAAATATCTTCACATCTACTGATCAGGATCCAAGAAGAATGATTTAAATGAAGAGACTATAATGAAGGGACAAGTTGCAAAAGTGTGAGCAAGGTTAATCCAACAAATTCAGTATTAAGGAGAAGGTGGCCAGAAATTAGTAATGTCTGGAATCCATTTGGCCTCCTGGTAGGAACTGTAATCACAGAGGGACAAAACTACTGACAAAGTTGTGATTCCCCTGACACCAAAAACAAAACAAAACAAAACAAACAAACAAACAACTAAGGAAAACATAATTTGACACTCTCCTCCTGTCCACCGGTCTTCTGTCAATGCTTCCATTGATGAAATCCTGAGAGAAACTACTGGGCAAGGGAACCCAGATGATGCGCTCTGTGGAGGTTATCCTCCTGGGGCATAGGACAGGGTTCAGAAGGATGAAGAAAGTATGGGAGGAGGCAAATAGAAAATAACAATACAGGTGACTCTATAGCTAAGTTTGAGAGTTGCTGCTGTAGATAGTGGGGGGACCAGGGAGCTCAAAGGATCACATAATACACATAGTAAACTCTGAGAATTATTTGTCCCACACCTTCATTTTCACACTTGAAACTGAGGCCAGAGAGTGACACTACACATCCACCGTCATAGAGTTAGGAAGCCTAAGATTCAGGGCTACAAGTATTCCACATTATCAAACACACAAATTGGTATGATGAAAACAATACTTAAGGAAAATTAATTTGACAACAATGTACCGAGTATCTTTAAAGATAAAGATATTAGAGGAAAATACAAGTTTGGAGAGTATTGGTATGACTTTAAGGGTGAGATTTTAGGATTCTAAACTAAATGGAAGTTGAGAGGGGGCGCCTGGGTGACTCAGTCCGTCAAACATCCAACTTCGGCTCAGGTCATGATCTCGTGGTTCATGGGTTTGAGCCCTGTGTCAGGTTCTGTGCTGACAGCACAGAGCCTGGAGCCTGCTTCAGATTCTGCGTCTCCCTCTCTTTCTTCCCCTAGCCTGCTCACACACACACACTCTCTCTCTCTCAAAAATAAACATTAAAAAAATTAAACTAAATGAAAGTTGAAATGGAAAGGAGGAAACCAATACTACAGAGCATGCAAAGAAAGTTTTACAGACTTTTGTAAATTGCTGTGTGTATGAGAAAGGTGAATGAAAAGAATTTGGAATCAGATAGGAGTTGGATAATTCTAGTCCAGAACAATAGGAGAGAGGTGGTAATAGTGAAATGGCACAAGAATAGAAGCTGTTTCTGTAGGGAAGGAGTTCAGTTTTAGGTGGTTTGAGTATATGAGTTGAATAGTCCATTATCAGTTGGTGAAATGGGAACTGGAATGTGTGGTTAGATATAATGTATACAGTAAATGTCTCCAGTCTTAAGATTTTGTAGTTATTGAAATACCTGTGCTTATTTATCAGGCAGAAAAGATCCTAGAGCCAGGTTAAAATTGTTACTTATTAGGGTAAAAACACGGGCTTGCCCTAATATTTTTCATCCCTAGTTTACTGGACTGAATGACTTATATGTCCTTTGATAAGTTTCAAGAATATTTTATTCTATCATTTGATATTTATATATGTGTAGGTTCCTGCCATCTAGATAAAGGGGTTTCCAAGTAAAGATAGTCATTATAAACATTCTTAAATCCTTCAGAAAAATGTACTATCAAGGGAGAAGTGTTTCTATCATTTAGTCTCTGGGTATGTTAATTTATTTTGCTATCTGTCCTCCCAGCCCAATAGGCTTATTTGTTTATCATCCCTGATACTCTGTTCAAACCATGTGAGAGTAATTTGTTTCTCAAAACAATAAAATTACACCTACTACTAACTTTTATGTTTTGCTTTACAAGTCCTCCCTTACAGTTCACGTGGTGACCCTTTAATAAGCATGTTTGGGGGTGCCTGGGTGGCTCAGTCAGTTAAGCGTCCAACTTCAGCTCAGATCATGATCACACAGTTCGTAGTTTGAGTCCCACATTGGACTCTGTGCTGACAGCCCGGAGCCTGGAGGCTACTTCAGATTCCGTGTCTTCCCCTTCCCCTGCTCACACTGTCTCTCTCTCTCAAAAATAAACAAACACTAAAAAAAATTTAATAAAGAATGTTCTGAAAAAGTAACATTTTCAAAAGATAATTTCTAAATATAGTAGCACTCTATATTTCTATTATTCCACCAACTCACTTACACTAAAAAAGAAAAACTAAAAAATGAAAACTAAATTTTAAAATTCTAACTTTAGTAAAATTCTGAATTTTAAGTAAATCACCCCACAATTTTTTAAGTTATTTCAGTATGTGATAATGCAAATACTGATGGAGAAACCAGAGAAATTTCAAGTAAATCTTATTAAGTAGTACCAGAGTGTTTTCTTTTTTCTGATAAGTGTGTTTCTTTGAAATTGATAGAGAAGTATCTTTAAAGAGTTACTAACAAGTACTTCTTCCTTTTACTATGAAAATAGTCATATTCTTTATCAGACAGTTTTTTAATCTCAGTAAAACCTGTGATAAAGTATCCAGATATATGAACTCACTCTGTTTCTTAAGCAGTATAATTGACTTTGCATGCTTTTCTTAATTATATTCAAATACAGTTTCTTTGATATAGTTAAAGTCAACATTAATCTGTTAAAGCCCACACTTCGATTCAAGTTTTGTGGAAATGCTGAAAAACGTATCAGGGCCCAAATTCTTAGGCTATCAGTTAGACCTCTACTGGGTCCATAATTTGTTGAAGACTCATGTTGGCATTTGTAACCCATATACCATCTTGGTATCATGGTCATCAACTCTGAAATGTCATGAATTGAAGATCAACTTTATTTTTGGAGGTAATTCTATTATGAGGTTTTTGGTAGTGCTGAAGGTTCTGTGAAGTAAGGGAAAAATAATCTACATTACACTAATTCACATTCCACTGTCAACCACGTTACTTGGAGACTTTACTCTCAGTTTCACACCTTGTCCTATTTCCAGATGAAGCTGACTTCTGAAGAAATGCTCAAATTTTCTAGTCTGCCCACTCCTCGATGGGTAGATGATAAATAAAATCAGGCAGTGTGACTTTTCTATTGCCCACTTCTAAAGGTTTCCACACACTCTTGGAATGAAACACTTTAAGGCACGGTGTTTATTCTTGCTTCATGATATTTATATTTGCATGATGCTATAAATAAGAACTCAAATGCATTTTTAAGCAAGCTGATGAATAATACCGCCCAAACCTTTACATTTTAGTTTTTAGAAGTGAGATGTCATAGTCTAAAGTGTAAAATCCAAATGTAGTTTGTAGGAGGCAAGAAGTGAAAATGAGTAAGGATTTTTTTTTTCAGAATGGAAAGTCCAAATGACCACGTTGCTGACCAGCTATGACCCTGTTTGTAGTTTTTACTCACAGTGCAAGAAAAGCATGTCAGTTCAGTGTTTTTTGATACATACACACTGTTTCATCAGTTATAGGGTCTACCCTATACCCTATAGGCCATCATCACTATAACTAAAAGTCATGAACCAGCCTCACATTCCATTTACTATTCAATTTTGAGGCCTGCCTTCCACATATTCACTATCTATGTGATGAGCTTGGACTTAATGAAAGTTTGGGAGTGGGAGGTGGGGGAAAAGTGGGAACAACACAATCCATGTGGTTCATCACTATTTTTCCATTCCTGGTAATGATTTAACTATAATCTACATGCACATTCTTCATCCATCTGCCCTCAACCCTACCCAGTTTCTTTGAGAAACTTGTTTCTTTTATGACATGTGTTGAGACATTTGTTCCTATGTGAAAACTACTGGCTGGGTTACACTGGAGCTGCAAACCTTGTCATGATTGCCAGTATGAGTCTGGATACAGCAGAAGCTTCTATAACAGAGAAACAGAAAATATAGTGACTGAAGAAGGCAGATGTGTCTTTCACTCTCTCATATAATTGTGCAGGAGAAAATGGTTAATGAGAAGCTTTGAGATGCTAATCTGGGACCCAAGCTGGCAAGTTGACACTGCTTTATATGTGGCTTCGATCTGGGACCCGAGAAAATTTCCTGTTCTTGCCTCTTGCAAGAACAACCGATAGGAAAAGACAAAGAGGAAAAAAAAAACTTGACCAAGGCAAATTATTATTAAGGACAAGACCTGGAAATTATACAAATTTCTACTCATATCCCACTGGAAACAACTTAGTTATGAAAGAAGCTGGAAGGGCTAGGTAATAAAAAATATAGCTGGGTGACCATTCAGGGAAGATCTATCACAAAAGGGAAGAACAAAAGAATGGATAATATGGGACATTAGCAACCTCTACTACAATAACCATATTCTAGCCAACTGAGCTAAAACATTAAATATAATATGTAATACATATAATTGCATAATACAGATGTACTATAGGACACTATTAGGCAAAATAACAAAAAATGAGGTGAAGTTGTATTGAGAAAATATTGTTGTCTCATATTAGTACTAGGCATAATAATTATTCTTGGTACACAGCCCTAGAGAACTAAAACTATGTGTGAAATAGTGAAAATTTGTCAAGTATATAGAGATACATTTCTAATCCTTTGTGAACATGAGTCCTCAATTTTTAGTTTCCTAGATGAAGAAGGAAAAGTTTAGTCTGTTTATTTGGAATTTCCAGAAAATTTACACAACATATTTTAATATTTCAGTGTTCTACATATCAATGATTATGTCTTAGTAAGTTTTTCCACTGTGATGGATCCATTTAATATAATTTTTTCACTGTTTGGTTTTCTATCAGTAGAAACTCTTTACTGTATTTAAGAATTATAGGTAAACAAAAAGTCCTTCAAAATAATAATCAGTTAAGTGTTAGTGAAAAGTATGTAGCTAAGTGGAATGGAGTAGAATAGTTCATGGAACTTTATCCTTCTAGTTCATCTTTGATGAGGGCAAGGAGAGGTGTGATATGAAAGGAATCAAGAAGAACAGATTTAAAGACAAGAAGCAATGACGTTAAGCAATGCAAAACAATAGCACTCACATCCAGTCTCTCAAACAAGAAACCTGGTGTAATCTTTCTTCCTCTAGCTTTACTTCAGTCTCTAATTCATTATTAAGCTGTGGCACACAACCTGCTTAAACATTTCAGATCTATCTCTGGTTCTTCTCTCAATGTCACTAGTCTATTGCAAATCTAAATCATTGCAAAAATTTAGACTTCTAACCTAATTAGATTAGATTGCTAATTTGTCTGATACTCATCATACACTTCTGTACCCAACTCTTCCTTCCTGCCGTGCTCTGCATTCACCACACAGCATATTCTCCCAAATGCATGTCTGCTCATATCACCCCCCTAAAGCTATATCAAGGCTCTCTAGAGTTTTCAGAATAAAATGTTTTTATCTCAGCAGAGATGGCCCTTCATAATCTGGCTTCTGCCATCTATTTAGTCTTATTTGCAGCAGCTTCTAAATGCTTTCCCTCCAAAAAAATACATTTATTTTTTGTTCCCTGGATGTATCCTACAGTTTTACATCTCTAGGCCTTGAGTAATACCTCTACCTTGTCTACCATACTTTCTTCAACTTAATATTCAAACTTAGTTTAGAGTTCATTAACAAACAAACTTTCTTTGGATAATTTTCTACATCCAATACCAGGGTTAAATACTCCCCCAAGCACCAATTATGTCCTGTTAATATCTCTCTTGTGCTACATATCATATGGCATCACTCCATATTACATGATACGATACACATCAGTCTTCTATAATCTGAGTGTTCCTTGAGACCATAGACTATCTTTTATGTCTATTTTCCTTGCATCTAGAATGTTTATAAAAGATAAGAGGTACTCTTTGATGGACTGTCCAAGTAACTAGTTGATATAATGAGGATAGAAAAGTGTTGTGATATTTTTAAGCTTTGCAAACATTGTGCCCAGGTTTAGACAAATCTATTAAATATTTTCTTCATTAACTAGTGATATCAGCTAGTGTATGATACACTAGAGAGTTTTGAGTTCCAAGGAGCCCCAGAAAAGTTGAACATTTACTTTACAAACCAGCCACCATATATACCTATTTGAATAATTCCTTATTTTATATGAAACTAAAAAGGAAAAAAAAAACACCAAAAAATGACAGGAATAAAAATATCCTATTTTCACTCTGTAATGAAATGAAAGATGAAAGATGCTAAAGAATTTGAATGAAATCAGAACAAAACTTATTCCATTGGCACAAATTCCTAGATGGCATTGTAACTGGGTTTTGAATCATGTAGTCAGTGAGTCAACTAAATATCAGTGTGGGTGACTGTAAGGGCTTCCTTCATTCCCTGTGTTTACATCTGGAAAAAGCCACATTAGCAACACATTATCTAATCATGAAATTAGACATCTTGATCAAAGGTTTTTTTTATAGGAAATCATCGCATATTTTCTATTGAGAAAAACTATTTCTAAACACTAAGGGCCTATTTGGAAACATGTTTAATATATAGTTTCACTCCTACTCTACAAAATAACTTACACACCCTCCAGAAATTCACTATAATAAGATTTTCCCAGTTTGAACTATTTTTGCTTCTGAGGATTTTTTTTTTTTTTTTTACCTTTTCACTCTTTAATTCTGCCTAGAGTAAATGTGTTATTAGGGTTAACCAAGACTACCAGGTCATCTAAATAAAACTATTCAATCAATTGGGTTGAGTGAAATTTCTACTAATTTAATTATTTTCTTTCTTCAATTCTGGCTATTTAGTGGAACAACTACTTTGTTTTGTTACTAGAATTTGCTTAAATTGTCAGTTGATTTGATGTTACCTAGATAGGGACAAAGCTCATTTTGCTGGAAGCATTCTAGTAAAATTGACAATCAGTTTTACTTTTGTTGTTATTACTCCTCTTTTCCTTAAGAAACAAATATTGAACGGATACTAGTTATAGAGTCCTTTCCCCTAAAGAGAATTTCTATGGATTAGGAGAAACTTAGGAAGTCAGTAGTTTCTAAATCTTATTGCTTTTAACTCCTGTTTTTAAAAAAGGAAATAGAATTCCTAAAATAACATTGTATGCAAAGGAAAAAAAAAGGAAGAAGAAGAAGAGAAGAATTCTATTTGGTAGACTAAGGAAACTCTTGGGTTGAATCAATTCTTTCCCCTGAATTCTCTATAAACTTCCTCTCTATACCACTTTCAGTTTGAAATAAACATTTACAATAGATATTGAAATGGTTCTTTGATATTGTTAAAAACAACCTCCCACCTATTTTCCTCTTCCTCTTTCCTTCTATTTCCTCCTTTATCACATCTTCTCTTTTGAGATATGTGATTCATACATGAAAATTAATTTAAACACTTTACTAGATCTGCATATACCATTTTTCAAAATGAAGGCCACATGTCTATAAAGTACTGTTACAACCACTAATTCAAAAAAATCTTGGTTTACATTTGGAATGGTACTTGTTTTTATTCTTCAAGT
The DNA here is from genome assembly GCF_018350215.1 of Panthera leo. NCBI lineage: Eukaryota > Metazoa > Chordata > Mammalia > Carnivora > Felidae > Panthera > Panthera leo. Next base: position 151,635,352 of record NC_056679.1, read on the forward strand.
AATATAAATTCTGGCTTATAGATATTTGAAAAAAATATTATAATTTTCATCAGAAGCCTTTTGTGTCACCATGCTTTGTATTTTTCAGAATTATATTTGTGTCACAAAACTGACATTCATTCATTTACTGTTTATTTTAAATCTTAATGTATGACTAAAATTTTCCTTCCTGATCTTGACCCATAGTACAGAACAATTTGGTTAACTCATTTCAATTTACTACAAAGTCAAAATTATTAAATATATATCTCTTCTTTCTTTTCCATAAATTTTCCATTAATAATTGATGTTTCTAACTTGGCATAACACTAAGGAGGGTGAACAGTCCTCCTTAAAATTGGCTCTTGTGCAGACCTTTTCATATAATTCTTGCATCTGTTACTTGGTATCAAACAACTAAATGACAACTTTAAAAAACAGAATTATAACTCACATTTTCTAGGATTTAGACAATGCATGTAGTCACATTGAAACAACTCTCAAATAATGGGTATTTGCTCCCTACTTTGCTGATAAAGGATTTCCAAACTCTGTCAGAGTCTTAACTAGTTATGTCTAGCAGTTCACAAAAGTATCTCCCAAGAGCTACAAACTATTCTGTCATGTTCTTCAGCTCTGCTATCACTCTTCCATGAACTTTACTTCTCATGAAGTCATGATAGGAGCCCTTCACTGATGCTATTTGGTGAAGAATATTCCAGATGATTTAGTATTTGTCAAATATTAAGCAGTACATAAAAATAATGCCATATATATGCCTACGTATATGTATATATTTTGGTTTGCTTATTTTGAAACACATTTGTAATTTGTTTATTGATATAATAGATCATGAAATTTTCTGCACTTACATATATATATTTACCTTACTGTTTTTTGTTTTGTTTGCTAGTTCTTACACTTGCATAGTGTTCAAGGAATGACTATACTATAGCTTGTTTGTCCAGTACGTTATTGATGTTATTAGTATTAGTCTGAATGTTTGAATGTCCTATGGGTAAACATACTTCTCAAACTTAACTCTTGTACAGACCTTTCCATAGTTTTTAAAGAAAAGTTGTTTTTAAAAAGTTTAAAAAAAAAAAACTTTCCCAGTTTTTTTTTATTTTGTTGTTATAAACAATGCTCTAATTTACATTGTGTACATATATTCTTCTACATTTGATTAGGTATAAAGTAAATTATTGGAACTAGGTTAGTATCTTCAATTTAAATTTTGCCAGTTATTGCTAAATTTTCTAAACAATAAAGTGAATAAGAGTTTGTTTTTCTACACTCCCACCAATAAAATCTCTCTATTCATACACACACATATAGACACACATCAATATATCTCACTACTACTGAAGCAGTTATTTTGATCATTCAAAATAAACTTTTGTCAAAAGACAACTACACTTATTGCCCCACCAAGACTTATGTTTAATTTTTCTGCATTTAGAAACATGTTAATTGATATTTTTAAACCATTACATTATTTGGCTTATCATTATGCAACAATTTAATTTTAACCATATTCTGGTTTACTTAAAAGCAAAATATTCACCTCCCTGCTCATCCAAACTGCAGAGACTGAAGGTATGTGTTCTGTTTTGACACTACTTCTTAAGGCAATTAGGCCTCTGAAGCAGAGGTGAAGAGAAGGTCAGTGGAATTTTCCTTCGTGTGTGTCTGTTTATCATTGGAACAAGCTAAGTTCCTGTTATGTAGAAAGCTTGAATAATTCTGAATTTTGCTATGCTTCTGAACTGGGGCTGTTATGAATTGTTCAGTCCAAAGGTTATAGTAACAACCAACTTAATGGGCTTGCGACTCCTTCATCATTCATAATGCTTTTCAAAATTTACACAAATCCTTTTCCATTCCTAAAGACAAGCACCCTAAATACAGCGTGTCATTTGGCCTTATTCTAAGTTCCAAAAACATATGGGCTATTTAAATGGAATCAGCAAGCAATGAAAGAACTCTGTACCAGACTCCCTTTTCAAATAGGAAAAGAGAGGATTCTTTGCCTTTATGTACTTTATTTATACTCTGAATTTTCCCATGGGTTTGCACATGTATACTTTGAAGGTGTTTACATTCATCTTCCTGGTAAGATGTATTAGCATACACTTTCTACGTCTCAGTGACTGGAAGGCTGAGAGCACTGTAGGTCACAAAAGAACCAGAAGATTGAGAAAAGTGCCCAGTGCCAGCAGCTCGCACACACATGCAAACACACACGCGCGCGCACACACACACACACACACACACACACACGCCTGCACAAAATTACATAGGCTATTGACTGTAATAGGGTGTTGTTTGTAGGATAATTCTCAAATCTTTACTACCTTTTGGTAATATAAAAAGAATTTACTCTGCCAATCAATGCTATGTCACTTAATACTCACTACAATATTGTACCAGATTTCAGAGTTCTTCTACCAAACGTGGGAGTTTTGCCTTATCCAAAATAGAATATGTACAACTATCCAGTATTTCTTCCTTAAGTTGACTTGCCTTTTTCACTTACATGAACTTATTTATAAGAAAATTGTTGTGGGGTGCCTGGTGGCTCAGTCGGTTATGTGTCCTACCTCGGCTCAGGTCACAATCTTCTAAGTTTGTGGGTTGGAGCCCCACGTGGGGCTTTTGTGCTGACAGCTCAGAGCCTGGAGCCTGCTTCAGATTCTGTGTTTCCTTCTCTCTCTGCCCACCCTTGCCCTGCTCTCACTCTGTCTCCCTCTCTCAAAAATAAACATTAAAATAAAATGAAAAAAAAAAAAAGAAAATGGTTGTAATTACTCTGCATTTAAAAACTAGAATCAGTGATATAAAAAGGAGGAAAATAAAAGCAAATACTCCTAACACAAAATAACACTATTTAATTATAGCAAGGTACTACTGTCTGACATGGCACTGGGCCATGTCTTCTTTCTTTTTGTTCAAAAAGAAAAACAAAAAGGATTGAAAGGTAATGTTAAAAGATTACATTTTTAATAATGTGACCCATATTTTTTTCATGTCCCTGTACCACAACAAATCATTCCCTGGATCACCATTGGTAAACATCCAAATTTTAGGAAACACTCAAGAGTTTGTCTCTATGAAAATCCCCATGGACCCTCAAATAAGATACACATTTCATTTACTGATATTTAAAAGAATTACAGTTTAGGTGTTAGCCCTGTGAAGTAGAATGGGAGAATTAATTCCACCAGACAGGCATTAAAACAAAATTCTTACTCTATTTACTGATACATCTTTTTGCATATGAAAATAATTAATTTAGTTATTTTTGAAACAATACACATATATAGGGGAAAATATGAAAATCTGCTTGTGTCGGTATTCGCAGTTGCTGTGCTGATACATATTTAGACCACATAGCTCCTCCTCTCACAAGGAAGTCCTTAAGTGGTCAGTGGTATATAAATGGAAAATATCCAAATTTGAGTTCTTATCACCACTCAGAAATATCATGGCTCTCACTTAGGTAATGAGGTAAGAAAAATCTCAATATTAATTATTTCTAATTTCCTCCTAGAGGTTTCCCTACTTACTCTTTTGTCCAGATGTCATGCCACTTATATTTAAAAGCCGAAGTCAAAGAAAGAGAAATCCTTGCTATGCCAAAGAAATGAAAGTGGAAAGTTAGGATGAGAGCTATTTTCTTCTCCATTCCCAAGTGACTGCTCTGTTAGATTATTCGCAAAGAGAGCGTGAGCCATGTATTGTTCTTTGAAGTCAAATACGAAGATATTCCACTGACACAATAAGCTACTGTGCATTTTGAATTTGTCACTAATTATCCAATCTTAAAAATACTTAAAAAACAATATTTTATTGCCTGACTTAGCAAATAGAACCCACAAATAAGAAGAACCACACCAGTCAAATAAGGCATTTATAATGTTCTAGGAAAATTCATTGACTGTTATTTCAATGGAATTGATGTTTCCATAATGGGAAACCACTAGAAATTCATATTTGGATTTTCATAATTTTACCTAAGTGATCAGCCTACTGTCTTCCCTTATTACTCATCTACTTTGTTCATTTTTATTAGAATGAAACCCCTTAGGAAACCTCAACATTCCTGGCAGGTGAAAATACAGAATATCTATCCAGATATCTTCATGCCAGAATTATACAAACTACATTCATCAAACTGATTAGAGATGACAAATACCTTCTCAGTATATTTTTTTTTCAAGAGCACAAGGATGATACATTCCCCAACTCTTAACACACTTACACTGACCTTTATCATAATTTTGCTCCATTTACTTGATTAAGGAAATGCATCCAGCAGAAGTTCCTAGCCTGTTGCAACTGCACTACTAGTTATAAAGGTATTTTGATAGTAATGTCTTGAGTTGGCATTATAACTCAACATCTTTCCTTCCTCTCTCTTTCCTACCTCCCAGTACCCTTCTCTGTCCTCCTCAGCCTTTATCTCTTTCCATCTCCCTTATTTCCTTCCTTTAAAAATATATTCATTGAGTGCCTGCTGTATATGAGTTGCTGTTGCCCAAGGTTTGAGAACTCAAGATATTCTTCTTGTGTTTAGAACACCTGGAGTTGAAGCTGAGCTCCATCACTTAGTAGCTATATTATGCAAAGAGAGTTGAGTAACATTCTTTTTTTTTTAAGTTTATTTATTTATTTTGAGAGAGCGAGAGGGAAAGTGAGTGACAGTGCACAAGTAGGGGAGAGGCAGAGAGAAAGGGAGAGAGAGAGAGAATCAGTGCAGAGCCTAACCCGGGGCTTGATCCCACAAATCGTAAGATCATGACTTGAGTCAAAATCAAGAGTCAGATGCTTAACTGGCTGAACCACCCAGGTCTCCCCTCCCCCGCTTTTTATAAGTTTATTTATTTACTCTGAGAGAGAACGAGAGAGAGTGGAGTAACATTCTTAATATATACCTAACCTTGAGCATTTATGTACTGACATGGAAAATATGTTTTTTTTTTTTTCCTGACAGTTGTTTTGTAGTTTAAAGATATCTAGGCAAATCATCTAGCACAGGGCCAGGGCCTGAGTAATATTCAGCAATTGGTAAATAGTAGCTGTTTTTCTAGTTACCATAATTAAGGGATTTTTGTTCTTATTGTTCTACTACAGCTTGTTTTTTTCATTTATCATTATTTTTTGAGATTTATACATACAGAAATAGGTCTAAGTCATTCATTTGCAATTCTCTATTGAATTTTGTTATATGAATAAAAATTTATTTTTATTTTACTTGTTTGAATGTGGATTTTTTTTTCCTTTTCTCCAAGTGACCATTAAAATATTTAATTAGTGGCGCCTCGGTGGCTCGGTTGGTTGAGCGTCCGACTTCGGCTCAGGTCATGATCTCACGACTCGTGAGTTCAAGCTCCGTGTCGGGCTCTGTGCTGACAGTTTGGAGCCTGGAGCCTGCTTTGTATTCTGTGTCTCCCTCTCTCTCTCTGCCCCTAACCCACTCACATTCTGTCTCTGTCTCTCTCAAAAGTAAATAAACATTAAAAAAATTTAAAAAAATAAAATGTTTAATATATTTAACAATGCCCAAGAGTACTGATTGCTAACCTTTCCTCCAAATAATGTAAGGACCATAGACTATCATTTATGTGATCTCTTTCCTCTCTTCCATGTTACTGTTGACTGTCATGTTAGCCCAATCTTGTTTTTAGATCACACAGTTAGTCGTTATTACTACCTATTGTCAGGTCTTACTTGCGTTTGCAAATATGTTTACCAGTTTCTTTGCTTAGTGTTGTTTCTTGCGTCTTATTCCTATCTTCTGGGTTCATTCCTTCTTGATGAAGTATTTCCTGTATTCATTTTTATTTAATTCATTCTAACATACAACTTTTTCATATTTTTAACATCTTTGTAATTAGGGTGCACTTTGCAATTGAGGGCATATCGTAGTTTAATTAACAGCATTTTTTTTCTTTTACTGATACATTAAATAATTGATGACATCTTAAATCCAGTGAAATATGGTAGTTCATTTAGTAGGGGTCTATGAGCAGAATAACTCTCAGACTGTATGTGTCTAAAAGTATCATTATTTCACCTTCACTCATTAATTCTGAACATGGAAGTTTAATTTGACAATCATTTTCCCTTAGCACTTTGAAAACACTATTCCATTTGTTTCTGGTGTCTATTGATGCTGTCAGTTTAATTGTCATTTCTTTGTAAGTAATTTATTCTTTCTCATAGCTTTTAAGATTGTTAAGACATATATGAATCTGATTTCTCCATAAGCCTTTTTTATTTCTGAATTCTGAAGACCATCCTGGGAAAATGACAGATAAAAATTGAGTATTTTAAAAGTACAGCAGTTTTGAAGATGATTATGTCAAAGGTGTGGCTGTGGTAATGGATGGTTGAACTGCTAGCTGATGAAGGGAGTTAAACTTGTGGAGGTTAACAAAAAAGAACTGGTGTATCAGTTCCTATGTCCAGATGAACCCAGAAATTACCCTGACAATAACAGGAATTGTGATAAAGACAAATGCAGAAATAGAGAGATTGAACTATTCAATGCATGAAAAATCTGAGAAGTTGGTAAAATCTTAGACAAACTGTGGAGGAACAAAAAGGTGATAAAACTCTTTGATAAGATCCTGTAAGGTTCAGGATTTCTCCTGTAAATGAAGGACTGAGAGCCTCAGGCAGCACAAAGAAGAATAAAACATTTTAACCTACCCACTGATCTAGGAACTTTGTACGAAAGATTCCTTAGATGAGACATTTGTTATCAAGATTTGTGAATCCCAAATCTAACATTTTGTGATACTACACAATGAAAGCTTCAAACGGAACCAAATGAAGCACCTACTAAGTATTCTTGAGATTTTCTGTGTCTCTAATTTAGCTTTAAAACTGGGATGATTAAAGCAGCTACTTTTAGTTAGAAAATTTCTATTGGATTTATATTTCCCTGATGATGAGTGATGTTGAGCATCTTTTTATGTGTCTGTTTGCCATCTGGACATCTTTGGAAAAGTGTGGATGTCTTCTGCCCATTTCTTCACTGGATTATTACTTTCTAGGTTTTGAGTTTTATAAGCTCTTTATACATTTTGGATACTAACCCTTTTTCTGATATGTCATTTACAGTTACTGTCTTACATAGTTGGTTGCCTTTTAGTTTTGTTGTTTCCTTCACTGTGCAAAAGCTTTTTATCTTAGTGAGGTCCCAATAGTTCATTTTTGCTTTTGTTTCCCTTGCTGCTAGAGACATATCTAGTAAGTTCCTGCAGCCGAGGTCTAAGAGGTTGCTGCCTATATTCTTCTCTAGGATTTTAATAGTTTCCTGTATAACATTTAGGTCTTTCATTCATTTTGAGTTTATTTTTGTGTATGGTGTAGGAAATTGGTCCAGCTTCATTCTTCCACATGCGTGTCTCTGTACAGTTTTCCCAACACCATTTGCTGAAGAGACTGTTTTCCATTGGATATCCTTTCCTGCTTTACCAAAGATTAGTTGGCCACATTTGTGTGTCCATTTCTGGGTTTTTATTCTGTTTCATTGATCTATGTGTCTGTTTTTGTGCCAGTACCATACTGTCTTGATGATTATAGCTTTGTAATACAGCTGGAAGTCTGGAATTGTGATGCCTCCAGATATGGTTTTCCTTTTCAAAATTACTTTGGATACCCAAGGTCTTTCTCAAAACCACAATGAGATACCACCTCACACTAGTTAGAGTGGCTAAAATTAATAACTCAGGAAACAACAGATGTTGGAGAGGATGTGGGGAAAGAGGAGCCCTTTTGCACTGTTGGTGGCAATGCAAACTGGTGCAGCCACTATGGAAAACAGTATGGAGGTTCTTCAAAAAATTAAAGATAGAACTACCCTATGACCCAACAATTGCACTACTAGGTATTTATTCAAAGGATACAAAGATGCTGATTTGAAGGGGCACATGCACCCCAATGTTTATAGCAGTGCTATTGACAATAGCCAAATTATGGAAAGAGCCCAAATGTCCATCAACTGATGAATGGATAAAGCAAATATGGTGTGTGTGTATATACAGATATACATACACATACACATACATACACATACACAATGGAATATTACTTAGCGGTCAAAAAGAATGAAATCTTGCCATTTGCAAAAATGTGGATAGAGCTGGAGTGTATTATGCTAACTGAAATCAGTCAGAGAAAGACAAATATATGATTTCACTCATGTGGAATGTGAGAACCAAAACAGATGAAAATAGGTGAAGGGAAGGAAAAATAAGATAAAACAGAGGGAGGCAAACCATAAGAGACTCTTAAATCCAGAGAACAAACTGAGGGTTACTGGAGGGGAGGTAGGTGGGAAGGTGGGCTAAATGGATGATGGACATTAAGAGGTGCACTTTCTGGGATGAGCACTGGGTGTTATACATAAGTGATGAATCACTAAATTCTACTCCTGAAGCCAATACTACACTATGCTAACTAACTTGAATTTAAAGTAAAAAAAAAACAACAACTTTGGGGGTGGGGGTGGGAAGGAAAAAAAGAAAGTTTCCAATGGAGTAAAGAATTCAAGATACTTCACATTTATAAAATTTATATTTTTTTGTATTTTTATGAAAAGAATATTTTATGCTACTGTTTGGTTTAGGAAAGCTCACTTTAAGGAAAAATCACTTTAATAATCTACTTTGAGATATTTATCCATGTAGAATACTTCAGTTTAATTGCTTTTAATATACTGCTTCTGGTGTATTTGCATTAATAAAAGGGATCTGTCTTATAGCAAAAGACAAGGCAAATGGAACTTATAGATACTATTACATTTCTTAACTTTTTTTTTTTTAATTCAAGTTAGTTAACATACAGTGTAGTCTTGGCTTTGGGAGTAGAACCCAGTGATTCATTTTTTATATATGACACCCAGTGCTCATCCCAAAAAGTGCCCTCCTTAATGCCCATCACCCATTTAAGCCACTCCCCCAACACACACACCCTCCCTCCAGCAACCTTAGTTTGTTCTCTGTATTTAAGAGACTCTTATAGTTTGCTTCCCTCTCTGTTTTTATCTTCTATTTCCTTCCCTTCCCCTATGTTCATCTGTTTTGGTTCTCAAATTCCACATATGACTGAAATCATACTATACCTGTTTTTCTCTGACTTATTTCACTTATCAATAATACCCTCCATTTCCATCCATGTTGTTGCTGATGGAAATATTTCATTCTTTTTCATTGCTGAGTAGTATTCCCTTGTATGTACATACCACATCTTCTTAATCCATTCATTAGTTGATGGACATTTGGGCTTTTTCCATAATTTGGCTATTGTCAGTAGTACTGCTATAAACATTGGGGTGCATGTGCCCTTTCGAATAAGCATTTTCGTATCCTTTGGATAAATACCCAGTAGTGCAATTGCTGGGTCATAGGGTAGTTCTATCTTTAATTTTTTGAAGAATATCCATGCTGTTTTCCATAGTGGCTGCACCAGTTTGCATTGCCACCAACAGTGCAAAAGGGCTCCTCTTTCCCCGCATCCTCTCCAGAATCAGTTGTTTCCTGAGTTATTCATTTTAGCCATTCTAACTAGTGTGAGGTGGTATCTCATTGTGCTTTTGATTTATATTTCCCTGATTATGAGTGATGTTAAACATCTTTTCTATGAATCCAGCATTACCTTGATTCCAAAACCAAAGACCCCAGTAAAAAAGGATAATTACAGGCCAATATCCCTGATGAACCTGGGTGCAAAAATTTTCAGCCAGATACTAGCAAATCAAGTTCAACAATATATTAAAAGAATTATTCACCATGATTAAGTGGGATTCATTCCTGGGCTGCAGAACTGGTTTTTGCAAATCAATCAATGTGATACACCACATTAATGGAAGAAAGGATAAGAACCATATGATCCTGTCAATAGTTGCAGAAAAAGCATTTGACAAAATATACCATCCTTTCTTGATAAAAACCCTCAAGAAAGTCAGGATAGAAGGACTATACCTTAACATCATAAAAGCCATATATGAAAGGCCCACAGGTACTATTATCCTCAATGGGGAAAAACTGAGGGTTTTCCCCCTATGATCAGGAACACGACAGGGATGTCTACTCTCACCTCTGTGGTTCAACATGGTGTTGGAAGTCCTAGCTCAGCAGTCAGACAACAAAACTAAATAAAAGGCATCCAAATTGGCAAAGAAGTCAAACTTTCACTCTTTGCAGATGATATGATACTCTACATGGAAAACCCGAAAGACTCCACCAAAAAAACTGCTAGAGCTGATACATGAATACATTTCTAAGCTTTCTGTTACTTTTGGCTCTTAAGGAGCTTATGTTCAATCAAATGTGGGGAAATACTATCTCTTACACAGAAAATTTTTTTCTACTAAAGAGAAGAGTCTTTCCATAACTTCATTTGTTCTTAAGTCAATGGTGACAGGCAGGAGTACAAGCTAGTGCTCTGTGGATGCATTTTCTAATAGGTGTATTCCTTTTCTTACTGGTGACATAAATGCTATTGAATATCATTTTTCAGAATATACCTATGTCTTTCACCTGCTTTGAAAATCTGTTGAGGCATGTACTTCCACTCCTGGGTGATCTCAACAAAAACATCACATGGGTCCCTTACTTCACACCCAGACACTTAATTTGATTCTCAGATTCTAAAGCACCTACAAATTCTAGTTCCATTCAAAGTGTTATCAGTGGATGTATTCACCAGGCTTTACCTTTATATTCTTAAATATATTATTATAATCCCTACTAAATCCCTGACTTCATCTTAAGAGTATCCAGATGAGATGTTGATTATCCAAACTCTATATAATTTCATAGATCACTTTTTCTTCTTTGTTTATAGTAATAGTGAATCATAAAGGCACAGCACTTTATTTTTCATCCTTTACAATCATAACTTCTCTTGAACAATATATCCTATACAGATTTATAGTCTTCTATCTACTACCAATTAAAAAGATTACTGCATTTTTTTCATTGTAATCATAGATCCTATATGTCCTCTGCTAGCATTTTCAACCTTATTTCTTTATACATATTGAACATATGGGATAAATTTCAAGTCAGAAATAAGCACAAAGGAAATACAATGTAGATTTAAGAAAAAGTGATGGAAGAGACTACATGACCCCAAACAAAAGTCACTGCCATTGGGTGGAACTGGGTGGAGTTTGGTATTTTTGCTCTGGGTCATAGTTTAGAAGTATGAAGATTTTTACAATTTTAGTTAGAAACTTCACCAAAGTAAAACTGGATACACAGACATATTTGCACCTGTTCGTTTTGACTACATAATGCAATTGGATGATGTAAAGAAAGTGTATTTTTCCTTTTGCATGTAGCTGTCCAATTTTGTCAACACAGTCCATTGAAGAGACTGACTTTTCCTTACTGTGTATTCTTGCATCCTTTGTCAAAGATTAATTGACCATATAAGCATGGATTTATTTCCATGCTCTCTATTCTGTTCTAGTGAACTATGTGTCTGTTTTTGTGCCAGCTGTTTTGATGACTACAGCTTTGTAGTATATCTTGAAATCTGAGATTGTGTATCCTCCAGCTTTGTTCTTCTTTCTCAAGTTGGCTTTGGCTATTTGAGGACTTTGGTGGTTCCACACAAATTTTAGGATTTTTTTGTTCTGTGAAAAATGTTGGCCTTTGAGAAGGATTACATTAAATCTGTAGATTGCTTTGGGTAGTATGGGCATTTTAACAGTATTTATTCTGGCAACCCATGAGCATGGAATTATCTTTTCATTTGTTTGTGTCACTTTCAATTTTTTTCATCAGCGTTTTATAGTTTTCAGAGTACAGGTCTTTCACCTCTTTGGTTAAGTTTATTCCTAGGTATTTTATTCTTTTTGGTGCAGTTGTAAATGGGATTGTTTTCTTAACTTCTCTATTTCATTATTAGTGTACAGAAATGCAACAGATTTCCATATGTGAATTTTTTATCCTGTGACTTCACTGAATTCATTTATCAGTTCTAGTAGTTTCTTTGGAAGAGTCTTTATGGTTGTCTATATATAGTATCATGTCATCTGCAAATAGTGACAGTTTTACTTCTTCCTTCCCAATTTGGATGCCTTTTATTTTTCTTGTCCAATTGATGCAGCTGGGACTTCTAGTATTATAGTGAATAAAAGTGGTGAGAATGGACATCCTTGTCTTGTTCTTGATCTTAGAGGAAAAGCTCTCAGTTTTTCCCCACCGAGTATAATGTTAGCTGTGTGTTTCTCATATATGGCCTTTATTATGTTCGGGTATGTTCCCTCTAAACCTGCTTTGTTGAGAGTTTTTATCATGAATGGATGTATTTTGTCAAATGCTTTTACTGCAACTACTGAGATGGTCATGTGGTTTTTATCCTTTCTCTTTATTGTCATCTACTTTGTTGATTGATTTGCAAATTTTGAACCACCCTTGTAACCCGGGAATAAATCCCACTTAATGGTGGTGAATGATTTTTTTAATATACTGTTGGATTCAGTTTACTAATATTTTGTTGAGGATTTTTGCATCTTTGTTTATCAGAGACATTAGGTTGTACTTTACTTTTTTGTTGTTGTGTCTTTATCTGGTTTTGGTATCAGGGTAATGCTGAACTTGTAGAATAAATCTGGAAGCTTTCCTTCTCTTTTATTTTTGTAATAGTTTGAGAATAATAGGTATCAGTTCTTCTTTAAATATTTGATAGAATTTACCTTGAAGTCATTTGGTCCTGGGTTTTGTTTGTGAGTTTTTTGATTACTGATTCATTGGTAGTAATTAGTCTTTCAAATTTTTGATTTCTTCCTCATTCAGTTTGGAAGGTAATATGTTTCTAGGAATATATCCATTTCTTCTAGGTTGCCCAAATTGTTGGCATATTGTTTTTTATAATATTTTTATTAAATATTTAATTTTTTAATTAATTAATTTATTTAGAGGGGCAGGGGGAGAGAGAGAGGGAGAGAGGGAGAGGGAGAGAGGGAGACGGAGGGAGAGAGAGAGAGAGAAAGAGAGTGAGAAAGAGAGAGAGAGAGAGAGGGAGGGAGAGAAAGAGAGAGAATCCCAAGCATTGTCAGCATGGAGCCCAATGAAGGGATTGATCTCATGAACAGTGAGATCATGACCTGATCCAAAATCAAGAGTTGGGTACTTAACCAACCAAGCCACTCAGGCACCCCTATAATATTTTCTTATAATCCTTTGTATGTCTGTGGTATAGGTTGTTATTTTTCCTCCTTCATTTTGATTTTACTTATTTGAGTTCTATGTTTTTCTTGATGAGTCTGACTAAAGGTGTATCAATTCTGTTGTCTTTAAACAACCAACTCCTGGTTTCATTTATCTTTTCTTTTCAATTCTGTTGTCTTTAAACAACCAGCTCCTGGTTTATCTTTTGTTTTTGTTTTTGTCTCTATTTGATTTGTTTCTGCTCTAATCTTTATTATTGCCTTCCTTCTACTATCTTTGGGCTTTGTTCTTTTTTCTAGCTCCTTTATGTGTAAGGTTAGGTTGTTTGACATTTTTCTTTTTTCTTGAGGTAGACCGGTACTGTTTATACTTCTCTCTTAGAACAACTTTTGCTGCATCCCAAAGATTTTTGGATCACTGTGCTTTCACTTTCATTTGTCTCCATGTATTTTATTTCCTTTTTGATTTTGAGTTGACCCATTCATTGTTTAGTAGCATATTATGTAGCTTCCATGTATTTTTCTTATGATTGATTTCTAGTTTCATTCCTTTTTTTAAATTTTTATTTAAAATTTTTTTTTAATGTTTATATTTTGAGGGAGACAGAGATTTAGCAGAGAAGGGACAGAATCCAAAGCAGGCTCCAGCTTCAAGCTGTCAGCACAGAGCCTGACGTGGGGCTCAAACTCATGAACTTTGAGATCATGACCTGAGCCCAAGTTGGATGCTTGGCGCCCCATAGTTTCATTCCTTTATGCTTGAAAACGATACAGGAAATGATTCCAGTCTCTTTGAATGTATTTTTTAATTAATTTTTTAATTCCTTATTATTGGAAAGAGACAAAGCATGAATGGGGGGGGGGGGTGCAGAGAGAGGTTAGGCACAGAATCCTAAACAGGCTCCAGGCTCTGAGCTGTCAGTACAGAGCCTGATGCAGGGCTCAAACCCACCCATGAGATCATGACCTGAGCCGAAGTCAGACACTTAACCAACTGAGCCACCCAGGCATCCCAAGTCTTTTTGAATTTATTAAAATTCAGTTTGTGGCCTAACATGATCTATTCTGGAGAATATTCAATGTGGACTTGAAAATGTGCAATTCGCTGTTTTTGGATGGGATGTTCTGAATATACCTGTTAGGTCCATCTACTCTAATGTCTCACAGCCACTATTTGTTGATTTTCTGTCTGGATGATCTATCCATTAATGTGACGTGTTAAAGTCCCCTACTATTATTGTATTATTGTCAGTTTCTTCTGTTATATCTGTTACTAGTTTCTTTATGTATTTAGGTGTCACCTGTTGGACACATATATTTACACTTACTGTATCCTCTTGCTGGATTTTTCCCTTTATCTCTATGTAGTCTCCTCCTTTGTCTTGTTATAGTCTTTATTTTAAAGTTTATTTTGTCTAGTATAAGTATTGCTACCCCAGCTTTCTTTTTGATTCTACTGGCATCGTAAATGCTTTTCTATCCTTCACTTTTGATCTTCATGTGTCTTTAGGTCTGAAATGAGTCTCCTGTAGGCAACATATAATAGCTGGGTCTTGCTTTTTTATCCATTCAGTCACCCTACATCTTTTGGTTGGAGGCTTTCATCCATTCATATGTAAAATAATCATTGATGGGTATGTCTTATTGCTATTTTGTTGTTTTACATTTGTTTTGTAGTTCTCCTCTTTTCCATTCTTTTCTTGCTCTCTTCCCTTGTGGTTTGATGGCTTTCTTTACTTTCTTTAGTGTTAGTCTTGGATTCCTTTCTCTTTATTTTTTGTGTATCTATTATAGGCTTTTGATTTGTGGTCACAATTAGGTTCATATATAACCTGTTATATATATACAGCAGTCTATATTAAGTTGATGGCTGCTTAAGTTTGAACATATTGTAAAAGCACTAAATTTTTATCACCCCCCACATCGTTTTATATATATGATGTCATACTTTACATTCTTTTATTTTGTGAATCTGGTGACTGATATTTTTGTAGATATAATTGATTTTACTGCTTTTGTGCTTTAACCTCCATACGGTTTTATAAGTGACTTATCTACTACTTACTATGTTTGTACTTACCTGTGAAATTTTTTCCATTCATAATTTTCTTATTCATGATTATGAGCTTTCCTTTCTACTCAAAGCATTCCCTTTTAAATGTCTTATAAGGCTGATGTAGTGGTGAACTCCTTTAACTTTTGTTTGTTTGGGATACTCTTTATCTCTCCTTCTGTTTGGAATGATAACCTTGCCAGGCAGAATATTCTTTGCTGCAGGTTCTTTCATTTCAGCATTTTGAATGTACATGCCACTCCTTTCTAGACTACAAATTTATTGGTGAAAAATCATCTGATGGCCTTATGAGGTTTCTCTTGTATGAAACTGGAGTACTTCCTTATACTATACACAAAAACAAACTCAAAATGAACTAAAGACTTAAATGTCAGGCCTGTAACCATAAAACTCCTGAAAGAAAATATAGGCATTCATTTCTTTGGCATCAGCCATAGCACTATTTTTCTAGATATATCTCCTCAGGAAAGGGAAACAAAAGAAAATTAAACTAATGGGAGTACATCAAATAAAAAGCTTTTGCATACCTAAGGAAACCATCAACAAACCAAAAGGCAACCTAGTGGATGGAAGAAGATACTTGCAAATGATATATCCAATAAGGGGTTAACATCCAAAAAGTATAAAGAACATATACTTCTCAATATCAAAAAGATATCCCAAATAACTGATTAAAAATGGGCAGAATGGGGCACGTGGGTGGCTCAGTCAGTTAAACGTCTGGCTCTTGACCTCAGCTCAGGTCATGATCTCACAGTTTGTGAGTTCGAGCCTCACAATGGGCTCTGTGCTGGCAGTGCAGAGCCTGCTTGGGCTATCTCTCTCCCCCTCTCTCTCTCTCTGCCCCTCCCTTGCTCATGTACTCTGTTTCTCTCTCAAAATAAACAAATTAAAAAAAATTTTTTTAAACTGGGCAAAGGACCTGAATAGATATTTTTCCAAAGAAGGCATACAAATAGCCAACAGACATATGAAAAGATGTCACTAATCATCAGGAAAATGCAAATCAAAACCACAGTGTTGCAGAATCAAACCATCACCAAACACCTGTCATAATGACTAGAATCAAAAGATAAGAAATAACAAGTGTGTTGGTGAGGATGTGGAGAAAAAGGAAACTTTGCACACCATTGGTGCAAATGCAAATAGATGTAACCACTGTGAAAAACTGTATGGTTTCCTCAAAAAATAAAAAATAGGATTATTATAGGATCCATTAATTCCACTAATAATTACCCAAATAAAATTAAAATACTAATTTGAAAAGAATTTATGCACCCCCATGTTTATTACAGCATTGTTTACAATAGCCAAGATACAGAAGCAACCCAAGTGTACATTCATAGATGAATGAATAAAAAAGAATATCTATATCTATATCTGTATCTATATCTATATCTTTTTGTATATGTATATGTGTGTGTGTATATACATATATATATATATAGATAGATAGATAGACAGATAAAGAGAAAGAGAGAGAGAGAGAGAGAATATATGTATATACAATAGAATATTACCCAGCCATAAAAAAAGAGTGAGATCTTGACATTTGCAACAATGAGGATAGACCTAGGGGGTATGATGCTAAGTGAAAAAAATAGAGAAAGACAAATACTGTATGATTAAAATTTAAGAGGAAAAAAATGAACAAAGAAAATAGACAAAAAAAACAAACAAACCCCAGACTCTTGAAGACAGAGAACAAAGTGGTTATTGCTAGAAGGATTGTGGGTCGTGAGGAGGGTGATATTGATAAAAGATATTAAGAGTACATTTATCTTGATGAGCACTGAGTAATGTATAGAATTATTGAATCATTGTACATCTGAAACTAATGTAACACTGTGTGTTAATTATACTTCAGTAAAAAACAGGTCAATTATCTTCCTCCTGTTGACTTGTTGCTGATGCTGTGTTGCAAGTATTAGTGATTGTGCATGTATTTGTGTGTGTGTAAACTTGCGAGCTAGTAATTACTTGTAACTAAAAATTTATAGATTTTGTTGTTCAGAATTACAAGAGTGATACATTTTTATTTTAGAACATGTATAAATATAAAACCTAAGGTAACAGGAATATAATCCTAATACCCTGGAACAAATGTTGTTAAAATGCTATTGTATAAATTTGGCAATAGGAGGGTCTTTTCAAACTGATCTTCACTATTTTATTCCACTTAATAATCGTCTTGACTGGGCGCCTGGGTGGCTCAGTCGGTTAAGCGTCCGACTTCGGCTCAGGTCATGATCTCACGGTCTGTGAGTTTGAGCCCCGCGTCGGGCTTTGTGCTGACAGCTCAGAGCCTGGAACTACTTCAGATTCTGTGTCTCCCTCTCTCTCTGACCCTCCCCTGTTCATGCTCTGTCTCTGTCTCAAAAATAAATAAACATTAAAAAAATAAAAAAAAAGTAATAGTCGTGACTATTTTCTCCTCTTATTAAATGTGTTTCTAATGCATGTTTTGTTATATACTTTGTATAATGTGTATGATGAGTCTTGTGTTTTTCTCTTTTCCTCTGTGTCAGGATGTTCTAAGACGACTAGGTACAACTGAACACTCAAAGAAGGATAGGTTTTAGAAAACTCCATGTTTAGTTTCCCTTTATATAATTCCTATACTACCTAACACAGATTATTCAATATTATTTAAACATTTTTTCATAATTATGATACTCTTATTCTTCTTCGTTTTTATTGAGATACAATTCCTCTCTCTCTCTTTCATATATGTGTGTGTGTGTGTGTGTGTACATATATATATGTATAGTAGTTTCAGGTATACGATGTAATGATTCAGTGCTTGTATATATTGTGAAATAATCACTACAATAAGTCCAGTTAACATCCGTTACCACACAGTCACAATGTTTTGTTTTTTAGAGCAAGTGAGCATAGGAGACGGGCAGAGGGAGAGGGAGAGAGAAAATCTTAAGCAGACTCCACACACATCATGGATGGCGTAGCCCAAGCTCACTACTATGAAATCATGACCTGAGACGAAATCAAGAGTCAGATACTTAACCAACTGAGCCACCCAAGCACTGCCATAAGAAGTTCTTATGATAGAACTTCTAAGATTTGCTCTCTTAGCAACTTTTAAATATATAATGCTGTATCGTAACTGTAGTCATCATGCTGCAAATTACATCCTCATGACTTATTTATTTTATCATAAGACATTTACACCTTTTGACCACCTTCTTCCTTTTCACCTATCCCCAAGCTCCCATATGTAAACAACCACCTGTTTGTTCTCTGTATCTATGAATTCATTTTTTGTTTGTTGTGTTTAGATTCCATACATATGTGAGATGACATGCTGTTGGTCTTTCTCTCTTTGATTTATTTCAGTTAACATAATGCCTTCAAGGTCCATCCATGTTGTCCCAAATGGCTCTCCTTTCTAATACAGTCTTGTATTACTCTCCTTTCTAATACAGTCTTGAAATAAAATCCTAAATTGTGTTCAAACAAAATGTATCTTTATCTTTGCAAACTTCTATCAGTGTTGAAAAAATTAAATGGCTCTAAGACATTTTAAGGTCAAAAATACCAATTTTAAATAATTAACTCTTCTAACAGGATTTTCTTTAAGTAGGGCTTTAAAGTTCATTATTTTTCAATAGGCTTTAAGTATTTTGTCAAAATAACTAAAAATACTGTTATAATTAATTATACTTTAATGGTTTTTGAAATCTTCCCTATGCATTTTTTCTTTGGTAAGTGAGATTTCCATGATAGGAAGCAAAATACTGAGAAAGACCAGTGTGGCAGCCAAGGATGTGCACTGTTTAGGATCTACCTTAAGAGAGAACACATATTTAGGATCCATCTCAGCATTCATGCTGAGGTCATATTCTAGCTGAACGTTTTATCAGTCCCTGACAGTACACTGTAGGGAAACTAGATTCCAGCCTCGCTTACCTAATGCAGCTCTACACTAATGGTCAATTTGTGCTCTGGGGCGACACACTGGCCTGGCTAAGACTTTCCAAGAGCTATACGGTAGTCTGAGGAGGCTCTTTTTAGTCTACCTCTTATTTCTTTCCCTCTTCTTTTCACAGGTATCAGGTCTTGTCACAATCTGAGAGCCTTCCCTGCCTTCCTGTTCACTCTCCCCTTTATCTTTTGCAGACATTCCTCCCAATGAATCACTTGCAGTTCTATTCTCTCTTCATATCTGCTTATAGAAGACACAAACTGATACAGTTTTTATGTACCTACTTAGTTGCTTATAATTACAGTGATCTATTTATTGAGGCGTATGGTCAATGCTATGCAATACATTGCATTTATTATTTTTCATTCAAAAACAGCTCTGAATACCCTAAGCAAATAAGAGATATGATCTAAAGAATGGCAGAAATTAACGTGATCTTATCAATAAAGCTAATAGTCAACGAGAAATTCCTGTCAGTTCTAAAAAAAAATGTTTTAAACAGCTGTTTCTTGTATTGGAGATTAAAAACTACCAACATCAGACCACAATACAATGAACAGGAAACATGATCCAGGCCTGAGGGCTCAGCATCAAGAATTCTCTGGTCACCACCCCAGTTGCCAAAATCTGAGAAAGAGACATTAGGGAATCCCATTCATTGTATTCTCAAAATACTAACAATTCCAAATGTTTTGTGGTCAAGGAACTCCCACTTCCTGTTGACAATTTGAGGAGGTTGCAAGGGCTTAGCAATATAAAATGAAATATGCATGTAGCCAAATTACTACAATTATAGATCTTTGGGAGGGTAGGAATATATTTCTAGATGCCCCCTCTCCCCCATTAAAATAGATTTTAAAAATACTTAAAGCCTGTCAGGAATAGTTTCATTTATAAATGAAAAATATATTTCATTCATTACATTTAAAAAGAAAGAAGAGTGTTTCTACATATATTAAGACATTGCTTTAAAAATAGGTTTCAAACCAGTGGTAGGACAGCAGCAAAAGTACTCTCTGGGAACAAGAGGTAAGGTAGCTTCCACTTGACATTTTCCTTTCCATTTTTTTTCAAGCCCAAGTAGGCTCTGTTGATTACCTACCATGTTCAAGCCAATGTTTCTTAGATATTGTTCCCTGTTTCTTATGGAAACTAAAGAGAAACTCATGACTGAAGCATGATCTTGATCCTTCAGTTATCACGCTGTGTCCATGTCCCTCCACCATCCATCTATCCCTTCTGACTGATTCACCTCCCATAGACTTTAGGAGAGTCTAAGATGCATTCATCACTGTCTCGATGGATCATACACATGTTCCAAATATTTGTTATGCATCTACCTCCAGACACAGTGATATCCTTAAGGAAAAGAATCTGTATTCTTCTCAATGTTGCTTCCCCTGTGCCTTTCCCAGTTCTTGGTTGGCACTTGATAAATGTATGTTGTAATTAGAGTCATCTAATACTCACTTTTGAACCATATAGTGCAGATCATGACCTCTTTCCCCCCAAAATGTATTTCCAACAAATAACTATAGTATATTCAAGTAAGCTATATTATAACCATATTTTAAGATTGTCTCTCCAATGCTATGTCTGCAGTTTAACTTTCTGTATTATCTTACAGCAAGAGTGGGGATCTTGCTGGTGCATCAGTGAGGGTGCCCCTGTGAGTATCTCACTGCCAGTCAAATGGCAGAGTTCTGAAGGTAGATATGAGTTCATGACTATGTGGGGGGGCATGTACCTACCTACACCAAGTAAATACAGAGTAATTTATTAAAAAATATACTTTCAGAAATCTATTCAGTATCTATTATTTACCCTTCTTATAATGTTCAAGTGCACTCCTAATCTTTTTTTGTCCTGAAATTTCTTGAGTAAAAATAGTTCTATTTCACATTAAAAGTTATATTACTTAACAGAAGGAATCAACTTGTTTTCGTGTGATATGTATGAAGTCCTAAATGTGGATGCAAGAGCCCTCAGATACCTATTAGTTACTCCCTTTCAAAGTTTTGTGCTATGGTGCCTTAAATTTTTCAATTTGAGAAATCCTAAGTTCTTTCTTTAATGATTATATTAAAATTTTATAGCTGTCACAATGGAACAAAAACCCTTCCTTTAAATACAGTTTTCAAGAAGTCGGTGCTTAGGTATGATGTTCACTTTCTTGGTAGAATAACACCTTTTGGTAAATTATAAGTCCATTTCAGTAGAAATGCTGTTTCAAATATTCAAATTAATTGAATAGTTTTTTCAATTTCTGTATGGGAAGAACAGTATTAATAATAATCACAGTTATCATACCTTACAGTTTCTGAGTATGTCTAATTTATAAGTTATATATGTTTATACATTTATATTTTATAATCCTCATGACAAACGTATGAAGTAGATATTATGTCTATTTTAGGGTTGGAAAAGTGAGACTCAGAAATTTAAGTGACTTGAACATCTGACAGGCAGTAAGTCTGTGAATAAATTGAAATTTGCAAATCCAAAGTGAATGCCCTCAATCCCCAACCTGATAACCTGTGGTGTCATGTGGAGTGTATGGGCTACGGACAGAGGAGTTTGAGTCTGCATCATTAAGAATTAAGCGTTGAATATGCATGTATTCAAAATACCTTTCCTGTCATTGTTCAAAGACCAAAGATGAACTGAATTGTTGAAAATAAAACCAACTTAATACAATGCATACCTTTACTGTTACATATAGAATGAAATAATGCAGATTATTGTTGATAAGCTAAAACTGTGTCCATTTCTTTTTTGGTCAATAAATTTGTATCAACTATTATTGATAGTTTTGCTGAAACCATGTGACAGTCCTAGCTGATCTGAACTGAAATATGAAAACTTTTCATGACAAAATAAAGGCAAGGCCATGCAAAACACAGAGGACAGTAGAAATAGGGTTTTTAGGAGAATGGTGGAAAAAAAGGAATTAACCCAAAAATAGATAAAGGAAGGTTTATTAAAAAAAAAACCTGATCAATAATGCAAGTGATAGAGGAAAACAATTAAAATATATTACTCTTGTGGTAGAGTGAATTAGTTAAATACTAAGACTTATGGGATCTCTATAGTAAAGAAATTTTTAAGTTGTTAGACACAATGGTTTATATATTTTTAAAATTTTAATTATTATTTTTCAAACAATTTAGAATTTTATTTCAGTTTCAACTCAAACTGGTAGCGCCACTTTCTACCAAAGAAGGATTGGTTATCAAATACTCTTCATTACTACAATTTTAGGCGGAACCCAGAGATGGCTGAGCAAGTCTTAGGGGGCCCATCTATGGCATACAGAGGAGAAAATGTGATTCTCATCACAGAAAATAATACCAAACAATGTGCAGGGTGTTTTAGACAGAAGAAAAATCTCCTCAGCAGTATATTTGATAAAAATTACGTGCTGAAACCTTTGAACAGCTGCAAAACCAGATACAGAATATGTTTTGCAAGTAGACTATGGTCCTTGAAACAAAGCAGGTCTATCACTGCTAGCGTGGAACAGAGGCTGTGAGAGACAGACACACAAAAGAGAATGTGCATAACCCACATTCCTTCTCTCTCTTTATATAACTTCCCATTTCATGATCAGAAACAAAAACACCTTGTCAGTTACAGCTGGAGAGGGGTATTTAGACTCAGTGAGTTTCCTCTACTGTAAAAGTCTGTCAAGAGTTTGATGCCCAGAGTCTTGATGGTGTCTCCTTTACAACTGAAGGGATTTGTCAAATACATGCAATAAAAGCTTAAAGAAATACATAAGGAATTATTAAATCACACATTTCTTCTATGTAAAAACTTCTGCTCTTTTTGTTAGTTTTAGAGACTTCATCCGAATGGGAAGAAATTGAGCTGAATGCATTCACTTAGCATGAGACACTATTTAAGGAGGGAGGAGAGGCAAACATGAAACTGAAATTTTCATAACAAAGAAAAAGATAAAAGAAAATAGTTACCCTTTGTTTAGTCTCTGTTAGAGAACAAATACTCATAATTAAACTGTAACTGGAATCAAAATGTAGTTTGGGATAAACAACCTAAATGGCCTCCAAGATAAATTACAGTACTCATTTCTCTATTGTTGGTTTGTTCTCTCCAGTTTTCACCAGGAAGCAGGACTGTGGGGATTCTGTACTTGTATGTCACCACTAAGCAGGTTCTCTTATACCAGCAAGCTTAGCAACTTGTTTGAGTCTGGCCACTTGCTCACCATCTGGAACTACTTCATATGCTCATTACCAAAAAAAAAAAAAAAAAGAGAGAGAAAAGAAGGAAAATGGAGAGAAGGAGAGAAAACGGATGAGTAACAATATTTGTTCTGGGTTGTCTTATTTTGCAGGACTTGCTGTATGCCTACCCAGTCATCCATGCCACCTGGTGTCATGATTTATTTGACATTGGGTTTGACTACAGAATTATTCCCTAGAAATATGTAAATTCTGGATCCCATGTCATTACTCCAGATTTTCAAGAGAAAAACATAGTTTTACTTTTTTAACATTTAATTTTCAGTCTTTTGCAGCTTTTAGCCTCTATTTGCCATGATCCTTATGAAGGTATGTATGAAATGTGAGGAAAATTGACAAAGGGGACTTTTTATAAAGAAGATACAGCCTACATGGCATTTTCTTTGGCTCACATTTTGCCATGGACTGGTGATAGGGCCTGGGAGGTGGGATGGGATGGGGTGAGAGGGTACAGCGAGCTGGTAGTCTCAGAGAGACTAAACTCCGTTTTAGTAAGGACATGCCTTTCACCAAAATGTTTGTCCATGCTAGCCATTTCTTAGGACAAACAGAATGAGGGAACTGATACAAAAGACTTAAAATTTTTTTTTTAATGTTTAGTTTTGAGAGAGAGAGAGAGAGAGAGAGAGAGAGAGAGAGAAAGAGAAAGTGCAAGAGGGGGAAGGGCATAGAGAGAGGGAGACACAGAATCTGAAGCAGGCTCCAGGCTCTGAGCTGTCGGCACAGAGATGGATGTGAGGCTCGAACTCTTGAACATTGCGATCAGGACCTGACCCGAAGTTGAACTGAGTCACCCAGGTGCCCCAATACAAAAGACTCTTTGGTTAAAACTGCATCTGTTTAAAGTCTGTGGAAAACCATATTTAAAGTTTTAGTACTCAGTCAACATTTTGATTTGTAACTAGCATTGGATAATTTAATACAGAAAAAGCTTACAGATGATGTTGTCCTTATAGCCTAAAGAAACTTCCAGGTATTATGTGTGAAAAGTATTGACATTAACCCTTCTGGCTGATTTTGATTGTTTCACAAGAAAGGAGAGAAGTTCCTTGTTGACCTCCCTAAAAGTAGGGGTTAGTAATTAAGGCGCACATGCCAAACAAGACCTGAGGGCTTATTTTCATTGGTATGCAGGCTAGTAGCCTTCTCTTGAGACAATAATCACCAGCTGCATTTTGTAACATGTGAGAATGTGTGGGTGGACTAACCACTTCCCCACTTATCTCCTGCTTAGTCTCAGTATCACTGTACCCCACCTGGCTCTCCAGAAGCACAAATGCTACCAGCGAGGCCCCTCCCTTGTGTAAGGGATAGTCAACTCCACCTGGACCCACAGTGTAGTACTTGGTCAATCATCAGAATGTGGGAGGGGATTATAAAGTAAGAAAAATAAAACCAGTATTTGTTTAGCATCTTAAACCTGCAGGATCATCTTTATAATCTTCAAAGAAGTTAAAGAACTTTCCCAGATGACAGAGTCATAACTGGTTTAGGTGATTGAAACCTATGACTTCTAGCTCCAAATCTTGTCATAATTTCATTATATTTGATTCTGTGTCTTTCAAAAGAAGATAATTATTATTCTTTAGAAGAAGTCTCTTAAACTGTTCCTCTCAGGAAGCACTGCTCCAGATGCTATTAATCTGTCACAAAGAAAGTGTTTTGTGATAAACTCTTTGGGTATCTATGTGTTAAAAATCACCTCCCCCACTCCCAGGACTTCTTGGAGCCTTTAGTATATTAATGTGAATTGTGAATCTTCTAGACAGAGATCAGGATAGCTGCACTTCGAAAAATCTCTATTTCACATAGTGCATCTGTTAACATCTCTTGAATCCATGTTCCACAGAATATGGGTGAAATGCTTTGAAATATCTAGGAAGTCCATTCTTATCAAAGGAAGAGAACAGCTTCATATATTAAGATAATTATAAATGATATTAAGATGATCAGTTATGAAATGAAAAATATAGACTAAAGTAGTATCCTTTATCTGTATAATATAAAGCTTATTAACTGATTTTGAACTGATTTATTTGATATTTGGATGTTACATCTTTAGATTACTTCCTTGACAATGTTCTCATGGCAAAATGTTCTCATGGCAACAAAACCCATCACAATCCCAAAGAATGCATGTCCAAGGACTAAGGAAGGCTTTGTGTGAATACTTCTCTACTCAGTGAAAACTGTTAATTTCTTATTAAAAGAGAGCTTTCAGTGCCTACAATGGGCCACACATAATAGCAGATATAGAGAGAAACTTAGTATAACCTTCAAGGGCCTTATTGTCTCAAAAGGGTATGAGTCTAACAAGTATAACAAACTCCTTTTTGGAGAAGGTATCAGACAATGTTCCCAGACTACCTCATATCAGTTGACTGCATCACGTAGCCAATTAAATGGCAACACTATTATTCTAGTTTACTGTGGATTAAATAGAACTCAAAATTTGTCATATTTCTTTTGTGTTTGGGGGCAAAAGTTCTCCCCACATCTAGTGGTCTTGGCCACTAACTATCTTTGTATAAATTTGAATAAGCCAGTTGTTGGTTTACAGCCCCTTTCATACCTAGCTCCTAAGAGATACATGTGCCTCTGGGATTTGTGTGTAGATGAAGTGCAGTCTGTTGTACTTGGTAGCTGGCTAATGTCCCTGGCAATTTTTACTCCTGAATCCTGGGTTCTACTTAATGTTTTTTTAAATTTTCCCTTAATTAATTTTCCCTCTGCTCCCTCCTGAATAGAATCTT
This sequence comes from Panthera leo, assembly GCF_018350215.1. Taxonomy (NCBI): domain Eukaryota; kingdom Metazoa; phylum Chordata; class Mammalia; order Carnivora; family Felidae; genus Panthera; species Panthera leo. Next base: position 151,661,561 of record NC_056679.1, read on the forward strand.
TTGGACCATGAGTGCTTTATTTGGTATTACACCCCCCAATTCTTCTACTATATCCTTTTTGTATGTCCACAGCATGATCTGCTTATGGTTGAGTAACCTGTACACCCAGGTTAGAATCTTTTGGACCATGAGTGCTTTATTTGGTATTACACCTCCAATTCTTCTACTATATCCTTTTTGTATGTCCACAGCATGATCTGCTTATGGTTGAGTAACCTGTACACCCAGGTTACAGATACAAACCTATATACAACTAGGGGGAACATTAAAAAAAAAACTTTACCTCTGTCTGGGCAGTCAAGATAATGTCTCTTAAGCATCTCTGAAGAATGAATAAGGAGAATTTTGAAAGGAGACACTGAGGGTGAAGATTGAGAAGATGAAGGATATTCTAGACTGAAGGAATTCCTTATGTACAGTCATACAGTGAAAGAGTTGAACAGAAAATAATTTTATATGACTAGATTATAGGATATTAAGGTAGAGATATGGCTGAACATGACAAAAATACATATAAATATATGGACATTAAATATAAAAATATATATTGGAGTAAAAATCAGATATAGATCTTAATAATTTTACTCTGGCAGTGACTTACAAGGTACAAATTGGGGGTAGGTGTGCTCCCATTTGGAAATGATGTGAGACTGAACTTGGAAGTTGAACTAAGTCTTTAGTATAAATAGAATGTGAATCCTAGAAAATAGAAACTTTTTTTCTGTTTTGTTCACAACTATACCTTCAGCACCTGGAAAAGTGTCTGACACATAAATTGAATGAAAGTAAACGGGAGAGGACTCATTATTTATTTGGTTATCCATCCATCCATCCATCCATCCTACTGTGCATACGTTCATCTATCCATCTGTCTATCAAGCAATGAATACCTGCACCATACTAACCATATCTTAGGTTCCAAAAGAATGTATAAAGTGGGAATCAGAGAAGGCTGAGGACATATACTTATAAACATTATTTAATGGTGGGGTTAAGAAAAGGAACACTGAAACAGTCTATGAAAAAGTAGAGAGGGGATGACACTAACAGTTTGTCACACTGAGAGTTAAAGGGAGACAAGATTTCAGTGATGATAACATGATTGCCAATATTTTAGTGCTTGGATCTGGTTGACACTAGCCGGTCATTGTCCAGTGGACTTTCCCACTTTTTACTGAAGTACAATTTATAAACAGTGAACAGACCCTAAGAATATAGCTCAATAAGATTTGAAAAATAACGACTCTTTGATTCACACCCTTATCAAAATACAGGACATTTCCACCTTCCCCAAAAGTTCCCTCCTGTCTTTTCCCAGTCACTTGCTCCCACAAAGAAGAGACCACTGCTGAGATTTTTTTCACCATAGATTTCTTTTGCCATTTCTTCTCTTGAATTATCACATGCATATAAGGCCATGTGAATTTTTTTTAATATTTATATTTGAGAGACAGCATGACCAGGAAAGGGGCAGAGAGAGAGGGAGACACAGAATCCAATGCAGGCTTTAGGCTCTGAGATGACAGCACAGAACCCGATGCAGGGCTCGAACCCAGAAACAAACCGCAAGATCATGACCTGAGCCGAAGCTGGATGTTCAACTGACTGAGCCACCCAGGTGCCCCCATATAAGGCCATGTGATCCTCTGTCACAAGTCAATGATTTTCTCTTTGTCTTCAATTTGGATAGTTTTTATTACCTAATCTTAAGTGTCTAATTAGCTATTAAACTTATGCATGTGGAAGAGAAGATGACAGCATAGGAGGACGCTGGGCTCACTGCGTCCTGCTGATCACTCAGATTCCACCCACATCTGCCTAAATAACCCAGAAAACCACCAGAAGACTAGCAGAACGGACTCTCCGGAGCCAAACATAGACAAGAGGCCCACAGAAGAGGGTAGGAAGGGCGGAGAGGCAGTGCACGCTACACGGCCTGGTGGGAGGGAGGCAGGGCGGTGGAGGGGCAGCCAGCCAGCAAGGCAGAGCCCCTGAGTCTGGCTTGCAAAAGCAGAGGGGCCGGATGGAGTGTGTTCTGACAGCCAGCGGGACTTAACATCTAGAATGTTATAAGTCAACAGCTCTGCTCGGAGAGCGGGAGGGTGAGAGGACACCAGGAGGGAGAGGTGTTGAGCCCCGGAGGACAGAGCTCAGCTTGGCGGGGAACAAAGGTGCTCATCAGTGCCATCTCCCTCTCCCATCTCCCAGCTGAAATCCCAAAGGGAACCAGTTCCCATCATGGGAGTTGCTTGCACCACACAAACACCAAATGCTGTGCTTCTGTGGATCCATCCCTCTGGTGGGTCTGCTTCCCTCTTGGTGCTGCAGGGCCCCTCCCGAAGTGGACCACCAAAGGCAAAGCGAGCTGAGTCTGCCCCTCCTGCCCCTGTGCACCTTCTGGATCCACCCCGGCTAATATGCCAGATCCCATCAAAGCAGCATCACAAGGCTGGCAGTGTGCAAGTAGCCTAGACAGGGGCCACACCACTCCACAGTGAGTCCTGCCCCTGGGAGAGGGAAAGATAAGGTACACACCATTCTGACTGTCCCCAGCGGTGGGCTGGGGACAGACATCAGGTATGACTGCGGCCCTGCCCACCAATACAAGTTACTCCAGACAGCACCGGGGAAGTGCCCTGCAGTTCCATGCCACTCCAGGGACTATCCAAAATGAGGAAACGGAAGAATTCCCTCAAAAGAAACTCCAGGAAGTAGCAACTGCTAACGAACTGATCAAAAACGATTTAAGCAATATAACGGAACAAGAATTTAGAATAATAGTCATAAAATTAATTGCGGGGCTTGAAAAAAGTATACAGGAAAGCAGAGAATCTATTGCTACAGAGATCAAGGGACTAAGAAACAGGAGGAGCTAAAAAATGCTATAAATGAGATACAAAATAAAATGGAGGTGACCACAGCTCGGATTGAAGAGGCAGAGGAGAGAATAGGTGAAGTAGAAGATAAAATTATGGAAAAAGAGGAAGCTGAGAAAAAAAGAGATAAAAAAATCCAGGAGTATGAGGGGAGAATTAGAGAAGTAAGTGATGCAATGAAACGGAACAATATCTGTATAATAGGAATTCAAGAAGAGGAAGAGAAAGGGGCTGAAGGTGTACTTGAACAAACATAGCTGAGAACTTCCCTGATGTGGGGAAGGAAAAAGGCATTGAAATCCAAGAGGCACAGAGAACTCCCTTCAGATGTAACTTGAATCGATCTTCTGCATGACATATCATAGTGAAACTGGCAAAATACAAGGATAAAGAGAAAATTCTGAAAGAAGCTAGGCATAAACACTGTAACATATAAAGGGAGACTGATAACGCTAGTGGCAGATCTATCTACTGAAACTTGGCAGGCCAAAAGGGAATGGCAGGAAATCTTCAATGTGATAAACAGAAAAAATATGCAGACGAGAATCCTTTATCCAGCAAGTGTGTCATTCAGAATAGAAGGAGAGATAAAGGTCTTCCCAAACAAACAAAACTGAAGGGATTCATCACCGCTAAACCAGCCCTACAAGAGATTCTAAGGGGGATTCTGTGACTGAAATGTTGCAAGGACCAAAGGTACCAGAGACATCACTACAAGCATGAAACCTACAGACATCACAATGACTCTAAACCCATATCTTTCAATAATAACACTGAATGTAAGTGGACTAAATGCTCCAACCAAAAGACATAGGGTATCAGAATGGATAAAAAACAAGACCCATCTATTTGCTATCTACAATAGGCTCATTTCAGACCTGAGGACACTTTCAGATTGAAAGCGAGGGGATGGAGAACTATCTTTCATGCTACTGGAAGTCAAAAGAAAGCTGGAGTAGCCATACTCATATCAGATGAACTAGACTTTAAATTAAAGGCTGTAACAAGAAATGAAGAAGGGTATCATATAATAATTACAGAGTCTATCCATCAGGAAGAGCTAATAATTATAAATGTCTATGTGCCAAATACGGAAGCCCCTAAATATATAAAACAATCACAAACATAAGCAACCTTATTGATAAGAATGTGGTAATTGCAGGGGACTTTAATAATCCACTTACAACAATGGATAGATCATCTAGACACAGGATCAATAAAGAAACAAGGGCCCTGAATGATACATTGGATCAGATGGACTTGACAGATATATTTAGAACTCTGCATCTCAAAGCAACAGAATATACTTTCTTCTCGAGTGCACATGGAACATTTTCCAAGACAGATCACATAGTGGGTAACATAACAGCCCTTCATAAGTATAAAAAATTGAGATCATACCATGCATACTTTCAGACCACAATGCTATGAAGCTTGAAATCAACCACAGGAAAAAGTCTGGAAAACCTCCAAAAGCATGGAGGTTAAAGAACACCCTACTAAAGAATGGGTCAACCAGGCAATTAGAGAAGAAATTAAAAAATATATGGAAACAAATGAAAATGAAAATACAACAACCAAACGCTTTGGGATGCAGCAAAGGCAGTCCTGATAGGAAGATACATTGCAATCCAGGCCTGTCTCAAGAAACAGGAAAAATCCCAAATACAAAATCTAATAGCACACCTAAAGGAAATAGAAGCAGAACAGCAAAGACACCCCAAACCCAGCAGAAGAGAAATAATAAAGATCAGAGCAGAAATAAACAATATAGAATCTAAAAAAACTGTAGAGCAGATCAATGAAACCAAGAGTTGGTTTTTTGAGAAAATAAACAAAATTGATAAACCTCTGGCCAGGCTTCTCAAAAAGAAAAGGGAGATGACCCAAATAGATAAAATCATGAATGAAAATGGAGTTATTACTACCAATCTCTCAGAAATACAAATAATTATCAGGGAATACTATGAAAAATTATATGCCAACATACTGGACAACCTGGAAGAGATGGACAAATTCCTTAGCACTCACACCCTTCGAAAACTCAAACAGGAAGAAATAGAAAACTTGAACAGACCCATAACCAGCGAAGAAATTGAATCAGTTATCAAAAATCTCCCAACAAATAAGAGTCCAGGACCAGATGGCTTCCCAGGGGAATTCTACCAGACATTTAAAGCAGAGATAATACCTACCCTTTTCAAGCTGTTCCAAAAAAATAGAAAGGGAAGGAAAACTCCCAGACTCATTCTCTGAAGCCAGCATTACTTTGATTCCTAAACCAGACAGAGACCCAGCAAAAAAAGAGAACTACAGGCCAATATCCGTGATGAATATAGATGCAAAAATTCTCAATAAGATACTAGCAAATCTAATTCAACAGCATAGAAAAAGAATCATACGCCATGATCAAGTGGGATTCATTCCTGGGCTCCAGGGCTGGTTCAACATTTGCAAATCAATCAATGTGATACATCACATTAATAAAACAAAAGAACCATACGATCCTGTCAATCGATGCAGAAAAAGTATTTGACAAAATTCAGCATCCTTTCCTAATAAAAACCCTCGGGAAAGTCGGGATAGAAGGAACATACGTAAAGATCATAAAAGTCATTTATGAAAAGCCCACACCTAATATCATCCTCAATGGGGAAAAACTGAGAGCTTTCTCCCTGAGATCAGGAACACGACAGGGATGTCCGCTCTCACCACTGTTGTTTAACATAGTGTTGGAAGTGCTAGCATCACCAGTCAGACAACAAAAGGAAATCAAAGGCATCAAAATTGGCAATGATGAAGTCAAGCTTTCACTTTTTGCAGATGACATGATATTATACATGGAAAACGCTATAGACTCCACCAAAAGTCTGCTAGAATTCATACTTGAATTCAGCAAAGTTGCAGGATACAAAATCAATGTACAGAAATCAGTTGCATTCTTATACACTAATAATGAAGCAACAGAAGGACAAATAAAGAAACTGATCTCATTCACAATTGCACCAAGAAGCATAAACTACCTAGGAATAAATCTAACCAAAGATGTACAAGATCTGTATGCTGAACACTATAGAAAGCTTATGAAGGAAATTGAAGAAGATATAAAGAAATGGAAAAACATTCCATGCTCATGGATTGGAAGAATAAATATTGTTAAAATGTCAATACTACCCAAAGCGATCTACACATTCAATGCAATCCCAATCAAAATTGCACCAGCATTCTTCTCAAAGCTAGAACAAGCGATCCTAAAATTTGTATGGAACCACAAAAGGCCCTGAATAGCCAAAGTAATTTTGAAGAAGACCAAAGCAAGAGGCATCACAATCCCAGACTTTAGCCTCTACTACAAAGCTGTAATCATTAAGACAGCATGGTATTGGCACAAAAACAGACATGTAGACCAAGGGAATAGAGTAGAAACCCCAGAATTAGACCCACAAAAGTATGGCCAACTAATCTTTGACAAAGCAGGAAAGAATATCCAATGGAAAAAAGACAGTCTTTTTAACAAATGGTGCTGGGAGAACTGGACAACAACATGCAGAAGAATGAAACTAGACCACTTTCTTAAACCATTCACAAAAAGAAACTCAAAATGGGTAAAGGACCATCAAAACCCTAGAGGAGACAGCAGGAAAAAACCTCTCTGACCTCAGCCACAGCAATTTCTTACTTGACACATCTCCAAAGGCAAGGGAATTAAAAGCAAAAATGAACTATTGGGACCTCATCAAGATAAAAAGCTTCTGCAATGCAAAGGAAACAATCAACATAACTAAAAGGCAACCAACGGAATGGGAAAAGATATTTGCAAATGACATATCGGACAAAGGGCTAGTATCCAAAATCTATAAAGAGCTCACCAAAATCCACACTCGAAAAACAAATAATCCAGTGAAGAAATGGGCAGAAAACACGAATAGACACTTCTCCAAAGAAGACATCCAGATGGTCAACAGGCACATGAAAACATGGTCAACAGCGCTCCTCATCAGGGAAATACAAATCAAAACCACACTCTGATATCACCTCACGCCAGTCAGAGTGGCTAAAATGAACAAATCAGGAGACTATAGATGCTGGAGAGGATGTGGAGGAACAGGAACCCTCTTGCACTGTTGGTGGGAATGCAAACTGGTGCAGCCGCTCTGGAAAACAGTATGGAGGTTCCTCAAAAAATTAAAAATAGATCTACCCTATGACCCAGCAATAGCACTGCTAGGAATTTACCCAAGGGATACAGGAGTGCTGATGCATAGGGGCAGTTGTATCCCAATGTTTACAGCAGCACTCTCAACAATAGCCAAATTATGGAAAGAGCCTAAATGTCCATCAACTGATGAATGGATAAAGAAATTGTGGTTTATATACACAATGGAATACTACGTGGCAATGAGAAAGAATGAAATCTGGCCTTTTGTAGCAACGTGGATGGAACTGGAGAGTGTTATGCTAAGTGAAATAAGTCATACATAACATATGTTTTCACTCTTATCTGGATCCTGAGAAACTTAACAGAAGACCATGGGGGAGGGGAAGAAAAAAAAAAGAGGTTAGAGAGGGAGGGAGCCAAAGCATAAGAGACTCTTAAAAACTGAGAACAAACTGAGGGTTGATGGGGGGTGGGAGGGAGTTGTGGGTGGGTGATGGGTATTGAGGAGGGCACCTCTTGGGATGAGCACTAGGTGTTGTATGGAAACCAGTTTGACAATAAATTTCAAAATTAAAAAAAATTAAAAAATCTTAAAAAATTAAAAATAAACATGCATTTAGAATGTTCATTTCAATTATATTATTTTTTCAGATTTAAAATTTCCATTTTTTCTTTTTGTTCATATTTCCCTGTTGAAAATATATTTCTATCTTTTCACATATTACCTTTTTATTAAACCCATCAATATATTTATAATAATTATTTTATTTTATTATTATTTTTTAATTTTTTTACATTGATTTACTTTTGAGAAACAGAGTGAGACAAAGCATGAGCGGGGGAGGGGCAGATAGATAAGGAGACACAGAATCTGAAGCAGGCTCCAGGCTCTGAGCAAGTGGTCAACACAGAGCCTGATGCGGGTCTCGAACTCACAAACTGTGAGATCATGACCTGAGCTGAAGTCAGACGCTCAACCGACTGAGCCACCCAGGCGCCCCTATAATAATTATTTTAAAGTCACTGCATGCTAATTCCAACATCTGTTTCACATGTGGGATTGTTTCTGTCCACTGTAATTCTCCTGGCTCTGTGTCGTATTTTGAAAGTTTTCCCTGTATATCCAGTCATTTTTTATTTTGTTTTGGGCATTATGAATAATATATTACCTAGTCTAAATTACGCTGCCTTTAAAAAATGTTGAGATTTTTTTCTAGCAGTCAGTTAATTTGCTAATAGTGCAGTTTGATTTTGTTGAGGCTTAGTGTTATGCTTTGTTAAAATGACTCTGGAGTAACCCTTACTTTAGGGCTAGGTTTGTCATACTCTTAAGGTAGGGCCTTTCTACGGTTTCAAGTGAATGAGTGGGTTTTTCCAAAATATATTTCCACTTAGGCTGGTTGGAATTCCAAAGTATTCCAGCACTGAGTCCACTCTACAATCTCCATTAATTTCATAGCACCTGAGTAACTATGGTTTTCCAGGTCTCAAGGAGTGTTACCCTATGTATGCCCAGCTTATCATTTGGCCAAAGATGGAAGGGTCCCTCTATGCAGATATCTGGGACTTCTTTATTTTGCTCCCTGTTTTCTAATATCCTTTTTTTTTTTTTTCAAATTCTGGCCACCTCAGCAGCCATAAATATGGTTTGTCTTTCCTCTGCCTGGAGAGTATAGTGTTCTCTGTTTGGACTCTAGTTCCCTATGCTGCAGTTTGAGAAATGATCCCAGGCAGCATGCTGGGGTGAATGCAAAACTAACTTGTATGTTTACCTTTTATCAAAGATCAAACCTGCTGTACTGTCTGTTGTACAAACTGCAATATCTCATTTTCACTTTTTCCCTAGACTCACAATTGTTTATGGTAAGAGAATTATTCTAATATCCAATAACCTATCATGGCCAGGATGAGAAGACCTTTGCATTAGATTTTGTAACTAGAATGTTTTTGTACACCAGATTATTTTCAGGATCATAAGGTGGAAAATGCCAGTCTTCCACTTTGTAACATAACAACATTATCCCCAACTCTACATGTCTATAGTCTCTGAGGACCTTATGGAGATTTACTGCACTTAAATCTTATGAAACACTTATGAAGCACTGTTTTTACAAAGTTATATAGTTCTTTACCTTTACCTTTACCTGTATTACTTTGTCTTTCAGTAATTCATAACCTTTCGTTTATCAGAGGGCATTTTTCAGATCATCTTGAGCAAAGGTGGAAAAGAAGCAAATAACCAAATATATTGATGAATGGATTCAGTCAATGCTAAAACTGAAATTTAGGTCATTTTCATGACCACAAACCCAATGAATCCATTGTTTTTTATTTGCAATAAGTTAAGGGGTTTCCCTGTGGACAGTCTATATTCACCAGTTGTATTGGAGTCACACACACATAGCTTAAGTTATGCATAACAGTGCACTCTGCCAAATGACTGCACAGCTGGAGAGTTCATTGGGGGTAGCAGCTGGGTGAGGATCCTCAAAAGATGGGTGGGCATTGAAGGAGTTCCGTCTTGCTTTTGTACCCAGAAGGCTCACTATTAGCATCTTGCAAACACAAAGAAGAGATTAGAGTTTATTGTTCATTTTCCCCTCATGGGGAAGCCATGTATGTTTATGCCCTAAAGATTGCACATTTTAAAGAAAAAGCCACTTTCACTGTGGAATTAACCAAATTGACTATCTTCCCAGTTTGAATTCACTAGATAACTGCTAATCCCCACTTTACATTGTGTTCTAAAGGCAGCCAAAGGATTCTGAAGGCCTGAATTTCCAGGTTTTCTCATCTGTAATACAAATACCAGTTAAAGACATAATATCATTTTATGCTACTCTCAAAGGGCATCTAGGAAAGCTGGCTAGCATTACTGCAACATTTTAATTACTGGTGCTTACCACAATTTGCAATAATTACAGTTCATTTAGTGAGCTGGTTCTTAATTGCAGACACTGCTAAAGTAACAATTGAATAAAAAATAAAGTGTATGTGTGTGTGTGTGTATATATATATATATATACACACACACACACACATGCATGCACACACACACACACACACACATGATTGAGAAAGATGTAAGCTTATAAAGAAAAAAAAACTAGCATATTCTACTAGGCTGATTTCTAAAGCAGAGATATTAAAAGCAGTTTTCTAAACCAAAGGCCTAGAATTAAATTTAATCATCAAAACAAGTTGCTCCACCATTTATGACATCCTCTTTCTTTAGTATAATTTCTAATTCTACGCTTTTTTTTTGTATTAAAGAAAGCTCAATGAGTAAATTCTAGTATTAATATAAGTAAACCCTTAACTAACTTCTATTCAATATCAGGTGCCAAATCTCAAAGATAGAGAGAATTTCTATATTAAAAGGATTTTAATCTCAAAGTAAAAGCAGTTTAGGGGCACCTGGCTCGCTCAGTTGGTTAAGCATCTGACTCTTGATTTGGGTTCAGGTCATGATCTCATGTTTCGTGAGATCAAGCCCTGCATCAGCTCTGTGCTAACAGTGCAGAGCCTGCTTGAGATTCTCTCTCTCCCTGCCCCTCCTCTGCTTTTGCTCTCTCTCTAAATAAACAAACATTAAAAAAGAAGAAAGAAAAGTAAAAGTAGTTCAGGAAGCCTCAGTGAAACTCTTTTCTTTTTAAAGCTTATTTGTATTTATTTTGACGGAGAGAGAGAGAATGTGAGCAGGGAAGGGCAGAGAGAGAGGAAGAGAGAGAACCCAAGCAGCCTCTGTGCTGTCAGCCCAACACAGGGCTCAATCTCACGAATCGTGAGATCATGACCTGAGCTAAAAAAAAAAAAATAAGATACCTAGGAATAAACCTAACTAAAGAGGTAAAAGATCTATATTCTGAAAACCATAGAACACTTATAAAAGAAATTGAAGAGGACTCAAAGAAATGGAAAAGCATTTCATGTTCATGGATTGGAAGAACAGCCATTGTTAAAATGTCCATACTACCCAAAGCAATCTACACATTTAATGTTATCCCCATCAAAATACCATCAGTATTTTTCACAGAGCTAGAACAAACAATCCTAAAATTTTTATGGAACTACAAAAGGCCTTGAATAGCCAAAACAATGATGAAAAAGAAAAACAAAACTGGAAGCATCACTATTCTGGATTTCAAGCAATACTACAAAGCTGTAGTCATCAAGACAGTATGGTACTGGCACAAAAGCTGACACACGTATCAATGGAACAGAATAGAAAACCCAGGTATGGGCCTCCAACAAATGGTCAACTAATCTTTGACAAAGCAGGAAAGAATATCCAAAGGAAAAAGAAAGATTCTTCAACAAATGGTGTTGGGAAAACTGGATGGTGACATGCAGAAGAATGAAACTGGACCATTTTTGTACATTATACACAAAAATAAATTAAAAATGGATGAAAGACCTAAATATGATACAGGAAACTATAAAAATCCTAGAAGAGAACGTAGGCAGCAACCTCTTTGACCTCGCTGTCAATGAAGGCATGGGAAACTAAAGCAAACATGAGCTATTGCGACTTCATCAAGATAAGAAACTTCTGCACTGAGTGAAGGAAACAACCAACAAAACTAAAAGCAGCCTAGGGAATGGGAGAAGATATTTGCAAACAATGTATCTGATAAAAGGTTAGTATGCAAAATCTATAAAGAACATACCAAACTTGACATCCAAAAAAACAAATAAACCAGTTAAGAAATGGGTTAAGATGACATGATTTTCCAAAGAAGACATCCAAATGGCTAACAGACACAAGAAAAGATACTCATCTTTTCCGATCACGTTTTCCATGCATTGTCAGGGAAATACAAATCCAAACCATAATAATGAGATACTACCCCATACCTGTCAGAATGGCTAAAATTAACAAAACAGCAAACAGTAGGCATTGGTGAGGATACAGAGAAAGGGGACCCTTCTGTTGGTGGGAATGCAAACTGGTACGGCCACTCTGGAGAACAGTAGTTTCCTGAAGAAACTAAAAATAGAACTACCCTACAATCTAGCAGTATTAGGCATTTACCAACAGGATACAAAAATACAAATTCAAAGGGGTACATGCACCCCAATGTTTATAGCAGCATTATCAACAATAGCCAATCTATGGAGAGAGCCCAAATACCCATCAACTGATGAATGGATAAAGAAGTGATGTGTGTGTGTGTGTGCACGTGCATATATATATATATATATATATATATATATATATATAATAGCCATCAAAAACAATGAAATCTTGCCATTTGATATGATTGGATGGAACTAGAATGTATAATGCTAAGTGAAATAAGTCAATCAGAGAAAGACAAATGCCATATGATTTCACTTATATGTGGAATTTAGGAAATAAAACACGTGAACATATGGGAAGGGAGGGAAAAAAAATAAGAGAGGAAAACAAACCATAAAAGACTCTTAGTGATAGAGAACAAACTGAGGGTTGATGGAAGGAGCAGGGGTGGGAGATGGGGTAGATGGGTGATGGGTATTAAGAAGGGTAGTTGCTGTGATGAGTACTAGGTATTGTATGTAAGTGATAAATCACTGAATTCTACTCCTGAAACCAATATTGCACTTTATGTTAACTAAAATTAAATTTAAAAAGTTAAAAAAGTTAAAGAAAATAAAAAATAAAAAGTGTATATCAAAAAAAAAAAGTCGGTTGCTTAATTGACTGAGCCACCAGGCAAAATTGTTCTTTTTCCTTCTTCACTTCATGGAACACCAAATAATCAGATTTTACCCTACATAAATGTAGGTGATATTGGGGATTAGAATGTTTGCTGGGTGAGGCAGCAAAGGAAATGCTGAGAAAAGTAAACCAAAGTGAAAAGATTAGTTAATGACAGGAGTTAGTCTCTTGATAAGAAATGTACATTAGGTTCTAATACTTCTGTCAGTCATATTTTTTGGATGTCTTGGAGCAATCGCCCTATATTCTCTGTGCTCCAGTGTTCCTGATGACTGATAAAAAACAATAGTGGGTTCAATATTTTCTTACAGAAATATCTGTATTTTGATGACAATATGGTTTGATATACTTGAGAACACTTTGAAATAGATGGGATGTACCAGGACACCTTTTGGGCAAGTTCCTAGACTGCTGCTCAGTATGCCCAATGCCATTGCACATCCTTGGCAGTTTTGTCCCAAAGGTGGGAAGCTTTAGGGAAGACTGGGGGACGGCAGGCAACATGGAGAATAATTCCATCAGATAATTCAGTAAACATACAGATTAGCTTCTCAATTCTTTCATGAAACCGTGTCTTCAAATGCAAAGTGAATTGGAAAAAGAAAGCAATCAAGAAACCAAAAGAACTAGAAGACAGTTTTCTCTCTGCTCTTAGGAAGCTTCTTCTGAAAGCAAAAGAAAAACATAAGCCCTGGGCTAATTTCATGCATGTTCTCCAATGTCAAAATATTCTCAGCTCATACCTAGTTAACGTCAAAAGTTATTGTAAACTTATCCTCACATTTTTTTAAAATTCTGAATGATAAAGGAGATAAATTTTGTTGACTTAACAAATAAAATGGGAAGATAAACATTTTTATCTGTTGGACACATTTATGCATTTCTTTGCTGCCATGGGCTTGAAGGTGGTAACTCAAAAATGGATTCCTTCTCTAATACATAATGTAATTATATAATGGACCTTTACTAAGTTAACAGTCATTACTTTCTAGTTTTTTTGAAGAGAACATTTTAAGTCAAAGCCACAAAACAAAGAAAACACCCTTCCCTACAAAAGCAGCTGTCTTTTGAGTAGGTAGTTTTGATAGAGCAGGTAGTAATTTGAGAAATGATGCATCTCTCAAAATAAAATACAACTTTATTCAGATTAAAGCAACATTGCAATCTTTGTAAGAAAAAATGACATGCTAGCTCTTAGAAAGAAAAGAATGTCCTGTTGATAGTTCAGGTGTCTTAGGACTTCATGGAGTAGTATGAGGGAGGCAAAATGGCCCCAATGATAAAGTGTAAGGCTATGAATATTAATGTTCCTTTAAACCTGTGTGATCATGGGTGAATTATTTAACTTAAGGTTTTTGTTAGTTAAAATTAAATAATAATAATGCTTACCTCATAGTTGTTTTTTTCATTTTTATTAAACAAATGGGTTAAATGAATTTATATGTATAAAGCAATTAAATCAGTGTTATTTATAGCAAATATGTAATAAGTGTTATTTGTTATTATTATTATTATTATTATTGCTATTATTAAGTAGAAGACAGAAAACTACACTGGAAATTAGGGAACCTGAGCTGTATCCCAGTCTGTTAGCTCACTTCTTAAAAAAAAATATTCAACTTCCTTGAGCCTTGGATTCACTGATTGTGAAATGAAGGAGCTGCATGATGTGATTACATAGGTTCCTTCTTGTTTTAACTCTGCTGGTATTTGCACACTTGAGTTTTATGCAGTTTTATGCACACTTGAGTTTATACTCTGCTGGTATTTGCACACTTGAGTTTTATGCAGTTTTACACTTGAGTAAAAACCGTTATATAGGTAGTGTGACTTTAGAATCCTTGCCATCTATTTTCTGTAGTTTCCTGCTTTCCAAGGTGACCAGACCAAAGTCTACCTGGTACTTTGTGCCAGCAGGAGAGGTTTTGTGGAAGTGGTATGTAACCATGTTCTGAACGCATTGTGGGTATATCACAGATTCCTTTTGCTTACAAGAGAGATTCCCTGGCAGTGACAAGGAAGCATGAAGTTGCTAATGTTAAATTCCACCTTATAAGTAACAGGTTTCAATATATTATGCTGTGATAACAAATGACTCTCTAATATCAAAACTTATAACAACAATGACTTAACTTATTATTCATGTTAACATGCCAGCTGATGCCATTTATAGTCAGCTGAAATTAGTTTGAGTTGTCTATCCCTACTTTACATGTTTTCTCATACAAGCATCCAGGATGAAGGATCTGCACTCATATGAATCATTACATTCTCCAGGCAAAGGTTAAGAACAAGAGGGCGGGCAAGCACGTGCAAGGGTTCTTAAAACTTTTGATCAAAGTACCTTACTTTGTGTCCATTGACATGCCACTGGCTAAATCAATTCACAAGGCCAAGTCCAAAAGCAATGAGTAGTGATATAAAACAGAAAGATGGAATGAATAGTTGGGAGCGATAATGTGGTCTGTCACAGTTTTCAAAAGACCTTCTCTAGTTCTCAGGGTTATTAAAAAGCCAAATCCTTTTAAATTTAATCAATGCGAATATTCCTTCTTCACACATTGTTCTTTAATTTCTCTAGTCAGTGGTTCATTGATCAATTCATTTGTATTCTTATAGCATCTTATACATATCTCTCTGATGATACATATCACAGTGTGTTATAATTAGGAGAATTATTATGCTGGCACTATTTAATAAAAGTAGCTCTAGGGAAAAAAAGTCTCAATTTGTAACATTTGTCAATGCCCATGGTGTAAATACTATACCAGGACAGATTTCAAACAGCCATCATGGTAATCACAAAGCGTGGAATTTGGAAAAGATGTACAGTTCCACATTATGTAAGATTTCCAGCATGCAGAAATAATAGATGTAAATAAACTCCAATTCACAGATAATGGTAAAATGTAGTAAAACAATAAAGTGATGAGTTTTTAATATTACTTGAAGTTTAATATATTTTATTTAATAATACATTCATGCAATTTATTATATTTTTTAGTAACAGCATTTTTTAACAAATTGCAAAATTCCTAGAATTGCAGCAGTTGGTTCTCATGAGCAGATACAAGATGACTCCAACACACCGCTGAAATTTTGATGTCAGTGTTTATCTTTCTGTTAAAGATTGGGTGCCCTTCAAAGACAGGGACTGAGTCTTAATTATCTTTTTATTCAGTGTCTAGCATGGTGCCTGGCATTTGGTAGGCTCAATTAATGTCAATTAAATAAATGAGTGGGGAAAAAAGTGAATTAACAGGCGTTGTAGAGAATAGTAGAATGGATAGAAACAAACTTCACTGGATTGGTATTACTTCTCATTGAGAGAATTATGGAAGCCTCAGAGTCACACATATTCCACAAGGATAAGAAAACAAAAACAAAACAAAAACAGGAAAAAGTCACATTGCCAGATAAGTGGCTTGGATATAACCACTAGAGATATCTTGGTCACTTAAAGATTTATTTTTTATTGCTTTTTAAAATTTTTTTTTTTTTTAAGTTTATTTGAGAGAGAGAGCGAGCGTGAACAGGGGAGGAGCAGAGAGATAGGGAGACACAGAATTGGAAGCAGGTTCCAGGCTCTGAGCTGTCAGCACAGAACCTGATGCAGGGCTAGAACCCACAAACTTGCTCTTTCTGATAAAATACTGGACTCTACTGAATAACTCCTTTAGTGATAATAATAGCAGCCATTTACTAAGTACTATGTGCCAGGCATTAAGTATCCTTATATTATTTTATCCTTACAGGAACTATATGAAGTAAGTTACACTGTAATCCTGTTTTATAGATGAATACACCAAAATTTAGAGAAGCTAAGTAACTTGCTTAGGATTCAAAAACAGAATGAGTTAGAGCCAGAATTTTATCCTGAATCCATCTTATTTCAGAGTCTTTTTCTTTGCTCCTGAGAAGCAGAGTTGCGGGAAGTTTTACCTTTTCATTTTACAGTGAGTAAAATTTGCTGCTTTAATGGACTTCTTAGTTACAGACATATATATTTTATTTCTAAAGCACATGAAGGCTTTTATTTTTACATACTCTGATACACCTCCTCTAGGCAGAAGTTTTCTTTAATGATGCCAAACTTAGCAATAACACCAGGCCATTGAATATTACTATCGGTCACCAATTCATCAGTTACTTTCTATTTATAATCTGATAATACGAACACTTTTCATTCAGTAACCAAAACGTAATCCTAATCCTTAATCATGCTGATAAGAAATAAAATCTTTGAAGCATCCAATAAAAAGTCCTCTTAAGGTATTTGTCTGTCTACAGTCTGGTTTTTGCAGGCTTGCTTAAGAAAGCCTGCTCACATGTTGAATTTGTTAATGTTTCACACAAAAATAGTAAACAAACAAGCTAATAACATTCACAACAGTTCAGGAAAATAATCTTTAGAGATATGGCGAAAGAGTGACTTACCCACCTACTCCTAAAGAAAGTATATGAATTGTATAACTGGATACCAAAAATAAAGTCATAGATCAGAGAGGTAAAATGTGGATACTTTTCAACAATTTGATGAAAAAATAGGCCTTACTCAGTTTTGAAGAAACAGCTTATCAATCTGTCAAAATAGTAACTTTTCCTAAATGTTATAAACATGACTGCCTGCTGAGTTAAGAATACAAGGCTAAAATTAGATGAGCAATATGGTTGGGTCTTGCAAGTAAAGCGATTGTCATAATAACAATAGAAAATCTATTGTACCTTGGCTTTTATGCTGCCACACACTGGTTTGCCTCTGACACCATGTGAAATAGAATTATACCTTGTAGTGCCTAGTAAACTGCCTTGTTGAAGTAGTGGTTCAATAAATATTTCTTGTATTGAATGCATGAGTTGGAACGGGGATAAATTTATATTTTTATAAATGTCTTATAGTTATATTAAAGGATCTTATATTAAGGATCCTATATTAAAACAAAGAACTAAATGCCTTGGCTTAAGTAGAATTACAGTATGGCACATTTTATTACTTTGTGTATTATTATTTTATTATTTATGACATGGTCATAAAGTTTGTTCAGAAATTAACCATGGGTTTTTTATGCTGGATAAGACAAAGTAAACACACTTTATCCTTTCTTTGTTACTGAATGCAGCTACAAATCTTGGAGAGAATGCACTGAGCAACTACCTGAGAACTATGAAGAGCAAAAAGCAGAGCAATTGGAGGAGATCAGAATTTGAACTAAAACCAAACTGATAGTGAATTTATCTTTTTGTTTCCTCTAGCAACTCCAGGCCTAGACTCAACTGATCCTGAAATTTGGAGGTGGACATCAGCATGGTTAGATGAAGCTCTAAAAGAAACTCTCTAGTTTAGAGGTATAAAGGTGTGTCCTATTAATATTAGTGTTGCAGCGGGGGACCCACAACTCTGCAACTCTGAGGACGGACAACTTTCCTCTGTCAGAATCTGTGGTCACATGTAGGTTGGACAAACCCCTGTGTCCTTTTCCTCTCTCTGGTCTCCTGCTTCTTGACCCTGGATGAGAGTGTAATAATATAAAGTGCACAAGACAGAAGCACAACTCAGTCTCCAGCTTTCTGGCCAGAAAGTACTGGGGATATCAATGGAAAGGGAGAAATCCAAAGAGATGACCATTCAAGTTGTTTATAAGCTCTTAGGCTTACTCCTGAGCTTTGTGTACATGGACTTGACCCTATACATTACACTAAAAGCTCTGGGAACTGAAATAAGACATGGACTACCACCAATCTTAGACTGGCAACTGGGTGTAGCAAACATAGGACAGATATAAATAGCATTTCAAAGGCTTTGAAAATGGAACTGACACTAAAACCACAACCCTCAAAAGGCCAGTTAGAACTTGTGGCCTGAATCCAAATTACTTGATTGCCTTCTAAACCAAATGTCAACATACTCCCAAGGATTTAACCAAGACCTAGACTATCATACCATAATATTTAAATTTTCAGAATACAATTCAAAATTTGTCACCATAGGAAGAACCAGGAGAATTTTAACCGTAATAGGAGACTCCAATACACAAATGATACAGAAGCCAGATAATATGACAAGGACTTTAAGCAGCTATCATAAATTTCATAATGATGCAAGAAATAAGAGCAAACACTCTAGAAATGAATATAAAGATAAAATTATCAGAAAAGCAATAGAAAATCAAAAGAAGAACCAAATAGAATTTTGGAACTAAAAATTAAAATATTAAAAATAACAAAACTCATTAGATGGGTTCAACGGCAGAAAAGGAATAACAAAAGAATGAGTCAGTAAACTGGAAGACAGAAGATTAGAAATTATTCATTCCAAATGTAAAGAGAAAATATACCGGAAAATAAATGGACAGAATCCCAGGGACTTGTGGAACAATACCCAAAGTTTTAACATTTATGGTATATGGTCCCATTTATGGTCCCAGGAGAAGAAAAATATCTGGTAAGAAAAGAAAATTCAAGTAAATAATGGCTTAAACTTCTCAAGTATGTATGTATGTAAGTGTGTGTGTGTGTGTATATATATATATATATATATATATACACACACACACATATATATATATTTCTCAAGTGTATATATATATATATATATATATATATATATATTTCTCAAGTATATATATATATTTGTGTGTGTGTGTATATATATATATGTATATGTGTATGTGTGTGTATGTGTTTTAATAAACTCAGTAAACCCTAAATAGGATAAAGATAGAGAAATTCAGGTCCAAACATATCATAATCAAACTGCTGAAGACTGAAGAAATATTTCTTGAAATCAGCTGGACAAAAATTGTGTGCTATATATAATGGAACAGTAATTTGAATGATTGTGGACATATCTCCAAAACAATCGTGGCCAGAAAAAAAAATGCAACATTTTAAAAATGCTAAAAACAAATGTCAACTTAGCATTCTTATCCAGTGAAAATACCCTTCAAGAATAAAGGTGAAGTAAATACATTCTAAGGTGTAGGAAACTAGAAGAATTCATTGTCTGAAGACCTGCTCTAAAATAATTGACAGGAAATTATTCACAAAGAAGGGGAATTTTTGTCAGAAGTAGATTTGAAACATTTAGAAGAAAGGACAAGAAATAGAAATGTTATCTGAGTAAATAGAATATACTTCTCTTCATTTCTTTAAATATTTTTCACAGTTGAAAGAAAAAAATTATAATATTTTCTGAAGGTGTTTTTAATGTATGTAGATATAATATAGAAACCACGCATAACATAAAGAAGCAAAGGTAAAGGGACATCTAAATTGGTAAGTTTTCTACATTCCACTTGGAATAGTAAAAAGTTAATTCTAAGTAGACTTTTAAAAGTTAAGTCTGTATACTATAACCTCTAGAACAATTACAAAAAAATTCATAAAAGATACGTAGTCCAAAAACAATAGATACATTACAATGGAATACTACAGGAGGGGGAAGAGAAAAGAGAGATCTAACAGTCCAAAGAACAGGAAAGGGAAAAGAAGTAGATTAAAAAAACCCAACAACACAAGGAACAAACAGAAAAACATAAAATGGTAACCTGAACCCACATATAGAACTACAATCAATGTAAATGGTTTATATAAATCAATTAAAATACAGAGAATAGAGCGGATTCAAAAACAATTTATTACAGTTTGGTCATTTATGTGTCAACTTTGTTGGCCCATCACCTACTCAGATATTTGATCAAACATTATTTTGGATGTGTACATGAAGGTATTTTGGGATAAGATTAATATTTGAATCAGTAAACTGAATAATGCAGACTGCTCTCTCTAATGTGGTGTACTTTTCCCATTCCATAGAAGGCCTAACTAGACCCTGCTGAGAAGAAGAAACTCCTTCTGTCTGACTACATAATCATAAGGTTATTAATCAGTTGACCTTAAATTAGGGAGATTACCCTAGTGGAACTAACTTAATCATATCCCTTTTAAAACGTTTTAGATATCTAGAGCCTGTCTGACTGGGAACTAGTGTTATATAGTCATTCTTAAGCATAAGGAAGCTGGTCTAAAACTTCTAAGGCTGTTTGTGATTAGCTCATTTCCATGGAATAATTTCATTCCTGAAGAGTGATATTTTCTCTAATTAATCATTGTGTTGACCAGACTAAGTTATCATTATATACTTGCTGAATTAATGAATTTAAGAGGCATTAGGGTACCATGGTGAAACTCTTGGAACCCTCACCAAATAGAGCAGGTGAGCCCTGCCCCATTCTTGGGCAACTGCAAGTTCTTGGTAGTTTCTAATGAGCAACTCTGGCACAATTTTTCACATGCTGCTCTCTCCTTTTACGCTAGCTCTCATCTTGAATCCTGATTCTCTTTGTAGCATCATTCACATGCACCTGAATATGCAGTTAAGAGTACTCAGTGGATCCATCTGTGAATCATCATTTTGTATTCTTTACTCATATCACAAATCAACTGCAGATTTGAAATAACTAGAATAATGTTTAAAACACTCTTAGCAAACTCATTCAGTCTTGAATTTATGTACTCACCATTGTACTTTCTATAGGCACTTAAAATTAATCATTCACTACATGTATACACACTGGGAAATAGCAAGTCTGAGCCAGAAGAAAGCCATATGCAGTTTAGGCAATGAGTTTCAAATTGTGGCTAGTCAAGGAGAAAGGTTTTTTTTCCAGAGATGCTGGAAAAGGCTTTGGGTTCTACTATTCAAGGGAAGACCTTCATTAACACTTGCTATGAGAGGCTAAATAGCCTCTGTGTTGAGCACACATTCTCGTTCTCAGGAGAGACATCTGTTTGACAGCAGAGAATCTGGCTTCCAGGTAATAACCAGGCTGTATTCACTACCCACACAAAACAGCCTGGATAGTTTCCAATCCTGACAGGTAGAGAGTTTTACAGTGGCCAGCCCCTACTGCTCCTGGCTCCAAAAAGTGCCCAAAGTGTATTCCATATCCTAAGTCAGGTCATCCCAGAAGGAAAAAACCTGAGCCTAGATTTCAAGGACAAGTTATTTATTAGGGCAGTGCTCCCAGGAGAAACTGGTAATAGAGTTCAGAATAGGGAGGAAGAGGAACCAAGAAAAGGGGCACTATCAGGTGTAGTTCCAGGCTTAGCCAGATTCCAGAAAAAGCTGTGGAGCATAGATAGCAAGTCAGTTTGTCATGTCTCAAGGCAAAGGGCCGGGCTCTGTATCTTTTTACCAGACAGTCCATGAGTCACCCCAGAAAGACATAAACTCCCAGGCATTTCCAGCTAGCTACCTAAAAGAGAAAGTAGCTCCAGTAACCCAGTGCAATCCTTTGAGAGATGTTAGAATGAAATCTATGAGAGGTAGAGCACACATCATGGTTGAAGGGAATTGAGGGATCTAGCCAGGGTGCCAAGCCGGGGGGACCAATATCTAACTTGCTTATGTAGGTTTCTGAGCAAATGCTCATCTGTGTCCTATGATCTGTCTCCCACTCACTTCTACATCTCTCCTCCCGGCTGTTCATCAGAGAATCACCCTATTGCTTGTGTGGACTTTTAGGTAAGGAAATGGGAAAGACTTCATGGATTAAGACATGAACCAGTGCTGCAAGCTACCATAACTAATATAAATGAAAACAGGTGCAAAGGAATTTGGGCTCCAAGAACAAGTTCTTCACACCAACATTATGTTCATTAATGAGGTGTTCTGGGTCTTTTCTAAAGACCTTGAAGACCAAAGTGCTTTAGAAGGCAGTATGGCATGCCACATAAAAGAGCACAGGCTTCAGAATTATGAACACAACGTTGGCACTGATGACCTCTGCCCCAGTGTTATTCCCTGGCGATACTGTTAAATGACAAAAGGGATTTTGCAGATATACATAAGACTACTAATGGGGTGACCTCAAGATGGGGAGACTTTTCAGGTGGTCCAAAGCTATTGAGGTGATTCCTCTCTGAGCCTCTAGGTGAGATTCCAGTATGGCTAACATGCTGATTTCAACCTGATGAGACCCTAAGCAAAAAATTGCACTTGAGCCCACCTTGTACATGTGACCTACAGAACGGCGAGAGAATGAATGAATATTGTTTTAAGCACATAAATTTGTGATATAACTTGTAATGCAGTAGTTTAGTAATACATTATGTTCAAATTCTAACATTATCACTGCCAAAGTGCCGTCATTGTGTATTCTTTTCCCCAAGGCTGCAGTAACAAAGTACCACACACGTGGTGACTTAAAAGCAACAGAAATTTTGTTTCTCATAGGTTCAGGGGCCTGAAGTCTAAAATCAGAATCATAGGGCCAAAATCAAGATGACAGTAGGACTGTGCTCCCTCTGGGGGCTTCTAGGAGAATCCATCTCTTACATCTTACATATTCTGGTGGCTGTTGGAATTTCCTGGCTTGTGGTTGCATCACTTCACTCTCTGCCTCTGTCTTCACGTTGCCTCCATTTCCTTCTCCCCATTACCCACCTCCTGTGTGTGTGTGTGTGTATGTGTGTGCGCGCGCGTGCGTGTGTGCGTGTGTATAAAATCTCCTCCTACCTTCCTTTTATAAGAATATGTGTCACTGTACTTGGGGATTTTCTGGATGATCCAGAATAATTTCCCCATTTCAAGATCCTTAATCACATCACATCTGCAAAGATTCTTTTCTTTTTAAAAAAATTTTTTTAATGTTTATTTATTTTTGACAGAGAGAGACAGAGCGTGAGCGGGGGAGGGGCAGAGAGAGAGGGAGACACAAAATCTGAAGCAGGCTCTAGGCTCTGAGGTGTCAGCACAGAGCCCAACGTGGGGCTTGAACCCACAGACCACGAGATCATGACCTGAGCTGAAGTTGGGACACTCAACCGACTGAGCCACCCAAGTGCCCCTGCAAAGATTCTTTTCTTTTGCAATATAAGGTAACATTCACAGATTCCAGATATTATATCATGTAACTTCTGAGGGGCCATTTTTCAGTCTGCCACACACTATGAACAGTCATTGAATATCTCTGAGAATTTTAGATTCCTCACTGACAAAAATGGGACCAAATATGACTATGTCAAGGGGTTAGTGTAACAAGTAGTAAGCTTATGTGTCTAAAACATTTACCAACATGCTTAGGATGGGGCTGACACCCAGTAGGGGACAATTTTTACTGTTAACAGAAAAGCCATGATCAGTGGGAACACAGGTATTTGAAAATCCAAGATGAAAAAAAAATTTTTTTGAATCTTTTAACAAAGCTATAAGCTCATCTTTCTTTAATCCATTTGATGCTAGAAACTGTCCACTTATCAGCTGTATCTGTGTTAGAAAATTGTCAAATGACTGCTGTCTTACTACCATTATAATTCAATTGGATTTCGCTTTAACTCTGCAAATGTTCACTCATTCTGCTATGTGCAAGGAACTCTGCTGTTCACCAGGACATGCATATCTAAGCAGGACACAATCTGTGATTTAGTCAGCCTTACAATCCAGCAGGGAAACAAGAGTTTTCCATAAATACTTGCTTCATAGAACACATACAGTATCCCAAATAAGTTAAATATTAATTTAGCTATTCCCCATTTTATGAGGTTTACATCCAAACATGAAAACAAATACCATGAACAACAACAACAACAACAAAACAAGTACGACATTAGCTAGGATTGTTAAACTCATGGTTGATGAAATGACAGCACAACATAGTACTCATAAATCGTGTGTGAATTTTCTATAACTTGAAAAGTACACATTTTATGAAGAAAACTCAGGTAAGAAATATTTGAAAGTGATCACAATCAGTGGTTTCATTAGCCAACTGTCTAAATCAAGCCTGCATACGCCACATCTCACAATAGGGTTGCCTGGGGCTATCTGAAACTCATGGAGAAACAACTGACCTCTGAACCCTCACTGAGTCCTTGGGAATGTTTTGTGAAAATTCAGGCATCCACAATAACATGAATGACTCTGAAATAATTTTTTTTTGCTTTAAATATTTCTGTCATAAAACTATACTTGTGGTATCGCTGTCTATGTTGGCAGTAGTGTTTTAAGTCAACAGAATTTCCTATAAAACAAAACGAAAAGACAGTGACTCACTAATCTGTTTAAAGCAGACAAAACATTAGATAAAGCAACAGAAAGTGTTCCAAGGTTTTATGTTTTCCCTTCTCTCTCCCTGGTTTGTTCTTTTTTTCTTTTTCCTTCTTCTTCCTTTTTTTAAAAAATTCTTTGGTTTTTGTCCATTTAGATTTACTTCTGCAATTAAACTTGCCTCAACAATTTTGTGATACATAAGGTTAACTGTCACCCTCAGAATATGTGGTCTTCCCTCACCCGTCATCATCTGGTGCCCATAGACATAATCAGAACGTAGCATACAGGGACTGGGAAGAAAGTACAATGAAATTAAAATTTATGCAGAGATTTTGTTTTTGTAGAAATCTTTATCTTTTATAAGGGAGGGTAACTGCCAGCAAAAGCAACTGGTCAAATACCACACAGCTGGTAAGGTGTTGGAAATTAATATTTGAACTATGATTCTTTAAATCTGATGGGATGGAAATACCTTATCATCCCCATGCTGGTTAGCACCTCATGAAGCAGACCTGAATAACAGTATATTCAGTGATCACAAATATTCTTTGTACCTTTGTGGGATGATGCAGCTTCCATGTAGAGGACTTTTGAAACCGTATTGTTAAGCGGGTTATTAGATTATTACAGTAGACTTTCACTGCTACATATATTCCTGTTTGATTTGTGACTGCTACAGAACAAGCAATACAGAGGACATAGGAAGACAAGTTTTAGAAAGAACAGCTTCTAGCTTTAATGTGGGCAGAGTAAATTATGCTTTCCTTTTTGAAAAATAAAAGAAAAAGCTAGAAGCACTTTTCTATTGTTTATTTTTTGTTGCTCTTCCCTGTCTAGACATGAATGCAGGATACCAGATGAGCATCTAAGATCTGACAGAGCAGCAGCAATTTGATGGCCTTTAGCATGTCTGTATATAGTGTCATTATATAAGTTCTCTGCACATTTTGCTCACTACTGCAACTAGTTTCTGATTGACAATAAAATAAGGGCTTGTTTTGGGCTAGGAATAAACATAGAACCATAAAAGAACTGATCCTCCTTAAAGAGTCACCTCACAGATGTCAGGCTCCTCTCCTTTGCCCTGTCTTTGGTACCCAGCCCCACCTATAAGGATGCCAGGTAAGGCCAGAATTCAAAGAATGTAATTAGAGATGCCAAAATTCATTTTGAAAAACATTTGTCTTCATCAACAGGTGTTTTTATTTTCCCAAAGGGGTAAAAAGTCATTCCCTTTGTTTCTTTTATTTGAATAGAATCACTGGGTGTAATAATTAAGCAGTGCATGTTTGCTAGTCAATATCATAAAACAGGATTCCATTAAAATTTTTTTTTAACCTTTATTTATTTTTGAGACAGAGAGAGACAGAGCATAAGTTGGGGAGGGGCAGAGAGAGAAGGAGACACAGAATCCGAAACAGGCTCCAGGCTCCGAGCTGTCAGCACAGAGCTCGACGTGGGGCTCAAACTCACGGACTGCGAGATCACGACCCGAGCCGAAGTTGGACGCTTAACCGACTGAGCCACCCAGGCGCCCCAAAATAGGATTCCATTTTAAATAAACCATAATTTTGCCACTCTCCCAGAAGTGAGCAACAATAAAAGTGTGCGTATCATACCTCCGAAAAATGCAAAGGATCAGCTTTCACAGAGTCCAATCAGAAATTAATATTTGCTTCTATAGGCTATAGCCTATGAACTTCACTAACCTGCATCTAGGTGGAGCAGACTTCTAAAACTTTTAGGATGGGAGGAAATCACCCACACATATTTCAGAGAATATTACTGTTTCCATTCTAATCTAAGAGTAAACAGAGCTCTGGGTTTTGACAAATTTGCCTCTGCAATGTGATAAAAGGCATGGGACTGATCCTCCTCTCACTGTGTAATTTTGCCAAAAGGAAGACAGAGTCGGTGCCATAGGTGCCACATTACTTCTCTTTATTCTTTCTAGAACTGTGGCATCTAAAAGCATGTTCAGTAGTCATAAAATTTCCCAGGTCAGTTTACAAAGAAAAGTGGATATTCCAACCATAGCTTTGGATGTGGGTTCTTGCTACAGCAATGAATTTTAGAAGGTGACAGGTTACATAATGGGTATGCAGTTATGATTGCACCTGGCCCGGGAAGGTTGCCATGCCATGCAAAGAGAATATCAGCTCACTTGCACTGGTGAACAACTGGCTAGTGCTGCCTTTGCACACTTGATAAGCTGCTCTTGTTATTAAGGACACTGATTCAGCTGTTCCAGCTGTATATGCTTTTGTTCATTCTTACTTGCTCACCACATATAATCATTTCCTCAGATATGCAAGATTACTTGGACTTTGCTTTTATTTAGAAACTGTTTTTCTTTCGTACGTGAGTGATTGTCGAGTATTCAATTATAGCTGAATGTGAAATGGTTGGGATCCAATTCTAACTGATTTCAATGAAAGTCAATAGAGTTTCTAACCAAGTAGAGATCTGTATGAAGTTCAGTGCTGAATGACTGTTAAACCTCTACCATTTTTACTCAGGCTTTAATCAGTAAGTAGTATTTTATTTCATTTTTAACTGGACCTTTTTGTGTCTGGAATTGAGGCGTATATAGCAGTTTGCTGATATTGGAATTATGTGTATTATTTTGTAAACCTGTATATCCAGGCCAGATAGAAGCACTTAAAATGCAAAAATGATGAACAGAAGTACCCAGGAGTTTTTTTTAATCTAAGGAATATTTTTTAGGGGAGATGAACAAAACCAGGAGCTATTTGACATTAGGTGTTCAGACTGCCAGTTTATGGTAAACAAAGAAAGTTTAGTGTTTTTTTTTAATTCATAATATCATGATTACAGAGCATCACTGCAAAGAGGGTTAGGCTTCAGAAGATAACCAGACAAACCAGTTCTTAAGAGGGTGGCTGATTGGCTGCTTTGCTAAAGATAAATTTTTCCTCTTCCAAATATTCTGAAAAAAAAAAGTAGACTAATAGCGAGAAGTGTAGTGATTTGCACATTATCCAAGCCATTGAGTTATTCCTGCCTGTCCTCATTCTGGTTCTTGATTTGCAGGCCAGCTATGCTCTGCAGCTGGAGCAAATTATATCAGAGAAGTGCTGATGTGACCACAAGTTGACAAAAGGACATGATTTCTAGTAGCAAAAAAGCAACTAGATTTTATGAAATTGTATCTAATAATGTTGTTTAACTCATGGATCCTGCATCTGACGCCTGCTTTTTATCCAGTCCTTTCAGCGGCCCTTTGTTAACAGTCACTCAGAAGAGGAAATAAAATGTAGCCATTGAAATAAAAATTGCTCTACTCTTTTTAATAGCTCAGCTGCAGGCTCTATTGTTTTATTTAATGGATTGTGTAACTGAAGTCTCTCCTCCTGATGATTCCCATTTGGCTTCTGAGTCCCCAAACTCTGTCAGAATCTTGGGGGTTCCAGAAAGGAGGGGAGTCTGGTGCTTTGCTTTTGCAGAATACAAGTGGAAAGTAAAAGTACTAAGATTCTTTAAAATGTAATTCCCACCATGGACTCTACAGTACTATGTGTAAGAAACAGTGCTTTCTCCTCAAAAGTGAGCAAGATTAGACTGTCCTTAGATTCAAAAATTCTAATTTGCAACATAGAGGTGTGCTTGGCTTAAATATACAGAGGCAAGGAGGGTTGAAGGCAGTAGCAAAGGGATAAAAAGGAAATAGGAGGACTAGAATAAATCATTGTCTTCCCTCTTGTAAAAATCACTGTTGTCCTCTGATCGAGAGATGTGTTCTCTGCCCTGGATTCCCTACAGTGCGTCCCTCTGTCCTGCCTGATTATCCATAGCCAGGGTGGAAAGCATACCTACAAGTCATGTGACTTACTGTCACTCTAAAGAGTATCACATGAATATTCTAAATTTTAAAATGATTTTTGCTTCTTCAAAGCTGTTAAAATGTGTCTGGATTCTGCTGAAAGGATTATAGGTGACTTAACAATGGATATTTTGCTTTTACCTCTTCAAGATAAATCGCATTATGGGTATATTCCAGAGATGAAAGTTAAAGAAAAGTGCCTCCTACATAAGAGTAGCAAGAGAAAGGCTTGGACCCTCTGTTCCATACTACTTATAAGTATCTTAAACATGAATGAATTGCAAACTATTTACCTAAGATAAACTGGTATGCTATGGTTCTTAGAGAATTCTGCAAAAAGCTTCTACCATTTATTTTTGCCCTGCTTTGACATGTTCCTTCAAAGCAAGTTCATTGTTTTAGGAAGTGGAGGAGAAAGATTTGTTAAATCATGAAGTGCTAAGAAGCCTTTCAGCTGAGGAAGATACACAATGTACAAAGCAGTTAAAACAAATCATACAGTATAACCTGTTAAGGATGTAATTGAGATACATGTAATCATTAACCTTGGAACATACTGGGAATCCGTTAATGAATCAAATCAATACCCTCTCCACTGATCCATAATAATTTGAAAGAAATGAAAAATTTAACAGTTACTGTATGTGAGGTTATCGTGGGCTGCAATTAGCTAGCCTCCAGGAGATTATGTTACCTAGTTACCAGAAGGTAAGTATAATTTCCATAGATGTTCTGGAAAGATTGTCATAAAGACAGGTGTCAGACGTAGAAATGGGTCAGGAAAAGATATTTGGTGCGGCCAAAACCTGGGTCATCTTCCTGTTATTTCATTCCATACATCCCTCTTAGGACATTTCATACTCCCAGTTAATATGGATATATTGTTTTGAAAAGACATTACAATTGAATTTTGTCAGAAAAAAAAAAGTGATTATATCTTTTTATATCTTACTGCACATCTAGATTTCACATGAGATGGCAAAGAGGTCACGGCAGAAACTCTACATTTGGTAACAGAATAACACATGAGCTTTCTGCTGCAGGCAAGATACTTGTGTATGAAAATATTTCACGTTTGTACAACTCTCTCATCTTAACATTCCCGGCATGGTCATTATTGCCAGTGTAATTTTATAGAAGAATAATAGAAAGAAATGAATGTCTTTTCTCTTTTGAACCCCCACATTTTAACACCCCCATTTTATAAGTAGTATGTGGCACCCTACAAAATAGTGTGGAAAGAACAAAATGATCCAAGGGCCCATGGCTTTTACATACATTGCTTTTATGTAAATCTTAGAAGAAACAATCTTGTATGCGAAGTTCCATAGGAAAATCTCAATTTGGGGGAGATATAAAAAGAGATTGCCATTCTCTAGGGACTCAGTAAATAAAACGGAGAACAGAATTTTAAAAAATGCATGTAAAATATATGCGTATGGAAATGTTAAGAGCCTTATTTTATAATGCCAAGGAGGGCACAAGATAAAAACTGTTGTCATTTGTTTCCAGGGAAAGCAGTCGGTGAGACCCAGGCACAGTAGGATAGTTAGTTAGCTACCACATGTAAAGCTGAGAGCAGATGGTGCCGTTGATATAGAGCGCAGGAATGTGCGTGTTTATGCGGGTGCGTTTCTGTGCGTGTGCGTGTGGAAACCAGCAAGGAGTTTGACACTGATGTACTCCATCAAGTCCAGTTATAAAGAACAAGTAGATAGAACAACATTCTGTGCATCTGGCAGCCTAACTAGCTCTGTCAATCTGTGGATACTGCTGACATTGTACTATAAGCTTCGATTCCATCTGTGTTGTTTATTTTGAGCTGGATTTACTGCACACTATGTGAATTGATGATGGCTAGAAGGTCCAAAAGATTCTGAGTCTGTTTAAAGTTCCAAGGTGTCAAATTACACAGGCTTGTGTCACGAACATTATGAAAGGGTAAGTGGAGAGGCAAACTGATTTCAGTATTTGTTAGACGTCCAAGAAAAATTGCCGAAAATATAGATGAAGAAGGTTTATGAAAACATCTAAAGAGTACATATGAACTCCTGCAATCAAATGTTTCTTTTTCAAGTTGTATTGTGTCATTTTAAAAAATTCAAAATATGTACAAACAAATAGACAAGTCAAATCAGCTCTCCACTCTGAGGTTGTGACATGCATATTATTCAAAACTTCCCGATCAGTACTGTATTAAATTGCCAGAATAAAGGGATGGACTTAATGGGTTAAGGTAGCACCTGCCTTCTTTCCGAACGGCTAGAAGTGAGGAACAAGTGTATTTCTATACATTTGCTGTTAAGTTATTCTGTGACATTCTTTACTTGCTTCAGTTTTTTTCTGCATAATAAGATATTTATAAATCTACTATACAGTTATGAAACAGGCTTTGTTATCTTCACTAAGAAATCATTAAAGATTTGAGAACACAGTTTTTTAATGAAAATGATATACAGCATCGTTTGATGTATGTCATCTATATCAAGGCTTTTGTTTATTTTCATTTTCAACATAATGTTCAGCTGAATGCTATGTCTGTACAATGCCAGAACACTCCCATGAACATGAAGAAAAGAGATTTAATGATTCAGGTGTTATATAAGCATCTGCATATCTTCTGTCATTCAGTTCTTATGGCTGTTCTTGTCTGGTTATGCGGTGAGTAGCCCAGATTAGAATTTTACTGAACCACAAATGATACAGACTAGACTATATGCAGTTTGGCCTGTAGTCATTGAATGAAAAAAGCATTCTGCTTATGGTATACAAATTTCAATTCATGCTTTCAATCCCCATTCAGTTAGTGGTTAGTTATGGTTTCACTGTGTCATTGAATACAATTATATTGATATGTAACTCTGTCTTTAAAGGCAAAACACTAATCATCCTGCCTCATTTGTATCAGAGCTAGGACATCAAACAGAATCTGTGAAAGTGGTTCATTTGCTTGGTAATGTTTAATATTCATTGTTTATAAGTATTCATATTTGTAATACGTAAGGTAAAATATATGATTTATTTACTACATGGTCTCTATCCTTGAGAAACTAACTAGTTGATGAGTTAAGACATTCTTACAAAAATTTCAAATAGCAAAAAATATATTAAATATCTGTTAAAAAACACTGGGTGGCACAAAGTAGACTAAAATTCAGTTGAAAAACTTCACTGCAGTCTTCTATCTGCTAGATAGTAGACTGGAAGCTTCCTGTCCATTAGGTATCTCACCTAACTCCTGAACCCTAGGAGATGTCCTCTGACTTTCCAGAGGGTACAGGGGCTGGGAAAATGGATGTAAGTTATCTGGGTCACATAGCCACTAAGTGACTGAATAAGGCTTTACTTCAGTTTACCTCCATAAACATATATGGAACATCTGTGTTGTATCAGGCATAGTATTTGGCACTGGAATAAATAAAATTGAAAACCAGTTTGAGGAAGTGTGCAGGCTTATCAGGAATCAGATATAAAAATTTAATGTGAGTATAATGTAGTAAGTGCTGAAATAGATGTATGCATATGGAATGATGAGAACAGAGAAGGTACCTAACTCAAAAGCTGATGAAGCTAGACAGAGAGGAAAAGGTGACAGGCTTCTCAGACAGGCACAGGCATGAACAAAGGTATACTGGTCTGAACAACAGGGATAGTGGGAAATGCACCTTTTGGAGCACATCCTGATAACTCATTTAGGCTGCCCAGGGAAACACATTGAACATCACACATTCATAATACCAAGTAATCCCAGTGGGCTGAGGTAATGAGAAAAGGCTTGAATGATGTTGCCCTTGACTCGTGAAGTTTGGACAGATTTTGAATAGCAAGATAAGGAAATA
Organism: Panthera leo; assembly: GCF_018350215.1. NCBI lineage: Eukaryota > Metazoa > Chordata > Mammalia > Carnivora > Felidae > Panthera > Panthera leo. Next base: position 151,694,035 of record NC_056679.1, read on the forward strand.
ATTGGATATTGTAGGTGAAGGCAAAAGACACCAACAAATACTTGGAGATAAAGATGTGTAAAACCAATATGGCAGATTAAGGGATGCACAGGCAAATAAGGTAGAATTGTTCATTTTCCATTTTTGACTATCAGTTGCTGTGTACAAACTTGAAACTTGTTGTCCCTATAACTACTACATCTCTAAAATTTTAAATTTCTCTCTCTAGTGACAGTTTCTTAGCCTTCTAGGTTTCATTCAGTCATCCCCATTATCCAAACTGATCAAGACCTTTAATCCGTTAGTTCTGAAAATTGTGCATCTCCATTAGCCCTGATCTATCTAATTTCTGACTGACTTTGACTCCCTGGTCCTCACTTCCATTTCTTTTTGCACCTCAAATTCCTTCCCACATGTTCCTTCCGTATCATAACCTTCGCGGAAAAACCACAAGACTGGATCAATTCTTCCTTGTGCCCTAGCTCTCTTTCCTGTTATTCAAGAAACAGTTATTGTCTCTATTCTCCTTTATGCTGGCTACCTTTTCATCTTCATCTTCCTATCTCTTCACAAGGAAAACAGAAGCCATAATCCAAGTAGTACAAATAAATGTGACATGAGCACCCACTGCTTCTAACTCTTTCATACCAAGTGTAGAAATGTTACTCGTTGTGCATGAGGCCAATCCTTTCATCAGTGCTCTGGATTCTCCCTCCCTCCCCCGTGCTCACCCATCTTGGGTTTTCAAGGGTCATAGTACCTTGAAAATCCTGTCTTTCTTCTCTATTTCAGATTCTTATATTTTTAACTGGATCTTTCTCAAATAATATTGTTTCAATATTATTAACTCTCCAATTTTAAAAATAAGCCACACCCTCATCCTCAAGTCACCGTTTAACTTCTTTCCTATCTCTTCCTTCTATAGGCAAACTTTTTGAAAAAGTGGCGTAGAGTCACTGTTTTACTCTTCCCTGACTTTCTAAGCATTCCTCAATCCACTGCAGTCTGGAAACCACCCCAAAGAATTTCCTGAAACTGTTCTTGTTAAAGTCATGAATGAATGTCTCATTTCTAAATCTACTCTTACCTTATTTTACTTGTAAAACTTGATATTTCTAATTCCTCTCTTTGAAAACAATTTTCTTGGTTCAATAATACCACATTCTGTCATTGTCTTTGTAGACTCCTCTCTCACTGCCATTTCCCTACATATTAAGGTCTGCAGGGCTATCTCTTATGCCCTTGGCTCTTATCATTCTATACCTTCTACTGAGGGATATAATTTGTAGGTTCAACTGCTATCTATTTGCTTGTAGCTTCACTTACCACCTCCACGTGGAAGAATCTAATCCAAGGGATAAATCTTCAACTACTGTCTTTCTAATGAGATTCAGTCAATACTGTTTTTTTAACTAACTACTCGTCTTTGCTTGAATGTCCCACAACTATCTGAAAGTGCATGTCCAAAACTGAATGGACATCTTCTTCCCTCCTACTTCCACCCAAATTTCACAAATATTTCTCAAAAACCATGAACTTTTTTTTTATTTTCAGAACACAATTTTCCCATTCAGGCTAAGGTAAACTAAGTGACCCAGTCACTTAAGATATTTACTATTGAGTATGAAAGTTATAATTCAGGTAGGTATAGGAAACAATTAAAATTAAATGGAGCCAACAATATACTTCTTTAAATTGCAACAGTTGAAAGCACAACAGCTAAAATACTAAATTTCAAAAGCCCAAGTGATAAGAAATAAGTATTTTAAGCAAGTTAAAGACAGAAAGCGTTTCAGTTTTATGTTTATATTCTTAGCTCTAAACATGGTGAACCACAAAATAGTTGATCAATTTACTTAATAAATTAATAGGTTTGTTTTTCTATCTTGCAGAAAAGTAAGAAGCAGTACAGGATTGTCACCAAATCATTCTCACACTGTTATGACTCTTCTCTAATTTATTCCATATACTGAATGGCTGGTAAAATAAGGATGTCAAAGTTGTTCCTATTTATGTCTGAAAGAATTACAGATTTCCTTAGAAGATGACAGTAATAAAGGAATATCAGGCATTAAAATGACTAGCCAAATTAACTTTGTATAAAAACAAACCTCTATTCTACAGCTTTCGTTTGCAAAACTGACCACTATCCATAGGGAAACTTTTTTTTTTTTTTTTTTTACTATCTCAACCCAGCCTCTCACATCAATGGAAAACTAGCATTCTATACATCTGCTAATAAAGAAAGCAGGCTCTCCTTTAGCCAAAACAAACTTTATATTTTTATTCCTCAATAAAGTAATTTCCTCCCTGAGCAGTAAGCATGCACTAATTGTTGATAGAAATTGCTAAGTTCAGTTCAACTTTAAGTAATGCTGTAGACTTACAGCAAAAAGAAATTAAAATTTACTTCAGTCTCATCCAAACTTTATTGTGAAATGTGCAAATATAAAGGATAGTATAGAAAATTGAAATGCATAATTTAATGAATTATAATAAACTAATTATTAAACTAACTAACTATAACAAACTACTCTGTAAGCACCACCAGGTTACAAAATAGAAGTTTGCCAATAGCCTACCCAATTACAACACCTTCCCTCCCACTCTGTCTGGGTGCTCATGGTAACACTTTCTTTGCCTTTTTTTTATAGTTTTACCACCTAAAAATGTATCACTAAATAATTTAATTCAGTTTTGCCTGTTGTGAACTTTATATAAATGGAATCATAAATATATATTTATTGGGTGTGACTTCTTTCATTCAGTGTTAGGCTTTTAAGATTTCTTTGTTGTTAAGTATATCTTTCATTCATTTTAATTGCTGTTAATAATCCAATGTATGAATATACTTTTATTTTTCTATTCTATTGATGATGCACATTTTGAGTATTTACAGTTTTGGCTATTATAAATAAAGATGCTATAGCATTTGTGCATAGATATCCTAATATAGCTAATCATGCCTTTTCTATGGTATATAATTAGAAGTGAATTGGTGGGTCTGAAAAAATATATATCCTTAACTTCACTAAGAAGAAAAACAATGAAAATAAAAAATAAATTTACCAATTGGTCATACCAGTTTAACTGGCTCTACTTAAAAAAATAATTTCTTGAATTCTAAAGGTAAATTCCATCTAGTATTACATATTTCATATGGAAAGAAATGTTTAGTCTGACAAAAATTTCAAAAATAAAAGGCAAATGAAGTATTAATGCCTAAAGGAGACTCACAAATATTTTTACTTTTTTCTGATGAAAATACATGTTTTTCTATAAAAGTGGCAAGAATGTACTAACCACATTTATCTGAATTGTTAGTCAAGCAACAGTGTAACAGAAATAGAATATAATGCTTAGAATTTCATTTTATGAAATTCATTCTCTTAAAATATTGCAAATATTGTCCAACATGCAATTAAACAACCACTGTATGGGCTTATACATCATTTGGGCTCTTAATATGTAGCTTACAATTTTATATTTATAAAATCTCAAGCAGGGGAAGCAGCTTTACACTAAAAACAGTAAATAAAAATGGTATTTTCCTTGACCTGGGAATTAGTGAATGGTTCTCCTGAATTTAAAAAAAAAGAAATATTTTAATTGCTATATTTGATTATAATGCTTTACCACTTTGGCAGAATGTCTGAGGACAGATTACTAATAACTACATAAAAATATGGCTATTTTTAAACAAAAGAAAGTAAAAGGTTGTATTAAAAGTTAACGTGATCAAAAAAAAGAAAGAAAAAAAGAAGAAAAAAATTCCCATGCTTTGATTTATCACAAAACAAAATCCCTTTTCTTAATTTACATCAAAGCTTTTGGAACTAGTATATGAGAAATTTTTTAGAAAATATATGTCAAGGTCCTAAAGATGTCAATGGGAGAAGGTAGATTTAGTCTCTGCTGTCACACAGCCTGGGGTCTAAAGGGAAATGCAGAAGAGGAAAGAAACTGAGATGTTATGACAGAATAAAAAGGCACATTAAAAAGGGCACTTGATCAAGGAAGACCTGAAGGATTAAAAAAGGCATGATGGTGAAGGAAGCACAAGATGTGTTCCAGGAAGAGGAACAAAGGCCCCAAAACAGAATAGGAACTATAGGAGGATCAGAAATTAGTATAAGCAACTTTGAACTCAGCTAGATATAAGTTGAAATCTCAATTCCTCCAATTAATAGTAACTTTGGTTAAGTCACTTGCCATTTCTATTTCTCCCTGTAAAATGGGGATAATAATATTTTTGTAAGAATCAGCTAAGATAATGTTTATAGAGCAAAAAATTGCTCCACAAAGGCAGATAGTAATTTCTGTAGCAGAATCAGATATTTTGGAGTTGGGTGGCCATTCATGTGAGGCAGGAATATGGAGATAAAAGCAGTTTAAGTCATCAAGAGCATATGGCCATACTAAATAATCCAGTCCTTAATGCTAAGAACAAGAGGGAGTGACACCAACGTATGTGTGTTTCAGAAAATAGACTCAGGCTGTAGGAGAAATTATTGGAAGGGAAAAAAGGCAGAAAAACAAGTGGGGACCTAAATGAGATTTGTGGCAGCATAGATGGTGAGAATTGAATGTATTTAAAAGATACTGAAATGCAGGACATCCATTTCTGGCAGTATGACAGATGATGGCTAAAACTCTTAATCAACATACCTCAATAATTGTATATGTGTTTCTGTAGGTATACAGTGTGTGTGTGTGTATGTATATATTTTTCTTTAATATTTATTAAATTAGTTTTCCAGTAGGAAAGGAAAATGCAAATGCTCTGGGATCAGAAATGAAGTATGGACATGAATCCATTGAAGTTAGTAAGCAGTGAAGGTTAAATGCTGCGCCGGGTGTGTCTACTGATCTTGAGTAACCTAGAGCTTAGATTTTAATTGCTGACACATGTGGGAGACAAAAGACAAAGCCTTGCTCTATATATCCACCCCTCACCAACCTCCATGTGGAACTTGGATTCATAAAGAGCTACTTCAAGAAAAAGGATAATCTAGAAAAAATACTGTGCAATATTATTATCATAGATGGATTTTTAAGGCAAAAATCCCATTGCTAGAAATGAAAAAGGTAATAATATAATAATAAATTCTTCAATTCATCAGGAAGATGCAATAATTTTAAACTTCTAAATAATAATATAGCTTCAAAATACATGAAGTGAAAATTTGACATCAAAATGAGATATTTCAACACTGTTTACAACTATTATACCAAGATGAAATAATCAGTAATGGTATAAAAGCTTTTAACAACACTATTAAACTAGGTTTTGTTTAACAAATAACACGTATGTGTAAAACAAATGTTAAGAACTGTGTACCCAACTTCTGTGATAAACTTTCCATTTAAAGAATACATTGAACATGTTGCTTCATAAAGTCTTGAAAAATGCAGAGTCAATATACACTGATAAAAACTGCTTAATTCTAAATTATTTCATGTCTAAATTGCTAAAATTTAGTACATTTGTAAATCAAACCCAAAAATATGTTAAAAATTTTTAAATCATACATTGCATAAACAACTCATGGGTCAAAGCAAATTTTTTAACAGAAATTAGAAAATATTTAGACCTAATTAGTATTATTACTAATATTGCAAATCTTATGGGATGCAACCAAAAAAACTGTCAAAAGGAAATCTATAGCCTTTTATATTGATCTCAGAATTTAAAACTTTGAAAATTAATTACTTATTCAACTTAAGAAGTTAGAAAATGCTTAAAAAACTGAAAAGTACAAAAAGGAAGTATCAGAAATTAATGAAATATAAATTAAGTGACTGTATTAACAAACCTGTAAGTTAAACTGTAAGAAAAAAGATAAGATAGAGGTAAATTATCACTACTTCCTCTTACCTTATCTTAGATGTCCTGAAGCTGTCTGTAAAGCAAGAAAAATAAATAAGTCTTAGGTATTAGAAAGGAAGAAACAAAACTGTCATAAATAGCAAATGACATGATTATCCACATGAAAAGCTCAAAAGGCCAATTATTAGAATTAAAGAGTTTAGCAACTTATTATATATAAGTATTCCATGTTCAGTATGGAGATTCAATAATGTGAAATTGTCCATTCTATACAAACATATTTATACTTACAACACAAATTTAATGAAAACTCAACATGATTTTTGATAGGGTATGACAATTAAAATATATATATATATATATATATATATATATATATATATACACACACACACACACACACATACATTTACATATACATACATACAGGAAACAGAAAAAAAAAGGACATTCTTGAAGCAAAGCAAGAATGGTGGACTTGCTCTATTTGGATATCCAGACTTACACTAAAGCCACAGATTTCATGGTATGATTTTGGCGCAAGCTTAGAAAATATACCAGCAAAAGACAGCCAAGGAGTAGACCCACCAATGTATTATAAAAACATGACTCAAAATGGGGAAACTGACACATTGTGCAATCAATGATAACTGAATAATCAGTTTCTAATTGTAAAAAAAAAAAATTGCCTCTTACATCACACCATACACAAAATTCAATCCCAGATGGGCTAAAATCTTAAACGTTGAAGAAATATTTTAAAATTTTACAACAAATTATAGGATATCTCTGATTTTGGGGGTGTAAATTAATTTCTTAAATGAGACACAAAATCACTTAATATAAAAAAAAATAAGGACTACCTAATTTACATTAAAATTAACAACTGATCAAAAGAAAGAACTCTTCTGTTGATTACAAATATGTAAGAAAGAGCCACTATTTGGTGGAATAAGATTTGCACATTCATAACTGGAAAATAATGTTAATCCACATATATATGGGACTTCACTATAACATTCACTAAGAAATGGCAAACAACCTAATGACAAAATGGACAGAGACACCTGGGTAGTTCAGTCGGTAAAGTGTCCTACTCTTGATTTTGGCTCTGGTCATGATCTCACAGTTTATGAGATTGAGCCTTACATCGGATGCTTGGGATTCTCTCTCCCTCTTTCTCTGGCCCTCCCCCGCTTGCTCGCTCTCTCTCACTCAAAATAAATAAACTTAAAAAAAGAAAGAAAAATGGACAAAAATATGTACATATTTATTTCACAGAAAACAAATTGCCAACAATAAATAAAAATATATCCACCTACACTAAATTTCAGAGAAATTAAAATTAAACCACAGCACACCTACCATATTAATAAAAATAAATGTCTTGAAAAAGCAAATGTTGGTCAGGATATGTACAATAAGAACTCTAAACACTGCAAGCAGGAGTTTAAATTTTTAATCTATACCCTGGAAAATAACTTAGCATTAACTTGTAAAGTTGGAAATATGCATGTACTACAATCCATAAATTAAGACACTTGTTCATGTCATGTGAATGGAGAGTATGTACAATTTCATAGGAGCATTATAATAAAGGACAAATTAAAACACAAATGACCACTATTAAGCTGTTATATATTTATAAAATGTTATACTGTTATACTTCACAAATTTCAAGTTAACTACTTCTACACGCGATAAGATGGACAAATCTCAAGTCATAGTGTTAAGTGAAAAAAGCAAGTTGGTGAAAGCATACATTAGAAGACCATTTTTATAGAATTCAAAACCAGGCATTGTTAAACATGTTGTTGGGGGATACATAGAAGAAGACAATGATGAACACAGCCTTTAGGATAGTAACTAACTCTGGGGGAGAACTAGGATGCTCTACAGACAAACACAAAGTGAAATTCAACACAAACTAACAGTGACTTTATTATTTAATTTGAGTGATGGGTTTATGGGTTTAATTTTATGATTCTACTTTATATATCTGTGCTGAAAATATGCAACATTCATCATTAACATTTTAAATGAAGCTCAGGTTGAAATGCCAGTATTTGTTAATTTGAAAACGGTAAGGAAGAGAAAAGAGCAAAGGAGTCCCATGCTGGTGAAGTGAGCCACTGAGTGGATGGTATTGTTTTTTAGTGAGAGGAAGAGGATCAGAACTGGGAGGTGTGAGTGAGAGAGGGGAAAGAATGTGATGAATTAAGTTTTGGACTATTTAGATTCAGCTACCTGAAGTACATCTTAGTAAAATGTTGGAGGTCAATTTTGATGTAGGACTTCATATGGAAAGAGAAGTCTGGGCTTTACATAGATGGTTTTAGGAATCACTGGCATAATAGATTGGCTCTGAGGTCACAGAAATGAATGAAATTACCTGGGGGGTGAGGATGGAAGTTAAGTAGTAGAGGAATAGAGAAGAGGGCTGGTATGTATCTTTACAGATGTCACAAGTTGGAAATACCAGGAAGTTTAGGAAGTAAAGGATTAATAAATATAAGCCCATGAACTGAAATTGATGTATGATTAATTATGCCAATTCTTCTGTGAGTTCCAGAATACATAGGCGAGTGGTGGAGAGAAATGTACTGCACAGGAATCTTTACAATTCCTGGTTTTAGACTGGCTGCAGCAAAACCCCAAATAAAGCTCTTGCTCCTTGATGTGGCCTGTTAGCAAAAGATCAGCTCTCATTTTTTTTTAACACCAGAGCCTAGAGAATTCCAAAATGTTCCACTCTCACTCTTCTGTCTGCCTAAATGAAGCAAACTGTGACAGTGTGAGCCATTTATGGAGAGGCCCAGGTAGGAAGAAGTTGAGAGAGCCTACAGGACCTACAGGCCTTGGTCATATAGCCACAACAAAATGAATTCTGTCTAAACTTGAATGAGCTTGGAAGTAGATTCATCCCAAGACGACCTTCCAGATGAGAACCCAGCCCTGCTGACATCTGAAGTGAAGTCCAATGGGAGCCAGAGAAGAAAAGCAAACTAATCCATGCCCAAAATCCTGTCCCACAGAAACTGTGGGATGATAAATATGTACTGTTTAAGGTGCTAAGTTTGTAGTAATTTGTTATACATCAACAGAAAACAAATATAAGGGTGCCTGGGTGGCTCAGTTAATTGAGCATACAACTCTTGATTTCAGCTCAGGTCATGATCTCACAGTTCATGGAAAGAGTCTGCATCAGTGCTATCTGCAATGACAGCAAGAGGCCTGCTTGGGATTCTCTCTCCCTCTCTCTCTGCCCCTCCCCTGCTCATGCTGTGTGTATATGTCTCTCTCTCTCTCTCAAATAAATAAATAAACATTTAAAAAAGCATTCATACTATTGTGTGTGTGTATTGTATATATTCATCAAGGCCTCTGGGCACAGTGGGGAAAAGGAAAAGAAAAAGAAAAAGATGGCAGGTATATTTCTGTAGGAAGATTTTTTTTTTTCCTGAAAGCTTAATGGTTAGGAAGAACCATCTTTCTCATCAAAGATTGTATATATTAAAGTAGGAAGTCCCCATTCAGATAAGGTGAATGAGTCAGAAACATCCATTTCTGAATGAGCAAAGGAAGAGTGCTGGAACTTTACTTACAGATTGTACTACTTATTCTCTGAGCTTTCCATTTGATCCTTTTGAGTCTGTGCTCCTAACTTATGTGTCTCTCTTCTAAGACAGGCATTCATAGCTTGTAAGAGGCAATAGCTAATGGCAGTGCTCTCCTGGTTTAAGCCCAACTTACAGTGAGTAACATTTCTCCCTAGTTTAAAATGCTACAAAGCCTAAATTGGGCTGGTTAGGTAAACAAAAATAGCTGTTTTTCTATGCCTCTGACATCAATGACTGATGATTACTTTTACAAATTGTTTCAAATGCATAACCAAATAATAAAACCCTGGAAAGCTTGGGAAACAAACAAAAGTTATATTAGGAATTCTTTAATACTAAATGGTATTTAATATTAATAATAAGGAACTATTCATATCAGGCACAAAAGAATATAAACCTGGACCTCACAAAATCTTAGTAAAAAGAAATTCTCAATGAAATATTGGGCATCTTAAATACCTTTCTTTTTCATGTATCTTTCATTGATGATACAAAGAACTCATTAAAGGTCAGCCATTCTTTTTGAGGTCTCCATAGTAACTGTGATCTTAGCCACATCTTTGATTTAGAACATCAAAATGTCAGAATTGATATCAAACTCATGAACACCAGATCAGGGCATTTGGTACCATATTTGATGCAATATCAAAAGCACTTACTTGTTTGTACTTGTGTGTTCATACTGTTCCTAGCTTTCTTTTTATGTCTTCTAAGGGACATAACTTGAAAATCTTAACATATTGCCAATGGAGAACTTATCAATAGGCTGAAATATACCAGAACAGCTGAAGAAGGAACAGATAAACTCAAGAGGAAGCCTCCAAAGCTGATTTTTACAAGGCAGGAGCAGCTTATTGGTTGAACCATTACATGAGAATCCTAAAAATTAGGAGTGTGCGATGTGATCCTGGAAAGACATTTTAGTAATAGAGGTTAAGGTAGATGAATATTACAAAGATAAGAGAATGACAATATTCATTGGAAAAACAGAAGAACAACCAGAGGAATAAATGCACAAGGATTATATTAGTAAATGAAGATGGGAGCTGCCCTAAGAGCATAACAGGTGGGAGAAACATCAGACCTTGAAGGGAGCAGAATCCCTTTGAACTACTTATAGTTGGTGACCTCAAAGGCTAGTAAAGTCAGGAGACAGCCTCAGCTTTAACACAGCTGCTCTCTGGCATTATTAATGGCATGAGAATGGATCTGGGAATTGGTAAAATAGTAACAGCTAAACCAACAGTTAAAAAATAGAAGTCTGCAAGTCATGAAGCCTATCCATCAATTATGTAAGAAAGGTACCTTCTTATTAGGAATGAAGACGAGGCAAAAATCCTCAGCTCATATTAATCTCGACGACTCTGTCTTCTTTTTTTTTTTTTTAACGTTTACTTATTTTTGAGACAGAGAGAGACAGAGCATGAACAGGGGAGGGGCAGAGAGAGAGGGAGACACAGAATCTGAAACAGGCTCCAGGCCCTGAGCTGTCAGCACAGAGCCCGACGCGGGGCTCAAACTCACGGAGTGTGAGATCGTGACCTGAGCCAAAGTCAGCCGCTTAACTGACTGAGCCACCCAGGCGCCCCATCAATGACTGTCTTTAACTCTAGTTCATTTTGATGTAAATCCAGCCTAGAGTGAGTTTCCAGCTTATGCTGAGAATCCATGTTGGGATTCAGTTCAGTTCTCCCTAAACCTTACCGCTCAGCTGCATAAGGGGACCGACCACTCTGAGTAGATGAGAAAAAAAAAAAAAAGGTAGGATGAGGTTTACAATGATCCAAGCACTGAAAACAACTCTTTCCACTTGTCTGTTATGTATCATCATACCATTTGCCCTAAGGAAAAAAAAGAGAGAAGAGTATGCTGCTTTTTCAGTGATTAAGCTCAACCTGCTAAGTAGCTGTCATAAAAAATAAAAATAAAAATAAATTAAAAAAAAGCTATTTCAGGGCTCAGGAAAATTATTATTCTGGGGACCAGTGCATCTCAAACCTTAGTATACATAACGATCACCTAGGGACCTTGTTAGAACAAGGATCTGGCCCCTATGCTCAGAGGGTCTCTTGGCAGAGATTTTCAGTGATGGTTTTTTCCCTATCCAGTCCACACCAAATCCTTACTATGAGGCTTGGGTAGACAAAGTTATCTGTAGGAAATTCTGGATCTCTCTCTTTTTTCAAACATATCTCAGTAGATGCTAAAAAGGCAATATTATTATGAATCAGTACATTGGCCTTATTAACATGTTTATTTAAATTAAAAACTTTCATACAACTGCTTTAGCATCTTACTAAAAGATGCTAAATATTATAAAACTTTTCTAAGATTGTTTGGCTTCATGTTTTTAGTGGGATAATTTAAGCTGGTTTCTTCCAAAATTTCCCCACATTTCGGAGGGGAAAGAGGTGTCAATACTTATTGGGTATCTACCCCATGCCAGGCATAGCACTAGTCACTTATTTAAAGGATTTTATTTAAATGATTTATTTACTGAATCCCCACAATAGCCCTCATGAAATAGGACTATTCTCGTCCTCATTTTATAAATGATATAACTAAGATACAGAGAGACTGTAAAACTACATTGCTAAAAAGCAAATAAGCTGAGATTTGAATCTTATTTCTATTTTGGCACATAATTTGTCTCACTTTCTGAAATGCTTTAAACTGCAAATTACCCAGTGGTCATTATGCTTACACTTCCAACATCTTTTCTACCTTAAAAGGTAGGAAATCCCCCAATTTATATTAAATAATTATTTTATCTGTTCCCAGACTCAGAGCTGGGAGAAGACAGTATTGCTTTTCTTGTTCTTTTTCTTTTATTGTTCACTGACAATCTAGACAAATTAAAGTACACATGAAAATTTCTGTTCCCCACAAAAGCGGGTCAACAGTTCATTTGTTCCAAGCTTAATAACTGTTATCACCACACTCCTTAATCTATTTAAAATATCCTCTAGGAACAATGAATGAGAAAACTTTCTAAGACACCATTTCATATGTTAAAGCCAAATTTCTGCTATTTAGGAATAAAGTTGCTTTCAAATGGATCGTAAAAATGTGTCTTCTTTAGACATAATACATTTATTAAAGAGACTTGTGTATTTCCATTACAAAAAAGATAGAAATATTCAGCCCCATTACAAATTAACAAGACCTTCCAAGAAGATTGAGGCTATTTTCTATGGTCTCAGCTACCTCCAGTTTCTTAATCTATTCATGTATTCAACAAAACTTTTCTTACTGTGTGTTCAGCATAAAGAATACAGTTGGTAAACAAAAGTGATCAGATGTCATCTCTACTTTCATGAAACCTGAAGGTCTTTCATGAAATCTGTGATCATCACTAGATTCACCTAAATTTCTATGCAAATTGTAGTGATAGAAAAACTAAAGCAAATTTATGAAAGTTTTTAATTTCAATAGAAATGTTAATAAGGCCGAATCACTGATCCATAACAATACTACCTTTTAACATCATAAATTTATATGTTAATTGTGTGATTCAATCATAAAACTAAGATTTTCATGGCATTTTTTTCCCTTTGGGGTAGTTTCAAGTTTCACATAATTGTAGTAATATTAAATCTAGTAACATTAACAGAAGGAATGAGCTGTTAGATATTTTACATAGTACAATATCTACCTTTAATTTACTGACTAGAATTTCTTTAATTTTTTTAATGTTTATTTATTTTTGAGAGACAGAGAGAGAGACAGAGACACAGAGTACAAGTGGGGGAGGGGCAGAGAGAGAGGGAGACACAGAATCTGAAGCAAGCTCCAGACTCTGAGCTGTCAGCACAGAGCCCATCATGGGGCTTGAAGCCATGAACCCTGAGATGGTGACCTGAGGTGAAGTCAGATGCTTAACCAACTAAGCCACCCAGGCGCCCCTGATTAGAAACTGAGATAAATATGATTACATTGCTTATTTTTATGTCTTTAAATATACAGATTTTTTTCACAAGAAAGAGGGTTGGTTTTTTTTTTTTTTATGTTTATCTATTTATTTGAAAGAGAGAAAGCATGATCAGGGGAGGAGCAGAGAGAGAGGGGGAAAGAATCCCAAGCAGGCTCTGCATTGTCAGTGTGGAGCTCAATCTCACAAACCCATGAGGTCATGACCTGAGCCAAAATTAAGAACCTGACGCTTAATTTACTGAGCCACTGAGGCGCCCCTACAAAAAAGAGTTTTTAATCATCTACTTCAAAGTTAACCATCTTCCTATGCAATTCTTTTGTCTCTTCCTTTCAAATACTACCCTGTTAATAATCTTTCATCCTTACAAAAAAAGTTACCATTCTGGTGATCATTAATCAGAGTGTCAACTCTCTTTGATAAAGATCTTACAAAAATACATTTGACACAGGCACCAAGAACATGCAATGAGGAAAGGAGTCTCTTCAACAAATGGTGTTGGGAAAATTGGACAGCCACATGTACAACAATGAAACTGGATCACTATCTTACACCATATACAAAAATCAACTCAAAATGGACTAAAGATGTCAATATAAAACCTGAATCCATAATACTCCTAGAAAAAAACATATAGGGTAAGCTCCTTAACGTTGGTTTTGGCAATTTTTTTTTGTATTTAACCACAAAAACATAGTCAACAAAAGGAAAAAATAAAACTGTGACTATATCAAACTAAAAATCTTCTGTACAGCAAAGGACCATCAGCAAATTGGAAAGGCGACCTATTGAATGGGAAAAAATATTTGCAAATCATAAAGGGATTAATATCCAAAATATATAAAGAATTCATACAACTTAAACAGATTGTTGAAAAAAGCTCAAACAATCCAATTTGAAAATGGGAAAATGATCTGAATAGACACTTCCAAAGGGTACACAAATGGCCAACAGGTACATGAAAAGGTGTTTAACATCACTAATCATCAGGGAAATGTAAATCAAAACCACAATGAGATATCACCTCATACCTGTTAGAATGACTATTATTAAAAAAGACAAAAAAGATGTTGGCAAGGATGTATAGAAAGGGGAATCCTTTTTCAGTGTTGATGGGAATGTAACTTGGTGTAGTCACTATGGAAAATAGTATGGAGGTTCTTCAAAAAATGAAAAATGAATTACCATTTGATCCAGCAATTCCATTTCTGGGTATTTATCTGAAGAAAATGGTATCACTAACTGAAAAAGATATTTGTACCCCCATGTTTTCTGCAGTAGTATTTATAATAGCCAAGACATGGTAACAACCTAAGTGTCCATCAACATATGAATGGGTGAATATATTTATATAAATAAGATTCCGCCATAAAAAAGAAGGAAATCCTGCCATTTATAATAACATGAATGAATCTCAAGGGCATTATGCCATGTGAAATTGAGACAGAAAGACAGGTAGAACAGAATGGTCACCGCCAGAGACAGGGGGTGAAGGGGTGGGCACAGTGTGTGAAGGTGGTCAAAGGTATAAACTTCCAGTTATAAGGTAAAGAGGTCCTGGGGATGTAATATACAGCATGGTCACTGCAGTTAATAATATACTTTAATGATGCTAGGATAGTAAATCTTAAAGATTCTCATTACAGAAAAAAAATTATAAATATGTCATGATGGATGTTAATTAAACTTATTGTGGTACTCATTTCATAATATATATTACATATAAATATATAATTGACATATACTATACAACATATATATCATGTTATATAATATATATTATATATTAAACTATTATATTGTACAACCAAAACTGAGATAATGTTATATATCAATTAATTTTCCCTAAAAATGCATTTAAAGCTATCTGTAGTGACTCTCTAAAACAGAGTAAAGCAAGGGCAGATAGGTTAAAAGCAGAACATTTTGTAATTGCATTAAATACTATAAATATATAAAAAATGAAATTTGATTAAGTGTCCATTAAAATACTTATTAAGATTATCGGAGCGCCTGGGTGTCTCAGTCGGTTAAGCATCTGACTTTGGCTCAGGTTATGATCTCACGTTTCATGAGTTCAAGCCCTTTATTGGTCTCTGTGCTGACAGCTCAGAGCCTGGAGCCTGCTTCGGATTCTGTCTTTCCCTCTCTCTCTGCCCCTCTCCTCCTTGTGCTCTGTCTCTCTCAAAAATGAATAAATGTTAAAAAAAATTTAAATACTTATTAAGATTATAATGGGCACATAAAAATACTTAAAACATTTTAAAAAATGAGATGAGAATCACTAATTTAAACTACCTAAAACAATGAAAAGAAACTGCAATGGAACATCAAAGTATAGAACTGACTTGAGTCTCCCTAACATTACACTGATTTCTATCATCTGGCTTAATAAAAGGAACTTTATATGCATTGAGTAATAGATGTGTCCTTGTTGTTTATTACCTGTGAAATAGAGATGCATTTTAAACTGTTCATGTTTTCACAGAGGAAAGCAAATTTCTTCTCCACTTTCCCAGAAAGGAAAAGTGTAAGAGGAATGCTTTTAATTTTTCTCCCTCCTTCCTTTTTCCTTCCTTCACTGACTGGAGTCACTTACATGAGGGATGAGTTTAAAAGAAAAGTTGAATGTACTTTTTGTACTTTTGCAGAGCCATACCCTTCTGACACATGCATTTGTTTCTACTTTCTACACTACAGTTAAGCTCTTAAGAGCAGCCTCTATCTCTGGGGGCATCTGTTCTTATCCATTCAAATCTGATAAATTAATTTAGCTAACTCATTTGGTCACAGATCAAAATTCATTCTCTCTGATAAACTTTATCCATAATAAAATTAACATTTTGTGCTCCATTTGTCAGTTCTCAAGGAATTACAAACTCAGAAGAAAGAGACAAATATGAATCTCATATATTGAACCTCTACCCTAAAATTCTTCTATTATTTATATATTCAATGTAGGGACATTAGGGAAGTCTATTTCTTTATAGAAGAATTCTGAATAGTTTTTAGGCAACTTCAAGCACAAAATTCATTAAATGGTGTGGGCTTATGAAGAAGATGATAGATCTATAAAAATGTGAGTTTAGTGTAAATGTCAAGAATAATAAGAATCATAGATACAAATAAGGAGAACAAGAAATGATAGTCATTTTCAACATAATTTTCAATACTAAGTTATCCAGTGTATTAAGAATTGACACATTAAGCTTATGCAGAATTGATCAAAATGTTCAAATCTGTATTACTGTAGGAGAAACACTACTAAGTTTTAAGTTAATTATTTAGTCATAACTGATTTAATTTAGTTTTTGCTTACAGTTCTTTTGGTTTAAGTGCTTCACTATGATCATCATGCTCAAAAATTTTTTTCCTTCCATGGGTTAAAAAATTCTGTGTGCCTGTGTGTGTGTGGTGTACATGTGAGCGTGCGCGCACACACACACACACACACACACACACACACACACACACAAACAAGAATTTACAGTTGACTCTTTAAGAGTTTTTTGTGGTGGAGAAGGTCTTTCCCTGGAAAAGCATGCTTTCTAACCTTTAAATTATTGAATGGAATATTCGTGAACTTCCTTGAGTGGCTTTAAGTTTAACTTTATACCACAGTAGAAGCAGAACTATAAGCAAAGTAATCATACCCACATAACAAACATTTCCTTCCTCATCATCCAAAAACTAGTGTTCCTCTTAGCCCTTAAGAACAAAATTTTAGTATTTCCTCATACATATTTATTCACAAGAATGTGATGGATACCTATATACAAAGTATCTATACATATATACACATGGTACTTTTTGTTCCACACTCTCATTTGCATGTACCCATGTACACACTATACACACAGGGATACACTGCTCCTTTTTCTGTGGTAAGCATTAAATGCACAAACAACTATGAGGAATTTCAAACATGTTAAAATTAAAATATGTTGTCTGGAATATTTCTCTATTTGCTCGCTGGGTGACCCACGACTTCACCAACTCTGTATACTCTGAGCTCATAGATAGATGGATACATAGATAGATAATAGATATGTAGACATAGGTAGGTAGATATTGAATACTGAAATATTTGTATTGATATTTATATATTGATATTTATACTGAATATTGAGTATTTATATATTGAATATATATTTATAAATAAATGTCAATATATATTCAATATATAAATATATTGAAATATAGTCAATATTCAGATAGATATGTAGACATAGGTAGGTAGATACTGAATACTGAATATATTTCAATATATATTTCAATATATATTTTTAATATTCAGTATCTACCTACCTATGTCTACATATCTATCTGTCTACCTAACTACCTATCTATTGAACTATTTATCTTGCTGCCTGCTGGATGTCTCCAACATATCTAAAATTGAATATCTGAAGTCAACATGCCTAAAACTGAATTTGGATCTTTGCTTTCACACATGCTAACCTTATTTATGTTCCCTATCTCAGAAAGGGCATCTCCATACAAACCAGAGATCTTGCTTTCATCCTGGTTACTTTTCTCTCTGTACTTCATCCTTTGCTTCATATCTAATTAGTCATATTCTGTTTGTCAATAGATCATCAGTTCTCACCAGATTTTAACAGCAGTTTCTTGATTTATTTCCAATATGTTCTTCCTGGAACCTCTACCAATCTACCCTCCATTTTAGTGTCAAAACCATCTTTATAACATGGAAATATGATCATGTCGATCCTCACAGAGTTATGGGGATCATCCCACTTCTGACATCACTATGATATGGAAAAATAATTTAGTAACTTAAGGGCATGAACACTCTTATCCTCTTATCTAGAGCTCTTCAAATTATACCATAAAGTGATACTGTAAAAGAAGAGCAGACTGGTCAGTATGAAAGGCATTCCTCTAATGCATGTTTTGGTTTAAGGATGAAAACTAGTTGCTGCTTTTGCTGTTTAGTGGAAGGAAATAATTGAGGCCCTCTTGAGTCAGCAATTGTGCAATACTGTCCTGACTATTTTGGGCCCTGATTTCTACAACTTGATATAACGCTATAGTTTGCAAATCTTCACTTCACCAATAAAGTGCCAATCTATTTAACTTCACATAGCTGATTCATTTCAACATAATTCCTGAGCAAGGTGGCCTAGATCTCTTGCATGTAACATCCTCTCTCTTCATATCAGAGCTCAGCATGTAGGAGGCAAATGTGCTGAGGGGCAGTCCTCCAACAACCGCTCTTCCAACATGAAGCTGTTATCAGCAACAGAACCAAGCAGAGGAAGCAAGTTTTCAAGATCACACCAGCATCCTAGTCCCCAGTCAGGCCTCTGTGGTTTTAAAAACTACAAATTCTGCCAACAGCAAAGATTACATATCCTGTTTTTCTTTTTTACTATGACCTTCTAGTTTATTCCTCAAATCCAATATCTGTCAGTTCCTTATTCCCAGTGATCACCAAAGGTGAAAGTCAAACATTCTCTGCTTTACCAAATGATATGTAGATTCCCATCTAAGTCACACCCTATTCCTTTGACACACTTCAACCTCAACTGTTCCTTTACTCTCATCTTTTCCCAATCTTGTCAATTCATTTTTCTACACCATCAAACACATTCCCATATTCTTCCTTTTATAGACACTTGGCTTTACCTTTGATGTGATCATTTTCTTAATGACCCCTCACGAAACAATTCCTAGGGAGTTGCAAATCTTTTTCAAAAAATCTTTCAAATTCTATACTACTATTCTAAATCATTTCTGAGCCTCTTATTTTGTCCATCATTTGTCTTATAGTTTCAGTTGTCATCCTATTGCACTCAAGACCCAATCACATGTCATGCTATTAATAACTTGCTAGATTCCCAGATATATATTTACTTGACTATTTTAATATACAAATTTTTATTTAAAAAAAAATTTTTTAACGTTTATTTATTTTTGAGACAGAGAGAGACAGAGCATGAACGGGGGAGGGTCAGAGAGAGGGAGACACAGAATCTGAAACAGGCTCCAGGCTCCGAGCTGTCAGCACAGAGCCCGACGCGGGGCTCGAACTCACAGACCGCGAGATCATGACCTGAGCCAAAGTCAGCCACCCAACCGACTGAGCCACCCAGGCGCCCCAATACACAAATTTTTAATGTCTATATGTGTTCCATTTTTTCTAAAATCAATTGAACTTACAGTATTATCAGGATTTTCTTTAATAACAGTGTGTGTAACAGGTAATCTACATCTTTTTTTAATCCAGTCTAATGCCTTACTTCATTTCTATCATCTCCTTACTGATAATCATGTCTAATCTCTGAGCCTACAGCTCATTCTGTCCCTATCATTCACTTTCTACTTAGGTGAGACCTGATTTAGGTAGTGATCAGTTACAAGTGGACTCAGTCGTATGTCAGGAATGAGATAAAGTCCTAAGAATTGAATTGCAGGGACAGGGCATAGATCAAAGTTTAGGTCAGGACTAGCTTGAAGCTTACGCATTTGATGGAGATCACATAAGGAGTTTATATCAGAGAGGAGCTGAGGCTCAGCAATGAAAAAATTCTGGAAGACAAATCTGAAAAAAATTATAAACTATGCAAGTTTATTGTTTGTTTCTGATCATGAAATGCCCCGAATCTTAAAATGGTCTCCTCAATCTTTTGTACTTTAGATATTTCCCATTATCTTATACCATGCTAACATTTCTACCTCCTTGGTCTTGAACATAATTCTACTGACCGTTTTCTCCAACTTGACTTTCAAGCTCCTGATCAAGACTGTCATGAATCTAAAATTGACTATGTTTATGATATACCTATCTATCCTGACCCACTTCGGCAGAACCTATAGCTCATAAAACCCGTGATTTGACTTCATATGAATCCTTCTTGTCACCCTGTCAATATCCTAGTATTTCTAATGTTTCAGTGCTTTCCAATCTCCTCAAGCCCCAAAGGCATGCTCTTCCTTCCTTTTGTACTACAATCAGAATCACCTCTTTATTGAGATCAGATCAGAACTCTGATCAGAGTTCCTTCAACTTTACTCTCTCTACTCCAGAATTTCTTTTTAACTCATCTAGATCTTCTTCTCTGTTACCTCAGGCAAGAGATAGTCTCACCCTTTCCAATATTACACTTTTACTTGCACACTTAGCACCAATTCCAGAACCTTGCTCAATTGACCTTCATCTTCAATAACATTTCCACTGACTTTTTAAAACAATGTGTATTTATTTATTTTGAGGGACAGGGAGTGAGACGGAGGACAAGTGGGGGAGGAGCAGAGAGAGAGGGAGAGAGAATTCCAAGCAGGCTCCATGCTGTCAGCACAGAGCCCGACGCTGGGCTCTATCTCACTAACTGTGAGATCATGACCTGAGCTGAAACAAGAGTCAGATGCTTAACTGACTGGGCCACCGAGGTGCCCCTCCACTGACTTCTTTTTGATTCACCAAATAAAAGTACCTACAAGTATTAAAAAAACAGATATGTGTGTATATGAATGATTAGACAAATAAATGAATCAATGAATATGTTTACTGTCCCTTGATGACCATTTCTTTATGGGTTAGGGATATTTTATGACCACCACAAAAGTGTGTCCTATTCCCAGCTAGTTGACGTCCTTTCAGTGGAAATTCCAGCTCCAGCACTGCAACTGTTGAATGTGGGCATCAGTCAGCACTGAGTGAATGGTTTTTTGGTCCCAAACTTTACTCCTTGCTCATGTTTCTGAGCTAGACACTGGGGTCCAACACTAAACTGTAGGCAGTGAGGGCTGACTTGGTGGGGACATTGTCTCCACTCTAGAAGTTTGAGGGTAGGGTTATGGAGATCTCTGAAGCCTAAGCAATGGCCAGGATGAGGCATGTTCAATTTCTGGGCTGAGGTTTTATCATAGCCTTTTGCAATTTTCACATGAATTGGGGCTAGGGTTGATGAATTATTTTTTTAAACAATCTATGATTTATGTAATTATATTAAAGTACCTTGAGGTTTTTCTCTACATTGTGTCAAAGACATCATAATTATCAATAGTTTTGCTTAACTAGAAACATACAGATTGTAAAAAAGGAAAAGAATCTAAAACAGTAAAGAAAATCAAGAATTTGAGGAATGTTTCATATCTATGCAGAATCCATTTTACAATTCAAATATTATCAAGAATAGGCCATTGTGTTTTACATGCATTTAATTTAAGCACTCATAAAATGCTGAAATTATCTATGATACTGGTTTATATTCTGACACTGGAAATAAAACAACATTATTTTTCTTTCTTTTGCAAAGAGCAAAGGGTTTCAGAATCAAGTTTGTCTTCAAGCAGCAGCAAAGTCTTGCTGACAAGATATTTTGGAACAACTTGCTATTAGGAAGGAAGTCTGAGTAGGAGGATGAGAAATAGCTTATGCCCATATGACACATACAAGTTGTGAACGTGTTAGAAGTCCATGATGTAGAACATAAGAGGATGTAACAATTTATCTCAGTGACACAAAGGACCTTATTCTATTCTTTTGTTTTTATAGCTCTATTCCGAATTAGATTTTCTTTCTCTTCTGTTTTCATTTACCTGATGGTTATAAACGTTACAATTTATAACATGATGAGAAAATAGAGAACTTTTCAAAATATCTTGAACAAACTGCATGGACTTTCATGTTGAAGTCATCTAACCTTGTTACTCTAGGTACATGGCAAAAATATTGTTGCATGGGAAATATCAGTAAATTCTACCCTCTTTTATCTAATGACTTACACTTTTACAGTGACTTTATCTAAAACTGTCACAAGGGCTTTGTATGTAAACTTCTCTGCATCTCATGGAAATCAGTAGCAAAAAACTTCACAAAAAGCAAAAACCCAAAAACTCCTACTGTCAAAATTATTATCCTAGAACACAAGATAATCAAATGATTCTTTTCTTTTTTTTTTTATTTTACAGAGCAAGCGAGACAGTGAGAGAGACAGCGAGCAGGGGAGAGAAGCAGAGGGAGAGAGAGATGATCTTAAGCAGACTCCATGCCCAGTGTGGAGCCTGATGTGGGGATCAATCACATGACCCTGGGATCATGATCTGAGCCAAAATGAAGAGTCAGACACTCAATTGACTGAACCACCCAAGGACCCCTCAAATGATTCTCTTCTAACATTATAGAACTTGCCCAATAATGAATTCAACAATTATTGAGCTTCTATAAATTCAAAATTCTAACAGGTCCTTGAGGAATCCACAGATGAATAGGCCGGAAGCCTCCATGATCTCATTTTTAGCTCCACTATATCCCCTAAATTTACACTTATCTATATCCTCTAGTAAATGGGCTCTCCCCTTTAAACCCTCCTAATATTCTGAATTTCTTTATGGAACAAAGTTTTGTCATTCCTGTATCAAAGTCATGTATTCCCTTATACAAATCGTGTGAGTAGCTTGTAAGACTGAGTTCTTTGAGGGTAAGAACACCACCTTATATACCTTTGTATCTGCTAAAATACATGCCTTAGTACCTTATCTTTTGTAATGATACCTCTTATACCCATCTCACAAGGCAGTTTAGAGGGAATGCCAGATGAATGGCACAAACAGTGAAGAGTTATGGGGAAAAAGAAGAGGCGAAGGCAACTTCCAACTTCAGGCCACTTAGAAATGTTTAGGGAGAGGCAGCCTTTGAATTAAAGACCAACTGACACCCTTTGATTAGTAACATTAAGATGTATAATTCTCTAAGTTTTTAAGTTTAAATTACTAAATTAGGGGTGCCTGGTTGGCTCAGTCGATTAAGTGTCTGACTTTGGCTCAGGTCATGATCTTGCGGTTCGTGGGTTCGAGTCCCATGTTGGGCTCTGTGCTGACAGCTCAGAGCCTAGAGCCTGCTTCGGATTCTGTGTCTCCCTCTCTCTCTGCCTCTCCCCCACTCACACACTGTCTCTCTTTCAAAAATAAATAAACATTACAAAATTTAAAAAAATTACTAAATTGTCCAAAGGGAAAAAAGGGACATTGACAATATTTGTTTTATTTATTTATATGAATTAGAAGATTAGTGCATATTTGTTTCAATTATGTATCATATAATCACATGTTTATTCCATCCCAAAACTTAACAGTATAAAACAACAACAATTTTATTGTATTCATGATTTGGTCAGTCATGAATCCAAGGAGGGCATAGCAAAGATGGCTTATCTTTTCTACGTGATATCTGTGTCTCAACAGGGGTGGCTAGGATGGCTTGCCAGGGGCCTCTGTTCTGCCTGTCTTAGAAGGATTCTTTGGTTCTTCTCCACATTGTTCTTGAAGGTTCTGGTTGCAATGCCTGGCATGGCTAGGGGGCTCACCGGTCCACTTCCTTTCCACTCAGCCTATGTAGCTAACTTGAATGTACTCATAGCAAGATGGTCTGAGGGGATGTATGGTAGCAAGAGAACTTCAGTGGGCATTCCCATTCAAAAGGGGAGAAGAGGGGAAAGTAGTAGTCACTAGTCCAAAGCTTCTGAAATCCAGCCAGGACAGCATTGCCAGTTTCCTAACTGGAGTCCAGTCATGCTTTCTTGGAGCTGTTTTCTATGGTTTTAAACTCCACTGCCCAGCTTATTGGCTCCACACTCTTAAGGATCCTTCCTTTTCCATAGGAAATGGCCCATGTTGGCAGCTGTTTAACTTTTTTAGCCTGCTTTCTGCCTGTACAGAGATTGGGACTCTATTTTACTTTTGAACTGACCCTCTTTCATTTAATATAGATTTCAGTGCTTCCACAAATTGTCCTAAAAACACCGTGGCTTTCTCAGGAATATTATTTATGTTTATTAGACAAAAGCACATCACAAACCTCTTTGAAACAGGTGGTTCTTTGTTTTGGGCTGAGAGTCAGGGTGCTGTGGTAGAATACCCTTTAAAGTCCACAAAAACCCTCTAGGAAAAAGGGTCTAAGACGTGAGCTTACAGCTTTGTTGTTCTTGTTTTTGTCTAGTGGAGAGAGTCCATGAGGAATATCACTAAATTGATTTCCAGTCTCAATAAAGGGTTCAAGCTGCCCTCCTGACTCCATCTTTAAACTGAGACGGTATTTTATTAGCAGGTGGCTGGATTGATAATTACCCTGAGGCCATTTCTTACCTTGTGAACCTTATTCTATATGGGTCAACTTTCCTTTATCTAACCTAACTCTAGAGTCCCTCTAAAATCTGCTTAAAAAGTAAACACTTCGTCCATAAGTTCATCTCTTTTCTCATATTTTGCCACATGTAGTTAGAAGCAGCCAGCGAGCACTTTCAACCTTCTCCTTAGCCACATCAATGAGTTTCTTAGATAACCTTTCTCATTTACATGTTACCACAGGTAAGGCTCATATTTCTGTCAGTAGGTAACCTGAGCTCCCTTTCCTCCAGCCTCCAGTGATAATTTCTGGGTTGTCCTTTAAGTCTTCACTGACCACTCACATGCCCTTGCAGCCTCTTTCCACCAAGGTGAATGCCTCACATTTTGATTCTTTTATGAAAATCAACTAAATTCTGGATCCAATAGTTTTATCAGTCAGTATTCACTCAGAGATGCAGAAGCACTATGTGTATGTAGTAGGAAAAAGAAATGTATTACAGGAGTTAGGACTCCCACAATTGGGAGAGAAGCTAGAAATGTAAAAACAAACAAACAAAAAAGGAGTCATAATTCCAGAGAAAACTAACTAGCCATCCCTCAGAGAGGTCAATGAGTTGGCTCTTACATGGAAATCTAGACGCTATGCCTATCAGCTGCAGAAATGGAGTCACAAAAGGAGGCCGGTGTAGAAACCCATGCAAGGTTATTGGCTGTTCATGACTATTGTCTCTGTGAGTGCACAGTAAAATACCTGGTGGCGAGCCTAGTGCCAATAGATGTGTCAGACAGGAAGGAGAGCTGGCCTCAGGGATGGGAAGAGAAAGGAAAAATGGGAAACCACCTGCAGCTCTATATCTGTCTCCAATTGTCTGTGGCTAATAACACAGACCACCCAGGGAAGGGGCTTCTGGAAAACATAGTTCTCAGCTTAATCGAGTTGATAATATAATAGTACATAACTATAATCATCAAAGAAAATGTGAAAACGACAAAAACATATAAAGAAGAATAAAAATTATGCATATGTTCAAAACTGAGAGGAAAATGCTATTAACATTTAACAGATCTTTACTCTGAAACACTTCATTTTATTATAGAAGATTTAACATTGGGAACATGGTGATTACGAAATATAGCATACTGATGAAGGACCAGGTTTTGGTTTGCTTAGCCAGGTTTGAATACCAGACTTCTCACTTTTAAGTGTATGACCTTTGGACTAAATAATGAACATCTCTTTCCTCTATTTTTTTCCTAAAAAGAAGGATAAAAAATAGAACCTATCTGTAGTACAGCCTTCCAACAAGGTCCATGTCCTAATCCCTAGAACCTGTGACTATGTTATGTTTCATGGAAAAGAGGCATTTAGACTGAAGATGGAATTAAGTTTGGCAGTCACCTAGCAGAGTATGAAATCGGAGTGGGGTTATCCTGAATTATGCAGGTGTACCCAATGTAAGCACAAGAATTTTTACAAGTGGAAAAGGCATGAGAAAGCTTGGAGATGTGGCCATGTGAGAAGGATTCAGCCTGACCTTTCTGGCTTTGAAGATGGAGAAAGTGCCACAATCTGAGGCTAGAAATAATCCAGAAAAGGGAAGAAAATAAATTATCCTGTAAAGCCACCAGAAGGACATAGCCCTGCCAATACCTTGAGTTTAGCTGAGTGAGACCCATTTTGACTTCTCACCTCCAGAACTGTTAAGAAAAGAAACTTGTATTGCTTTAAACCACTAAAAGTTATAGCAATAGGAAATAAATATACTACATCATGGGAGTTTTGTGAGGATTAAATGAAATGATACATGTATGTAACAATAATTAAAATAGGTCTTAGCCCATGGCAACTACTCAATAAATGTGATTATTTACTATCAAAAATTATAATTTTACATTGATATCTATATCTATATCTATATCTATATCTATATCTATATCTATATCTATGTATATAAAATAACTCCCCTGTTGCTGGAAAGTTAAATTGTATTCAATTTCTTGTTATTAGAAAAATGCTTCAATGGAAAAACTGAACGGAGACCTTGTCTGTCTTGATGCCTATTATAGACTCAGCAGCTAATACACTTAGTAGGGGCTCTATAAATATTCATTAAATAGATAAATGAAGAAATGATCAACATATTTGTGCCTATATATATTTTCACATTTGTCTTTTGTCTTTAGGCTAGATTCCCAGAAATGGTATTACTGGATCAAAATGAGCTGAACATTTTCATGCTCTTTATACCTACTGCCAAATGGATTTTCATAAAGGTTACACCAATTTACACTCCCACAGCATTGTATGAATTTGACTCTGTCATTCTTCCCATGTTAACATTGACTACCCTACATTTTAAATCTCTGATAACTTTTTGCCTTATCATTCCTTTAATTGCATTTTTAATTATTTATCATGTTGAAAAAAACATTAATGATTATTTGACTAATTATTTGACTTTTTAATAATTTATTGTGTGAATTATATGATGGTTATTTTCAAATTATAAATTATTTTAAAGGTAAGGAGCATAAGGAAGATATGGAAAATAAGCTCCCCTGAACCCATCAGCAAAGTGTGACAAATGTTATCAATTTGACAATATTAATTCATTTATCAATTTATTTTTGAAATATATCATGATAGGTATGTTTGAAATATCTTCTATTCTTCTTTTTCTCTTTCTCTCTCCCTAGGGAGTATTCTGCAGATTCTCGTTTATGTTTTTCTACTTTTATGTGTTCGCACACAACATACGTGTACACACAATTAGTATGAATTGCCTATTTTTCCAGAGTGTATTTTTCATATTAATCAATGAGTTCTTTGTATCATAGGATTTTAACTCTTTGTTTGTCATATTTATCGTACATATCCTCCCATGTAGTCATTTTAATTATATTTTTTTAAAATTGATTTTCACCTGATTACATTCATTTGATATAGAATTGTATAGAATTAGTATTAAAGTTCCGTGGCTTTCATTTATGTATTTAGTATAATGGCAATGCCTTAAGGTAGTAATTATTAACACTTTGAGTCATGATTTCTGATCTTAGAATAAATTGCAATAAATATAGGTTGATAGCAGCTATTGAAAATCTGTATTATCTGATTATCTTAACGTGGAATTTGCAAAACTTAAGATCTCTTTAGGTCTTACATCTTGATTAATTCTCTCTTTTTACAATATTAGCTTATGGTGGAGGCTGAAATGATAGTGGTATCAGTAATTAAAATTTATCAAATAAACAAATTCCAGAGATACACTAATATTCATCAAATCTTAAGTAATATCAAGAGAAAACATTTTTTCTGAGCTACTAAAAGGAAAGGAGTAAAATATATGATTTTCAGTGGTAGACTTCCCTTATCTTAGTATAAAGGTGTTACAAATCATTCAACATTGTTTAAAGCTATGATATTTTCATGAAACACAAAAATTAATTTAATCAAATAGATGTAAGGTATAATAAAATGGCTTCCTAGCATATACAGGCAAGAGATTATAGAAAGGAATTGTATTTTGGACCATGACTTAAGAATATAAAACTTTATTTTAAAATCCCAGAAAAAATTTTCTCAGTAACATCTAATCAATGGGTAAAAATCTAGGATTCATCTTCCCTTAAATTTTCCTTAGATGCAAACTACCATAAAAGAGAAGCAAAAATGAGCCAGTCACGATGTTGTTGTGGACGTGTGTGGAGAAAGACATGATTTCTCCTTGCCTCCAGAAAACATATAATAATATGACCATTTGTTGGAGTAAAGGAATAAATTATAATCTTAAAATATTTCATTGGAAAGTATGTTCAATGGGAAGAAGCTATGTTTATGTATGTTCAGAAATCAGCAGACAGATACGAAGATAGCAATTACCTAATATAAAAGTATTTAACATTTTTGAACATATGCACACAAAACAAAACAATAAAAAACTGCAGCGTCTAATGGTACCTCTGTGACCAGAGATACAATAAAAGCAAAATAAAAATTAAAGGATGAAATTATCTAGAAATTAGGTTTAGCTGATATTACCACACAGAAATACTTCATTTAAAAATGTGAACTTTAAATACATTTCAATAAAGTAAATAACCAGGCACAATTAAGTCTATATTTGTTAAGGAAATGATAAATATAAGAAATTAAAAGTGTGTTTTTGGTGAACACTCTGTTAAGAAAGTGCAATCACTTAACCTATTCACTCTGATTTTAAATCAGTGCCCTTCAGCTTTCTCTCAGCCAGCTCTGCTGGAAACTGGCAAAGAGCACAAATGGAGACTAAACTTAGATTCTATTGCTTTCCTCTAAAAACGACTCATCAATTTAAAATACTTGGGCAAATGAAACTGACAAATGGCTTTCTACACTGAATATACCTAAGAGCTACGAAAATGATAATAATTTGCTTTTTACTCCTCGATTCATGTAATAGGAAAGGTTACAAATTTCAAAAGAGGGCACTATTTTGGGAAATAGTTTCAGGAATGAAAACATTAGAAGGTAGGCTATTTATAACTTCATATAATCTGATGTAAATATGCTCTGGCAATGGGATAGCCAGACTTGAATTTGAAAACTTCCTACTGTTATTCAGAAAGCTTTCCACTGTTTCATTATGATTTTTTTTTCTTTCAAGATTAAAGTGTATGGCAGGCTATCTTTAGTAACCTGACCTAATGGTCTCTTTTATCCACTCCTTCCCCAAAGCCCACCCTAATGCAAGGAACCTTTCCCAAGTGCCCTGGGAAGAAATCTCCTTGGGAAATTCTTCAGAAGGCTATTTAGAGAACACATGGTGACTGAAATAGTTTCTGAGGAGATGCATTGGCTTTTCTTGAGGGAGGGACTGTCTGGGCCTCCCTTGCCAGATTCTTCTGTGGATAGTTCTTTGCTCTCTCTGGTCTTTAGTCTGGTGCAAATTTATTTGTTCCATTAGATTTACATAACTCATATTTTTAGAGAAAGAGATTTCACATTAAATACTCATTTGTAGTAAGAAATTTGGAAAAAGAAGCAAAAGGGAAAAACTGAGGAGAAGGGATGGAGAGAGACGATTTGAAATAAAAAAGTTCAGAAAGTGAAGAAAATATAGAGTTTAGGGTGCCGCCAAAAGGACACTGAGATGGATGCTAGAGAAGGTGTCTATGACACATTCTGACAGCTGCTGGATTGTAGAAAGATGAACACATATTTTAATAAATATATATCTTGGGTGAGATATGGCCTGTCTGGCAGAATTTGTAAAACAAAGGAGTCTGGATTTTTCATTACACTTTTAACGTACATCTTATTTATTTTTAAATAGTTTTTGCCTCAATCTCATTAGCAAATAAATTACCCTAACAACAATATAGTTCTAAAGATAATTGATTTAATTTTAAAGATGAGATATTCTCATTTTGTTCTCTTTTTTCCCAGGCCACATCCCTAACTGTGGCCAGGTATTTGTGCTGCAACAGCCATGATCCTTTCAAATAAGCTTACATTTTTAAAAGAAACCTTTAAATTGGATTTATCCTAAAACTTTCCACAATCTAGTTGTCCATGTCTTGCAATTAATCGTGGAAATAACCTGTAGGAAAAAAAAAGCACACAGACAAATGCAAAGTTTTACTACCCATCCTACACTTGCTTCAGTTTCAGAACTGATGATGGGAAATATCCTGTTTATTGAGACTGATAATATCCAATTCAGGTATTTCCATCAGAAAGACAAAGATCCTCCAAGTCAAATATTATCTACATGAAGAAAAGAAGGAGAGGCTCAAACGACAAGCTCAGCTCCTGACTAATTGCCACAATAAGACAATGTGGGGCTTTGCTGCTAGAGAGCTAAATTGGCACACTGTGCGTTCTTGTTGGAATTAAAAGATGGCTGGGGGGGAATACAAGAATACTCTTATAAAAAAAGTTAGGAGGTAATCTCGTTATAAGTTTTCCAAACTTCCCTACTGAATGTTTGTTCCAAACTTTATTTAAATAGCATGTTACAGCGATACCTCATTTACATGGTATGTCAAAGTGTTATAATTTCCACATTTCTAGACTCCCAGGTCCAAGACAGCATTGCATAATGAAGGGAAAGGTTACAAGATTTCTAGGAATGGATTTCTGTGTAAATAATCATCAGTTATTTTATCAACCTTCCATGGACAATGAGATATCTATGATGTATTGGCTATTACTTACTCAATGTTTTTACCCTCCATGGATTTAGGCATTTTTAGTAAACACAGAAAAGAGATTCATTATACTGTGGAGTATTTCTTTTTTAATTCTGTTACTTTTTTTTTTTTTTTTTTGCATTTGCGTTTTATCACAAAATTCATCTAAGCATAGAAATGGTTGTTTCTCATTGGGGAGTTTATCTGCCAAAATGTTATTGCTATAGGAAATGTATGTCACATTGGATTATCACTTGGCACTATCAAGCCAGAACACTGTGAGCCTTAAACTTGGTTTAAAAGAAATCTAATTAGTATCAACTGAAAAAGAAGATCCCTAAAGATATTTCTTTCTTACTTTCCCTAATATAAAAGGTGATTTGTGATAAAACTGTTAATCTGTAATCATTTTTGCTACTCAAAATAAAATTTGACACTTTCAGAACATATTATTCTTAGTAGTAGGCAAATTTCCTTAATACAAACTTAAAAATATAGAGGAGGATAATGAATGAATAGAAAATATTATTCCTAGTGAAAAGCAGCCATGAGGGCACTGGTGAATGAAAATATTATAAGGCTGTAAGGTGTTTGTAACTGTATTCAGTACAGTTCTCCAGAACAATTTAGTGATGTTTTATTTATTCAAACAATAATTTATTGAATAACTACTATGTGCCAGATACTGTATTAACAAAGGAAACTCAAAGGCTCTGCAAAGACCATGAAATAAGACTCTATCATTGCCCTTACCCACTTTATAATCCCATCTGCAGGCAGTTCTAAAGACTAGCTTTACTCCCAAACAAAATTCAGCAGGAGTGTATACACACACACACACACACACATATGTAATTATATGAACACATACATACATATCTGCACATACACATTTATACAATCATATATGTATGTGTTTGTGCACATGCACATACTTGCATGTACACGTAAGTAAAAGGAAGAGGTGAAAAATCACACAAAGAACTTGCTCTTTGCAATCTGACATACTTGAATATTACTTAAATGATGTTGAGCCTCAATTTTTTAATCTATGAATGGGATTGTCGGTATTTCCCACAGAGGACTTTTTAAAGTATTAAAAGAAAGAGGATATGCAAAGTATTTAGCTCAGCGTCTGCCATATGAAAGCAAAAGAGAGCTATAGTTGTTATTATTTTGTTTTCTTTTGGGAGACTTCTTGGAGGAGACAGCATATAAGCAAGCATTAAGAGATGAGAATATAAAGGAGTTGTTCTATTAAAAAAAAGTAATGTGAGTATATTGTAAGTAGAGAAGGAAAAAGTCATTCAAGAATATGTATGAACGTCTACCACCACCAAGTAGTACATGACATTTTATTATATTCCATGTGAAAAAAAAAATGTAAGACCAAAAGATGGTGTTTTTTAATTATTATGTTTTTTATTATGAAATCTATCGTCCAATTGGTTTCCATACAACACCCAGTGCTCATCCCAACAGGTGCCCTCCTCCATGCCCATCACCCACTTTCCCCCACCTCCTACGCCCCATCAACTCTCAGTTTATTCTCAGTTTTTAAGAGTCTCTTATGGTTTGGCTCCCTCCCTCCCTAACTTTTTAAGATGGTGTTTTTTTTTTTAATTGCTGTTTATATTTGAAATAAAGATGAAAACTTAGGTCTACTTAAAATACACTAGAGAAATTAAAATATAATTAGTGAGGAAGACATATTATTTATTTAGCAAAGTTTAGTGAAGATGAGGAAAAATAGGAATTTAAGGCATCATCCATAACTTTAAATTGAAAAATATATATTTCTGTGATTTAAAATATGAAAATATTTTGGTTGTAAGCAGATCCTAGAAGTAATAAACCAATGACACACACTCCCCCGATCCCTCCCTCTCTCTTTTTAAACTAATATCTCAGATTTCTGCTTACTTATCTTTCTTCTTTTAATGTTTTTTCCCCATAATACAAATCTTATCTTTGGGGGTGATTTCTTTCAGATTAGAGAGATGCGAATTTATATTTAAATTGGAAGAATTTCACCTATACATTATCTTAAAGACACGAGTTTAGGCAGGGTCACTCTGAAAAATTTCTATGAAAGCATTTCACACACTGAGCTTTGAAGGATTATAAATGCTTTGGCATGACATCTGGGGGTGGTATTTTGAGAACAGCAGACTTCTGTAAAACATACACACATACACATTTGTATAACTCTCTATTCTGTCATAGACACAATTAGGTAGGAGCTATTTTATACATATATTATAGTTGAAAAATAGAAATTGATAGAAAAAATAGGTGATGGAGATGGATTAGAGATAGAAATGGAAATGAAAATCCATTTTGCATCAGCTGCCTCATTCATGAGCTCTGGCTACTTAGGGTCTCCTGAGTGGATAAGTTAATATCACTTCCTCTCTCTCACACATCATTTGCTGTCTACTTATTGAGTCACAGTGAGCTAATGACTTTATTGAGCTTTATTATAAGCAGTTTTGTGACAGTAGACTTATACTGGTTTTCATTCTTGACTTATGCCCCTGCCCCATAAGTCTCCACGTTGAATTTTTAACCTTTTTAATAGTACCATCTTAAATGCCAGCCCTGCCAGGAAGTCTTTCCTGGTGCTTCCAGACATTTTAGATCCCTGCAAATTCCCACAGCATTTTATTTATACGTCTTGAATGATGTGACTTGTCATGTCTTTCTTGGTGGGGCCATGGGTAGGTATTCCTTTGCTGCTAGCAACACTCTGTGAGAAAAATTGTCACATAATAGTATCTTGCTAAACATGTGTTGAGTTGCACTGAATTGCACTAAATTTGTAGACAACTTGTAAGCTGTTTGATTTAACAGTACCTTTCCAAGGCCCACTTATCTGTTCTATTGATAGTAGTTACATGTATCTTCCTAATTCTAGTTATATGTATACAGATATAAATAAGCTCATCCCTACATGTATTCAAATTACTAATTTTTTTCTGGGT
This sequence comes from Panthera leo, assembly GCF_018350215.1. Classification (NCBI taxonomy): domain Eukaryota; kingdom Metazoa; phylum Chordata; class Mammalia; order Carnivora; family Felidae; genus Panthera; species Panthera leo. The sequence continues at coordinate 151,727,644 of NC_056679.1, forward strand.
ATATATCTGTTGTTTACCAACAACATTATGGTAAAACTTTCATATTAATAAGCATCTATCACTATTCATTGTACTCTAAGCAGCTGTCATATTTTAAATGGTTTAATGACAGGAAAGCACAAATCTTTCAAGTACTTTCTATGAGCCTTATTTATCCACATTCTTATTTTTTTGAGGTAGAAACACTAAATAATATATAAATAATTGTATAGGCAATGCAAATGTTAGCATCCTGATTGTAACCCAACAAGTGCATCATACTTTAAAACACAATAGCAACATAGTGAAGAGTTAAAACAATTTCATTGATTTTTATTTCTAGCTCTTAATGCATCATTGGTCTTCTTCCTTTTATGAGTCAATTTCCTTTACTACTCTTGCTCATTCAGGAAATTTTTCTTCTATCATAGTTCTGCTACCATCACTAATAATTAAAATATATGTGAATATCCTAATGCTTAGCTGTAGTGATATTTCCAGAGACAATGTCAATGGAACTACTGTTTGTGGAAAAGTGCCTTATACTTTTGCTTTCCAAAAGTCATTTTTGGTACTCTCCTTTGATTAAGAGTCCATGCTTCACTCAAACAGAAGTCTATCCTGAAATTTTGGTCCATTACATAATTTTCAGAAGCTGGAAGAAAGGCATTTGCATCATTTCTGTTCCCAGATCTGTTCAATATATACTTCCAGTCTGTCATGCCTGAAATTAATTTTTTACAATCTGGATCTTTACTATATGCTAAAAATTCAGTACAAAAAAGGACCTCCTTCTGCAGAGAATATGTAAGCCAGAACATCATGTTCCATCTTTATAATGAAACACATAGTTCCTATCAAAAGGCAAATTTTTTGTTTCAAAATGTTTGAAGAGAATAATGCTTTAAAAGATTTCAAATAGTTACTTTTATGAAAGTGAAAAGATTTCTATGTCAAATATATTTTAGCCTGAATCATATAATTTCTGTATAAACCGAACAACATTTTATTTATTTAAAGCTATTTCCCATTCTGTATTTCATGCTTCTGAGGTTGGAAAACAAAAGCAAATAATCCCAGAAATAGTTTCTCTCAAAACACTCATGTTTAAGTGAATAGCTATTAAAATTCAAACTGCTAATATCGAGTTTTAAGCAAATCGTAATATACAATTTTGTCTCTCTAGTCAAGAAGTTTATTACCTTAATATTTTGTTTTCCTCAAAGTATGAAAGTACTTGTTTTGGTTTTTCTAACTAGTGTAGGCCCTCCAAAATAAATTTCAAATATCAGAAAAAAACATATGACAAACACACTCTGTATGATCTTTGAAAAATTAGTTACTTCTGAAAGTATGTTCATTCTTCTGTTAAATTGGGATATGTACATGTGAGAATATGTTGAAATTATATATATATATATATATATATATATATATATATATATATATATATATATGTAATATAAAGGCCATAACACAGGACCTGAATTACATTCTTCTCTTCCTCTTCCTCCTTCTTCTCCCTGCCTCACCACCACCCTTCCTCCTCCACCTGCTCCTCTTCCTCTCATTTCCCTTTCTCTTATTCCTTACTCTTCCTTAATTTCAAAAACAGAATTTTTCAAGGCTTCAGAACTACAGAGCATTTGACCTGGGTCCAGGATTCAAAATGAGACTTGTATCACACCATAATCTCTCTTCTAACTTTTAAATTTCCTCTAGAGGTTCTCTTGATTTTTGCATAATTTGCCACAGACTATGAGACTAAAACTTTCTCCTGTTTATATATTTCTTTATTTTTGCAAACACTGTATTGCTTAAAATTTTTGCTTAGTTCTTTTGGGTGCTATATTGCTTGGCGCATGGATGTTTGTTAACATTTGGCCTTATTTTTTTTTAAGTTTATTTATTTATTTTTGAGGGGGTTGTGTGCAGAGAGAGAGAGAGAGAGAGAGAGAGAAAGAGAACCCCAAGCAGGCTCTGTGCTTTCAGTGCAGAGCCTAATGTGGGGCCTATCTCACAAATCATGAGATCATGACCTGAGGCACAATCAAGGGTCGAATGTTAACCCAATGAGCTATCCAGGCACTCCTAATGTTTGACCTTTATAGTGTTTTCAAACCTAAACAATAAATTTTTATTTATTAGTGGTGTTTTTTTTTTGCATTAACTTCTAATTTGTTTGATAATACTAACACGCATGTGATGTATTTATACAAAGTTTATTAATAAATATTGGTGAATATTTCAGCTATGTTGATTCTTTTTGCTCTGGGTCCATAACCTATATAGCTAGCATTTTTTTCTATTAATCTCATATTTTTATTTTATTATCTGTACTTCATTTCCATTCATCTTTATATGAATGAAATCTTTATATGAAACCTTTATATGAGGTTTGCTGTTTGTCATCTTCTTTTCTGCATAATTTTATTAGTTGGGGCTTAACTAATATTTGCTTTTCTACCACAGCTTTGATATACATTACATTGACTAATTATATGTTTACATTATATGTTTACAATATGTTTACATTATATTGACTATATCTATAGTGGTCTAAACTCTTATGTAGCATAAATAATATTGTGCTTTTGTACAACCCCTTTACCTGCTCTGTTAATTTTTCACTGATCTTATCTATGCATTTATACATCTGTACATTCATTCTTTTCTTTTTGTATTCTTATTATTATTGCTATCCCTACTCTTTGTTGAAAGTAAGTCTTATTTGGATTGCTTAACCAGTCAAAATCCAATTCTCTGATACAGCTACATATCACAAACTGATTACAAAGGGGCACTACTTAAGTCACTTGGCTCCATGTGGCTGAAAACTCAACTCGCAGTGGCTTAAATAAACCAAAAGTTTATTTTTGTCACATCACCATATTCTGACGGTGAGAAATCCAGGGCTCTTATGCCAGCTTTTATGACATTAGTGACTTGGTCTCCTGTAGGCTTTCTACCCAGCTAAGTTTAGAATGATATTCCGCCACTAGGCTTATCATTCCAAGTTTGTAAGATGGCTAGACACCACTAGCATTTATCTGAGTTTTGGGGAAGAAGAATATTAAAGTCAAAGACAGAAGGTATGTGCCTTCCAAGTCTTTTCCTTTAAAATGCCTATTTTTATCCACAAGAGAGGGTAAGGAATTTTGTATTTACCTGGATATGTTACTGTCCCATACAAAATCACGACTCTATTATAAAAATAAAGATGCAAAGAAAAGATCTTGCTTAGACAAGTAGCAAAGTCTGCCAAGGGGACTAACTTCCATGTCAGTATTACATGATTCCACTGACTCCCCAGACTCAACCCCCAGTCACTGCTGATTTGTTGTGTGGTGGACCCCTGACTTTGCGTAAAACAGATTTTCTTATGTGTCAATCGGGAATTATGATTCAAAGAGAATAGTTAATCTGTGTTGGATGCTGAGGCCAAGAACCAAGGCTGGGGCATTCATTATCTACCATATGCATATTGAATTGGGGACAGTCCAGAGACAAAAGGGAAAAAAACCCAAAATTCCTCTTCAGAAATTTCCAGAGCTTACGCATGTAAACTTCAGTAAACAAAGAGTAGTTCGTCTCCCTATTCCTTCGACACATTATCCTTTTTGTTCCAAATAGTTTGACACTGTTTTTGTTTCTCAATTCAAATATACAAAAGACTATGGTCTTCTCTTTGGCATTTATATTTTTGCTTTGTTTTAGTACTTCTATTTAGCTAGAATTTAAACTCTGTGGGAGCATGTGTCCCTATGTCTGTTAAATATTGTATTTCCCTCAGCCTAGCATGCCATTTTATCAATGAATTTTTGTTTAATGAATAAAGCTTTATTATAAACTTAGCACCCCCTGATTCTTTTTATTTATTTTTGATTTTTTGATTGGTTTCACTAGTAATTACTGGTTTGTATCTATAGCAATATTCTCTTTTAAAAGTACCTTTGTTGAAAGATATCTGGACAATGCTCTTAATGGTCCTATAGGAACAGTTAATTTTGGTGTTGTCAGTTATCTGAAAATATATTTTAAATGAGACTATCTTTCTTTTTTCTTCACAAAGGTTAGTGTTTGAGGAGACCAACAATTAGCATTTTCACATTCCCTACCATATTCATAAGTCAACTGAGAAATAATATAAGACAGAGATGACAACCAAAATAACATCTCAATAGCAAGTATTCAAGGAAGAATTGGGTTATATCTGTAGTCTAGTATGCTTCCTAATGCTGAACCTCCGAATTAGGCATACTCACTCATCCAGAAGTTCTGGAATAAGAAGAAAAGCATGCATTAAGTTACATTGCTCTTATGAGATAAAGTTCAAAGAAACTGAAGTGAAGAAACCCAGTTGGGAAAACTCTCCCAACAAAAGGTTAAAATGGGCATTACACAGTTAGCATATGGTGGGGTCTGTAATCCACTTATTCATAATTCCTCCTCTCAGAGTTCCATCATTACATTCTTCCATATGTTTGTATGGGAGCATCCCCACTGTGAGGTCTTTGACAAAGCTCTTTCTTTCCTACACAGTATATTCAGGGCATCTAAATTCCCATTTCCCTTTGGTCCTGCATTTTCTGCATTGCAGAATTGAACTGAGTGACCCTCCAGCCACAAAAGCCACAGTTTCTTTATGAGCAGGCATTTTCAGATCTCTGGCAGAGACTGTTTCCACTGCATCTTATGGAAGTGCCTAGGCATAATAAATACACTTGTGAAGCAAGTTTATGTTCTCATACGTAATTAACCAATTCAGAATAAATGTGTAATCATGTAGCGAAAGTTAATTCTTGAGCCTTATGCAAAAGGCTACATTAATTTTAGACTACCCTCCTCTTTCTTTCCTAATACTGAATGAAAGTGGATTTGAGTTAACTGATCTAGAACTTCCTGTCTAGGGATGGGGTTCACGATTTACGTTAGAATTTTACTAGTCCACGAAACACATTTGTTAGTCAGTTTAGAAGCAGTAATATTGTTTTCACCCCATTGCCATAAAGACTCAAGGAACTCACTCTCTGTGACCTTCCTCACCTCCGGACAATTAAATCTTTGCCTCAGCTGCTCCTGCTTTTGTGTGATCTGGTAAACGGAAAGAGGCCAGGAGTGTTTGGTGAATAGAACCCATACTTACAGAGGAGAAACAAGCTTCCCTTGCCCCCCAAGTTCCCCACTAGTGCCATTGCTAGAAGAAAAACTCCAAGATACAGCTATAAACCCAATGAATGACTTAGTGGAGGGACAAAGGAAAGATTGTATTTTATTTCTTTGATGCTAAAACTTCTGTTCTTGTGTGTGGGCTTTATATTCTTTGCCAAATTATCATCATGATGTGTCACATGGACTTGGCATTGAAGAGCACACTATCTTGGAGAGAAGTTTTATTCCCCTTCCCATACTCTGCACTGTAAAGTTTGGCTCTTAATAGCAGAGTATGTCTTCTGTATTTGAAAATTAAAAGTGTGTCAACTGGAGATGAACATTTCATTCCTGCCCTTTTTCTTAGACTCTCAGAATAGGACTTAGGGTTTAGGCCTTTTCTTTCAGGTTTATTGGAGTATAACTTATATGAAAAACTATACACTTTTATTTTAAATAGTTGATGAGTTTAGATATGTGCATACACCTGTGATAGTATACATGTATTCAAGGTAATAAAGATATTCATTGCTTCCAAGTTTCCTTATGTCCATTTGTTTTGTTTTCTAGGTAATAACACTTATCATGAGATTTACCCTCTTAACAAACTTTGAAGTACACAAAACTGTATTGTTAACTATGCACACTCAAGCCAATTCTTGCATCTACTGTTTTCTTCTTCCAGGTCTGACATAATTAGTCATATGAGGGACTGAAATGTTGAGGCCATCCTCAGTATTATATTCCCTATACTGCACCCAGAAGATTGATCATAATGACCAAGATTCTGTGACTCCAAGCAATTAATGTCGTTGTTCCAGTTCATAACTCCCTTGTTTGCAACACCTGACCTCTGGTAGCACACCTTTCCAGAGAGAATGCCTAGGGATCTGACAGAAGATACTGTTCTTGGGTCCTCACCCATTAGGTGAGAGAATGTAGAAATTCTTACAGGATTTGGGAATTTGATTCATGTCATTCTTTTAAATAATAGTTGAGGATTATTTTTCTCTTTTGGACAATTTCATGGATATATTAGAGAGAAACAAGAAAAGGGGAGATTTTTTTATATTTGTATAAGAAGAACATTGTATTTATTTATAAAAGGCTGTTCATTTCTTAATATACATCTACTATTATTTTACCTTTACATAAAAATGCAGAATATCTAATGCTACAATATTACTTTTGTATTCCCCACCTTAGTTTGGTAAAAATGTCCCCCTTCTAGTCAGCCATAACCAGAAAATGACTTTGTCTTGCACCAAGGTAGGCTGTGGTATGCCCCTAAGAACACCAAGGGTTTCATAGTCAAGACAGGTCTTTCTGTGATAAATTTTACCTCCAGGGCATGCATCAGAATTATAAAAAAAAAAAATTAAGTGGAAATAGTGCCTAGAATACAGTTTTGAATATCATCCTCATTTTGTCTAAAATTAGTTATCTTATTCCTACCTCGTTAAACTTGAGCTTTTCATTCTGATTTTGAAAAAAAGGAAAGAAAATCGCAACTAATAAGGTAACTAATAAGTATTCTTCAGAATACTATTATTTAATAATGGGACTAGTATATTTACAATGCAATTGTGTAAGTAGAAGTTTTCTCCCTCCCTCCCTTCCTTCCTTTCTCTCTCTCCTTCCCCCTCCTTCCTTTGCTCCTTCCTTCCTTCCTTCCTTCCTTCCTTCCTTCCTTCCTACCTTTCTGTTTTAAGAAAGTTTTAGCTCCACAATTTATGTGCATTCCTCATGTAGGGACAAAATGGACCGGAATAAACAAATGTGCGAAAACTGTATTCAGAGTTGCTCTGTATAATTAATGAGTCATCATCTCCCTTAAGCAGAGAATCAGGATGTTATTAGATTTTGCTGACTGTGATTATTAGTTTGGAATCTCTTGCTTGCCATTCTGACTTGCCATTTTCTCATCCTTAAGATCTTAATCTTTACCAGTATTCATGTCATGAATGTTGAATCCAAAGGATCTGATCCTGACCTAAAAGACTTCAACCCCACTTTCCTCTAGACCTGTGAGCCTCTAAAGAGAAGTAGGAACATTCTTTTCCAAATGCTACTAACCTCGGTTGGCTGAGTTACCGGACTAACTTATAATATTTAACTATTCAGTAATAAAATGTGGGCAATAACAATTTTATTTTGTCAAACTGCCACACCGAGATTTATGTGGATGAAGTGAAATTTCACAGTGATAAAAATAAATAAGCCAAATTAGGTAAATTCTTTTATGAGTGAAGGAAACATAATCTGTCATTTCCAGTTTGTGAAACAAAGGTAGCTCAGAGAGCGCATCCAGTCATATCCTGTGTGTTATTCAGCATCCTTAGTCGCTTTTCAGGCCCTTTCGTTTTCTTATTTGTATTTTTTCTTTCTAAATTGTTGGAGTTATTTAGTCCTTCCTCTCTCTATACACTTCACTATTACATGGTTAATTACTACATCACTACTATCATTACTAGTACATCATTACTACTATTACATGGTTAATTAATAACATCATCTCACATATAGAGTATCTCTTGAATCACTTGTCATTTGCTACAATGTCAAATGTGCAATATATTTAGTTAAAGCAAAAATACCACCACTGCATTGAATTTGTTCTATTTGGTGAGATTACATTATAACTGTCCCAAATTTGTGTTTGTCTTTCTATCTTGAATACTATTGTCTTACCCCATGCCTTCAGAAAATTCTGCTTGCCTGAACTACAGGATTTACAAAACTTTCTACTTTCCTGCCACAATTTTCTTTCTACACTGCTTTTTTGTGCCATTTTGATACTAGAGTTATCCATCTGAAAACCAGAAATAATTATGTAATTCCCTCCCATAAAACCTTTACCAACTGTCTTTTGCATATGGATCCCCTCAGTTTGATCTAACTGCTTTTGGAATCTACCTCGAACTTGGATTTAGTAGATGTTCTTCTCTATAGTCTAAGTGACGCTCTTGTACTTTTAATAAGAAAAAAAACACAGGTCCAAGGAGAATTCTGGTTTTACATCCAGCAGGAGCAGATGTATAGCACATTTAAATGTCAGTTGTGGTGTTACTCTTCCAGAATAGTCTGTAAATAAAGACAGACTCAAAAACTCTAAAAACAAAGCATTTCAGCCCAGAAACCTCACATCTCAAAACATCTTATACAGAATGGTCCAACAGAAGTGTAAACTCTTAAATGGTTCAACAACCAAAGTAACTCCAGGCAATGGAGTCCTTTAGTGAATCCATGGTGAAAGTCAGGAGGTATAATCATCTTAAATGTCTGAGCAGTCACCTTCATTAAATTTATATTTACTCAGAGGAACAGTTGGTTGATGGAAGGTCCCTGGGTGATTAGAAAACTAAGAGTGAGTGTAAAATTATCTCTTGCCTTGTATTATTAGTCAACTTGTGTTGCTTTAATGAGCAACTCTGAAATCATAGTCACTTACAACAAAAGACATTTCTTTTTTGCCTGCAGGTTTGTAGGTTAGCTCTGCTTTACTCCACGTCTTCTCACCCTAGAATCCAAGCTGAAGACAGATATCTTAGATATGTTGTTCTCCTGGCAGAGGACAGAAGCAAGAGCCCAACCAAACCATGCAGGCACATTTAAAGCTTAAGTGGAGAAGGTATAGGGTCAGATCCATTGGCAAAAAGCAAGTCACATGGCTGATTCTGACAATGAGGTAGGAAAGTGTCTACCTAAGAAAGGCATGGTAACTGGGGGTGAATTATACCTGTAGAGAAGAAAGAGTGGATAACTGAGAACAATAATAAAATATATCATAGATCTCAAATAATTATACCTATGATTCTTCCCTACTTCATTTGGAATTCCTCATCTCAAGAAAATATTGTGTATGGTCAGCCTTGTCTTAGAGTACTGTGAATATTTGGTATCATATGGGCTCAGGTTATATAGGACATCAGATAATCAGCTATAATAGAATGAATTACAACTTTTAAGCACCATGTAGTTATTTTTATAATTATTTCTGTATATATCTTGGGTTATTGGATCACAATCTAAACTTTTCAGACATGTATACACCATACATAAGGCATTTTCTTTTAGTACCACCTGGCAACTTCTCTCATGCATGCTTCTTCATTTTCTGATACTAAAGTGCCTTCACCTATGGTTTTCCACCCCTTTTTCTCTGTATGCATGGTTGCCGTTGGGTACAATGGGTGGACATAACACATACTACCAACATACTGGATTTATATAATATTTTAGGAAGTACTGTACTGTACTTCCTGGTTAAGTGAATGTCATACTTTACACATATTTGTATGCAAGGATCCATAAAAAACATTCTTTAAAGATATTAATTTATCAATAATACTATGAACACAGATTTGAGACAATGCTATTATACCACATATAAAGTCTCAAAATAAGTACATGACTTTGAGATTTAGGGTGGATAACCAATTCAGAATTCCAAGAAACTAAAAATTCTGAAGAATTTAATAAGTCTTCATGAGTTTCTATTGGGTATTTGATTTTTGCTTGCAAGTTTAGCCATTTATAGATAAGAAATTAAACAGAAATTGGACTCTCTGAGCTTATAAAAGTATAGTCAAACATGAGACATATCTAAGAGTGAGTGAGAATAAGGACCTGCTGTGAGGTCATTGGAGAAAAAAAAAATAGGGATAATAGCTGAATACAGGGCTTGCACTGAATGATGAAAAATTCAACCTTTTCTTTAATTTGCAATTTTGTTCCCATGAGATTTCCCCCCATTTTTTTAGCCTCTTATCTTTGCTATGCTGACTCTCCCAGAAGTCATACAACAGTGATGACATGTACATGAAATATGAGTAAAACTGCTATTGTTACACTCACTTCCTATATCAGGATGGTGAAATTTGATGTTTATTTTTCCATTTATCATGAAGAATCTCAGGATGGAGTGTTTTTTAATCAATTTATGTAATTATCTAGTTTGTGGATTATTCCCCTGGTGCTTAATTTGCTAATTTCCTACAGACTGAATGAAATCTGTCTGTTGTGTTGTTAATTGGACAGCAATACAAAAAGAAGTAAATATTTTGTCTATCCATTTTGCTACAGGATAATTGCACTAATAAAATTTCATAATAAATCATTGATTGAAATTCTAGAATGAGATAATGGTCAAGTAGGAAGAGAAGGTTTTACTTTGTTGCATTTCTCTTTGCTAATTCTATGTGTGTCCTATAGCAATTTTGCTACTCTTTGTTGTTTGATCGATACATTTTTTTTAATATATGAAATTTATTGTCACATTGGTTTCCATACAACACCCACTGCTCATCCCAAATGATGCCCTCTTCAATACCCATCACCTACCCTCCCCTCTCTCCCACCCCCCATCAACCCTCAGTTTTTTCTCAGTTTTTAAGAGTCTCTTATGCTTTGTCTCTCTCCCACTCTAACCTCTTTTTCTTCCTTCCCCTCCCCTATGGGTTTCTGTTAAATTTTTTTTAAGGATGTATACTAATTTTAAAATCTGTAAGGCACCAAATCTTGCGCAAGTATTTAATATTTATTTGTGGTACTTTGGAAAGAGTGAGAAGGCTGGATTTTTGATCAAGCATTAAAACACTGAGTCAGTAAATATTAGTTAAATATTAAGTAATCAGAAAGGGAACCAGTTCAATATGGGGCCTACTGATTATGTGACAGAGAAAAAAGATACTGCACTTATAGCATCTTTTTACTGCCCTCTTTTCATTCTCTTCTGGGTAGGAAGTTGACTTACTTGATCAGTTAAGAGATCTGTGGGTGACAGGTAGAGAGGATGATGGGGAGATTAGGGGGAATGTTCAGTCTTCAGCCACCTACAAAGGAGAAGGTAATATCTGGAAGAAATACATTTGTACACACACACACACACACACACACACACACACACAGGGTGAAGAAGTCAGAGAAGCTTGACGAAAGAAGAGAAAAGTGAATTTATTTAAAAAAAAATTTTTTTAACATTTATTTATTTTTGAGACAGAGAGAGACAGAGCATGAACAGGGGAGGGTCAGAGAGAGGGAGACACAGAATCCGAAACAGGCTCCAGGCTCTGAGCTGTCAGCACAGAGCCCGACGAGGGGCTCGAACTCACGGACCGCGAGATCATGACCTGAGCCGAAGTCGGCCACTTAACCGACTGAGCCACCCAGGCGCCCCTGAGAAAAGTGAATTTAAAATGCAGCAGGGGATGGGGCATATCAAAGGGATGTAAGAGCCAACCTGAACTATCTCTCAATGGTCAAACCTGGAACAAATTGAGCAACAAAATAAATAGTATAATTTTATCGGCTTCCTACGGCTGCTGTAACAAATTACCAGAAACCGAGCGGCTTAAAACAACAGGAATTTACTTTACCAGTTCTGGAGTCTAGAAATCTGAAAAACAGGTGTTAACAGAGCAACGCTGTCTCTGAAGTCTCCAGGGGAGGATTTTCCCTAGCCTCTTTTCTGCTTCTAGCAGTTGCCAGCAATCCTTGGCATTATGGTTTATAAGGCATATCATTCCAGTCTCTACCTCTGCCATGGTGTTTACTCCTGTAAGGATGCCAAATTTCTCTCTTCTTATAAGGACACCACTGATACTGGATTTAGGGCCCACCCTAATACCCTAATTCAGTATGACCTCACTGTAACTTGATTAAATATGCAGAGACCCTATTGCCAAATAAAGTCACATTCACAGAATTGGATGGGCATGAAACTTGAGAGGTACTGCTTAACCCCATACAGTGATAGAAAATTGTAACCTTAAGTATAAAACAGATATATATGAATGCGTACTTGGCAAACAAAAAAATAAAATAAAATAAGTAAATGGGGGAGAAGAGGCAAGTGTTACTTATAAAAGACTTTCAAAAATACATGTAGATATTCCTCTCTAAGAGGTGTACCTTATTTCCCCAAACCCCTCCACCACCATCACATCACATCACATCACACCACCACACACACACACACACGCACACACACACACCTTGAGTATGTGATAGATTTAGTAATTCATCCAAAAAATGCAGTATGTAAACAAAAACAATAGTAATTTACAGAGGAGAAATTTGGCAAACATGGCCTTAGCAAAATGATCAGGTTAACATCACAAGGATATGTCATTTGATAACAAATACACCTTAGTATGATGTGATGAGGAAGGAAATTCATCCATGTATTATTCTCTAAAACCTATAACTCTAGACTAAACATGAGAAAAGCATGAGACAAGACCACATCAAAGGACATTCTAAAAAAATACCTGACCAGTAATCCTCAAAACTGTTAAAACTTTAAAAACAAACAAAGATAGAAACGATTCCACAGATCAGAGAAAACTAAAGTAGACATGAGGACTCAATGCAAGATAGTATTCTGAAATCAAAGAGGGGACAACGAAAAGAACATTAATATAAAAACTGGTGAAATTTAAATTAAGTCTTGAGTTTAGTTAAAAGTAATGTACCAGTGTTGAACTTCTTAGTTTTCACAAATGGACCCTGGCAACGTAAGATGTTAACATCAGGTAAAACTTCCTGAGGAGTATAGGGGAACTCTACATTCTCTTTCAATCCTGCTGAAGTCTAAAATTATTCCAAAATGAAAACGTTAATGAGAAAAAGCACCTGGTATTTTTTTCGAAAAGAAAAATATGAACAGTTGTTTGATGTAGGAGACCCTGGGCAAAGCACTGGACAAGGAGCTGAAGAAGATGTGCAGGGTTGGTGCAATGTGTTGTGCCTTCATTGCCTTTGTAAAAGATGATGGACATGATTTTATCCTAAAAAGCATTTTCCTCAGATATGTGTTCTTTTTGGTGTGATTCTATATTGAAATTTACCTCGAGGTAGGCGGCAAAAAGCTGTTTTATTTAGGTTATACATAAGATTTGAAAACAACCCTTAACTTTCATTGTGGAGTTATAAGTGTTAAAGAAGTGGAAACTGTCTTGTAGAACAGTTTACGACAAACTTGTACCATATCAACAATTCTTAACACCACAGAAGTTATATCTGCCCCTTTCTTTGATTAAGAATATTATGGCATTCTATCTTCCATTTTACATTCTAATCTCCGCCAATGAAGAATTCCTCCTGGCTTCTCTGTAGCTTTCTCCAGAATCCTATACAATACTTTACTTAATACAAATACACAAATATTAGCTGTTGGATTTGTGGCTAAGACTCTCAAAATTCTTTAAAAGTGGAGTCCCGATGAGGTCTTTATTTTAATATTGAACAAAATTTCTGTTTTTCAGTTATCTGATATCTTTGAGTAATCTTTAATTTTTCTCGTTCATAGGCATCCCAAATAGTTGGGCTGTGTGAACTCTCTGAGATCAAATTATAGAGAAATCCAGTCAGCATTAATAGCCAACTTCTCATGAAAAAACGTGATTTAGAGCCAGGTATTTTTTATATACCATGTGCCCTTAGATCTTGGATTAAGTTCCATTTGAAAAGATGAAAACTAAAAGCTTCCTTTCAATCTATTTTGCCTCACCTTGTTAAAATTCACCAACTGCTGAATTTAAACCTCTGTATGTAAACACACTTGTATGTGTGTTAGAGACACTTCTTAACTATTGAAATGAGTTTCTAGAATACAATATAGTGGGAATTTGGGAAGCAAGTTTGGCTTTTAGGAATATAACAATCTTGAGAACCAATGTTACTAGTACTAGTAAAGAGAAAAGTTGAGTATCAGTATATTCATGGCTGGAGTTTCAAAGTGTACTTTAATTATAACTCTAGTGCAAAGGCATTATTAGGTGTATGCTTAATTGAAATGGATATTTGTACAGATAGAGTAGATAGAAAACATTTATAGAGTTGAATTTATGCACCATGTTTATAGTGTTTTGAGACAAAAGTACTTCTCTGCAAGAAAAAGATATATACTATAATGATATGTATAATTTGCAAGATGTTTTGGACAGATCAGTAACAGAAATAATAATTACCTTTAGGCCATTTTAGTCTTAAGAAGGTTAAACTACCATCACAGTTTTGTCATGCACCATTCAAAATTTTAGTGTAGAAAGCTATGATACATAATAGGAACATCTAACCAAGCTTATACTTGCCTTTCACACTGCTGATGGAACAAAGGATAATCATGGGAGGAAGGGGTAGAAGAATAATGAAGTTTCCCATGTATGAAGACCTCTGTGAAGGATAAGACAACCATTGATAGATCCTGGACAGAAGGATCTGATTTGGGAGACCATAAGAAGTAGATGGATAGGAAAATACTACCATCAGGGAAATAAAGGGGTACTGAAGATTAAATAAAGACAAACAAACAAACGAAAACAGAATTAGAGAGCAAATTGAACTAAGGACCATTCCAAAGGACTCACTGTCTTGAGCAATCAGTTTAAAATAACATCAGTACAATTTTATTTAACCTTTCATTAAAAGTCACTCCCTACCACATAACCATTTATTACTGGTCCCATGGGTTATCTCCTCAGACAGACTTAATGGAATTTCTGTGTGAAATATATGTATAACCCATAGACTAATTTCTAACACTAGATTTCAGTGAAGGTTAATGTTTGGTGCCCATCAATAATGTGTGTAGCGATTTTGAGAATACCCCATGTATTTGATTATTTCTGCTTCTCCTTTTTTACCATCATGTATCTCTCAAAATAACCAGTTCCAATGGGTATATTATGATAGTTTTCAAATCTTCACTGAGTCATTTGTCAGTAATCTTCTAGTTGTTAGGATAGTTCAAAAAGGTATATAATTTAGTTAATCTCCATTAATTACTGTAATTTCAGTTGACTTTAAGAAAATGTGATAATTGAAAATTATACTGTGATGGGAAGAATCATCAAGAAGGTTGGCTGGAGACTGGCATAATAAATAAGGTTTTGTTTAAATAACTAAAAATGGCTTAAATATCATTTATTACATTTTAGCAACAAAATGGTATATTCACTAATATCAGTTTGACTGACTTCCATATCATTGATTATTGATATTTTATAATTAACAAATCAAAATTCCTTACAATGTTATCTGTCTGAAGTGGAAAATAGAATCTTTATAAGGACAATTTTATTAATTTTGATATGGTCATATGTCTTCTAAATTTATTCTTGAAAGGTCTTTTCAAATAAGAATAAGTGTTTGTAAATTAATAGAAATGTTTTTGAGTTTTGTTACAATTTCATTGAGATATAACTGACATACGGCACTGGACAAGTGTAAGCTATACAGCATAAATGACTACCACAATAAGTTTAGTTAACATCCATCATCTCATATAGGTATTTAAGAAAAGAAAAAGAAAAAAAAAATTTCCTTATGATAATTAGCTCCTAGAATTTACTCTGTTAACAGTTTGCAATATACCATACAGCAGTGTTAACTATAGTCATCATATTCCACGTAACATCCCTAGTACATATGTATCTTAAAACTGGAACTTTGTACCTTTTACCATCTTTATCCAATTCTCCCTTTCCATCCTCCAGCCTCTGGTAACCACAAATCTGATCTTTTTTCTTTGAGGGTGTTCTGTTTTGTTTTGTTTTGAAATTCCACATACTCTGTGAGATCATGTAGTATTGGTCTCTACCTTATTTCATTGAGCATAATTTCCTTAAGGTCCATCCACCTTATTGTAAATGGCTGAATAACAATCCATTGTATATGTGTACCACAACTTCTTTATCCCTTTATCCATCAATGGACCCATACGTTGTGAAATTCTTAAAGGTATTTAAAACAGTGAGTTCTCCTAGATATAATTATTAACTTAACCAAACTATTTTTCCAAAAAAATTAAATGTAAACTTAATCTTCTAGTTCAAAATGATCTACTGAATTCAAACTTGTCTGTATTTTCTTTCTCTCAAAGTCTCTCTGGATAGAAATGATAAATTAAAAGGAATGGGCAATAAATGTGTATCATCAGTGAATAAAAATTTTATGAACATTTTGGGAAGACAGCAAAAAATTAAATATGACTGGTAGAAAAATGAAAGATAAAATTTATCGAAAGTGACAATAGACCCCCAAAGTGAATCAACAAATACAGGGGTCAGAGATAGGCCAAGGGTCAAGCCTAGGTCATTATTTAGTAATGTACTTTCCAAACAACCTGGAAAGTTGAACTCTTGCCCCTATACAGGTGTAAATAGAGCTATGGTTTGATAGCAAAGGTCTTCAGCAAAAGCCCAAGAGCTGTTCTACAAATCAAGTGGGCATGTGGGTAATGTCCCAAAGAAAGTTATCTTGTGAAGATGCTGCTTTATGAGAGAAAAGTCAAGTAGACCTCAACACTCCTCTAGACTTCCACACAGTGCAGAAAACAATAGGTTTCAAGTGCCAGTCAGAAAGCACTCCCTCTTTGTAGTAGAGTATACTAGGCCTAGAGGAGCTTCCTGTTCTGTAACCTGCTTTTTTCCCAGGGGTACTTCAAAGAGACTGCCTGTCAAAACATTCCCCTGACTTCCCCTACTTATGCGGAACCTTCAGTCAGCCTTCTCACTGAGGTGAGAGGCCTCATGGGGAAAGAGTCCTGAATGAGAGCAAACAGAATATGTACCAGTTACTTTTACTATTAAATATAGTCCATCATTTGTAAGTGTGACTACACATCCAAAAATCTTGAAAAGGTGAAGGAAAACCAACCATATAAAAGAGAAACATGAACAAACCGATCCATTTGTCCTTAAGACTACGGAAAGTGGTAGAAGACTTTTCAGTAGGGGAGAGAGCTGATATTATTTGAATTTTTGGATGATTATATTCAGTGCAGTATGGGAAACTAATGCTGTAAGAGGAGCTAAACTATAAGAAACCACTTAGGAAACTGTTTCAATGATTCAGGGGATAAATGATGGTGACTAGAGAGGATGTGGTAAAGGAACTCAGGAATATAACTGAAGTTTAAGAGATAGACTTGGCGTGGATTAGAGGTAAGGGAGAGTCAAGAGTCAAGCTGACACCCACATTTCTGACTTACCCTTTCACCTTCATTATTCTTACTTTAGACGTTAGTAGATACTCTTCTCTGACTCCCTGGGCAAAGTTATTTATCAAGGGACATAATGGAGCCCACCTGGTCCAATTTGCTTTCTGCTGAAGCTGTGAACAATGCACTGATTCATAGGTGGCCTAAGTCTGCTAAATTCCCAAGTACCTGGTTTGGGCACTCAAGACACTTTATTGTTCAATAAATCAGAGTATGTTAAGTGTCTGGATATTTTATAGAATTACCAGAGCCCTCCACAGATAAAGACGATAAGAATAATTTTAAAGTACAATATTAACATAAATCCAGGAAAAAAAATCTGACTTTGTGATAGCATAATACTGAGAATGTTTGAGATTGTTAATTATATATACATATGCTTATATGTATTTATAAATGTATGCATCTATATATAATATGTAATAAACATATATTATAAAGATATATTTAAAACCTGTTCCTAATTCGTTTTATATTTTATATTTGGTATATGGTATGGTGTTTTAGAGTCTGGAAAGAATAAGGTCCATTATAAAATACTTTGGATTATTAGTATTGATAGTTGCAATTATTTCAGATTTTAATCAAATGGAACTACCAATTAGGCATATACTATGATACAAGCCATAGTCCTGTCTGTGCAATGGCAGGCTATGGAAATGAGTCATACAGTGTTTGGTTTTGCCCTAGATCATCTTTTTGGGTAACGTAGAAATGTCTGGCTGACTATACTGCATTTTCACTTATATTTTCTAATGCTTCATGCACTGTGGGTATAAATGGACCTCAGTGACAATAATATAGGAAGCTTTACTCTTTCTTGTCTCCATTTCAATCTGTTAAACACAGGACCCAATCCCCTGAAATATTTCCTCAATTACATCTTTAAGTTACCAAAGGCTGTTTTTTGGATTCCAAAATAAAATCATGCACTCTAATAAATGCTTTGTATGATATAAAATTAAAACTCTATTTTTAATTTTAGTTCAGTTTTAGTTTAATTTTAGTTTAGTTTAATTTTAGTTTATCACATATGTTCAAATATCTTCGAATCCGTACCTAGAATAAAACTTGGTACCCCACGAATAAAAGAAAAAGGCACAGACCATAAAAGGGAGATAAAACTACGTTGTCTCGAGTGTTAAAGGATCCTTGGAAGTATAATGAGTTTCCTGGCATTCTAAAAGTCAGGAAATAAGCATTTGTATATAGGTATTCCAACAATTACCTTATAAAATCTGAAACTGCAGTTAATTTCAGTTTCAAGAAAATAGTGACATTTTAATTTCCCTAAATAATGAACTTCGTTTCTATGCTAAATTAGTTCTAATATAGAGGAAGAGAAAAAATATTTTAAGGTTGCATTTTGTTCCTTCTTACAGTACTTAATTAAAGGAGGTTAAACTTACATAATGCTCCTAAATTTGTCTAAGCATGCTTGCATCTAATAGTCCACTGTGTCTCCACCATCTTTTAAGGGACAGCTAGAATCATAATCTCATTCGACCCATGAGAGAACAGAGACTCAAAGAGATGAAGTGATTTTCCTAAGAACACAGGGTTAGTCATCGCTGGTAACCATGGCTTGCAAGCCAGGCTTATGACTTACAAACTACTATTTCACTTAGAAATTAGCGAAAATGAGTATTTGAATTACAAATAAAGAATACAAAAGGCCACACAAATAGTGTGATTTGAGGGACTTCGATATTTTCTCAACAGCCTTCCATGGAGCCTGAATGCCTCAGAGTTCCAGTTAAGTCACTATCCCCAGAAAGTCCCTGGTCGAATGCAAATACCCAAGGTTTCTGATTTACCTCAAATCAATGCAGACAATACCTTCTTTCCTGTCACACTTTTCCCACACACTAGTCCCTTGCAGCTGCTGAAATGGGAACCACAATGTAGATGAATGGGACTTTTCAAAGATTCTGTGGTGCAAGAAGTTGAAAAAGGTCTCCAAATCATGAGCATTATAGACTAAAAGGTCCAGAGGCAAAAGTCTGGGCTGGTATGATTTACCCATGTGTCGGCTAAAAAAATAAGTCCTTACATATCATCTGAACATTTTTCACTGTAGTTTCCCTGTTATACTAAGTTTCTATAAATACATGATTTATTTCGGTAACAACTATTCTAACCACTCAACCTTTGGGAGTTTAAGGGATTAAAAGTCATTCACGCTTTCATGAAAGAGTAGGAATTAGTACTCTCAGATTGTTTTCTACCAATGAAGGTGAGATCACCTATTCTAGGAGACCGACATTTCTGACCAGGAGAAGGGGCAGCCAGGAGGGGAGCAGGGGTACTTAATATAAGTTCAAGATTTTGTTTTTTGTTTTCTGTGAATTTGGAAACACAGCAACCATTTATGACATTGTTTCTATAGATAATTCTCTGAACATAATCTCTTGACAGAATAGATGTTTGCTTATATAGAATGTGCAATTTAGTTTATCACACATGTTTGTGCAATATATGTGCAATATATTGATATCATTACATTATAGTCCACTGCACTCAGAACTCTAATCTAGAAAATTGTAGCAATAGATGAGAATGAGCAAAATATATATAGATAGGACACTTTCTAAAATTCCTACATTCTTAGGGGCACTAAGTTGTGGGCTTCAAGGGGCTTTGGAGTAGGAATACAATCCAGGAAAATATACTTGAATATATGCTAGAATAAAAAAAAGAGAGAGATGCAGAAGGTAATAGAACACAAATTTGCTCTTTCCCACCACTTAACATAGGGCCAGCCTTGACAAAGAATTTCCATGACAAAACAGATGTAAGAGATCTCAGGCACTATTCCTAGTCTCCATTTTCAATTTTAATTTTATAAAGAAATTCAGGACACATGCTCAAATGAAAGAGCCTTCTTTATTTCAAGGCAACATGTGAACAAAGTGAGAAGCCTCACAAACATCATCACACTATCAAAGAGCAGAACACAACTTTGCCTGTTTCATTTTGAGATTCTGTGTATGTTGAGACTAGAACAAACCTCAGTTTGTTCAACCATCACAGGAAAAGAACGCATTAAAGGACTCCCCTGCATCTTTTACATGAAATGCTATGTCTTGTGTTTAGTCAATTCTTGATTATCCATAATGACTTTAAATCTCAGTCTGTCTAACTTTTTCCTGTCACCAGCATACACGCACTAAGTTACTTATCTTGGTAGTTCTGCATTTAATTCTAACTTTAACTATGACCGAATATTTTTAAAATAAGATAAATTTTGTTTAACAAAGTACTTATTTTAGAGATAACTACATGAATTATACCTCTGGTAGCGTTTTTTATGTATATACACACATACTTACCGCAGTTTCCTGTATTTAAGCAAGAAGGTTGGAAAACTTTTTTAATTTTTGAGGAGCATGGCTGCGATATACCCGATTATCCTGTGAAGAGCAGATAAAAGAATAAGACTATTATTTTAAGAGTCTTATTTTTAATCCTAAGTAAAATTTCAACCGGATATACATCAGTTGGCTACTTCCAAAGGCGACTATGTAATATAATTTGTGGGAAGATGTATGGTATCTATAAAATCGAGGAATCTCGAGGACGTTTCTCATAATATTCAATGTGTGATAAATCCATTTTCTTACAAGAATGATTCTTAGCTTCTCAACTGCTTGGTTTGAGAGCCTAGGTGTCCACAATGACAACTGACACTAGCAACACAAGGTCAGAGATTCTCTCTCCACTCTGCCTGTTTCATTTAAAAATTGTTGTATTACATTTCTTGTAATAAAAGCCTTTCTAAGGATTCTGTATCACTCTTTTGCAAGGCACATTCACATCCTTCAATGAAAGTTGCTATTATCAGAGCAATGTGCTCTTACTATTTATTTATTACAACAACCCTCATGACTGCTTACCAGGCAAGCACTAGAAATATCTAACTCATTACCACTACATAAAATAGCATGGGGTATTTACAGAACGAAAGAGATCAGAGCATGACAAATTCTAAAGCTGCTCGTGTCCCTGTTTCTAAAGAAAAGAAATGCTTTTCACCAAGCACTGGTAACCTAAACTATGGAAGAGCATATATTAGACTTTTAGGGAAAGTACTGCCCAGACAAAATCTTGGTGGAAATACCTACTTGCTATTCCCCTCCTTTTCTTTTTTTCAGTATGGTCTGAATACCCTCGGATGTTCTCAGGCCAGCTGATGAAAGAAAACTGACCCAGATGGAGTCCGAAACTGAAAATGCCTATTGACTTATTCAGCTGGAAGTTGATCCCGGTTGCTATTTAAATCTACTGCTTTAAGTGTCAGCAGACATGCTGCATTCCTTACAATAGTTCAGAGGGCAGACATTTGGGTCAAAAGATTCTTACCCATTCTGTACCTAATGTAGGCTTTACAATGTTTACAAACAGCTGTTACAATAACCCAAAGATCCAAAGAAAAATGTGACATATTCAAGAGTCTGGCAGTTAAAACCCAGCATTTGTTCAGATAGCACCTTGTGGCTGGAGGTAATAAGACCCATGATGATAATGGTATTTGTCACATTCAGGGCAGCTGTATTCATGAAAGTGGAAGTGACTACTCTCTTACACACCCAGCAACTACTTTGAACCCAGGTCTGTATTTTGGCTGCCTTGGCAACAGCACAGCAATAACAACTGGAGCCATAATGGCAACGTTGACCCAGAGATTTTTGGATAAAACAGGAGCCCTGACTTTCAATTCAGAAAGAAAAAAAGCATATAAAAGAAATGAAGAAGACGGTATCCATTGCACAGATTTAATGAGTATACTGAGACTTATACACTGTGACACTAGGATCTTTATTGTGATAATTAAGTTTTTACAAGTCCAAAAATTTTCTGGTGGCTGTTCTTTTGTGGAAAAAACATTTCAGGGAAAAGGATCCTTGCAAGTGGGAGACTATTTTTTTGTATGTCTGACACACAATTATAAAGGATAAACTATTCAATAGTTTTGACCACGTTAATCAACGTGGGTTTCCACATAATCATGATGAGAGGGTCATAAACAACAATGAAAACAGATAATATTGATTGCTCAGCCTTCCCACTGGTTAGTCTAAATGTGATTGGCCCCTAGTATCTCTTCTTTTGGTCACATGGTAAAATTGCATTTCCCTGTCCTCATGGCATGAAACACATTTATGTCCTTATGACTTTCTTTGGTTAATGAAATGTGAGAAGAAGTGACAGGTGTCATTTCAAGATGGAGCCTTTAAAAGAAGAGTGCAATTTGCTGTTCCCTTCTACTGCCAGGGCAGCCAGTAACTTTCCAGATGATAGAAACATCATCTGCCTGGTGTGAGAAGATGTAGAACAGAATTCCCAGGTGTCCTGGGATGAGCAAGAAGCACATGTCTGTTGTGCTAATCTACTGCAATTTTGGAGATGCTATCCCAGGCTAACGTAGACTATCCTGATTATGCTCACAGTGTAATTTGTACAAATTTAAATAATACCATCCTTTGTTGAAATATATTGGACATACACTACCGTGTAAATTTAAGTTTCAATTATAAATACATAAATACACATGTTAAAAAATAAAAAAAGAACATCATTCTTTATCTCTTCACAGAATGAGAGGTTATAATGAAGATAATGCTTCAACTCTCTTCACTAGAATAAGATAGACTGTTCCTGTTCTGGCTAGAGATAAAGTGCAGAATCGTGAATTTAGAGTCAAGCTATGTTCTTCAGAGAGAAACATAAATGCTCACTAGGACCAATCCAGATGAACGGTTTCATTGCCTGAACTAGCCAGAAATGATTTAACTTGTTTTCTTGTAAATCAAACCAAAATTTTATGAAATAATATTCCTAAGAATGAATGCCAGACCTCATTCATTTTCCTTTTTATTAGCCTTTTCCTTTTGTAGTACACATCACACCCTACTTTTCCCCCTATAGTCTGTTTTTCTCTCCTTATATGATATTCTCTTGTCTGACAATAAGAGAAAGTGATTATTGCTACTTCACACAGCAGATTCTGGCAAAGTATTTGTGCTTTTGTTTCCATAGTAATTTAAACTGTTTCGGCTGTTAGTGGAAACCAAGGTTAGATGTTGGCATTATGGAATCTTTGCTAAGTAATATCAGTTCCATTAGGTATTTCTAGACTCCAAAAAATATTTGGGCCCTTTGTAATATAGGTAAAGTAGAACACATGTAGTTCTTAAGCAGTCCTACTCTATTTCTGTTTATTTGTGAGATTATTCCAAGACAACAACTTGGGTGGTATTTCTGTGCTATTAGTTAAATGCATAGAATCAACATGTGTGTGTCTGTGTATACATGCTCATATAAAGT
Organism: Panthera leo; assembly: GCF_018350215.1. NCBI lineage: Eukaryota > Metazoa > Chordata > Mammalia > Carnivora > Felidae > Panthera > Panthera leo. Next base: position 151,751,105 of record NC_056679.1, read on the forward strand.
AAAAAAAGACATTGTAATCAGTTAAAAATAGACATTAATTTTTAAATTATGACAAGTGACATCATTATATTTCATTTATACTCTTTCTCCAGACTTACTACAATAAAACTCCGCACTTATGGACTTACTTGGTAGAAGGCCATGAGGACTTCCACAAAAATCTAAGCAAAGACAAATTATATTATTTATATTACTGATCAGAAATAAAATCTTTTTCTTAGGCTACAGATTTTTTTTAAGTTTTGAAGCATTATAATTAAGTTAATGAAATATTATAGTACACTAAATTTTTTTCAAAAAGCTTGTCCCTTTGTAGAATATCATTTTTTCTGTAAAGTAGTGGTTTTGCACAAGTTTTACTAGTTGTCAGTTCCATCTATGCTATATGTACCACAAGACAGTCTATGAGTTTATAACATTTATTTGACTCTGACAATAACACAACTCTAAGTATTATTTGAATGAATCATGTTCCATGATCAGGTTGTTCTGTGAATCATGGATTGGGATTGTATATACATGAATTAAGGGGATCTGTTAACAAAATAATAATTTTGATACCTTTTTAGTATACTCATAACTCATGATAATTAAGGCTTTCAGTAGGGGATTTTTAAAAGAAAACTCCCCACCAGAGCTACCCACATACATCTTTTAAATATGAAAATCCACTTTGCATTGATCACAGTCTTTATTAAGAAGACTGTTGACTTCAGTATGAAAAATATCCCAAAGAATTTCTCACTGTTCCAGGAAATTTCTGAGCAATCATTTTTCTGGTGATCAAAGTGATTATGGGATGAGGTAGGCAAGGATGCGGGACTTCAAATTTTCCGAACACCCACTATGGGTCCAAACCTCTTTTGGGTGCTTTACATATATTATCATGTTTAATGTTCATGATCAGTCCACGATGAAGCAATTATGATCTCCTTGTTACAGAGGAGGAGGCTGAGGCTCAGGGAGGTAGGTAATTTGAAAGGGCCATATACCTGGTAAGAAATGGAGTAAGAATTTATAAATTAAGTCTTTTGATTTTAGCATCTGTATTATTCCATTATGTTATGTTGCTTCCCAGAGTGCAATGTGCTGCTTCTCTAACTTAGGGATTATTTTCAAATGCATTGACTGTAAGTACTTGGCTCCTATGAAATTAATTTAAAATATAAAGAAGATGTATTGTTCATAATTCTTCATCAAGATTTTGACACAGCAAACTGAAAAGAATTACTAAAGAAAACATAGAGCAAAAAAAATGTATAAGAAATGCCTTACACTTGTAGCTTAAGTCATATTTAGGAAGGGTTGGATTGATTCTGTTTCTACTCCTTGGTCTCTCCCTCTAATCTCTTTTCTTCCTTTCTTTTTTTTTTTTTTTTTTCCTTTCTATTTATTTATTTATTTATTTATTTATTTATTTATTTATTTAGGTTTAGTATATTAGAGATGAAGCAGTTCCTTGATCTCTACCCATTTATCCTGGATTTGGAAAACTCTGAGTTAGAGCTGTAATTTACTCTCTCACTGCAGGTCGAAATGAAAATGTAAATATGGTATTTTATCTACTATCTATACAGAGCTCTGCTGCTTTGATCCTGCTTCCTTCCCAAATCAGATCCTGGACATGTCCCTAATGCTAGCTTTCTGTTATTAAATGGTGCTGTGCTTTTTATTTTCAAACATGTAAAGTATTTTGATAGTTTTTCACTCAGGTTTATAATTATTTGATTTTGGCATTCATATTTTCTAAATTTTAAAATAAGACCTTTCAATAATACTTAGTTCTTCATGAAGATTTGTGGCAAAATTCTAATTAACAGATTGAACAACAAAAGAAACCACTGAACACCCACTAGATTTTTTTTTTGGAGGGGGAAAACATTCTATAAAAAAACACTGAACACTATAAGACACACACTGATGAACACCTACTGCTTCATGAAATTCATCCTCACTTAAATTCAGGTCCTTCTTCCCCCACCTCATTGCCTCTATTCTCTCTACATACAAACAAAAGCCCTCAAAGGACCAATTTTAATGGCATATACACCATAACATACATTTTGAAAAGACGGTATGTAAAACTAAAACTTGGTTTGTGTTTCAAATAGATGAGATGATAGTTTCTCTGATATCCGAGTTCCATTTTTGTGGCACCACACTAGACAACTTGCTGTTTGTGCCATCCTAATTTAAGGACTATTTTAAAAATATTCCCTTCTCTCTGGAAATTATAAAAATATGATTTGCTGAAATTTTTATTGTTGAGTTTTCAAAGAAATGTATTGTTTTTTTCTGCAAATTAACTAGTAATAACTGGAATTGAGCCAGAAATACTCCAAGGAAAGACTTATGATGGTCTATCAGTGACAGCAGTGTTGAGCAAAGGTTTTTTTCTTTTAACATAAAATACATGACAGGTAGTGTTCAGCCATTTTGTAATGTAAGTTCAAGAAGATATCACTTTGGGCTATACTTAGCATAGGTATAAGCATATATACTATAGGTGTACGAATGAGGAAACACTTGCTTATACATTAGTAAGTTTCAGGGGGGAAAAAAAGCCTAACAAGTTTTACATAAGCAAGGTTTAGTCCATAAAGAGGATAGAAAATATCTTATTTTCTATTCAGTTAACAGGTTTTAGCAGTTTTCTGAATACTTATGAGTAGCTCAGAAATTCATATAAGTTCATGTAATTCACACAGCATCTGTTGTGAAAAAATAAAGTGATAATTTACATCCAATTAAAATATTTTTCATTAGATAAAATGCTTTAATAAACTAACAAACATATAAGAAAATAGTATTCATTGGAAATAAAACAAGTTAATTTTCTACAGAGCATGAAAAAAAATTCAAGATTGGTCACCTAAAAAAAGAAATAAGAGTCCGCGTCTTTTATGTAAAAATTTAATCCACTGAATACTTTTTAAAAAACTGTGTGTCCTTAATGCATTACAATTCATGTAAGTTATTTGAAAGCATGTCTGCTTACTGAGTGCATTCTTATTAAACTACTAAAAAATATATATCTACCAACCTCTTCGTATCATTTCAGGAGTGCTTCCTAAACATAATCACCTTTCATCTTTTAAATGTTTGCCAATTATATTACACGAGGATATATGCAGCCATGGCTTAAAAGGAAGTTAAAGATTGGTTTTTTTTTTATTAATTTGTTTTTCTGATATAAGGATTCTTTACCTTTAAAAATAAGCTTATATCCAATTTGGCAGGCAATTATGCAAATGTATTCTGCTAGGGCAGATTCCAATGGTAAAACATAAAATAAACTTAAGAAAAATGGGGGAGTCAAGTAAAGAGAAAGTTGGTGGGTCTTGCTATTTTTTTTTACTTTAAATATTTTTAGGCCTCTTTACCACTGCTGTTGGGTCATTTCTCTTAGCTATACTAAAGAGCCTTTGTCAGTCTGGAGGAGGCAGCCATGTGTCCATGAATGCTTATTTAGTACGGTGAGGACAGATGGCCTGGAATTGCTGAAGAAGACCTTAAGATATATTTAAAAGAGGAAAGGGAAAGAAACAATAAGGGAGGAAATAAATTAGAGAAGAGGCAAATGTGTAGCCAGGAAAACTACCCGCATACACACACACACACACACACACGCACACGCACACACAGGCACACGCACACAAATGAAGGCAAACTATAAAGTGGTAAGTAGGACCTGATTTTTTATAGATATGCTTTTTTTGTAGAAACTTTAATTTTAATTATTGTTGATTTGTTGTCTTTTTAGGAGCAACCTGACAATCATAACCACTGCTGGTTTGGGCTTCATCTGTTTTAGTTGATATATACTGCACTTTTGCTTCTTATAGCATCCAAACTTGAAATATAAATTTTGATTCAGAAAAGCTCAAGGGATTTACTTAAATCAAACTGAATTAAATTGAAATCCCTGACACCCTAAGAGTCAATGCTTTAATACAATTTAAGTCTGTCATAATTAATTTATCTTGCTTCACATTTAATTTTTTTTCCTGTTATTTTAAGAAAACATACACACTATTGCCCAATCCAAACCTCATGAAGGGCTGGTTCATGCGTCCCGGGAACGGGAGAGGAAGCGAGCATGGAGAATCGATGGGCATGGAGGCATCAGTGGACAACGTTGTTGTTTTTTTCCACATAAACTATGTAAAATGTTGTGAGATGATCAAAAAGTGACATTAGTGGATTTTTATTATGTATTTTTTCTTTCCAAACTATCAAATTAACATTTTCCCATTTTCTTCAGATTTATTCTAGTTCAACCATGCTCTGACTATGCCAGGTAACAGAGGGCTGCTGCTTCAATTGCCAGGTTTGCTAATGCTCATAAAACAAATATTAGATTCCAAATTTCTTATTGCCTTCTGAGTTGTCATGGTTATCAAATGACACCTTCTCTAAATTCTCTCTCACTTTAACTCTTTTCCATGCTTTGTATAAACAGGCTGCTTGAAAATCAAGAAGAAAAAAAAAAGAAACATCAAGTTTGGGTGCTATAAGAAGCATGAAACACAGAAGGAAAGAAATATTTTGTTAACCACAAATTGAAAGTGGAAAGATTTTATCCAGAAGCATTAAATGTCATTAAACATAAGAAGTCTAAAAAATACCTGCTTTATATAATGGTTCTCTGAACAGGCTCTTGGTAACTTGCAGCCTGCTAAGTGAGTGACTTTCGCATTGTGGTTAGAGCTTTTCTGCAACAACTCCCACCACCCCCCCCCCCTCCCCCAACAACCACCAGTGAAACAGGCAGCGAAGACGCTGGATCATTCTAAAGTAAATATAAGGGATATTTTTTTGGATACAGGCACCTTTAAAAATAGAAAGGCAAGAAGATTCATAAACAGAGGCTTTGAAAATGTACAATACTTTTGTCTTACAAAAACATCTGTTGCTCAGATGAGTATTTGGAACACTGAGTGCTTCAGATTACCCCTCAGAAGGTGTGTTGGGTGGTGACTCTCTGTGGACTTGGCCCCAGGGGAGGTCAACCAGACTCTCGGCCTGTTGGCTCAGCAATTTCCCAGTGGTCAGCCAGTCTTGCCATAATCATATGCTGGCGCCCCAAGCCTGTTTCTTAACTGTACTCTGTACCTTCTAATGAAAGCATCCCAAAATATCCCCAACCGCCCAAATTCTGGGGCAGCCATGACCTCAGACTGGACTACTGGACACAGTACGTTTGCTCAGACAGAATGGCTGATAAAAATCTCCCTGCCTTGGTGACTGAAATACTCATTCTCCTTGCTAGTTCTTGTCACGTCACAGCTTATGAATATTTGCATGAATTCCAGGATCTTTGACTTATACCTGATCAGAAAGCTCTAACCCAATGCATGACACTACAATCTCATGTAACTTGGAGCTTTTACAATTAAAAAAAGAAAAAAAAATAGGGGTCCAAAGTAATTATAAAATAACTTTTTGCGCTTAAAGCAATATGTAAAGGGCAACAAAAAGTAACATGTGCAAATCAAAAGAGATAATTAACTTGAATGTTATCTGCAAATTGTAGTTTATCTCCTATACAAAATGGGAAATGATTTCACAGTGGATCTACACTCAAGTGGCTGTGGATGAGGGTGTACTATCTCGGACTACATTACCATCTTTTAGGGAAGATTTCAGCTTGAAGGATAATAAAACAAATGAGGATATGCCACTTCTTATGACAAGTTCAAATGGAACAGCAAGCAAGTAACAGCAGGTCTAAATTCAACAGGTGTTCTTTGGGCACCTCATCTTGTCCAGCCTTTGTGTGACCAAGTAACTAAGCGTCTTGTTCAGTGTGGCTTGAACAGGAAAAAAAATTTAGTTTAACGACCTGTTAAGGAAATAAGCAAAAGATAAAACTTAGGGGAAAAAATGATCTCTATTGTTATTTTGCCATATTTTATATGCATTCTGAAAGCTTTGAAGCCTCTTCAAAATAATGCTCATAGATATCCAGCATAATTCATACAACCTGATTCTTAAAAGTGCCTTCTTTACTTTGATAGTATCAGTTAGAGCACACATTTGAACTAGCCTCCCAGTATTAATGCTTTTATTTTCTTATTTCAAGAAAAAAAATTTACTTGTAAAAAAGGAGTAACACAAAACATACCAGCATGGTTTTGTTAAAAATACAAAGCATTATCGTTTATATGATAGTGACTTTCTCCCTACAAGTATGCTTTGTAAACGTGATTGAATGAGATGGAAAAAAATCTTTTATTATCTCAGCTCTCAAAAGCTTTACTGTTTAAGCTACACTTGGTCCTAGGTATAGAAGAATTAAAACCCATCAGGATGCTGTAGAGCAAGCAACTAACAGGCACTAATAAGGATCCTTGCGTGCATTTAAGTACAGGTTGGCAAAAATAATTCCTGTATTATTTATTTAAAAATATAATTCTGAAGGCCCGAAGTCTGATGTAGTATTTCTATTACTAACCCATTTCCTTATAAAATTCACATTATTTCCTATCTATGCACTGTACTTTGCTGTGAATCAATAACATTTCCTAAATGTATGCCGACATATTTATACACAGTATTCAAATATACGTGTATAAATGCCGATACTTTTCTCACTGTAGATGTCTTTATACATATGACAATAATTATAGTGCACTTCTCACAACTAGGAAAAAAGCACAAATTCACTGTAACCTAGGAACTCCGTGGGGTTTTGGCTACTTTTATTTTTCTTTCTCCACTGGGGTGGGACAAATCTGGTGGAGTCACAAGCAGTGTTGAAAACAAGTGAAAGTCAATTTTACCTTGCTAATTTTTCATATGCTTTTTTTCTTTAACTGCAGAGCTTTCTTTTTTCTCTTTTTCTTTTCAGAATCACTTAAAAATTTTTTTTGCAATCTATTTTTTCCCCTAGAAAGTAACCCCTTGTGTCCTACCTTAAGCTCCTCACTGAATGATCTCTTTTTCTTCTAATTATATTTCTTCACCTTGGGAGGGACTCACACTGCTTCAGGATAAGCAACCCAGAAGAGCCTAAGGTCAGGTGTGCCCTAGAATCTAACTCTAGAAATTACAATCACGAATATGAGCAAGAGAGGGGAAAAAAGAGGCAGAATAGGGAATTTGTAATGATATTGAGGCTCATTCTGAGGAATAATTAACCGAACAGCATCCTATGTTACATCACTTGCTTGAAATCTCAGAGGACAGACTAAAGAATTTAGGAAACTGATCTGAATTGGCTTCCTAAAGCCATGAGGTTAACAAATTAGTTGTACTAATGATCAAGCCTCCGAGTTTTATTTCCCAAGTATTTAATGCCCCAGGGTCCAAAAAAATAGAATTTTATTCACAAACCAGCAGAACGCACAGAGTAACAATGGCATCTCACACATTAAGGGTACTGAGATTTAAAACATCTATAGAAGAAGAAACAGACTTAATCTGATAGGAGGATTTCGTTCCTCTTAAAAATGGGGTTCAATGAGGGAATTAATGGGGGGCAGACAGAGAGAAGATTTCTAAGATAATCCTTGAGGTAAAAGGGAAAAGTATGGGGACATTTGTGAAATGCAAACTCTTCAGGTAGAGGAATTGTAGGTAGAGAAGGGAGAAACATTAGCAGAGCTTTTAAACCAGATCTTCAGCTGGGCTTTTGTTTAACACATATGCAAATGTGTGCACTGCTTCATTTGAATATTTATTTACTGCATTTGTGAAGGAAATTGGGGGATTATAGCCTCTTCCCAGCTGTGTTTTAGTTAATGACTGGTCAGCCTATTAGCCTGCTCCACTAAACGGATTCTCTGCACAAGCAACACCTTTTTTTACCCTGACTAGAAATTCTTCACATAAACAACAGTGGGGAAAACAGCAAACCAAATCCAGGGAGTTTTACACCAAAAAAGAAAATATTCCCCCAGAATCATTAGAAATAATAAATTTATTTGACAATGGTGACTTTTGCATTTTTATAATAAACAAAGCAAACGTGTTCTAAGATGTTGTAGATGGGAAAGGGGAGTTAGCTAATCAGAATTTCTCTTTCTTTGAGGATGAATTCAGGTTACTGTTCTAAATGGTTTTTCTTTGCCTTCCCTGGTACTTGTGCACTTATTGTCCCCTATGAACACAAACACACACATCATTGAAAATGTCATGAATTACTTGGGCAATTATTAACATTTGACAAATTCATTGGAATGTGAATTTCACAATTTCTCCCATCTCCTTACTGCCAAAAAAACACAGAAGGAGAAAGAGTAAATAACATTTCTCTAGCAACTAAACTCAGTGTACTGTCACTGCTTAAACCAACTTATTTAGAGGCATCAGAACTAGTTATGAGATTAAAGACCTATCAAGACCACATCATGTGTAAGGATTAATGGTGAGCAAATCTTTAGGTTAAAAAGCTCTGTTGTAACCTACGTCTAGTGTTCTATCATGTATTGATGGTTATGAAGAAAAGTAGCATCTATTTTCTGATAAGTTTAAATGTGTCAATCAATAGAAGAAAATTTATCTTATTCTCCAAATGTCTGTCTTCTTTATATCTTTTCAAATTTTATTCACCCTAGATCCACCCATCCATGTGAGAACATACACTAATTCTAATACAGTCAAAATTAATCCATGGAAATGCAAGAGCCAAATTCTTACCATCAAAATTCTACATTTTTCTGTCTGGATCTAAGAAAAGCCTGAACTTTGATTTTATTAGTGAGATGATCTTTATACATCAAATTTATAAAATACTTATTTATCTAAAGTATTATCAGTTAAGAGGATTTGTGTAAACAACTTGTTTCTGCTTGTTTGTATATATATAGAGTATTCCTGCAAAAAAAGAGACAACCATGGGCAACCTAAGAGCCATGTGGGCATGAAGAACTATCCCTGGAGCAGAATTATCACTTCTCATAGTTGGTAAAGTGAGTATCATACATCAGATTGGCAATTCAAATATTCACAGAACAAAAGCAAATAATAAAGGAAGATGTGCTGTCAGATCTCCAGATATACAGAGAAGTAACAATTAGGTTGATGAAAGAATAGTACACGAATAAATATTCTACCTAAGAAAACTGATTTAGATACTTCATTGCTAAGATCATAGTAGTGCTGCCCATTTTACGTAAAACCATTTAAAAGAGCATAAAGAAGTTTCAGGCACACATGTCATGCCATCCTTCTACATCAGAAGTGAAGGGTGTGCACTTCTCGATGGCATCATTTTTCTGCCTTCATACATGAGTTTCTAAACCATCTCATAAGCTTGTCAGGCATATTTCTTGTTCATTCCTTCTGTGGGGCAGAGGCAGACAGATTGCTGGATCAGATAGTGCAATACGCTGTATACTGCATTTGAAATGTGCCTTTTTTTAAAGCAGCAGATTTATTGATTTTCTTAAGTAGAAAATATGCACCCGGACATTAGACAAACACAGACTAAACACAGACTGAGGAAAAGCTGATAATTTGATTAAACTGACTGAGCTTTTGTTGTCTGTGTTTGGGGAATTTCCAATAATGTGCAAGTGCCAAGCGCCCCTCTTCTTCTGAATTTAACAAATGTAATCCCTAAGCACAATAAATGTTACAATTATACTGTATTTGGAGAATTGTTTTTCTTTAAAAAAATATTTTCATGAGCCCATATATTGCTTAGGTTGAAAGGAAAGTAGGGTGAAAAGCTTGCCTTGCTGAAAACAGAGGACTTTACTCAGAAAGGGGTATTAGCTAAGCAAAAAGCATTCATTCTAAGGAAATATTTTCTTTCTATCTACCTACCCACCTATCAAGATTACTGAGGTATAATTGATTAGATGTAATATGCTCAATTTGGGGGTCAAATTGGGTTCAATATTTGAGGTTTATAATGCTTCACAGTGTCATTTCACATGTCTTAGAGAACAGTTTGGTTGTCTCAAAATGTCGAAAAGTTCTGGTTATTTAATTTAACCTTGTGAATACCTGCAATGAACTTCCTGGCAGGAGGGTGTGTGTGTGTGTGTGTGTGTGTGTGTGTGTGTTTGTCTAACTGGGATGAGGGAATAATAGCTCAAATTATGTGAGGATTACTGACTTTCATGAATTAGTTGAACCAGACCTTGTGAACTTGAACACTATACACCTCTGAACTGTCCTTATACCATTTTGGTCATGTAGACGATGATACTGAGAAAATCGAATTCCCTAATCTTCTGCAAGGACCATGCTATAAAATAACCATTTCTGGCTGCTTAACCATGAAGACTTTCACCTTTATTATTTTCTATGCCTATACTTACTAGGTTTTTAAGCATTCATGTTGCTCCTCACCTTCTATTAACCATTCCTTTCAATGATATTTTGTTCCTTCTTTTCCACTAGCTGAATCCTCAGAATTTTATGTGTTGTTATAATGACATTTCCCCTCCTGCTAGTTTTTGCCCACTCCAGTTCATCTTGGATATTTTTTCTACAACTCTGAACTCCAGCTAATTTAGCTAATACGTTTGAATACGTTTGAGTACAACTCTTCGCAAGTCTGTTGTGCTTCTATTTCAACTCTGGGTTCTTTTCTTTGGCCTGTGCCATATATATATATATATATATATATATATATATATATATATATACACACATATATATATATATATGTGTATATGTATATATATATATGTATATATATAGCATATATATATGGCACATATATATATATATATAGCACATATATATATATACACACACACACACATGTACATACATATACATACAAATACATATATACATACATATACATATGTGTGTATATATATACACACACACACATATATATATGTATACACACACACATATATGTATGTATGTGTGTGTGTGTGTGTGTGTGTCTTCCTAAGCATAGGCTTAGATCCCAAATAGGTAATCATTATGGGTAAGCAGGTATAATCATAACCTAGAAGGTCACCATTTAGCAACTTCTCATCACTGATGGGACAAACTATTAGCAAGATCACCTCAGTTTTGTTTTTAGTTGTTTATTAAAATGAATTTCAATTACAGACTCTACTGTTCTTTTTAAATTTCCTTTAAGTCAAGGAAATTTATGTACAAATTAAAGTAACACTGAAATTTAAAATCATTTTACCTTCCTTGTATTAATATAGGAATTTATTTAATGATTCATCTCAGCTGGACTGAGCAGGTTTAAACAGAGGCATATAGGAGATAGGTTTAAAGATAATTTAAATCTATCTTTTTTCTGACTTGCCTTTCTGCCTTTTTCAAGCATATGACAAAGATAATTTCCAATAACTTTTTTTTTTATCCTGCATGAACTCATAAGGGAAAATAGCATCGTAAAAAAATTGCAGGGGTGCCTGCGTGGTTCATTTGGTTAAGCATCTGACTCCAACTCAGGTCATGATTTCACAGTTCAGAGGTTCGAGCCCCGAGTCAGGTTTTATACTGACAGCTCTGAGCCTGCTTCAGATTCTGTCTCTCTCTCATTCTCAAAAATAAACCAATAAACATTTTTTTTAAACTACAGTTTTTGGAGGACATTTTATAGTTGTGTGAAGCTTATCCCATTAACTTCCAAAGGCAATTGAAACATATTCCATCTCATTCCTTCATTTATAATTTTAGCATTTAGAGACTGTGTGTGTGTGTGTGTGTGTGTGTGTGTGTACATACACACACACACACATATATATAAATTTAATTATGTAAAAATATATAAATATAAATTATATAATAAATAATATATAAATTATATAATAAATAATTTGGGGATGCTAAGAACTAAATCATATGTAACAAAATAATTATGGCTCATTTTAATCTGACATACATTTTCCTGCTCTTTTAATCTGCTCTTTTAAAAAGGACCGGTGAGGGGAAGAAGGTATTTTCACTATTAAATACAACAATCAGCTGCTCAATATTAAGGCGATAATTTTCTTTAGAGAAGTCAGCCTATGAGGTCCAATGACTAGAAGTCAGGAAACCCTGGGGTACCTGGATGGCTCAGTTGGTTGAGCGTCAGACTTGGGGTCAGGTCATGATCTGACAGTTTGTGAGTTCAAGCCCCAGGTCAGGCTCTGGGCTGACAGCTCGGAGCCTGGAGACTGCTTCAGATTCTGTGTCTCCCTCTCTCTCTGCCCTCTGCCCTTGCTCACGCTCTCTCTCAAAAAATAAACAAACAAACAAACACTGGGGCCCTTGGGTGGCTCAGCTGATTAAGTCTCCGACTTCATCTCAGGCCATGATCTCATGGTTCATGAATTCAAGAACCTTGTCAGGCTCTGTGCTGACAGCTCAGAGCCTGGAGCCTGCTTCAGATTCTCTGTCTCCCTCTCTCTCTGCCCTCCCCCACTCACACTTTTTCTCTCTCTCAAAAATAAACATTAAAAAAATTTAAAAAATGAACATTAAAAAATTTTTAAGAAACCAGGAAACCTATATTCATCTTGTAATTCTGTCTTGAGCAACTTACTTACCTTTTCTCAGTCTCTGTTTCCTCATATGCAAAATCACAGTTAGAATAAATATCCCTCACCCCTAAAGAATTTAAAGGTATTTACTATTTAATATATAAGTTCTGTGGATTTTTATTTTCTCTTTGTGAAAACATTTTTTGGCAATGATGAGAATCTTTGTAATCAGGGCTTCACTACATTTTCGGGTGTCTAGTAAGTGAATCAAACTTCTACAACCCACACTTCATGAAACCCTAATTCAAATCAAGAAATGTGCCGTGGGTGGTGTAGGTGAGCGCTCACAGCACACAGGAAGCTTTACCGGAAGGTATCAACTGAAAGGAAACACACATGGAAATATCCTGTCACCCATACTGAAACCTTGTGCAGCCAAGCGAGGCCCTTTATGGAATCTCCCAAGCATGGCCACCCACAGGTGCCGTCACATCAGCCAGCTTCTCTTATCTCTTTAAAAAAATTTACTAAATACAGACTTCTATGATGTGTGTTTTGCTGAGGATCCGTCATCCATATATCTTCAAATGATGACTTGTTTTACAAGGTTTTAATGCATTTTTTAACCAAAAGCTTTCTACAGTACTTAAACTTTCTTGAACTTCAGTGGAATTCATGGAAAAGAAAGACTTTGTAATCTCTATTAAGGAAATTAGTTTTGAGTATAATAATGTTATTTCCCATCTTTAAATAGAAAAAAAAAACCTGGCCTTATATAAAGTTTATTAAATTATTTTTTAAAGTAGCAGAAAGCATTTATTCTATTAATATAATCTTATCTCTCACCAAAAATAATTATTAAATATAGGCTTTTTAATTTGTATTGTTTTCATGGAATGAACTATACACTTTGGATATATTATGACATTTAGTAACTGGACTATAATTCCACTACAGATTAAGTATGACCAAATTTTATCCACATTCTATTTTTAAAAGCTATTTCTCTATTCAAAATGTTATTCCTGATGCAGGTACATACAGACATGCAAACAAAACTACAGTTACCCATTTTACATGCAAACATGGAGGTTTTTAAAAAACAGAAGGATGTAACAGCCCATATCATGTCATGCTACCAACCAAATGTATTAAAAAAACTAAAGGCTTCTTCCTGTAACCATTAACAATATTGTAATTGTTTTAAATGGTCACATAAAAAATGACACCTAGTGATAAAAAATGAGAATTTTTCTTAGTACTGTAATCATTCTATTTTGTATTTATTCAAAAGATATTTATCAAGACTTCATCTGCATTATTTGTACAGATATTTATGAAGCCATGCAATTTGATTTTGTGGTGAGAAGGAGAACGATATAAACAAGATCTGATTCTAGACACAAACATATTGTTAATATATCAGATGAGATAAGGGGGGGTAGAAATTACTATAGCCCTATTGAATCTTACTATTGAATCTGGTAAGGCATTTACGTTTAAAAACACGTGCACGCATGCATGTGACTATGAGACATTTGGTAAGTAGCAACAGGGAAAATTTCAACTGAGATTGACATGTGGGTTGCCCCTTGAAGGAAAGAACATGTCAACATGTTGGAAAAGTGGGGAAGCCTCTTGACCACAGGAAGGTAGAAGCATCACCAAGATGTTTTTAACCGAATTCATTCAACAGTGGTCAATTTTGATTTAGTTGTAATAGTGCAGGGTGATTGAAGGGGAATTCTAGGTAGTGCATCATAAAAATGAGGTATAGCCTAATTTGTAGAAGGCCTTGAAAGTCAAGGTAATGATGCCTCAGGGTTTGATAGGCAATGAGGACTCATTAATGAGAATAAAGGTAAAAAAGAAAAGGAGTGGCTTACAGTGATGAATTTGGCAACCAGACAGAATAAGCAAGAGAAGATGATCAGAAAGGCAATGTAAAATAAGAGTCTAAACAAAATAATGAAAATAAAAATGAAACGAAAGTATTGAGTGCAAGAGAAATTCCAAGAGAATCAGAAATGTTGATGACCAATAGGTACATGTGAATTGGGGAGAATGGAGGGACAGTGAAGAGGTCTGAGTTAGATTATTGGCTAAGAGATAAAACTACTAACACAAAATATGGGGATGGCTACAAAAGAGGACAAATAATGGTGAAATCAGCTACATACACACTGTCTAGGACATATCCAAATGGTAACTTGAAAAGTAAGTCAACTGCATCAGTGTGATTATGATGCAGGATAGCAGGTCAAACCTCAACTTTTTTAAACACTGAATAAGTAGTTTCAAGTGTTAAATGAAATGAAATGAAATGAAATGAAATGAAATGAAATGGTCAGATCATGAATCAGCTTAGAGGGCTGTAAAAACAATTGTTTTAGTTATTTCACTGTTCAGTTACCAATCAGCAACTTCATGCCTCCTTCCTCCCTGCCCCATAAGCTCACATACTCCCTTTTCAGGCCTGATCCTAGGAGAGGATCTTAAGGTCTGGAGCTGCAAAATTAGAATACAGAAAAAGAAATGGATGTCATATTCACAAAGGTAAAAATAAAACTTTTGGAAGTGGATGGTGTCACTAAAAACAGAGGGAATAGGGAGGAAAGGGAAATGGTCTTAAGGGAAGTGCTTAGAATTAGGTTTGCAGAGGAAGTGGAAAAAATGAGAGGAGGCCCAGTAAAAGGCACTGGAGGAGAATCTGGGGAGAAAGGGTCAGGAAAGCTGAGTTTCCTGGAAAGCAGAAAGGAGAAATGGTCAAGAAATCTGAAATGTTGCTGGGAGATTAATGCAGAGATTTCTGAGGAAAAGAGATGGAACCAAAGAGATGATATCACAAAAAGGTTAAATCAAAGCAAGATTTTCAGAGTTACTAAACAGGGGACTCAGAGACCATATTGACTAAAGGTAAGTGGGGAAAGGTGAGCACTAGGTGGGGAGGAGATGGGTGGATAGGAGAGGTTAAAGTTGCCTAAAGAAAGATTAAAAAAAAAAAAAAACAGTAGAGAGAAAAGGTCAGAATTTGTGTCAGACTGCTAATTGTGCATAACACTTAATTGGAGTAGTCTGGAGGGACTTCTTTTGGGAATAAAGGAGATTTTGATTAAACTAATGTAATGTATAGAGCTAATCAAACTCAAGTCTACAGTTGTAATGTCAAAATGTCTTATAGCATAGAATCTTGGTGATCAGTGTTTATTCGTTGTATTGAAAACCTTTCCAACAAGCTGATTAAATCAGGTCTCAAAGTTTCAAACAAGTCTGCTATGGACCGAACTGGGTACCATCACTCCCCACCCCCCCATTCATATTTTGAAGCCCTAAGTCCAAGGTGATGGCATTTGAAGATGGAGCCTCTGAGAGGTATTTAGATAATTATGTTTAAATTAGGTCCTGAGGGTCATAAGGGTAGTGCCTTCGTGATGGTATTAGTGCCCTTCTAAGAAGAGACACCAGAGTCTGAATCTCTCTTCTGCACCATGAGAAGGCACCGAGAGAAGGTGACCATGTGTGAGTCAAGAAGAGAGCTCTCACCTGAAACTGATCAAGCTGGCACCCAGATCTCAGATTTCTAGCCTCCAGAAATGTGGGAAAATAAATTTCTTGTTTAAGCTACCCAGTCTATGGCATTTTGTTATGGCAGCCTGAATTAATTATGACACAGTGATTTTTACCCCTAATTTGGGGTATTAATAGTATAATATTTAATTTCAGTCTAATTTAAGAATATGGAACTTTATGAAACAAAATGGAATCCTCTTATTCACAAAGTTTGAATATAAATTCAGTAATGGAAAAACAAAAAAATGAAAGAAGAAACGAAGAAAGGAAGGAGCAAAGAAATAGTCATTTGGAAAATGTTTAAACATCTTGCAAATGTCTTCAAGTAGAATAGCTAAGAACAGTAACTACTGAATTCTATCTTTTACTGTATTCCTAGTGCCTTCTCTAGCTATCTCATTTAATCCTCACAAGAATCTGTTTAGGTAGGCAAAACACTAGAGCTACCCACCTTTCATAAGGAAAAAAAAAATGCCCAGGGAACTAAAAAAAAACCTTGCCCAATATTACCCATATTCCAGTAAAGGAGCTAGGATCATGCCTCTCCATTATCCATATGCTTTGAAGATTTACTTCAATAAAAAATGATTCTAATTTTCTTACTTTTATATCAAGCTACACTCACAAAAAATATTCCATGTTAACATTTACTTACTACCTTTCTGTCTCAAAATGGAGATAGTGAAGCAGCAGGGATAGAGACTAATGCAAACATGAAATGTATAGGACAAGGTTTAGATTTTACATTTTCAAAGCTATGTTCATTGCAGCATTATTCACAATAGCCAACATATGGAAACAACTTAAATGTCCTTCAACAGATGAATGGATATATATGATATCTACTTATCCACCTCCTTTCCTCCCTCCCTCTCTCCCTCCACACAATGGAATTTTATTCGTTCCTAAAAAAGAAGAAAAGTCTGTCATTTGCAACATGGATGGAGCTGGAGGACACGATGCTAAATGAATTAAGCAAGACACAGAAATATAAATACTGTATGACTTCACTTATGTGTGGAATCAAAAATTGTCAAACTCATACATGCAGACAGTAGGATGGTGGTTGCCCGGGGCTGTGGGAAACAGAAATGGGGAGATACTGGTGAAAGGAAACAAAGTTTCAATTACGAAAGATGAGAAAGTTCTGGAGATCTAATAAAGCATGGTAATGGTAGTTAATACTACAGATGTACTTGAAATTTTCCAAGAAGATAGATCTTAAATCTCACCACACTCACACAAGAGGTGACAGATATATTGGTTGGTTTGGGGTGATCATTTCACAAGGTAAACATTTATCAAAACATCAAGTTGTATGCCTTAAAATATACAGTTTGTATATGTCCATAACCCAATTAAGTCTGTTAAAATTGTTTTCCAAACTGTCCATTGTTTATTAAACTGTACTTATTTTTTTAACCCACACAAAAGTTCAGCAAAGAGCTAGTTTCTTGGTCAATCCAAGTGAAAATGAAGAACTCTTAACCTTAAGAATGTCTCTTCTTTCTTAATTGCAAGTTTTTAAAAAGCTGTCTATCCCCAATTAGTTGTAACTTTCAAACTTGGATTTTTAAAAAGAAAAGGGAAATACAATAATCTTCTAAGTGTAAATCTACAGTTTAGATGCACTGTCATTTCACAGAGCAAGTAAGAAGCTCCTACTCTATCTAGGCCAGGCAGTTTTACACTTAGTTGTTTTTAATAATGAAAGATAATTCAACCCCCCCTCCTCTCTTGGCTAAAGCAGTGCTTGAGCTAGGTGGCCTGTGCCTTATTTAGACCAGCACATCATGTGACTATAGGATCCTGGCAGATTTCCTGGGGCCCAGGGTTGTGGAGGCAAGTAAAATTTTACTAGGTGGCCTTTGGGAGAATCTATGGTTTTATACTTTTCCAGTAGTTGAAGAGCAATAGGCAGTGACTTGATCTTGCTAAAGACCTTGCCCAGTGGTCTGTTAGCATGAGGGTTTGTCTAGGGAAGAACCACCCAACTCTGCCAGAGGCCAGCAGGCATTCATGTGGTGTATCAAGATCATCCCTATGACTGTCACTGAGGAAGCAGCATTTAAACTCTTAAAATATCTCGTGCAAAACTAAAAGGAAATCGTACCAAGTATGGCTTCTGGGAGCGAGGTACACAGCTGCTAAAGACAGGAAATTTAAATTAAAGCTGCTTCCCCCCCAACCCCCCAATTAGATTCCTTTTTATATATTTTTTCAGGTCCCATGATAATATAAGATGAATGCAGAGCACCAGAGAGATTTCTGAATTTTTCTATTTTCTAAGCAGTCTAATCCAGCGCACCTCAAATTTTCCATTGGTGGTTGATCTGACGATGTAAGAAGGAATAGGTTGGTGGTTTGAAGAAAAAAGAAGGGGAGCCAGAAAACGTCCAACTGCTTACAATTTACAGTTGGCCAAGCAGTAAACATAACTTATAGACCTGCTAGCCTCCTTACCCTGGCCATTTTTATCTTCCTTTCTCCATGAGCTGCTCAAAGCCATACCCCAAAGTACTCTGACACAAAACCATTGGAGGGTGTGGTCTCTGCTTGTACTGGGCAATGAATAGGGAAGCTATTTATTTCTGGGGCATCTCTGTTCAGTGACTCATGTTTGGACTGGAAAATTGGCCACAGCTTTCTAGCAGCTCTTTCCTGCCAGCTAACCTGGCATTCTACCCAGTGCTTCCACTGCCCCTCCCCCTTTCTCCTTGCCCAGTCTGCTTTTATATTCCTAGAGCCCCCACTTAATAATAGTCATTGTTCCACGTTAACCTTGAGGATCTGGGAGGAAGGACAGTGAAGGGCGTAGCTGTATGCTATAATGAGCATTTGGCGCTATAGCAGGTGGAAAAGGCTTTGGGGATCTGGGCAGATTAGGAGGAGAGGGGGCTCTAGCAGATGTTGAAGCAAGATGATGTATTGCTGCTCACTCTGGGATTCAGACAATACCAGTGCAAAAGTGGAACAGGGAAAAGGGGGAAAAATTGATCCGTTTTGATACAAACTGGGCTAGAAACCAGACACACTTGAAAGTGAGCTTTTAAAGAAGACAAATTTGTTTCCAGGCACTGGGTTTTTCGTTTGTCCATTTTTTCCCCCTAACAGCAGATCAATTGCCAAATTGTTCTTTTAATTTGAATGTTAACTACATCCAAGGCTTGACTTATTTTCCATTAGCTGAAGGCTCTTATTAATCTGACTTCTTTGTAGTAAAAGAAAAATAGAAATAGATGTATCAAAAATTCCATTTTCCTCTGTTTTCAGAACTGAGAAGCCATAAAAAGCAGAGGTGAATGACATTTAATTAATATTGGTTTTACCATTTGAAGAAATATATATTTAATGATATTCTTTTGCTTTGTACTAGGCTACTGAATAATTTAAAAAGTTGATAAAAACAAATGTTCTATTCACTTTACAAAGAAGAATAAGAATGAAATTTAATCTTAGTTTTTTGCTAACTATTCCCAGTTCTAATTTCTAATATGTATTTCAATGTGTTTTGTGAAATTCTAGAAAGAGACATAAAGATAAATTACCTACTGCACTATATGTTTTGCATAATTATTCATATATATTTGCACATACACATACACCCACACACATATGTATACACATATATACACATACATGTATATAAGCATATAACATATTCTGAATGTGGATGGACAGATGGTACACAAGAGCTAATCAAATGTAACAACAACAACAAGAACAAATCATGATCCTCAAATGTTGACAGCACTGGTGAAGACAGTTATAGCCAAATGTATTTTAAGGAATATTATATACAGAGAGTTGAAATGGTAAAAATTATTTCTAGAAGTTTTAGCTCTTGCCTTTTCCCCAGTACGCAATACATGTATTCTATTAAATCAGTTTGGGTAAAAAGGGGACTAAAACCTGTCTAGATTTCACTCAAATCAAGGATGACAATAAGAATCTAGAAATTATAACCTCTAAACTGTGTCTACTTAGGCTGCATTGTTTATGACTTGATTGATTTAGGGGCCATCTATATGACTGGAAAACTATCATATGGAAAGCAAAGAAAAAATTATGAGAAGACATTATCAGAATGTTATATTCGTCAAGGTTCTCCAGAGAAACAGAGCCAAGAGATCATTTGCTTGTTTATTATAGCAATTGGCTCACTGATTTTGGAAACCAAGAATTGCCTTGATCTTCCCAGTGAAAGCTTAAGAACCAGGACAGCCAGTGGTATAATTCAGTCTGAGCTGGAAGGCCTGAGAACCATGTTCCAAAAGAGAGCATCTGAGAAGGAATAGCCAGAGAGTGAGTAGTCCCAAAGACCAAGCAAGAAGTGTCAAATCTCCTCTGACTCCAGCCTAGTTGTCATGTGGTGTCCTTCTTGCCATATCTTGCTGGTTTCAAGAGTCACTAAGGCCAGGCAAGATTCAAAAGATAAGGGAAAACGTTCTAAAACTTGATGAGGGGTGGTGAGGTCACACTGCAGAGGAGCATGTGGGATAGGACACTATGGTTGCAGCCATCTTTGGAAAACTCAATGTGCAACAAGTTTTTCTTACAACATATTACAGTCGGTTCTTGTATTTTTTAAGCCAGTTTTACTATTCACAATTTCTGAAAATTAAAAAAAAATGTGCATGTAAGTATAAAAAAACATAATTAAAAATATATAAATATCTGTAGATTTCCAAAGCACTGCTGGATGGTTGTGGTTATTATAGTGTATTTTCTTAAAATCTGATCAGTTTGAATCCATTTTTTCTACTCATTAGATGTGAACATTGGGAAATTTTATAAAACCCCCGGAGCCTCAATTTTTTTCATCTGAAAAATGAAAATATGAATATAATTCCATCTACAAAATGAAAATAATACATACTTTATACAATTACTAGGGTTAAGTGGTATATTACAACGAAACCAAACAACTTTCAGGATCTCAAAAATGTTTGTTGCCTCTATGGGTGTAGGCATTGTCTGTGACTATAGAAATAGGAATCAAGACATTTCTAAATTAATCTCAACAACTGTATTATATGATATGATTGTGATGAATGTTCTAAAGTAATAAAATGCTTTATTTTTTACTTAATAATAGTAAAATTTTGATGTTAATTTTTTCTAGCATTTATTGAAGCCTCCAACACTAAGTAAAATGAATCTCCAAATCATGTGGTTCCTTGTATACAGACATCATTGTTACCTCCAGAGCTATTAAGTCAACATTCACTCACTCCTTGTGGTAAGGAGAAATTAAGCTATGCGAGAAAGATTAGGAGAGATTAAAATGATAGCGCCAACAGAGACAAGAAAAGTCCATTCACCTGTTCATTCATTCAACAAATACTCATCTGAGTGACTATTGTAATACAGATTCTATGGTAGACAGTTAAGATATGAAGATGATGACACCATCCCTGCCTTAGAGAAACTCTCCTTCCCTAAGGAAAAGTGACATATTAAGAGACATTTCTACATCGAAACTTAGGAGTAGTAATATGCATACATCTTTTTGGGTGGTAAAGGATTCCTGAAGGAGGGGATGCAGAAGTTTTGTCTCAAGGACAATTATGAATTAGCTTGATGAAATCAAGTAAGTGAGAGAACTGGGAAAACATATTCACAAAACTTCCCTTGAATGTTTATTCTGAACTTATACTATGTGGCTAAATAAACTTCACAGAGCATGTGGTGGAGGTTTTGCCCCTTTCATCCTTGGAGGAGGAGTTTGTTGTCCAGATGCTGGGCATGCTACTGGAAGATAAACGTTAGCTGTTGGGGGGGAACTTCAAGAAATTGCCTCATCTGGACAGAGCTGCCTCATCCAAGGCCACACCTTGTCTGAGAGGCTAACATCCCAAGATGTTTGGGTGCAAAGGCTTGGCCATTGTGGAATCCACATGAGGCAACAATGAAGGGCCAGTTTAGCTCCAGAGCTTCCAGTGGGGTCAACCGAGGTTGACATGGAGCCTGTGATACAGCTGGAAGTTCTCCCTCTGCTCCCTTTCTCTTTCACAGGTGTTGATCCTAAGGGCCCTTCTCAGTAAATATCCTGCACCGCTGTCTCAGAGTCTATTTTCTGAGAAACACAACCTGTGACAGTATGATAAGCAGAAAGAATTTTAAGGAATTGTGAATTTATCTTTGTCCATTTGATCCCTTTAATATGGGCATTTCTCCCACTTTATGTTTTTAACAGACTGCTCAAATATTAGTCACATCAGTCTGCGTTGTAAAAATAATTACTCAAATTTGGTTGAAAAATATTACTTAGAAAGCATAGCATAAAGCTGGGTTTTAGTCATGAATCTCTCATCCATTTATCATTTGATCATATTTTTGGATAACTGCTTGCCAAAGCTAAAAATTTTAATCAGAGCCATTTTTGAGTAGGAAAAGCAGAAAGGATGCCTTTGAAAGCAGTAATTCCTTTTTTGTTTCTTTTTACTTTTATACAATTTAAAAATAGTCAACTGGATTTTTAAATTTTAAATTGATAAATAAAAATGCATTTGATACTCGCCAAGTTGACTCATATTTTATAGATGAAATTAGATTAATTAAGATACTACAAATTGCGTGAAGTTATTTTACTCTTCTGTTGAATAGCAAATATTAGCTTTGGTTACACAATGATCATAAGAAATAATTATCTTGAGAGGTTTCACAATATCATTATGATAATTTGTTATATTGCATTTACATAACATTTTAAATTATTTTATAGTCTTAGAGCCCAATCTTGCCATGCATACTCACAAACAGGGTTTGTCTCTTGATGCATGTATGTACGTATTTTTTCTGAATACAGTGATTAAAAAAAAAAAACAGTGGAAAAAAAAACACAGCTCTTTCACTTTGCTCTCTTTACTTCAGCTAATATTGATGTGGCCCCCATATTTCCTCCATTCTTTGCTCCATTCCTTTCTATAAACCATGTGAAAGATAACAATAACAATGATACCAATAACAGTTAATATTTGTTGCACTGATACTATACGCTTGTCATCGTTCTAAATTCCTTCATGTACGTCAATTTATTTAATTCTCATAACAAAATTTTGGCTATTATTTTCCCTATGTTAAAGATGAGAGATGACCCTTACCTAGAATGGGACAGAACCACTGAAAGAATACTGTACATTATGATTGCTTTCACTTTAGGAGTCAAATATAATTTCTTCCTGTTAATCAAATGAGAGGCATGGCCTATATGTTCATTAGGAGTGGTGGGGGAAAAAAACAGAGCATTAATGTAAGTGTATCAAACTCTTCTGAATATAATGCAAGGAATTCAGAAACAAAGAAACAGAAACACAAGAAAACAGGTGGGTCTTTCTTTAGATATATTTAATACGAAGTAAAGTTATAGATGTGTATGTTGGGGGGAAGGTTGCTGAAAAACAGGGAATTTACCAAATTGTCCAGTGTCTGTACGTGGGTGCTGGAAAATGTCATATTTTCTCTTCGAATTTCTGTATTTTCCAGTTTTCTATAATGAGTATGTCTTACTTATGTATTTGAAATATTAATATGGAGGAGTTTTAAATGCTAAAATTCTATTTTCATAAAAATCTACTATTATAACAAGTGTGCCTTGTCCCCTTACTTCCCAAGAGTAACTCACTTCTTTCACTGTACAATCATAGGGCTATGTGTGTGCTACATACACAGTGAGGAGGAATGACTGAACGAATCCTCCAAAATCATCTTTATCAAATTCTGAATGTGGCAGGGAAGGTCAGGCCACGTATGCTCCCACATGCTTTCACAGTTATGAATATTGTAATTGGGAAGTTAATGTGGCTAATATTACTAATTTACATAGGAGGGCCTCATTATAATGCCATCCTCATTCTTTGTGTTAGTATTTTCTGAAGCAATATGCACAGGGTGCGTGTGCCAGGCACACAGGGACTAGAGCATTGAGCAAGAGCAAAATGGTCCTAACCTGAATGAGGTATAGGCAGGGGCGGAGGACCCAGCTTTGTTCCAGAATATCATTCAGATCACTTGACGTTTTATTATTATTTAAGGATGGTAAAATTTCATGTTATATTAAATTTAATGTCATAACTGATTTTCTGGGAAGATATTGGTTAATAAATAGTAAGAATTCAAGTAATCAACTGATTTAAGCTTTGCTTAGCACACTACCGCTGACTTCACAAGCAAAGCCAAGTGCAGAAAGGAAGTTTTAGATACAGGTGGAGTTGATGATTCTTCTCATTTTGTGGAAAATATGAACAGCTAATTATTTACATATTGATAACTAGTAAAACCTCTCACTCTGGGGCACCTTGGTGGCTCAGTCAGTTAAGTGCCGGACTTCAGCTTAGGTCATGATCTCATGGTTCATGGGTTTCAGCCCCGTGCTGGGCTCTGTGCTGACAGCTCAGAGTCTGGAGCTTGCTTCAGATTCTGTGTCTTTCTCTCTCTCTGCCCCTCCCGTGCTCACAATCTGTCTCCCTGTCTCTGTCTCTGTTTAATAGACATCAAAAAAATTAAAAACAAAACAAAACCTCTCACTTTGCCCATTGTATACACTTCTGAACTTGATGACAAAAACTTTATAGTAACTTTAAACTTTGAGTTTTTTGTTTTCTTGCAAAAAATGCTTCTGGTCTGTTATCATTTTTAAATGTCAAACTTTTAATGAATTTCATCTACGTATACCAATGGGCATAAAAGTCTACTCTGAAATATTTACTGTCATTTTGAATTTATTCAAAAGTCACTGTGAACATGTGTACATTTTTTTATACCTAAGGGGATGTTATTGGTGAGATGATCTCTTGTGTGTCAATACCTTGAGGATAGGGACTTTTTCAGGCTTGCCTCTAGCAAGTCCTAAGTGCCTGGGAACATATAATAAATATTTGATGATTAATATTTGATGGGAAGATGTTAGAATAAGAGGAAAAACCAGATTCTTAACCAAAGAAATTATACTTACTATGTTCTCATTTGTATACTATAAAAAATATTTTAGATAGCAATTAATTTTTATTATTAGTACAAATAATTTTCTGTACCATATACATATGACTGAAAACTTAGAAATAATAAAAATTTGCACTATATATGTAGAGAAAGAATAAAATAATAAAATTTTCACTCTCTCATACAGAAATAACTACTATTTGACATCATTTACCTTGTATACTTTTACAGTGTTAAGGTTATCTAATAGATTCACTTTTGAATCTCACTTTTAACTAAATATTATATCCATTAGAATGTTCAATGACACTACCTATATATGTCTTGAAAACATCTGGAAAACTACAATTATTTAGGTTATCTAAAATTTGGGGCTTTATTTATAGTTGCAATTTGCCATCATTTCTTGAGACTTTGCTATGTCAGTTACCATGTCCTTTTATAACAAATCTATAATGTTAGGTAAATTGTCTTCAATTTCAGATCAAAGATTTCAGTTACAAGAGTTTAAACATTTGTCTCAAGCTAAATGCTACTTTATGGAGGAGGCAGGATTTAAAGACAGGTTTGATTTGACTCCCAAGCTCACCTGTTAACCACTTTGCTTTTTTGGACCCACATTAGATGTGCCATCTTGATACATATCTTTGTGGTATGGCTTTGTGCACTTTTGGAAAATAGCCTTACCTATATTCTCAGAAGTAGAATTAGACAGTCAAAGGCATGAACACTTTTTGAAGCTTTTAATATGTTTGTCCAAATTATTTTCCATATGTATTATAATCAAATTTACATTGCTATCAGAATTCAGGGGATCTTAGTCTTTATTTAATAGTTATTATATAGATAGGCCAAAATGTATTTTATGGATTTAATGTCCATGTTTTTATTTTAGATATAACAACCATCTTTTAATTTATTAACTAGATATTTGTGTTACTTCTTATGTGAATGCTCTGTTACACTGCTTAGCTTATCACTTAGGTATTAGTGTTAATCTTACTGATAAACTCTCGAGACATTTAGGATGTTATGCATGACTGACACGTTTTTGAACAAACTTTTACTTATCCATTCCTCAGTGTCACGGTTTGGGCGTTTTATACTTGGTCCTCACAATTATCTTTAGAGATGAGTCCAGTTATTATCTTGTTTGTAGAGATGAGGAAATCTGAGTACACAGAGAGAGTATTTTCCCCAGCTCATCAAGCTAGTTAAGTAAGGAAGTCAAACTCTGGCAGGCTGGTTCGAGGAATCATGCTTTTATACTTTGTATGTGTTATAAGTATTCCCCAAACTTCACATTTTCGATTTTATTATTACATACGTTAAAAATTAGGTTTCATATAATCAAATCCATTGATATATACCTTCTTTAGTAGGTATAGCAATTTTTTACAAATATATCCCAAGGAAATTAAACAACTATACAAAGTGCTTGGTAGGTATGTTTATCATGATATTGTTTAGAAGAGAAACACAACTGGAAGCATCTTAAACATTCAACAACTAAGAGGTGAACAAATATATTATGATACATTAATACACAGACCTAGCACTGCCATTAAAAATAATGGGGAATCTAGATCTGCTGACAGAATATGGTCATGGCATACTGGTAAATATAAAGGTAAATTTTGGAAATACGAACTATGTTTAAAAACATGTGAATTACATTTTTACCTAAACCTATTATTATATTAGTAACAATTTCTCTTGGCTGATTATCTCTTCTTTTAAACATCCTAAAATGAGAATGGATTACTGGTAGAAAAAAATAGCTTTTTCAGAAAAATCAAGGTCCTGACTCTTTCACCAACGCACATGGCTCCCTGGTTAAAAGCAATAAACACCCATATTTCCAGGGAAAAAAAAAGTCTTTACTTATCAAGAGTCCAAAGAAACATGCACTTGTTTGGGGGTTCATAGTCTTTCTGAAATATATACAAGAGATATTAAAAAAAGATATTTTTGCACCTCTTCATAGATCTTTTTATGAATTATAGGTTTCAAATACAAGCAATCCATTTGTAGGCAAGACTGGCCGCATCCTCTTAGGAGTAGACATCTCTAAGAACCCTCTTAATAAACCATTATTCACTGGATACTTACACTAGATAAGAGGCGCACAGTAAATACAGGTTGACTATTGAACAAAGAGCCAACACTAGCACATTAACCAGAGTTCAAATTTAATCTCATTGAAGGTTAAATTCAGAAGCCTGTTCTTATTCTTAAAATAATTAGAAAACATGTATTTACGTGCACCAAAAGGTAAACTTTGAGGGTAGAGATTTTTATTGCTTGGTCACTGCTGTATCCTTGGCTCCTAGATCAGTACTTGATAAATATTGTTTTAAAAAATAAATTAACTATGTACCATATAAAATTTCCCATTTTTATAAAATAACCTATTTGTCCTAATAACTGACAAATGAGGTAAGTTTTATTGTCACCATGTCACAAATTATAAACTAAAGCTTAGAATTTAAGGAACTTGACCAAGGCTTCACAGTCGGTAAATGCTGGATCTGGGACTTGAAGCCACACGTCCAACTGTAAAGTTCATTTAGGAATGCTGTACATCCTCTCAGAACATACCACTCTGTGAGCTCTCTGAGGAAATAGAGATTACTGAACATTCTAGTCTATGGCTACTCAAGTATTCTTTCATTCATTTGTTGAGCAAATACTAACTGATTCTCTAGCACACAACTGTTTAGACACTGGGATTGCAATGGTTTAAAAAAAAAAAAAAAAAAAAAGGGCAGGGGAGGTCCCCTGTCACATAGTTCTTACACTCTCCCACAGAAGGAAACAAAGAGCAAACGTGCCAACTAGGGAATAAATAAGATAATTTTAGAGATGGATATGTGATCTGAGGAAACTTTAAATAGGTCGATGAGGGATGGTGCTTCTTAGCAGGAGGGCCCCTCCACAGGAAGATTTAGGAAAGACTGTTACAGGCAAAGGATCAAATGGCAAGTTTAAAAGCCCTGAGTAATAAATAAATAAAGTCAGCACATTTGAGGATATAAAATGGCCAGTGTGCCTGGAACAGGGGAACCAGCGGGGAAAAATGAGAACTAGCTGGGAAGTACTGCTACCTCATTTTTATTTCTTTGGAATTTTAAAGTTACTACGAAATAGGTATGCAATTCAGGCATAGTAAGCTAAATAATTAATAAAATATCCCATTAGACAACAATTACAAACTATTAATCCTTTTATCCAAAAATAGGTTATTTTAGCTTTCAACAATACTTTAAAAAAAAAATGAACAGAGAAAACTTTTTAAGAAAATGAATGCAGTATAAACTAGCATTATGAATGCAGTGAAAGATGAATTTAAAATAAATTACTAGGGATATTAGACTGGCTACAGAAAAGGTTGCTTAACACTGGCATTGGCTTTCAAGAGAAATCATGGAATCTCCCCTCTGGAGATGGTTTAAAATAGGATTAGATATATTCACTCAGTGCAGTCTTGCCTGAAAGCCTCTGCTGACCTCTCAAGGTCTTGCCAGTCCTGTGATTCTGTGATAAAATTAGACTCTTTCATTGGGCGAAAACAACACAGGGTTCACCATGCCAGCTGCAACCTGGAATAATTGGAAGGGACTGATTTTGGAGTAGTATACCTCCTACAGCTGAGACAAGATGCAATTAACAGATCCCCAAACCTCTCTTATTTCATGCTGTACTGAGTACTCCACTGGTTCACAGCCAATAATGGTTGGTATCAGTGATACAAGCAAAGTCAAGTGGTCTGATCCATGATTAAACAGTAGATGTCTTTATTAGCTGCTGACCTTGCTTTGAACAGCATGGCTTCAAGAACTGTGTACCTATTAGCTGATTCTTTGATCCTTGAAAATAGGAACCAGATGAATCCAATAATGCATTTTTATTTGGCCTCTTTTCTGCCATTCTCAAGATTAAATAACTCCAGTTTTGATGCCATGAGCCTTAACCTCATTAAATGACTCAGCTCAACTGTTTAGATACTTAATCATCAGCACTTATCCACTGTATTTTCTCATTTAACAATCTCTAAGTTGAATATAATTTCAAGCAATTTTTTTTTTTTTTTTTGCTGTGACATTCTCATTTAGAAGTGACTGGGCACAGTGACTAGAGCACAACTCGATCGTGAGGCAGACCTGGGTTTAATGGCGGCTCCTTCCCACCCAAGATGCCTGAACCTGGAGAAGCTGTGGAACTACTCTGAGCCTTAATTTCTTTATGTGTGTATTAGGGCTAACATGAATGCATAGCTCACAGAATAGTATTGGGATTAAATGGAGATAACATAAAGTAGCTTTCTTCCCTCATCTTCTGCACAGTTCATCCCACCTCTGATGTACATTTAACATAAAACACTATCATATATGTAATTTTCTATGTTGACTTACTGTTCCCCTTTCACTTCCCACCTTTATCCTTTGCCAACACACACAAACACACACTCGCACAAACATCCAGAGGTAAGCCCCATGAGGACAGAGATCTTTTTTGGTTCGTCCACAGTGCCGACAAAGATGCTGACAAAAAATGGTTTTGGGAAAATATCCATGGAGTAAATGAAAGCATGAAACAACTTGTATGGTGGTGTCAGGTATGTGATCAGCATTCCATAAAATGTTAGGTGACTTCTTTTTCTCGGAAATAATGGAAGGTTTACTACACCCAACAGTTCATTATCTGAAGCAGCCTTGGGCCAAGGACAGAGTGAAAGAAGCCTGTGTAACAGACAAACACTCATTTCTGGCTTTGACGACGATAACATAACTTGGGGCAAATCACTTTATTGCTTTGAATTCCTCACATGCAAATTATTTCCACATAGGAGAAACTCTGAGATCTATGTTCTTATTACTATGGTCATTGAATATTGTGTGAATACAGATCATGTTCCTTAGTAAAAGTGACACAAAAGACCAAGGGAAATACGCAGTTAGGATGTCAGATGCTTTCAGAACCAGCTTCCCAATTTCCTGGCATCTCCAATTAACCTCACTGTAAAATGAGGATATGAGGAAACTGATGAAGGAATGGATGAGTATGTGAGCCCTTCCCAATGAACATCTACACTGCGACCCTATTTACTCAGTCCTATCCCGCAAAACAAGGGGACAGAAAATCCCTCAAGCTTGCATCAGTCAGAAGAACATAAGTACCCTGGTGTGAGTTTCTGGATCATATCTGCCCTACATGCCAAGATAGCTACATGTATGTGTTCCAGGAAAAGTGTTTCTTGAGTCTCTTTCATAGAATTGCCTTCACTTTTTCAGCTTACTTTCCTTACATCACATTCATAATGTACAGTCAGGTCTCATAAGCTGGATAGTGCAACATTGGGAAGGAGAGCAGTTCATGGCATAAGGCTCAAATTCTGGAAGGAGGAAGAGCAAACTTGGAGATTCAGATTCTAACATAGCTCCTTTCATGTAAAATTTTAAATAGTTATGCAGATTCAAGATTAAAGTATATATGTTGGTTTGTGTTTAAGTAATTATCTGATAAGCCTAAGAGGATGGGACAGCTGATCACAGGAAAAAGAAGATAAAAGGACAAGAGGGCAGAATAAAGACAAGAAAAATGTACACGACAGAAAGAATAAAAATAAATGCAAATTTGAAACAAAAAGAAATGCTATCAACAGGTGGACTAATAACTAGAAAAAGTGCTTTAAGGGCAAAGTTTTTAATTAAAATTTTTTTTCAGAATTTAGAAATTAGATGGTGATTTGATTGGAGAGATGTTTTGAAAAGGGAAAAAAAATGAATAGTAGAGATGTCTAAAGATGCTGATTGAGAGGAACAACAAAGCCAGATGGCATAAATGGCATCTTTAGGAATTTTGTGGCATAAGAAGCTATGCTAAAAAATGCCCCCTCTGTCCTGAAAACGCTGCAGTCACATTCTGAGCATGCTCAGTGTTCTAGCTAGCCATGCTAACCCACTTAAATGTGCTCACCCCGAAACCTCTAAGTTTCTCTCAGCCACTCAGGCCTTTGCATTTTTAGCCATCTTCAGTACTTCATTAGGCTGATTTTGCTGCCCTTGTGGACATTTTAATCAGTCAAAGTTGTCTTCTTTGCGAAATAGTTATGATATACCTACACTCACCAATTTTAAGCAGCTATTAAAAAGAGATTTGATATCAAATAAACTTACGTTAGGTTAAAATTAAGCTGCAGAATAATTTATATATTATGATTCATTTTTTTTTTTTTTTTTTTTAAATTTTTTTTTTCAACGTTTTTTTTATTTATTTTTGGGACAGAGAGAGACAGAGCATGAACAGGGGAGGGGCAGAGAGAGAGGGAGACACAGAATCGGAAACAGGCTCCAGGCTCCGAGCCATCAGCCCAGAGCCCGACGCGGGGCTCGAACTCACGGACCGCGAGATCGTGACCTGGCTGAAGTCGGACGCTTAACCGACTGCGCCACCCAGGCGCCCCGAATTCATTTTTGATTACTAACAACACATGTATGTATCATTTATTTGTATAATTCTAGGGAAATGTGGGGAAATACACATAACTGCTAATTTGGGTTTTCTGAGAAGTGGGGAGGGAAACAATGGCACAGAGGAAAAGGGGAAACCTTTAAATTTTTCTTCAGACTTCTACATTCTTTGTTATAACAATCATGCATCGCTTTATTAGAAAATAATAATGTAAAAAAGCACTCAAAGACTTTCTTACAGTTATTGTGGAGGACTTTTAATGTATATGGACTAATCTTTTATGTGGATTATTTGGAAGCTCATTCATCGTTGGTCCCTAAGTAATTATCACATTTGATATTTACTCTGTGCATGGTTTAAACACTGTGACAGACACTGTTAACTGTCTATCCAATAACCATTCGCCTTCTTCCTTACTATATGAAATCTTCTAACAGTTGCTGAGTCAACACAGCCAGCTTAAAAATAAAATAGAACAACAAAAACAACAAAATAAAATGGAGCAGAATGAAACAAAACAAAACCCAAACAAAATAGAAGATTTTATCTCTACACAACTAAGGGTGGTCATGAGAATAAGATCTAGCCAAAGTGACATGAGCAGAAGTTATGTAGGGCTGCAGAACTCCTTTAAAAGGAAAATAGGAAGCTTGACCATACCCTTCTGCCTTTCCCATCACGCTCTTTCCTGCTGCCTGGAATAATGACATGAGGACAGAAATTCTAGCAGCCACTTTACCCATGCGGTGAGTCTGAGGATGGAAGCCACACACTGACAATGATGGAGGAGAAAAAGGAAAAGGAAGGTTTTCTAGTGACTCCATGGTTCCAATGATCACACATGACTGCCTAATTGTGGACTTCATTTATTCGAGGGGATGAATTTTGTTGCGTTTAATCACTACTATTTTTGGATTTTCTGTTGTATGCAGATGAATTTAGTACTGATTAACATAGATGTATACAGACTCAGTGCATGTGGAAAATAAAATTTCTTGTGGGAAGACCAGAATTATAAAGTTAGATTCAACTTTTTTTTGCTTTTGTAATAACAGTTATATTATTTTCACGCTCAGATATAGAGCAGCTCCTTGTTAAATCACGTATAATTCTGGCTGTGTATATTTTGCTTCCATAAAACACTACCAATTCTGATGAATAGTTGAGTGCTCAGAGCTGTTGTGAAAGTTCTTGGTCTCTGCCTTTTCCTGCTAACGATAGAAAGTTTTGATGATTTGATTAAATAAAAACAAAAGTGCATGGAGGCAAGAGTGCTCCAATCACTTAAACCTGTTTTTAAGGGGTCAAAGCGCTAATCTGTGAAATTTCAGGCAACAAAACATCACTGTAAATAAGAAATCTGAGCTGAAAGGGAGCACAAGACTTGTTCAATGACATGAGAATAGACCTGGAGGTAAAACTGTCTAATGGGTTCTAATTCTGGCTGTGCCATCTAATTATCATTTGTGTCTAAGTGATATCATTTAGTTTATCCATGCCTCATTAATGAAATTGGGTAACTGACCCATAGGGAAAGAAAATATTTCATGGTGGAGTGAAGCATGGGTTGAGAGAACTTTGTGGAAGTCTTCCCTCTACGAAAGAAGGTGTATTCTGAATGCCTATGTGCCTAGCCATCCAGATACAACCTTTATTCAAAGCATGATTTGATCCCTAGCAAATGGTGTTTTGAACATAATATGATGGGCAAAGAACAGAGAAGGTTATGGTATACAAGGGGCTGTAAGCAAGCAGCACTCCTTCTTCCTCACTCCTCCCAGTTGTCAATGGCCATGACAGAGAGATGTAACTCTAGTACCAGCTCCTTTTATTATATAGAAAATGGTTCATGTTACATAATTTAATGTCCTGAATCTGCTGTGTAACCCATTTTTTAAATGACGGGATTAAGCAGACAATGGGATTACTATTCCCATTTTACAGATGAGATTATTGAAACCCAGAGGTAAGATATAAGTTGACCAAAGTCACTTAGGAATTGAATGGCAGAGCTGGAATCCAAATTCAGAGTCTTCTTTGATCGAGATTCTAAATCTAATAGTCTAAACATAACCTTTACTGGTTTGCATGGGATAAAGGAAAGCAGGTTGTAACTAATGAGCAAACTGGATAAGCAGATTTAAAGATGTCTGAATTATTCTCTCATTTCCTTTCCCTCCAAGCTGTGTACATTCTTAACAAACCAGACATTCTCAAGTACACACATACATGTGTGTGTGCATGTACACACATACTCCATGTTTGTAGTGTGAGGAGGGAAAAACAACCATGTCCTGGGTTCCCTAAAAGGAGGCTACATAAGAGCATGAGCATTTATATGAAGATTAAAACTCTATTTTCAATAATTAAGAGTGACAGGCTCTTAACCATGAAGTATAGAATTTTCTAGCAGAATCTAAGATAACAAACAGGTCAGAAACTGTAGCAGACAATAGGCACATCCATCTCATTCACTCCTGACATCTCAAGGATTAGAACAATGCCAGTTAAATTAGAAGAAGTAAAAAATACATATATTTGTAAAGGAATGCTTGAACTAACTCTTCTAACTGTAGGTAAAATGTCCTTTTGAATGTCTAGTAATTTTAAAAATTTGATACGTTCATAATCCACTTAGTTCAGATTCTTAGATACATAAGACTAGAAATTTAAGAACTTTGCCCAATGACACTACAAGATTTTAAGCCCGTCTGAGCAGAGAATGAGGACTTTTCTTTGTTTTACTACTGTGTTCTTAAGAATACCATAGTCCCTGGCACAATTTAATGTTTGCAAAGTTTATAAATCAATGATGCACTGGGTTCATTTCCATTTAAATAAAGACTTCGCTATACTTACTAGAAATCTAATGGCTTTGAAGAGTTAATCCTGCTTTTAAAAGAGGCTAACATTATATTTGGCAAAATTTTGGCACTACAAAGTTCAGTCTCCAAGAGAATAATTTATTTATGTAAAATTAAGGAAATCTTAAAATAAAAACAGAATGTATGGCTTAGGCTATCAATTACCACTGGGTGGAGTTTAGACCAAGAGGAAAAACAATGTTTTGCTGTTTAGGTCTGGTTCAAATATGGCTAAGAGTGAAGACACTGATTTGGATCACAACTGCCCTCACTACATGGAACACAAATTTGTTTTGGTTATTGTGACCACATGATGTGCTCCATCCAACACTCCTGAGTTTATGGAACTTCCCTGAAGCAGATGGGAAGCCATTTACTTTGGGGAGGGCATAATGCTTTTTAAGTTTTAGATCTGACAGGAGAGCTGTGTCAGCACAAAGGAGAGAAAGCTAGTGGCCCCAGAGCAAAATCCTTCTGCCAAGAGGACTAAGAAGGAATTTCTCTGGGAATCATACAGGAAGAAATCCTTCAAAGGATAAGTAGTAACTTCAACCACTAGGCCCTTTCAGCTTCTGCTAAGGAAAAGCATTAAAAATCTAAATGAATCCAAAGAAATCTGAAAACTGGATGAAAAATGACCTAGAACACAATGCTGATTTTGACTATGTATATCTCTTCTCCATTGAATATAGAGTTATGGGACTTACCCGGCCAAAGACTCAGATTACAACAGAGAATAAAATATTTATTAAGCCATGTATGTTAGAAATAAAAGCAAACAGACAACAATACAAATGAACTCAAGTGCCAGATAAGAAAATTTAAATGTCCAAATCACTCTATTGCTTACTGGCAGGCCTAAAAAATTTTCTTTTTATTCAAGTTAGTTAACATGTTAATATACAGGGTAGTCTTGGCTTTGGGAGTAGAACCCAGTGATTCATCTCTTACTTATGACACCCAGTGCTCATCCTAAACTGTGCCCTACTTTATGTTCGTCACCCATTTAACCCATCCCACCACCCAAACCCCTCTCCAGCAACCCTCAGTTTGTTATCTGTATTTAAGAGTCTCTTATGGTTTGGCAGACATAAAATTTAAACCCAGTTCTTAACTCCCAATTAATTCAAGGGGTAAAGATTTAGTATCATTTTATAAATAATTACATTTGCCAAAGAAGCTAGTAAACTGTTCTATAAACACAAAATTTTAATTGTGAATTTTTGAATTCACCATCATAAATCATGGAAATTCACATCAAACACACTTAAGAATATATAACACTACACATCTATCAGAATAGCTAAAATTAAAAATACAATAGCTAGTGTTGGGAAGGACTTTCAGTAACTGGAATTCTTATACACTGGTGGGAATGTAAATGAAAACATCTTTGCACAAAGATCTACACATGAATACTTAAGCCACTTTACTTATAAGGATAAGAAACTCAAAACAGCCAAATGTCCATTAATAGTGCACTGAATCAACATGTTTTGTTATATTCATCCAGTGAAATACTATACAGCCATGACAAAACTAAATTTCTGCTTCATACAACAATTTGGGTGGCTATTACAGAAATAATATTGAATGAATAAAGACAGACACAAGAAACAACTACTATATGATTTCATTTACGTGATGTTCAAAAATAGGCAAAACTAATCAACAATGACACAAATAAAAACAATGGTTATTTCTTGGCAGAGAGGTAAGATGTGGCTCAATGCTGGTATTGGCTGTGAAGAGACACAGGGAATCTTTCAGGGTAATAGAAATGTTTTATGTCTTGATCTGGGTAGTATTTAACTACATGTAGGTATGTATACACGTGTCTATCTACCTACCTATCTACCTACCTACGTGGCATATGTGTATGTGTCCATTTAACCACTCCCACGTGTATATATACACACACACATATATACACATATACATATATTTACATACATATACACATATATACAATACACACTGTGGTTATCAATTGAGCTGTATACTTCAGGCTTACATAATTTTTCCCTCATTGTATACATTTAAACCTCAATTAAAAGTCTGTATCTAGGGGTGCTTGGGTGGCTCAGTCAGGTAAGTGTCCGACTTCAGCTCAGGTCATGATCTCAAACCCCGTGTCTGGCTATGTGCAGAAAGCTAAGAGCCTGGAGCCTTCTTTGGATTCGGTGTCTCCCTCTCTTTCTCTGACCCTTCCCCTCTCACGTGCTCTCACTCTCTCAAAAATAAACAAACATTAAAAAGTCTGTGTCTAAAATACTTATCTTGAAAACAAGCTAAAAATATTAATTGTATATATTCTCAATGAACATAAAGGTACAGTAATCTTTTCAATACAATACAAAATTAGGGCTACTTAATTACATATTAAATGGATAGTTATTTATTTATACTACAGAAGCAAAAGATGTCCATAGTACTAAAACTGTGAGTTATAATAACCCATCAAAGGGCCATAAAGTAATTCCTCAAAACATTTTGTATTTTTTTCATCATTGCTCCTTTTGTTCAGAAAATGTGAATTTTGACTTGACTAATACCAACTGAGATGAATAAGAAGAGGTGATTAAGGAAAAGATCAGATGACTCAAAGAACTAAGAAGAAAGACAGCATGGGCCGGTGATGTATTGTCAGTACATTTCTATTTTGAGTCACAGTTTAAGCCATCTCTGAGATGGCTCAAAGAATAAAAGGAAACACAGGACAGAACAACTCTAAGGATTTTAGGGGTTAAGATGGGAGACTTTTTTTCACTAATGCCCCTTGCCATTTTTCCTAATTTTCTTAGGGACCTCTACATGGAGAAGAACATCTCCACAGGTTTAGGGTCACTTCATACAGTTTATGAACAGAGCTTAAGGTTTCAATTTTGTCAAAAATCCAAACATCAATTTTTTTCATCCTACTTTCATCAAACATTTGCTCTACCTATCAGAATAAGATTACACCAAATCTGTAAAATAATAAGCCCGAAAGTTTTGGCAGTTTCAAGGCTAAGAACTAACTATTCCTACATGTTATTTTATCTCATGTTCTGCTCTTAAGAGCCATAAAAGTAGTTGGCCCTATGTTTCTTCTTCCAATGAATTAAATTTTGCTCTTTTATAGCACTTTGACAGCTCTATGGTCAAATAAACTCAGTAAATCATGTTGACTGACTGACAAAGTATTTCCTCTTCATATCAAAATATCTCAAAAGACTTCCTCTTAAAGACTTCTGACATCCCACAGCTCATCATATAACTGGTATTACTAACCATAAAAATATTTTTATTTGAAGGGGATTCCACTGATAATGCTGCTACTCCAGGGTCTTAGAGAGGTTACCAGGCAACCTGTTCCATGATTACCCAGTGTTTAGCAGTAATTCTTGCTATTTAGCCACCAGGTTTTTTCTTTTTAAGGTCTCTAACAACCTTTAAACACAGAGTTCTCATCTTTGACTCTGTGCAGTGGTTACTTTAAGTACCTTTCTTGCAATTGGCCTAAATAACTCAAAGTTATACGTTCATCAAAATTTCATACTTTACTACATGTGACTAAGTAACTTTGCGCCATCTTAACAAAGTTTCCAGAAAATACCCAATCAAAATTCCAGCAGCGTATATATATTGAAACAAGTTGAATATTAAGAAGGACATCCAAGTTATCTAATTTCATTCTTTCCTCTTAAAGATAGGCCACGTAAGACCTAGAAAAATTAAGTGACTTGTCTGAAACCATATGCTTCATTGGCAGATGATGACAATAACATACCAGTAAAAACTAAGAGCTAACATCTGTTGTATGCCCACCATGTGTCAAATGCTATGTTAAATGCTGTAGGTGAATTATCTCAACAAATACTGACAACAAATCTATGAGGTAAGTTCTATTCTATTCTCTGATAGCCTGTTTGAATGTCCTTTTCACTGACCTGCAAGACCTCTTGTTAACGTTTGAGGAATGATTATATGCTTAGTGTTGATATTAATCTTTCAACAAAAGTGAAATGAAAGAATGCTAAGTGGGGTTTTTCTTTTTGCCATTTTTAACGTTAGTTATGTGATATCCATATTGTAATTTAGACATGGTTATTTTCTTAACTTTATCCCAATATTACTGTGCTATCATACTCTGACCATTGTGATTTGTTTTTTCTATTTTATTCATAAGTCTGTAACTGAACCCTGGCAGTAAAAGCCAGTGGCTTTCATTAAGTAATTCTGAGATAATCATTGGTTGCATTTTTATTTTATGAAATCTGACTGGTATATGTTAATCCAGAGGTCTTTACAGAATATGCAAAATAACCCGTTTCATGAGCTTGTGATATAAATGAGGTCATTTCTATTTTTAGTATTCAAATTAATCTCTAGAGCCTTTAGATGCCCATTAGCAGAAACTCAAGTATCTCTCTTGGGACATGTCCAACTCCCTACATATTTCAGGAACTCTAGAGACTTTCTCATTCAAAAGGATCAGTTCTGCTTCACATTTTGGGAAAAGAACTAGAAAATCTGATCCATTCAATGGAAGAAAGTTCCTTGTTTCTGCTGCAATAACTTTATTCCTAGCCATATTTGTCATTGTAGAACACATGTGGACCCATTTACTGGGATGTTAAATTTATCTGCTTCTCTGATATCACTGGTATTCTGGCAATCCTTTCTTAAGGCCTAAAGGGCAGGAAGTTTATTTCCAAATGTTTCTTTAACCACTATAAGCCTAAGTCCCAGTTCTGAAATTATTCCTACCATCTTGGATTTCAACCCTGAAAGTATGATCCCACTGTGTGAGTGTGCGAGGGACAAGGGTGCCCCACGTTTGGGATCCCAAAATGTTGTAGTACCAAAATTAGACAGAGTCAAACTGCCTAAGATCATCCCTGGATCAACTGTGTGATCTTGGTCAAGTCATTTATCCTTCCAGCTTTCCTATGGGCAAAATGTGCGTCATAAGGTTGTTTTGAGTTGATTTATATGAGGCACATGAAAATATCCTTGCTACAGTAATATTATTTTATTGTTATTAAACAGTGACTATCTGAAAGCACGGCATTGGGAGAGACTACCAGCTTGAGACAAACTCATCACCACCTTTGTGCACCAATCCATGACCATATAGGTCTTGGCACTGAACTCAGTCACCACTCCAGTCATCCTACATGGTATAAATGCACTGAGGTGCCCTGGGGAATCTCTGTTACCTGTAGACTTCTGTTATCTATCTCAATTCATCACAGACAATATGGTAAGATTGAATCTTAAAAAGAAGTGGTATAGGTCTTGATCCCTTTGTTCCCAAAAGGTTCCCTGACCCCTATACAAATTTTCCACTTTCTTCTCAGTTGCCGACACTACTAATTAACTGGGTATCAGAGGAACACTGCTCACTCAAAAAGAATATCTTGCTATACTCTTTTACCAGGGCAATAATATATACTTGCCTTATATTTATACTTGCAGAGTAAACCTTAGAGGAAACATTCTAAAGCCAAAGAAGGAATTTATCTAAGGCAATTTTCTCTTTACACCAAGATAAAGACATGACCTGTCGCTTCTAGAAGAGTTACTTGTTTTCATTTTTTTTTTTAATAATTAATGTTCTAGCTAAATCATGAGCTGTGGTCTCCATTTATTTCATACCTAATTACAAAGTTTGCTTTTTGATAGGAAAACTTGTGTGTATATCTGAAGGATCTGAGACTGAAAGCACAGAATTTTAAGGACAACAGAAGTAAAATCCATAATAATCCAAGCATAACACACTGTGCCTTTTGAAATCATACATGTATTCACTATGCTACTGCTAATTCAGAGAAGGAGTGATTAAAATTCTCCACTCTGGAAAACTGTCTGTAGTAGATAGGTCCCCAAAAGCTGCTTATGAAGTTGCATAGCAGGTAATCTAATCACACCCTATGCAAACATAAAACTCCCTCAACATCACACCTTTTCCTA
This sequence comes from Panthera leo, assembly GCF_018350215.1. Lineage (NCBI taxonomy): Eukaryota > Metazoa > Chordata > Mammalia > Carnivora > Felidae > Panthera > Panthera leo. The sequence goes on from NC_056679.1 coordinate 151,791,315, forward strand.
TGCCTGCATAAACTAATAATGTACCTAAAACTGGGTCTGTGCCTCCAGTAAATATTTAACCCGCTCTATTACATGTTTTTATCTATCTTTATACTATATGCATTATTTGCCAGTAAGTACTCTATGTTTGTATTGTTTCTTTTTTTTTTAATTTTTTTAAACATTTTTATTCATTTTTAAGAGACAGAGTGTGAGCAGGGGAGGGGCAGAGAAAGAGAGAGACACAGAATCCAAAGTAGGCCCCAGGGTCTGAGCTGTCAGCACAGAGCCCTACACGGGACTTGAACCCATGAACCATGAGATCATGACCTGAGCTGACATCAGATGTTTAATGGACTGAGCCACCCAGGCGCCCTTGTATTATTTCTTTTACATAAAAGGGACCAAGGTAATGAAAAGCTTGATATAGACATTGTACACTTCAGAATACTCATACTAAAAACTAGGAAGTAATGTACTTTGTACCGATCTTATAAAAATAAATTATAGTATAAAAGAGAATTTATAAAAATAATATTTTTATTTTTTGAAGACCAGGAAGGATTTATCACATTAAAAAATCATCAAATTAACAAAAAACATTATAATTTATAAAAGAGTGACTGGGATGAGGTATTGTGCCCTAAGAATCTAGGGTTCTCTCATCTAGTTATTTGAGAAGTGATTGTTGTTGGTTTATAAAGTATACTGCGGTCAGAACATTACTTTTAAAGGAAAAACCACATGATACTTAAGTGTGAAAAGTAGATGTGCATTACTTACAGTCTTTGCTTATGATACAACAGAACATGCACATTACTTTAACTCTCTTTGTAGCAATGCTGCTATGATGCCATCAAGAGAACCAAACTTTGGTAGTCCAAGTTCATGGATACCCTATTATAATGCCATTATGGTAGGAAAATGATTTCAGGGCAAGTTAATGGAAACCACATTATACTGGTAAGCGATTTTATTGTAAGTCTACAAAGACCACATTATAATGGTCAAACAATTTCCCTGTAAGTCTATGAAGGCTGCATTAATAATGCCATTAGAAGAGCAAAACAATTTCAAATAAACTCTATGGGGACTCATTTCACTGTCATGATGGTGGCAAAATGATTTCAGGGTATGTTTACAGAGAACCCCTTACAATGCCATTATGACAGCATTACAATAGTAAAAAGAAATTATGGGGAGCCCATTATAATGCCATTATAATTCCATTACATTGGTTAAAAGATTTCAGAGTAGTTCTACAGCAACACTACTACAATGGTAACAATTAGGTCATAGAAAATATCATAGTAGATGACACTTACAAGGAAAAACCACGTCTATGTTTGGAAAGATCAGATTAGTGTTCAGAAAAGAATCAGGTCAATTAAAGTCTTAACCTCACTGAGTTTGTGTAATTTTATGAAAACTTCACCCCTAGTTTATCCCATCTGTCTTCAGGGATGGAGGTATTATGATTTAAATTAAAAATTCAATCTCTCTCCTATGATGCAATTTATTTTTATTGCTCCTAACATTTTACCACCTAGAATATGGTGCCCCTGGGGAACTTAATCCTACCTGTGGACCTCTGTTGTCTAGCTGCCACAATCCATTAAAGAAGATTGAACTTTGAGCCCCAAGAGGGAAGGGGTGGGGGGGGGTCTTAATCTCTTTGTTCCCAGAAGGTTCCTTGACCTAATGCAAATTTTCTCAACTCCTCCCTGATCAATTCTGCCTTTTAAGTGGATATTCAAAAACCAATTCATAGTTGGCCAATGTTTAAGATTTTGCTACCATATTAGGCAAATTTAGTTTCGTGAAAATGAATCTATTATATGACTATGGATTCTATCCCTATCTTTAGCTGATTGATAAGCATGTGCTATTGACAAGAATATAGAGTATGTAAGGAAAATAAAAATGACTTAGTATAGTACACTGAATAATGGTCCGCCAAAGATGTACACATCCTAATCCCTAGAACCTATGAATATGTTATGTTACATGGTAAAAGGGTCTTTGCAGATGTGGTTAAGTTAAGGATGCTGAGGGGCACCAGGGTGGCTCAGCTGGCTAAGTGTCCAACCTCAGCTCAGGTCAAGATCTCATGGTTTGTGAGTCTGAGCTCTGCATCAGGCCTCCACTCTCAGCAAAGCCCACTTAGGATCCTCATTCTTCCTCTCTGTCCCTCCCCCGCTGGCATGCACATACATGTGCTCTCTCAGAAATAAATTTAAAACAATAAGGATGTTGGAATTAGGAAGATTATCCTCAACTATGAGGGTGGACCTGTGTAATTGTGAGGGTCCTTATGAGAGGCAGGTAGGAAGGTCAAAGACAGGAAAAGTGATGTATAGGTAGAAGCAAAGATTGGTGAGATGATACCATGACCCACAGAATGCTGGAAGTCTTTACAAGTTGGAACAGGCAAAAAATTGATTTTTATTTTTCTTGGAGACTCCAGACAGAACCAGTCCTGCCAATACCTTGACGTTAGCCCTTTAAGGCTCATTTTGGACTTTTTACCTCCAGAACTGTAAGAGAATATATTTCTGTTGTTTTAAACCATTCAATTTGTGGTAATTTGTTAAAAACTTTGTTCTAAAGATGAGACAAAAATTAACCCATTATGTTCAACTTTTATAAGAGACAGAATATAATTATTTCTTTGCAATTACTCCACATATTTGCTTGTATGTATTTAGGTGTTGGATCTTCCTTTCCTGGAAAGAGACAGAATATATGCATATGGAGATACTTTAGAGGCTATGAGACAGAAAAAAAAAAAAATAAAAGGACACAAGATCAGTTACCCCAGCCTGGAGTGAGGACAGAGCAAATTTGGTATGGCATAAGAAAACGAATAGTGCTCAGCCAGAGTCACTGTGCTCATTCACATTTCCCAGCCTCCTTTGCACTTGGGTTGGGGACACAGAAGTGTGTTCTGACAAATGAGAACATGAGTGAAAGTGATGTGCCACTCCTCCTACAAAGCATTCAAGATCAAGTTTGTCTCCTACTCTCTTCCCCTTCTACAACCAACTTGGAAGTTATATGATGATTAAGGGGAGATGACAAAATGGAAGAAACTGCAATCCTTGAGTTACCAAATGGAAAAGAACTCTCTGCTAAGCAATGTTGGATACTTCTTTGTGTTAAGATACAAAGATTTTGGACTTTGTCTGTTGTGGCAACTAGTATTAATTACCTTGACTAATAACATACAGAGAGCAAAAAGATAATTGAAAATTCCTTCCCAAAGTTCTTTTATTTGGAATTAACTTCATTTCTTCCAGAGGCCATAGTATCCTAGCCCAAAACAAAAGTTGTATAGCTCTTAACGACCACAGCAGCATAAGAGAAAAGGCAATAGGAGATGGGGCTTAGAGATATTATTCCACAAAAAGATATATCATATGAAGAACTGATATCCTGGAATAGCATTATTGTGAGGAGGGTGTTACAAAGGAACATGTTTTGTAGCTACTGTTAATTTAATTTTCTTAAAAGAGATTTGGAGAAGGATTGAAGATAAAAACAAGACATTTTTACGAGGGAGAAGGAAGTTTAAGGGCAAAGTAAGTTTGGGAAGCCAAACCTCAAAGGTAGTTGCACAGAGAAGGGGAGTGAATCTAGTTTAATATAATTGTGTGAGCTGACTTACCCCCAAAAAACCAGTTTTCCAATGAAGGTTCATTTTAAGACACATTAGTGAATTTCAAGCCCCAAGAAAAAGCCTCAGACCTTACCAATATTCCAGAGTATGTGGGCAAGGACATTATGCCACTGAGCTCTGCCCGACAGAACCTGGTTGTAGGCACACTTAGCTGACAGCCTTCAACTATAGCACCTCTAGATCCAGTGTGTTGTTGGTGCTGAGGCCATGCTACCCCAGCTGATGACTACACATATGGGGTTAGCCATGCATAGTGATAGACGCTAGCGAGAAGCCATTGCTAGGGGACTCTTAATCAGCCTGGCTGAAAATTTCTCATAACTGCAATGAATCTCAAGTGTTTCCTATCCAATTCTCCTTTCTTCCCTTTCTCCTTTCACAAATGCCAGACGGGCATCATGCCAGGATGTAGGCCTTCTACTCTTCTACTACCCTACACCCATAATCTTCACAGACTTTTCCAGCTTATCATCCAATGTTTCTTAAAAGAACCTCAGTGACATGGGTGACATTGGAAGTCATGTTCTGGGGCTGGCCCCTGTTCTCCCTCAGACAGCAATGAGGAAACCCATCCTGTGTAGAATCAGGAGCATGCTTAGCTTAGCTCCTGGCACAGGTGACTGTTAGTTCTTCAGTATCAATTTTTTATCCAAAATGTATTTGTTTATCTGTTTATTTTTTCATTGCCCATTCATGGGTTTGGTCTGGCTGTTGGGCAATACACACTTGCGATGGGACAGTGAATACTTACTCTGTATCAGTGAGGTACACCAACAATTTATGCCTAACCTACTTTTTTTAGCCCAAAAAATCAGAGGAATCAGGCTTTCTCAGAGCCCCACCCCAAAGTTGTCTAGTAAATCATTTCATGAAAGTAAATCATTGCATGCACATATATGCAGTATATGTAGATCTTTCTTTAACCTTCAAGTGTGTATCTTTCAGATACTGATTTTAGGATACATTTATAAGAATTTGTCTCATGATTCTCTCATATACAAGAGGAACAGAGCAAGCTGGTATATGGATCAATAATTATGTCCTGGATGTCCTTACCTGTAACAATGTTTGAGTTTATAAGCAGGTGAAGTATAGTACTGTTTCACATAGTCATCGATTCCTGGCCTCCCATGTTGTGTTTAACTGCAATGCATAATTTGCAGTTAATTTTGTGGAGCATGTTAGGGAAAAGGGAGAATGTAACCAAAGGTATAGAACATTTGACTTTGGACAAAAATTATTATTGAATTAAAATTGTGTTAGGAGCACCTTGGGTGTCTCAGCCAATTAAGCATCTGACTTTGGTTCAGGTCATGATCTTGCCTGAACTCTGATCTTCTCAGAGTTCGAACCCTGCATCGGGCTCTGTTCTAACAGCTCAGACAGAGCCTGGAGCCTGTTTCAGATTCCGTGTCTCCCTCTCTTTCTGCTCCCCCTCTGCCCCCCCACCCCTCACTCCTGCTATCTCTCTCTCTCTCTCTCAAAATAAATAAACATTAATAAAATAAAATAAAATAAAAAATAAAATAAAATAAAATTGTGTGAAAAGTTCTTGCATGCAAGAGCTCAAGATATAAGGCTTTTGCGTATTTGTATGGAGAGTAAGCACTCAAAAAGTGTCTATTGTTCCTCAACAAAATTAGCAAAAGCAACGTTACATCCAATGCCAAGAGCATGCTAAAAATGTTCCTTTAAACAAATCTACAAAGAAACTGTTAGAGAAAAGTGAAACGCCAAAATAAATGCAACCAAATAAAGGTAGGCAAAAATTACTGGAAGACAGATGGGCCGATCTTACCAAACCTGTCATGTAAACCAATCTACCTGAAATCAAAGTGTGGAAATGTTCAATATCATTGATATGGAGCTATTAAAAGTAACATAGCAATTGTTTAGGATTGTTGATACTTGTAACAAACTTGATCCAGCAAAGATTGTAGATAATCCATGTTAAAAACCACAGACTCATCCCTAGGATTTTCTAAGACCAAAGCCATGTTTCCCATAAGGATCTATTAATGGTTCACTTGATAATACATTTGGTTAGAAGAATAAAAACGTGTTAACATGCAGCAAAATAGAAAAGCAAAGCAAAACCCCTCTGGAAATAGAATAAGTGAAATTCGAGGTTGTCACTATAAATATTCAAGACAAATATTCAAGTTTCTTCTTGATTCTATTTCATAATTAAAAAATAAGGCATCATACAATATTTATGCACCCCTACACCCCAAATTTCCAAAATAATATTTTGGATATTTATGGTTCAATTAAGTCTAAAAGGAACTGTTTTACTCTTTTCCCTTGTAGTATTAGCAACTATGTGCAATTTCAGAGATATTTCATCCTTGTGTTTCTTATTCATTTGCAACTAAAATGATTCAAAAAGTTACCTTTTGACATTTTTAGAATCATTCCCCATGAAGAAAGGGAATTCTGCTTTGCCAAGAAGGTATGAACTTGAATAATCCAAGGTTTAAGTTAGGTTTCACATTTCAACCACAAGAACATCCACTGAGCTTTCAACTCAGAGAAGTAAGTTCTCAAATTTTATGCTTCTCACCTGCTAAACTTCCCAGGGTCATGACAAGAATCTTAACCAATAAATTCAAGACACTGTGAAGGTGAGAAATGACTGAATTTTGTGAAGACTGGGAAGCTATATTCTAGGCAAATCCATCTTTAATCTTGGGGCTACAAGAAGGGACAGGATTGCACTTGAGGAAGACACCAGGGCACAAAAAGATAGTCTCTTGGAACCCGGTGATAACCACCTGTACATCTCCTGAGTTCTGACAGATATTAAGGTATAGGTTCAGATGCATTCCCAAGCCACATGAACTTACAGTGGTGAATTCTGGAAAGCTAACTCTGTCCTCAATAGTTGAGATTCTACAGCAAGTTATCAAAAGCTAGACTCAGGTACACTTTGTACCACACTTATGCTTGGTTCCACTGAAGACAACACTAGATTTATCTTATACTCTGTGAGTAGAAGTGAAGATCAAGTTAATCTCCACAGACTTTCTGACTCTGTTTTTCATCAGAAAAACCTTTAGTATATTTCTTAGAAAGGGTGAGATGGACTTCTACCTTTAAGCTGGACCTGGGATCAGAGCTGAGCTATAGCAGAAGAGCTCTCAGACATCTACACCTTGCCCTTCTGCATGGCCTACATTTCCTTGATTTTTCCAGGGTAACAGAAGGCATATAAATGGCCTGTTGCCCTGGAAACTGCAAAGTGGCCTGCCACAGTACTTTCCTGGCCTATGTGGGGAGGACTTGACTGTCGTCATTATTAAATGCAGAAGGAGAAAATAGTAACAGTTAAGTGCTTCACAAAATGCCCTACTGTTTATACCTACTTCTGCCCTCCTAGCTGCTTTTAAGGGTCAGGGTTGGGACAAAGTCTATCTTTATTTTATACACAGCAGCAACCATAACTGACAAACTAGAGAGGGCAAGAAGTATGGTCCAAAGGACACTGGATTGAAAGTTGTAAGATTTGGTTTTAGCCACAAACCAGTTTTGTGACCTTTAGCAAGTCACATAAGTTAAGTCATTCCCAGTATTCTCATTTGAAAGAAAAATGCCCTGAGGATCCTCTGATTTCCTCATGTCTGTACAGAAGTATGGTTCTGGGTTTTTAAGTGGTGGCGCAAGGGTCAGTAGGAGTTACAGAGTGTCCTTTACGGATACATAGGTTATTTTCAAAAAAAAAAAATGTTAGGCTGTATTTGTGTCATGCTGAAATTAAAGTCTCATCCAAGTTCTAGTTGTTTTAGTTCCATGAAAGGATGGAATTGGTGCTCCGGTGTATATAAATAGATGAGCTGTTGAGGTCAGCATGGAAAAATATCTTGGGTGCAGTTGACACGAAGTGGCCATGAATGATGGGGAAACAGAGTCCAGTTGGTTCATCTCATGTCATACTTGAAAGATCATTTGTGCATTTGTGCATTTATGCTTAAAAGAGCTGACTCAGTAATGCTGTGACAGCTTTTAACTTAGAATTCTCTTATTTTTCTGGATTTCTGTCTCCTTCTTAATGGTATTTTAATGCAGTTTTTGTGTTCAATTATAATAGTGTTGCTAAATACAGTAGGTCTGATTCCACAGAAGAAGAATAGTTTTTTCAAAATCAGCATTTTCCTGCTGATTTGCCAGCTGTTTCAATAAATACTCATCTCCCAACTTCAAACGAGTATATTGCACTCTTACTAAATATAAATGCCATCTACAGCTACTGTATTCTGGCTTTCGAGTTTTCTGTAAAATCAAACACAAAATACACTCTATGCGGGACCCCTTTTTTGACCATATGCAGGTGATTTTGCTGACTCAGGTGTCCTGACAAGTAATCGATGTTTGGTTCTCCAATCATTTTTTCCCAACATAGGTGGCTAAGTATGAGCGAGTGAATCAGCACCACCTCTTCCAGTTTTGCCACCTCTATTATCTCTATCTCTAAACTACAAGAAATTATCAGTCAGGGCAACTTAAATTTACAATGATAGGACAGGATAGGATGGTAGGATAGGATCAAATGTGCATTAGGCTCCAAGCACACATTTTTACTTTTAGACATAGTAAATCAGTAAGATACATAGATCTAATGTAAAGAATAAGCATTGTTAAAAATAAACTAACATGGTAGTATCTGGTGTCCTCAATATAAATATGGTACTTTTAAACACTAATATTGTAATAATCCTGGCTGAGGATCAGCAGGAATGGAGTATATTTTCAGCCGTACATTGTTTTTCTAACAGACCTCACTGAATTGTATGTGTGCATTTTACTTATTTTTAATCAGCATTACAAGAAATACAAGCAATTAAGCCTTTCAATATCTCCTAACAATAGTAAAAAGGCGGCTATAGTAATTGCAGTAAGCATATTTGTTGGTGTTTGTATTTAGAAAAATACTAGTTGGTCTTTTATTTGACAGAAACTAAAGCGGGGGAATTGTTACAGAAACAAATGCAATTCAAAAGCAAAGTTGCTTCACTTGAAAAAAAAAATGTTATGCAAGTCTCTGCTTTTGAGCAAACATTACTGTCTAACAGACCAGTCAGGTTAATGAGGGGACGGTTGCTGGGTTCTTAGGTAGCAGTCCCTGTTGGTTGATCCTTGAGTTGATAATAAGCCATATGGTAACTATGTCTCCACAACCACTAGGTAGACTATTTTCCAACAAACTATTTTCCCCCCACACCTTTAGAAGATGAGAAAGAATGTGAGGCCCTAAGGTACTCAGACTGGTGTACTACATTCTCAGACACGTGGGTGGCCAAGAGCAAATGGCCAGAAAACACTCTTATTTGGTAACATGTTTTCACAAAATGACATTAGTGGCCCACCCTGAATTCTTGATACACAGACTATCTACACATAAGTGCCAACTTGAGGGGCAGGAAGGCTGAATGCAAACAACCAGGTATTTACTAGATTTGGCCACGTTTGGTTGGTGGGTTTGTCAAAATAACTGGTCATTTAAATGAATTCAATCATTTTAAAAATCAGTTTGTGGATGCAGACACAGCCACAGTCTAACATAGTTGACATTCCTTTCGTTGCAGCTGGAATTAGAAATTAGACACTTTTTTAGACTCTCATCCATTCATAGCCCATTTTCTTTGCATACTTTATGGTTTGAGATTTTTGAAATACATCTTATATGCAATGTTTGATTTGAAATGTTTTAAGTCAGTGTGATGGGAATTGTTTGCAACATTTCTGGGACTTTTATCAGATGATCGTCACACTTATATTAAATCATACACATGTGGAGACATTCTGAGGTTTGATACGAGATTTACAGATAACACTTCTAGTTTACTATAATTCTTACAACTTATGCAGAAGTTTTGGTAAAATCTGCAATTTGAAGAAAAGCGATCTTTATGACTTTATAAAACAATAACTGATTACAAATTTGTAAACAGCTATCCTTTTTTTTTAACCATTTAGAATTCAAGTATTTATTTATTCCACCCATGGTAATGTAAGCTCTCTAAGGGCAGGGGCTTTGGCTATGCTTTTCATAGTTGTATTCTCAATGCTCAATGTCTAGAGTAGTGCTTATACTACATACATCATACCCCCACGAAATATGCATTACATTAAGACATTCCACAAATTCTTCTATGTGCACAACGTATTCAAATGCCATGGCAACCTGTCTTGCTTGCATAATACAGTGGTTATCACATTCACCTCACAAATGCCGTGGCAGGTTCTGGGGTCACCATGCAAAATAAAAGCTTTTAAAGGAGCTAACAATCCAGTAAAGGGATAAAGAAGTGATTGCAATATGGGATAAACAGCGTTAGATGTAAATGTGGGGAGGTATGACAGCCCAAATGAGAGACCCCTAAGATTTTTAAGAATGCCAATGAAGGAGCAACAGACTGATGGCTGGAGGAGTATGTGGGCAACTAAAGGTTATATGAACTCAATTAAAAAAAAGTCAAGGACCATAATTTGAAGGGAACAAAATCACTCAAAGGTTATCTTGGGTACATAGCATGAAAGAGTTGAGTTTTAGAAAGATTGTTAACTACAGTATGGAGAATGGGTTGGAAGAACTGCTGAAAATAATTCACTTGAGGGATAATGCAGATCTAAAATAGAGCAATGGCTTGTGAGCTGGAGAGACTTAAGTGGATTTGAGAGATATTTAAGAAACAGGAGAGAAAGAATTGAGACACTTGTACATCTAGGGAGGGGATGAAAGTGTTGGTAGAGCTAAGGGTAATACCTAGCACATGACTTAGAAGACGGAATTGATGGTGGTGCCACGCAACAAGACAGAGAATGCAGGAGAAGTATACAGGAGGTGGGTGCTTGGGAATCATAACATTAATTTAAAGTGTGTCACATTTGAGGTGCAGGGTCACAGAGAAGTGGAAGTGCCCAGTAGAAAGTGAGAAATGTGTGTGTGGTACTGAGAATAGTGGTGCCAGCTGACAGATGGGACTCGGAAGTCCTCATCATATACATGAAGTAAGGTCCTAAGAGAAGATGAAACCATGAGAAGAGAGCGGAGGATAGGACCAAGAAAAAGCAGCAATCTAAATAAGAATTATCAAAAATGTAAGAAAAGAGAACATTTTTAAAAAGAAGTGAAAAAAGGGAACTTTAAGGGGAATACGGCTGCTGTCAAAAGTGACATTAAAATCAGGTAAGATGAGGACAGAAAAAAAAGGTATTGAAAATAAAAGTCTATGAGACTTGGCAATTAGGTGGTTATTGGTCAACCGCACTGAAACAAAATCGTGTGGTCAGTGGCCTGGAAAATAGAGAGGTTAGGAAGTGAAGGACAGACTCCTTTTTATAGACCTGGCTAGAGCTTGAGAGAAATTCAGAAGCTTATAAGGCACAGAAGATTTACAGAGCAGTTTTCCAGTTTTAGCCATGATTATTTGTTTACTCATTTGTTTCTTTCAATATTGGATAGCGTTAAGAGATTATAATTAAAAGAACAGGGGCGCCTGGGTGGCTCAGTTGGTTAAGTGTCTGACTTTTGCTTTCGGCTCAGGTCGTGATCTCACATTTTGTGGGTTCGAGCCCCACGTCAGGTTTGAGGCTGACTCTCTCTCAAAATAAATGAATAAATATTTAAAAAATAATAACTAAAAGAACAGAGTCTCTGAGTAGGTGTAAGTCAATGGGATCCAGGCCACAAGGGATGTTATTAGCACCACTAGAAGAGAGACAATGTTTTCTGTGAGATTTTAGGGGAGGAATGACATGTATGTGGGTACAGATAACCTGGTTGGGGGCACCTCGCGGCTTCCATTTGATCTCTGAAGTCAGGCTAATCATGCGGTAAGCTTTAGCAAGCTAGTAATGTTGTGAAATAACTCCTGAATAGAATGTGAGAAAATCATCCTAGGATGCATTTTACAATATAACAGCATAGATTTAATCTTGTCCTGCTTTTTTTTTTTTTTCCCAATTTTAGTGATTGTTTATCAACATCTACAAACAATGCTAATTTTGTCCAGATGCAATCTCTCTGTTACAGTTCATTCCTAATGACCACCTAGGCAGTGCTTCTGGGTCAGAGATGGATGAAAAGGTAGTATGGACAGAGGAAATGATAGCAGGTTTGTATTCAATAGTCCTTGGCTTGGACACCTGCTTTTCCATTGTTTGCTGGGTGAATCTGCTACTACCACTCTGAGCCTAAATTCCTCCTGTTATAGGCATAGAGATGATAAACTCTAATGTCCAAAGTTTCACAGGGTGATTAGGAGGATCAAGGAGTCATGCTCATGCATTTAAAATTCCTATGTATGAGCGCCTGGGTGGCTCAGTCAGTTGAGCATCTGACTCTTGATTTTGGTTCAGGTCAGGATCTCACAGTTCCTGAGATCAAGCCTTACACTGGGTTCCAGGCTGACAGGAGAGCACCTACTTGGGATTCTCTCTCCCTGCCCCTCCCCAACTCATGCTTGCTTGCTCTCTCTCTCTAAATAAATAAAAAGTTAAAAAATTAAAAAAAATAAAATTCCTATATAAATTCAAGCTCTTCTCTTACAGAGTACAGTGTTTATCATAGCAGACATGTAGATTCAGAAAGAGATAATTCAACTACGTCCCATGAAACTGATCTTTCAGAATCTGCCAGAGCCAAATAAAAAATACTCATAAAAAGAATACTCTACCAGAATGCTTTAAAGTACAAAATATTTTAAAGAACACCTCAAAGTTGCATCCGAACAAGTTAATGAATGATAGTCAATTATCTAAAAGTCTTTAATTTTAACATCTTTGATTTACTGATGGATGCAATGCAGTTATTATACCTGGTATAGCAATAATTAAAGTTATGTTTAGAGCTAATTAACTAGTAAGCTGTGTCCAAGCACTGTGCAGAACACAGTGATGCAATTACCTATGAAATCAGGCATTCATATATTATGGATGACAAATCCGACATTTAGCGAGATTAAATAAGTTTTCTTCCAAGATGCTATCTGAGTAGATTTGAGCTAAGTTCTTCCTGATCCTGATATTCATTCTCTTAAACATGGCACTCTGTCTCCCAACAGTATACATACACGTACTCTGGTACAATATGCTATTAGAAGACAGAGTATGTATTTAAAAAGCACAAATAGAGTGAGTGGAGCAAGTTTTGGAGTATGAAAGGGGTGAGAGAAATAGGGAAAAAAAAAACAACAAAAAAAAACATGGTATTGGACATCTAGCAATTACTAATATCTGGTGGGAGACACTGAATATACATTCAGATGTTGGATTTAAATATATTTACAAATTAATTAAATATAACCACAATAATATGTTAAATATTTTAAAATATATTCATTTCAATTTTGTGTCCATTCTCTGAACTTCAGGACCATATATCTAAATACTTCCCGGACATCTGTAGGCATCACAAGTATGTCCCTTCAGAACAAGCCAAAAACTAGATTACTATATATACCCTGACCACCTACCTCCTCACACCAAACTCTTCTATTATACAACATTTGCAGCAACTGATTTACCATTTAATTTAGATACTGGATATTTGCTAAATATCTCTGGTTTACTCACCATTATCTAATCAGTAATAAATTCAGAGAGTTGTACTCCTTAAAAACTTTTTTTCAACTTTAATAAAACTACTTTCATTTAGACTCTCACTTTCTTTTACCTAAACTATTGAAGTTTCAGTTTTTTCAGTGACTATTTATTAAATACCTATCATGTGTCAGAACTGCTCTTGATGCTAGAGATACTGATGAAAATCTGCGTCTTTTTTGAGTTTACAATTGGTAAGAAGAATGAGAAAACAAAAATAAATATAATAAAGAAGTAAACTGTATACATGTAAAGAGATGAAAAATGCTATCTGGTCCCGTAATTTTCATCTATCACTTACCCCTTTACCGGATTTAACTTTCTAAAATAAATATCATTATATCAGGTACCTACTGTCTCCAAGCTCAGATTTCATAGCATGGCACTTAAGATTACAGATGAACTGACTCCCTATTCAGATATCAAGCTTTATCCCTTATCTTTTGACATGTTAAGTTTAATTTTTAAGAAACTATTTTCCCTCAGTTTGTTCTCCGTATTTATGAGTCTCTTCTGTTTTGTCCCCCTCCCTGTTTTTGTATTATTTTTGTCTCCCTTACCTTATGCTAACTAATTTGGATGTAAATTAAAAAAAATAAAAAAATTAAATTAAAAAACAAACAAAAAACAAACAAAAATAAATAAAACTGTAATACACCAAAAAAATAAAAATAAAAAATAAAAATAATAAAGTAAAAAAAAAAAGAAACTATTTTCATTCCTCAACACCACAGTATCTCTTGCTTGTGCTGTTTCACCATGTAGACTGCCACTTTCTCAGCCATTTTTTTCTGGGTGAACACATTGCAAGATTTAATGACTCAGTTCATGGCCACTACTCTCTGAATTCTTTCTGGTATTCACATGCTAGAGAGATCTAAGGTATCACTGTTTCCCATGTATTCCAATTTCATACCATGCCTAATTCTATCATTCCAGTTACAATATTGTACTGAATGTTTTGTTAGAAAATCGCTTCCCAACATCAGTCCTCAGACCCCTTGAATGCAGCAACCACCTGTTCTGTTACCAGTATCTAATCAAGTACTTGTCATCAGCTATGTAGATTAATATTTGCTAAATGAGTAAATCAATATATATTAAAAAGTTGAAAATTATAACAACCAGTTTCTGTGTTACAGCCAATGAAAATATCAATATTTCTAAAATTTATTCAGATTGCTTCATAGACTATAAAAGTTCGAGCTTACATTCATGATTGCTTTTTATATGACAGGCAGTATCCTGATCACCTCATAGGAATTACTCAATTTCATGTCCAGAAGAATCATATGAAGTAGGTGTTACTATTATTCTTATTTACAGAGGAGGAAACTGAGACACTGAGAGGTTAATCGATCTTCTGCAGTCTGACTTCAGGACCCAAGCTCTGCATCCTCACATTACAGTTTTCGTTACATAATTATCCATTATATTTATTCATGATCTTCCCCCAAATTAAAGAGAATCTGAGAACTATTTAACTAACTGATTTATCTGACTGATGGAGAATGCCATATTGGATGTTGGCTGCTTCCAGCCCTCACCTGAACCTCATCTTAAATTTATTATGAAGGTTATAACTGTCATGCCTTCAATTCCATTTACTAAAATCTTTATATTTATTTGTTGTTTACATATAGCTTGTCTAGAGCTGTTTAGTTTTTTTTTAATCAAGATACGTATAAGTATTTTGACATAATTTAACCTAACTCCAAACTTTCAAATATGTTTCCTGTTATAGAGACATTATCTTGTAGTCATGAAATTTTTAATGAATAAGGATATATACATGTGTTTAAATATGAAAGCACATCACGGCATTGTTTCAAATATATGAAACACTCCTCTTTCAATAGAATTAAGGGATTGCACATAAATTCAAACCTATTATATTCATACTTAAAATTGAAGAAGCTAAGAACAGGCCTAGTAACTTATTTTTTAAAATCAAAACATCATATTTATGAAAAAATTTACTCAGTTTTACTTCTATTAAACCCCTTCATGGGCCCCAGCTAGGCATAGTCCTGGACATAAGAAGGAGACAAAAAAATTGCCTTTGCATTCTACTCTTTTCTTACCATGTAAAGCCTGAAAAAGACTCAAAAAAATGTGAAGATTATCTTGGTCATCTCTAAATCTTTGTTCTATTCATTTTTTAGGGATAGTAGATGGACTCTACATGGGGTATTTTAGGCACCAGTAAATTGTTTATGGACATGGTATGGAAATCAAAGGGTCTTTGGAAGGACAATGAAATCTAATCTGAAAACCAAGGCCTTTCATTCAAAAATAAAAATGACATGAGTGAAAAATAAAAAGGCAGGAAACCCATAGCATATGAACACAGACACAGGTGCAAGAGAATCTTGTATATTTCTTTAAATATGGATCATGAAACAGTCCTGGTCTTATAAATTTAAAGAATATAAAATACATAAAACGTGTTTTGTTTCCCTTAAACTTAAATTCACTGCTTAGTATGTTCACT
The DNA here is from genome assembly GCF_018350215.1 of Panthera leo. Taxonomy (NCBI): domain Eukaryota; kingdom Metazoa; phylum Chordata; class Mammalia; order Carnivora; family Felidae; genus Panthera; species Panthera leo. The sequence continues at coordinate 151,807,067 of NC_056679.1, forward strand.
TGCTCTTATTGCTGAGGATTTTATGGTTAATTATTTTGAACACACTCATGTGTCTGTCCCTTTTGATAAACCATAAACTCTTAAAACCTAAGTGTGTATCTTTATTCATCTAAGTATCCTAATTATACAGCATAGTGTCTCAATTAATGTGAACTCAATTAATTGATGGTCGACTAAACAGATGCATATCTTTAACAGTGGGGTCACTGGCTTTGCTATACCCACGTGCTTAGTAATTTTTGGCCTAAGCATGGCAGTTTCAAGTACTGACCCTGGTCATATGGACACTGTGCCAGTACCTTTCACCTGATGGCCCTGCCACCATGCTCACCCCTTCCACGGGAACTGTCTCCCAAGCAGACTGGGGAGGTTCCTCTCACAGGTTTTATGCATCCTTCCTGAACTTGTGATTAGTCTAGTAGTAGATACAGTAGTCACCTGATTTAACTTGATCCAAACAGACCCTCTCTTCTGGGATGTTTGCTAGGTAAAAAGCCCCAAGGTCAAGAGTCACAGGGGTAAATACTCATTAAGAATAGGATTCCAGAAAGAAAAACCTACAAACTTCTGCTGTTGTATTTTAGTTACTTTTTCCAAATCTGAGTTAATTTTCTTAAATTTCATAAGCTATTTTTCTATTCTTCCAGTGAGTTTTCTGTTAAACTAGCCAGAGTTTTTATGCTTTATGAACTGCTAAAAATATGAGTGAGGAATGAGTTTCAACCCTTTCCTTCTCTCTCCCATCTTCTGTAGCGAGCTGGCTGTTGTGCTTTGTATGTTATATTCCATTTCTGTGAGAAGCTCAAATATTCAACTGTTTCATTTTTCAGGCCAAATTGCCAGTCCATGAATGGCACAGGTGTATTCTTTCTAGAAATTCTAAAATATTGGAAGGGCGATAAGAGCAAAGATCTAAAAATAGTATTGAGAATTGTCATTCACCCAGAGAAATTCTTTGACAAGGAAGCCTCAGTTTTATTGTTATTTCTATGGTTACCATTTTCATCCCAGAGATTAAAAAAAGAGACCAGTTCTTTTGCAAATTTTTTTTTCACTTTTCCCTCAGGGAGAACAATCTGTTTCCTTCTGATTTTCTGTTACCCTGTTCTTTACCCTTCTCTTATACTATTCTTTGAAGTTATGAAGTCCTATTTCACTTACATAAGACCATTGAGATATAGATAATATGGTATAGACCTTTAACTTCAAATACCAACATGAGTAGAACAAAAAGATGCAGGCCACAGGCAAAAAAATTCAGATATTCTACTTGATTTGAAAAAAAAAATCCTATGTTAGAAAATTGAAAATAAGCCAAAGCATTTAACAAAATGGCTGAGAAGTAGCAAATACCACTTATTAGGCTAGGAGCCCCAAGATAATAGTGCATAATACAAAAATGTTAAATTAATTTTACATTTTATAATGTTTACTGAAGAAATATGACATCCAGAAATTCAAAGAGACTCTACATATATTGAAATATATTAACTAGCCTTTAAATTTCCTGTGAATCGCACATTTAATTTTGACAAGGTGATAATTTAAAAAAAAAAAGAAAGAAAGAAAAAAACTTGACTATTGATACAGTTTGGTAAAACAGCCAGGACTGTATGTTCCCCAGTTTGGTCTATTCACCCACCCTCAAGTACTACACACCCTAGATATTAAAAGAGCAACAGGTAACACATGCTTTGAAATTAAAATCATATAGCAGCCTACTTTATAATTAGTGCCACAAAGACCTTTTGCCTAATTCAAATCTCAAACTCCAAATGCTATCTTCCTTTGTCACCCAAAATAGTACAAAGATTTCAGCTAAATCCTTTGTATTTGTTAAAATCAAATATATCAACTAAAAAATTATATATTCAAATCCCTGTTTTTTATTGACATAGTTTAGACAAAAATAAAGACTATCAGACCCTATTTACTAAAACACATGTTTGAATGCATTCTCTCTTTTTCACAACAGAATACATGATCAAACCCCTCTTAGATTTTTACAATAATTTAACAAATTATTCTTCAAGTATAAAATAAGAATGGTGATTCCAAAGTGACCACAGCTTTTTAAATTTTATGAAGTACTTTACACAAGTACATATAAACAGGTAGGTTGGTAAAACATAATAAAATAACCCTACTGTTGGTTTTTACTAATATTATAGCCACTAATAAATATGATACTCACCTATTCAACCCTGACCAGGACATAATTCAAAATGCAATGGTGATTATAAACGTAAATGTCTCATGGACCCTGAGCCCTATTCTCACAAAACCTATATCTTGCAGGGAAGCGGTCATAATAAATGGCAACATATGGAAAATACCACAATATTAATGTAAATGCCATGCTATTGGAGTTTGAGGAAAGGAAAAATATTTTTTAAATATTTTAAGTCTGAATATTTTTAGTAGCTATTAAATTGCTCAGGTTTGCTTTCCTACCTAAGTCCGTCATTTTTCATTAATTTTTGGTTACGTTAAAAAGCCAAAAAGATTCTTCAATTAGTTTTTGATCAAGTGTGAAATCTTCCTCTTTGGTACCTTCACTAGCCTCTGTTGGAAACTGCAAGAGCACTGACTAACTTTGTTTCATTATCTTAGTTTTCATATCTCATTAGCACTTCCTTCGCTAAATACAAAGAAGGCAGTCCAAAGTTAAAAGTCCTCCTATGGCTCCTTAAGGCACTGCAAGAAGAACGTTGGCTCCAGAGAGTATTGCCTTGATTCAGGTTATGCTCTAAAATACAGTGAGACTTGGGGCATATTTACAGTCTTCTCACCGCCCCCTCCCCAACTATCCACCCAAGGCAAGGCTTTTAAAACCTATTGATGGAACTCTCCCACAGCTCAAGCTGTTGCCTGGTTGTAACTTTACCAACCCTTGGAATCTGGCTCTCAGGCCACTTGGCAACTTCTGTATTTAGGTCACTGACAAGTAGGACTTAAAAATACTACATAATACTCTGATTCAGCTTCTTAATGTGCCTCATGTATGTAGTTCAGAGACCAGAAGTCTGAGTTTAAGTGCCTTTGAATTTACCAATAGGTTATGTAGCCCTTTTTAATTTTAATTTCCTTTTACTTTTAGTAAAATATCTATATATTTTCTATTTTTACTTTCAAACAGTTATAACATTATATTATAATCTTATATAATAGCTGACTGCTGTTAATAAGAGATTAAATATAGATACAATGTAATAGTTCAGGAGCTATTATCTATGAATGTGTTTGTATCATTCTCTCAGCAGAGTCAGAGTAGTACTCTAAACCAGTACTTGGTGTATGCTGAAGATGTTTTTAGAATACCCCAATAGAAAAACTGGGCAAATATTACATTCATTGATTCACAAAAGGAGCTTTATAAATATTCCCTAAACATACGAAAAATGTCCAGACATGTTGGCATTAAAATATTTTAGATTAAAGCAGAAGTATTTTTGTCTGCCAAAGATTTTTTAGTACTCCTTTTTGGCAAAGGTACAGTGAAAGTGGCACAGTTGCATATTCCTGATGGGATTGTGAACTAGATCAATTCTGGAAGGCTACTTGCCATTTGGTATTAAGGGCCTTGATCATCACATGTGAAAAGGGGGAAATTGCAAAAAGCATTCCATTCTATTTTCTTCTCTTTGTACTTGGTCCAATATAGTTCTTAAGTGAGGTTTGTAGGATTTTATTGTCCATTTAATGGAAGAGGTTCTACTAGAATATTTAGAAAGAATCAGGGGACAAATGTTACTGATGGTGAAATCAGAGAAGTTGGTGCCATGACATGTGGATACAGGACTAGAATATGTTTGGGGTTATCTCCAGTTAGAGAAAGGTTAAGGTGTGGAATAGCTGAAGATAAACTGTATTTTGGAGGAGAAGGGAATTCTGGTCAGCCAAGAATTGGACAGTATGAAAATCAGTTATGGAATATAACTGAGAGTTATTTTTGTTTGTTTATTTTTTGTCTGACCAGCGTCATTTATTTAGGAGAAAGGCCCCTCACTCTATTGTATAAAGTTCCGATAATTCTTTCAGCTCATGGGAGGAACAGGACCCAAATTAGGCCAAATACATTCTCTTTTCTAAGAATATGAATCTTAAATGGAGGCACATAGGGATAGAAAACAGTTGGCCCTGAGTCCCTTAGTGGCCAACCCTTAAGAAACACCCCATTTATTTCTGCTGCTGAGGCCCCAGGGATTTCTCTTGCTGTCAAGCACTCAACATTATAACTTACTTTTGTTATGTGAGTTACACAGTATTCTTTTCTTATTGAAAAAAAGAAAAGAAGGAAGGAAGATGGGAGGAAATAAAATGCTCAAAATTTTGAAATTTTAGTAATTCTACTCATAGGAATTTTCTTAAGAAAATTATGAGATATCAACCTAAAAATTTACAAAGTAAATTTACAATGGTGAAAAATAAAAACAAATCTAAAGGGCTTACATAATACTATGATGCTATAAAAACAATTATCTTTACTAAAATTTTATGGGGCACCTGCATAACTTGGTCAGTTGACTCTGGATTTTGGCTCAGGTCATGATCTCACAGGTTCATGAGCTCAAGCCCCACATCAGGCTCTGCAATGATGGCACGAAGCCTGCTTAGGATTCTCTCTCTGCCCCTCCCCTGCTCATGCTTTTTCTCCATCTCTCTAAAAAAAATAAGCAAAAATTTTAAATATTTTATAACAGTTCAAACGATTGTTAGTCATGACAAAACAAAGCAACAACTAGAATAAAAACTATGTACTATACAATCCCAGTGAAACATACACACATGGGCAATCATAACATTAGGAAGAAAAATCTCCTACATGCTGACTGTGGTTGTCTTTGGGGTATAAATCTGATTTATCAATTTGAATAAAATGTCATTATCAACTGAGTTATAACAGAGTCCCTATAATTTTTCTTTGTTTCCATATTGTATCTTAATGAAAAAATGGCAAATTTATTCAGTTATAAAAAAAATAACTGTGATTTAAATGTCATAACTTTCATAGTGAGACTGTGAACTTTTTATATTTCTATTTCCAATTCATTTCATCCAATTCAAAAATCCAAAGTAATTTTCTCTTCTATGTATTTGCACCAGAGGTAAGGAGGTTGGTGGGACATGCCTGTATGTTACAGTTCCAAGCCTTGCTCTTTGGTCTAAGTGCCACTCAAATCACTGATTACAAATTAATTCCCACCTTTCAAAATCTATACTGTAGTCCCTTACCACCTTTGGTCACCAACTTTCACCTTATATCTGAATGTACACACGCTATTACTCATTCTGGCTATCTTGCTTTTTGCCTCAAAAACTCAAGAAAGTGAATTATAATATAAAATTTTTTATTTTTCTGATGCTCTTTAATTTCAATGTTGCTGCTGTAATGTTTTCTTCTATTAATTTTTTCATTTACATGATGCGTTAAAGAGAACTTTCCCAAAAACTACTATTTATAATACTAATCCTTTAAAAAAGTGTTTTACATTAAAGCAATCAATTAAAAAAAAATCTTTGGGGAAAAATAAAGACGAAAGTTTTTTGTACTCAGCTTATTTTGCATTACTTTGCACATTCACTTACATGATTTTAAGTGGTCTTATGCTATTTGAGTGTATTATCTCAACTGGACTATATTCTTTAAAGGAAAGAACAATTATCCCATTGTCTGTGTTTCCCCTACACAGTGCTTTACACAATATCTTATATACATTAGTGGCTTAAAACGTTTTCTAATCCACTTTATCATATTTATATATCATGATTCAGAATTTAATATCTAGTTTTCAAAGAGCCATTGACAACAGTACCTATGGAAACAATGAGTACTGAAGCAAACCATGGAGTAATCTTTACCTGTTTCCAGTCTAAATAAACTGCTGATCTCATATACGGATCATTTTAATTTAGTTTGTCGAATAATGAGTTTATCTTGATGTCACAATTTTTCTCCTTATAAAATATAATATTTTAGTATTCAGATATAAATTAAACCAGGAGAATATAGCTTCTACAATTCCTTTTATTGACCTGTTATTTAGAATACAAGTTGCCATCTGAAAGGGACTAGCCCAGGATTAAATTGTGTGTGCCCATTCATTTTAGTGAAAAGAAAAATGTTTTTTTAAAATAATCCCTCAATTTGTACAATAAAAATTCAGCTATTCTATAATTTACCTATAAAAGAGGTGAAGAATACAACATTCCTCCCATCTACCTCTATTTCTCTATATCTACACACACACACATACGTATATGTTAACAAATATATTTTTTTCTGGTCTTAAAAAAATGAAACAGTAGACTTAAAAAAAGTTGTTACCTTAAGCGGGGGAGCAACGACAGAATAAAAGGATAGAGATGGAAACAGAAATCCAAGATATACCTAGTTTTAAATATTGGGCTTTGAATTAATATAAATATTTGAACATAATTTATGAAACCAAAGCCAAATTGATATAAATACAACTAATACCTAAAATTCAAAAGCAAAATAAAACAAACAAAACAAATGACATAGTGTATTGGTGGCACAACATCACAGGGAAAAACTGTTTCAAGTGGCTTTAACCAGTGATTTTGACAAAACTTGGTAGTATGTATCTTAAATCAAAAATCATTTAGGAGAAAAAAAAAAGCTTAAGTATCTTTCACTGATATTTTTTTTAACTACTGTATTGAGGTATGACTGACATATCAAGAGCTGTATATATTTAATGTATACCACTCGTTGAGTTTGGGGATAAGTGTACATACCCCTGTAAAACCATCACTCTCATCAAAGACATACCCATCACCTGTCAAAGTGATGTGTCCTCCTGCCCCCTTTATTAGCATTTTGTGTATGTGGTAAGAACTCTTAACAGAAGATAAATCTTCTTAGCAAACTTTAATTATATTATACAGTATTGTTATCTACAGAAACTATAGTATCTGATAGATCTCTAGAGCTTAGTTACCTTAGAGAACTGAAACATACTCTTTAACTGTCGCCTCTCCACTTTTCCCTTCCCCAGCCCCTGGCAACCACCATTATACTCTCTGGTTGTATGAATTTGAGTATCTTATATTCTACATGTAAGTGAGATCATACAGTGTTTTTCAGTCATCACAATGTTTATGATAATGCTAGTTATGATAATGCTAGTGTTATTTTGAGACTGTCATATGTATATAATCGGAGAAAGCAAATATAGTAATTAAATGGTGTCATTTAGATCTTGGATTTTTATTAAGAAAGGAGATACAGATAAAGATAGAAGTTAATAAAAAAAAAAAGAAGTAATCCTGAATGTGAACTAGGGTATCAAGATGAACCCATGATTCTTTTTTTCTTAGCTAAAAAGTCCTAAAAACATAATTGTTGGTAGCAGTGGGCATTTCTAATACTTGAATTATGGTCTGTAAATATTATATATTCACTTGGAGAAGTGGCTGAGGAGAGGGCACTGGGCACATAAGTGTCAAGAGATGCCCTTAGGAACCCAGTGGGTTTGAGACTCTTCTTGTCTGTCTCCACTGTGTAGCAGCAACCATTAAGCCTACAAGACTTTCTGCCAATACAGAAAATCCTGTCTTTACCTTTTAAAAAGCAGGTGGCAGTCAGAATTTCAAGTTCAGTGGAACTTGAAGTCTGTAACTTGCAAGAGAAAATCCTCTGCCCCACACATGAAAAACAATCAAATCCAATCAAATGCAATCCTCTGCCCCACACATGAAAAACAATCAAATCAAATCAAAACAAATCAAATCTGGAAGAATGTAAGACTGTGGAGATGAGAATCAAAAATTTCACAATTGAGTCACAGGGGATGATGATGATGAAAGAGGCTAATCACACTTCAACTCCTTTTTTCCAATACCCATATATTCTACTATTAAAAATATAGCACCTGATAATGGCCATGAGTTCAGGACCTATACCAGCTCCTAGAAGACAGAGCCAAAGTCCCAGAGCTGATGCTTTAGATAAGCATTGTGCCATGTTCTAGTAAGCCAGCTGCTTCTGGGTGAGGAATATATATTAAGACCAGTGGCTATCTTGTTCTAGAGCCTATCGTAACGCCTCCTTTAACATAAAATATTTGGGCTGAAGGAACATGTGTGGGTACTGTGTTGATAGGTGAGACATCCTGGTAAGCCGGGGGGTGGTAGCCATGATGGCAGCATTTCAGAAATGGAAGGCAGATCAATATCAAGTGTACAGTAAAGATCAATCTGGTGAGGATTCATCGCTAATCATGTTGAATGGGATTGATTTAACAAAACTACCACAGAGTGGCCAACCAGTTACCTTGAGAAATGCTGCCATAGTGTGTAGTCAGAATTCATTTCTGGTAATGGCAAATCTAGTCTACAGCAGTGGCATTAGTGGGTGGTAAAGCTTGTTGAGAAGGAGCACAAACTGGTGGGCCCATACAAAGCCTCTGCTGCTATCATCATGAAAACACTCTTTATGGGCCCATTGCACCTGCATTAGAATGTCCCTCTAGTTTCTGAGAGCCTGTATCCAATGGAGGCTCATGTACACATTAACATAATATGCAAGGATTCTATTATGCCCAATTTCATCAACTCATCTGATTCATCCAATTCTCGGACCTGCTCCTGTAATTTTATCCTTTTAATGGCCCTAACCAAATCATTTGCCACTAGGCAGCAGTCTGTGGAAAGGATAAGTCCACTTATCCTCGTATAAAAAGTAAATAACCATGTTTCTGCTCATAGCTCTAGGCACTGAAGGATTACTTTTACTGCTATTCATCAAATTGGCCCCAAAATATTACAACTGTGCACTTTGAGCTGGTACTATTCACTTGGGTCTAACACCAACATATTGAATAATTTACAGATTAAATCCTATAATATCTTCACTTATATTTTATTTTTTTTAATTTTTTTTTAACGTTTATTTATTTTTGAGACAGAGAGAGACAGAGCATGAACGGGGGAGGGTCAGAGAGAGGGAAACACAGAATCTGAAACAGGCTCCAGGCTCTGAGCTGTCAGCACAGAGCCCGACGGGGGGCTTGAACTCACGGACCGCGAGATCATGACCTGAGCCGAAGTCGGCCACTTAACCGACTGAGCCACCCAGGCGCGCCCACTTATATTTTAAAACAATGAGACAGAGAGAGAGAGAGAGAGAGAGAGAGAGAGAGAGAGAGAGAGAGAAAGGGTGAGGGAAAGGGTGAGGGAAAGGGTGAGAGAAAGGGTGAGGGAGAGGAAGGGAAATGGTAGCTAGTAACAGGACACGGTATAGAAGAAACAACTTTGGCCATAAGATGGTAATTCTTAAAGCCAAGCAATAGCTACAAAAGTGTGCCTTATACCATTTTTCTACTTTCATATGTGGTTGTAATATTTCATAATACAACATTAAAATAAAACTCCCACTACTAAGTTCTGGCACGCATGCAGTGAAGTTGCATATGTAATAACATGGGGAAAATCATCATCTTAGCAGTTGGTATGATAATTCTTTTGTGGAGAAAGACTTACTCTGTAGAGAAAATAAAAATCATTTAAATAAGATGCTGTATGCTTAGTGATATGGCCACTCTACAAACTTTAGTAAAGTACCAAACAAATGTTTGATCCATTAAAACTTTCTGGGAAATATGATTAATGGATTCAGTCTTTAATTAAGGTTAGGGAAGCAAAACGTAAACAGCCAACGCAGAAAAGGATGACAATTGGCAAATGGATTGTACAATGTGTCAGGTAGACTCCAAAAACTACAACATGAATTCATTCCCTTTGTATATATACTTGCTATTTTGTCATCAAGAAGGAAATCTATTTGCCCAGACACAAACTGGTCTGCTTTTGTGATTTTCCTTGACCAACAGAATGTGGCAGAAGTGGCACTGTACCAGTTCCAATCTCAGCCTTTAAGAAATGTAGCAGCTTGTGCTATTTCTCTGGGAGGAAATGTGAAGGTCCTGAGACCACCATGTTGTGAGGAAGTCCAAGTTTGCTACATGGAGTATCCACATGAAGGAGAACCAAGGAACCAGACACATGACCCCAGTCCCAGACCAGCATCTGAGCCAGTCCCTAGCCATGTGAGCAATACTACCAGAGACTCCAGACATTATCAGCAGACATAAAATGCCCTTGGTGTCCCATGTGTGAATTCCTGACCCACGGAATTGTGAATAAATAAAACAATTGCATTTTAAGCTACTATTTTGGGGGATGGTTTACTATGCAAAATTAGAAAACTAAATGTCTAACAGTAAGAAAAGTAACTTATACTACATTCATAAGAGTTTTATATATTCTTTGTGAATGAAAGCAGTGAAAATAACAGGAAATGCTTACAAAGTAATGATAGATAACAAATTGATACACATTATATGTGCACTCTGATTAAAACTGAATTTAAAAACAATAAAAAGAGATATAGAAATATCATATCAATGACCTAAAATCTGTGTTTAGAGTTGATATTAACTAAAGTTACTGATATATAATAGAGTGAAATTATTTTTATTTCATGAATATTGCATTCCAAACACCGTACTCACTCAACTTGTTTTATGCCCAGAGATTTATAAATGCTTTGGGATCGTATGGTACCAGGAAAAAAGAAAAAGCTAAGCCTGGAAAATCAAGAGAAAAATGATTTACATTGTCTTTTTGAATCACGCTAGGGGACAGTAAAATATTCTATAACAAAATGCCTGGCCTAAGATAGACTTTAAATAAGGATTAGCAGACAAGAAGAGAGACAGAAAGAGGGGAGGGGAAAAAATGACAAACTTTAGGTCTTGATTTCAAGGAAAGGGTACCCTAATATAAAAAAATGCACGTCAAAGGTGCCTGGGTGGCCCAGTCGGTTAAGCATCTGACTTTCAATTTTGGCTCAGGTCATTATCTCACAGTTTGTGAGTTCAAGCCCCACAATGGGCTCTGCACTGACAGCTCAGAGCCTGCATGGGAATCTCTCTCTCCTTCTCCCTCTTTCTCTACCCCTCCCTGCTTGCACACATGTACACATGCACACATGCACACTCTCTCTCACCTCAAGAAAGACACTGTAAGGCCTGATACAATAGGGGCTAATGAGAAAAATAAGCTAATATGTAATATTGTTCCTTTATTCATAGTTGTATTACGGGGTGGGGGAGGATGGGCTAAATGGGTGATGGACATTATGGAGGGCACTTGTTAGGATGAGCACTGGGCGTTATATGTAAGTGATGAATCACTAAATTTTACTCCTAAAATCATTATTACACTACATGTTAACTAACTTGGATTTAAATAAAATTTAAAAATTAAATAAAAGGAAATATTACCAATACCACCAAAAAATAGTTGGGTGAACAGTAGAGCACATTTCCCAAGGAAATGACTGAACAGTGGTATTATGAATGGGGTTTGGTTCTAGAAAGGAGCCATGCGATTTGCTACTGGTTACAAAACTAATAGATGGCTGAAGAATCAGCAAATCAAGCTAACCACAAAAGCTTTAGTATATTTTCTGGCATCATGATGAGATTGATTTTGGAAATCTATTGGAGTTATGGAAGTGTGTAACTCCAGAAGCATCTGACACTGCCAGGATCAGTTATAAGTCTATGAGTGGATTTCATAGACTTATAATTACACTAGTTGACAAATTATAATTGAATAAAACAATTTCTTTACTGATAAATACAGGTGTAGGTCTTACTCTAGAGAGTAACATAGCACATAACATTTACTTTATATTTCGTCAATCAAAAAAATTTTTTTACAAAAAGTATTTCAGAAACATGGCTATTTACCCAAGAACTATATTCTTACCACATATAAGGAATCATTAGAGTTATCTTATTTGTAGTTCTGAAAACAAATACCACTAAAGAAATAAAGTTGAAATATGTCATTATATAAATTAAATATATCTCCATATGTAACAACTCTACCACTGCATACAATTCACAATCACTACAAATCTCTTTTTCTTTTATTTATAGAAAAGATGCATAGCCTTCCTAACTTGGGGTCACAAGAGTTTAGATTTAGAGTCAAATTTGGTTTTTAACTAAGTCACTACCTTGGAACCATCACTTAAGAGCTACGTGAACTCAGGGAATTTAAATTCTTCAGTTTTCTTCATCTTTGATGAAGGATAAGTATGTAAGATAAAAAATTTCCCTTATGAGAGTGTGTAAAATAGTACATGGGATTTGGTAAGTACTCAATAGTAACTTAGTAAGTACTTTAGTAACATCTATCCTGATTTAGAGTATAAACTTCCCATGATGAAACATGTTAAAAAAAGATCATAGTCATTGATGAGGCAGACTGACCCACTTTCTAAAGAAGGCATACTATACATGCTGACTTTAACTATAATTTCCTTCACCTTCTGGAGAATTACCTACTGCTTTAAACTTTATAATATTCCCAAAGTTCTAAATAACCAACTTGCATATTTAATCTCTGGAGGACAACTTCTAATTATTTCAAGTACCAAAATGAGGAAAAAGCATTTAGAAATCTCTTTAAGTAAATACAAATGGAAAATGTGAACTACACATAGTATTGCTAACTTGGAATGTTATTTTCAAATACATAATATTTAAAGATGAGAACAGTTTATTTAAGAATATTTTATCAGTAAAAAAAGAGTTTTTTATAAGTTATGCTATTATTATATTTCAGTCAACTGAAAGAGGGGTACTAGATAACAAAATATGAGCAGTGACTTTCCCAAGGTAAGATAGAACCTGGATGATCTTTTGTGATTCCTTAAATCCTTGTCTATCTTGACTGGTTACGTGCTTGGGTATTTTACACTGGCCCACACCAAATGGTTTAGGTGAAAATTGTTTAGGTGCTGTGTCCAGTCTGACTTAGCAAATGTCTCAAAAGTTTAGATTTTCTGATATAATTGTTTACTAAGTATTACTGTATTACATTACTAGATATAAAGCAGTCTAATTTGTTTTCTGATACTTGTATCTTCAAATCTCCATTTCAAATGAGCTTGTTTTAAAACAAATCGAAAGAGAGAGAGAGAGAGAGAGAGAGAGAGAGAGAGAGAGAGACAATTGTAGAATTTCTTGACACCATTTTCAGTAACTCTCTGATTTGGTTGTATCCATACAACCATATCAATCCATCCATCCATCAATCCATCAATCCATACAATTGTCTTATAGCTCAATTAGAAGTCTTGCTTCTAGAATTTATATAAGATCTTTTTTTTTTCTAATAGAAATATGACTTTTGAGGACAAATTCATTTTAACTAAACATTAAATAACCTGGAAAGATAAACTGTAAAAATCTGTGTTATAGTAGGACCTCTCCCCAGGTTGGGGAAAACAAGAATTGAAATCATGCTTTCTTAAATAATTTCTGTTTATTGTAAGGGGCTGCTTAAAAACACTGTAGATTCAGTGAGGTTCATTTATAATAACAATGATTTCAAATATTTGCATAATTCTCCATCAATGTTCATACAAATGTGCACATGAACTGTCAACACACAATTAGCCTTTAAGACTAGTTTTATGTCAGAAACTGCCCACACATGGTGAACCATCTTGGGCTACTGTACATTGAAAAGATCATATCTGGTTTGTGTGGAAAAAATGACATTCCCAGTTCTTTAATGAAATGATCTTATTTAATTCATTTCCAAACAGGTAAAGAAACCACCCTTTTAAAAGCTTTGAGCTTTTAAAAGCTCATACATTATCAGTCGCTTTTGTTTTTCCCACTCTGTTACTTTGCTACTCCTTTCTTTATGTAATTATGTTCTTCCATTTGAGTTTAACCTTACAAGGTAATCTTTCAATATTGTAAATGAATGTAGGGAATTCAAGGTAATGGTATACACAATTAGTTGTACTGTGCTGAGGACTATGGCATCACAATCTCATCATTTTGGTAAATTTTTCAAAGTTTCCTTCATATGTAGCTGACATCTTATCACTTTTTCTCAAAACAATGTTCACAGAATATTTGTGACAAATTTTAATAAAAACAAATTCTGTCAGGAAACACCACATTTTACTATGAGAGGATAGGTATCCTGTGTGCACCGATACCCAGTGAAATACTTAAGGATTAGTAAATATTCTATTTAAACTCCTTAAGGCACTTTTATCCACTTACCCATGCAATAACTTATTAACTAATTCATTCATAAAACATCTGTTGAGGACTCTGCTAAATGTTGATGATAAACATGTTAAGAAGTGTCTCTCACATAGAGGTGGTGGCTGCTTTGATAATTCATCCTAAAAATCTATGTTTTCTATTCCAATTATATTCCAACTAAGACCACATGGGTAAAAGTGAGCATTTCATATTTCAGAATCTAAACTGTACAGACCAAGGACATACGCGCTGGTATTAAGTCCAGCTCTGTCATTATGAGATATATGACCTCAAGAGACTTGGAAAAGCCCCTAAGCTCAATTTCTTCATTTGTGAAATACAGACAATAGTGGTACCCTCATCACCACCAACATAAATACAAGCTATTTCTCATGGCTTTCTCATTCATCTCAAATAAATGATAACTTAAGAGTCAATTTATAAAACAAATAGTTCAAAATGTGTTAGTTAATGTCTGGCTTCTTCTTTAAAGGTAGAAAGCAGGAAGGAGTGTTGCTCCCACCCTACCAATAGGAAAAAAGACTATTAACTTACAAAATGATAACTTTGCTTGTACTCATCAGATTGTGAGATTGCAGGACAACCAACTAGCCTGTAATGTAAAGGAAGACGGCTTCCAAGGAGATATGGGTCTTAAGCACTGACTCAGAAGGGAAGGAAGATGGCGTAAGTAATGGGAATTCATCTAAAATTTTTAATTTATTGCTAAAGCATAGGCTAACATGAGAGTATAAAACCCCTGGGAGCCAAAAACACAGTGGAGTCTACAGCCACTCAAGGTTCTTCTCCATCAAAACGGGAACCCTCTTGCACTGTTGGTGGGAATGCAAATTGGTGCAGCCGCTCTGGAAAGCAGTGTGGAGGTTCCTCAGAAAATTAAAAATAGACCTACCCTATTGCCCAGCAATAGCACTGCTAGGAATTTATCCAAGGGATACAGGAGTACTGATGCATAGGGGCACTTGTACCCCAATGTTTATAGCAGCACTCTCAACAATAGCCAAATTATGGAAAGAGCCTAAATGTCCATCAACTGATGAATAGATAAAGAAATTGTGGTTTATATACACAATGGAATACTACGTGGCAATGAGAAAGAATGAAATATGGCCTTTTGTAGCAACGTGGATGGAACTGGAGAGTGTGATGCTAAGTGAAATAAGCCATACAGAGAAAGACAGATACCATATGTTTTCACTCTTATGTGGATCCTGAGAAACTTAACAGAAACCCATGGGGGAGGGGAAGGAAAAAAAAAAAAAAGAGGTTAGAGTGGGAGAGAGCCAAAGCATAAGAGACTTAAAAACTGAGAACAAACTGAGGGTTGATGGGGGGTGGGAGGAAGGGGAGGGTGGGTGATGGGTATTGAGGAGGGCACCTTTTGGGATGAGCACTGGGTGTTGTATGGAAACCAATTTGACAATAAATTCCATATATTAAAAATAAATAAATAAATAAATAAATAAATAAATAAATAAATAAAAGGTTCTTCTCCATCAACCTCTACCACTTCCCATGAGAAAGAGCAGAAACAGGGAGACCAGAGAAAGTCTCCCTCACAGTGCAAATGAGAAGAGGAGAGGGCTGTCACTGTAGGAAAAGCCAAAAACCCTGTCAAGACCATTCTGCCCATGGAACAAGAGCCTAAAGTTGTGACAAAGACAAGAACGTTTATCATTCCAGGGTACAGGTATAGACCCATGTGGCTGGGGAAGGAAAGGAAAAAATCCCTTTGGTACTGAGGGATTATCAGAGTCTCCTACTACTAAAAGGAGGACAGAATCCATGAGAAAATCTCAAGTTAGGAACAAAGAGCCCAAAACTATATAAAGACAATAGAGAAGTCCTCTGTCTTTCACCACTAGGCTGGCAAGCACAGAGTAATAGGCAACAGCGGTACACCTCTGGGGGAAGGGAGAGCATGGAGACAAACCCTCCCTGAGGTGTAGGCACAGTGGGAAAATCTTCATATTAACAGAGAAACAATGAGAAAAAATGGCAAACCAGTGCCCCTCCAAGAACAAGGTCATGCTAGAGAAACCTGAAGTCAGTTGTACCCTGAAGGTAATCAAAACAATGATCAAAGGCAAACTCACCTAATCTTTTAAAGACTGACTCATATTCTCCACAAGTAGCAAAGGAGAAGAAAGTGTATGGCTATTTCTAGGCATAAATACTATTTACAAATCCTACAAATTATGTTCTCTGCTCATGACAAAACTTAGGAATTAGTAACCAGAGCATATGGGGAAAAAAGCAGATGGGAAAAACTCAAATATTTGGAAATTAAGCAATCCATTTCTATATAACTCGTGGGCTAAAGAAAAAGTCACAAGGGAATTTAGAAAATACTTTAAATTGAGTAGAATTAAAAGCACAGAATATTAAAATTCTTGGAATTTACCTAAATCAGTACTTTCTAGGAATTATACGTATAGCATTAAATGTTTACTTTAAAAAGGACAAGTCTGAATTGTGAATAAACCAGAAAAATAAGAATAAATAAAAACAAAACTAAACAGAAAGAAGGAAATACTAAAGGACATAAAACAATGATATTGAGGACAAAATAATAGAGATAATAACTATAATAAAAAACTGAATCTTTGAAAAAACAAATAAAATGGATAAATCTTTAGTCAGACTTAGCAAGAAAAAAGGGAGGAGAGAAATTACCAAAATCAAATATGAAAGGAAAGACGTCTAAGAAACACACAGATATTAAAATAATAACAAAGGAATACTATGAATCACTTTAAGCCCATAAATTTTGACAACAGGTAAAATGGACAAATTCCTTCAGATATAAACCACCAAGGCTCATTCAAGAAAAAACAATAACTTGACTAGTTTCATATAAAGTAATTGAACTGGGAGTTAAAAAGCTTCTAACAAAGAAAACCCCAGATAGGTTCACTAGTTGGCTTCTACCAAAAATTTTAGAGAGAATACCAGTTCAGTGCAAAATCTCCCAAAAAAACAGGAGAGAGTGCTTCCCAACATATTTTATGAGGCTGGCATTACCTTGAAACCAAAATCAGATAGTGTCATTACAATAAAACAAACTTACAGCCTAATATCTCTCATGAACACAGACACAAAAATATTTGAAATGTTAGTACATCATGATAAAGCAACTGTACCATACGAACACATTAAAGAGAAAATATATGATCATCTCAATCAATGAAGAAGAATCATTTGACAAAATACAATACTTGCTCATGATAAAAACTGTCAGCAAACTAGAAACAGAAAAGAATGTCCTCAGTCTATTAAAGGGCACCTCAACAAACCCTTACAGGCACCATCCTACTTACTATTAAAAGACCATTAGGTATGAAAGGAAACAAAGTTGACAGCTCATATTATCTGACTTTGGGAGTTACTTTAAAACTACAATAATCAAACTAATATTATATTAAAGAAAGAAGAAAAACACAAATAAACTGTAAAGAGAGGGTCCAGAAATAGATCCACGCATACTTGGTGAATTAGTTTTTGGTAAAGCTGCAATGGCTGTGCAGAATAGATGGTCTTTTCAACTAGTGGTGCTATAAGTATGGACATCCACAACCAAAATAATTAACTTCAAATTGTACCTCATAGCCTAAACAAAATTAATAAAAACCAATCAGAGGCCCAAATTCAAAACCTATAATTAGAAAACATCAAGAGAAAACATAAGAGAAAAGCCTTGTGAACCTATTAGCCAAGTGTTTCTTTGTAACACAATAAACACTAGCCATAAAAAAATATGATAAAATGGACCTTACTGAAACTAAAAACTTCAAAATAAAACCCAAACCTTCACTCTTCAAAAGATGTTAGAGAATGAAAAGACAAGGTACAGATGGGATAATATATTTGAAAAACACTTATCTGATAAAGGACTTGTGTCTAAATGTATAAGGAACTCTCAAAACTCAATTATAAGAAAACAAACCAATAAAAAATAGGCAAGATATTTCAAAAGACACTTCAGTGAATAAATAAAGCTTGCAATAAGTACATAAACACATGCTCAATATCATTAGTCATAGGGAAGTGCAAATTAAAACACAAATAAGCTCTATGGTAGGAAGGATTCTAAGATGACCCTCCAATGACCAAGCCCTTGTATGTCCACCTCTCCATGAGCATTGGCTGGGGCTTCTAACTATGATGGGATGTCAGGCCATGATTATATTACATTTATGGCAAAGGTGAAGGGGTTTTATGGATATAATTAAGATCTCTCATCAGTTGATTTTGAGCTAATCATAAAGAAGTTTACATTAGTGGGCCTGATCTAATTAGGTGAGCTCTTAAATGAGGGTTCAGCGCTCAGAAACAAAGGAAATCAAAGATTTTTGTTGGCAGCAAAGAAGAATCAAGCTGCCATGTTATGAGATGGCCCATGACTGACAGACCTGTAAGAAGCTAAGTGTGACCTCAGGCCAAGAGCCAGTCAGAAAACAGGGACCTCAATCCCACAGTGCAAAAAACTAAACTCTGCCAATGACCTCAGTGACTCTCGAAGAAGACCTGGAGCTTCAGATAAAGTTGCAGTTCTACTGAAACCTTGATTGCAGCCTATTAAGACCTTGCACAGAGTAGCCAGTTAACCCATGCCCAGCTTTCTGACACACAGGAACTTTGAGGTAACAAATTTGTGTTGCATTACGGTTGAAAGTATAGGGTAGCAACAACAGAAACAAATACAAAATACCATTAAACATGTACGAGAATGGTAAAAACAAAAACACAAACAAAAAACCCCAAAGACTGTCAAAGCAAAGGCTGTTTGCAATGATACTGAACAACCAGAATTCACATATTACTGATAGAAATGAAAAATTACGCAGATACCTCACAGAACAATGTGACAGTTTCTTGTAAAGCTGTACGTATGCTTACCATATGACCCAGTGATTCCATGCCTGGGTATTTATCATGGGATGTGAAAATATATGTTCACATACAAACTTGTAGGGGAATGTTTACAGGGGCTTCATTTATGAATGATCCAAATTGGAAACAACCCATATACCCACCAAACCTCTGAAAGGTTAAACTGTGATATATCCATATGATCGAATACTGCTCACCAACAAAGAGGGATGACCACTTGGTACAAGCAGTAACATAGATGGATATCAAATGTTCTTGTTAAATTAATCAAAAGTCTACATACTGTATGATGCCATTAATTTTACATTTCAAATAAGATAAAACTAAGGAGAAATAAAATAGATTAGTGTTTTCCAGGGAAGACATGATCAGAGATACTGGCTACAAAGGGGCATGAGTGCTTTTTTTAGGGCTGAAAGAACAGTTCTGTATCTTGATTATGTGGTACTAACTATATATTTTTGCCAAAATTCATAAACTAGACACAAACAGCATTAATTTTATTGTATATAATTATGCTTTAGTTAAACAGTAGCAAGCAAACTGAAATAACTGCTGTTTTAAAATCCCAGTGACTTAAATACGTAAAGTTTAGCTCCTGCTCAGGAAAGTTCCAAATAAATGATTGTAATCCATAAGCTGTTTTCCTGAATATGTGATTCAGGGAACCAAGCTCCCCCCATTTTCTTTCTGCCTGTGCATTCATCAATACATGGATCACAAGTTCTCTTGGCTAGTCTGCCTCAGGCTGGCAAAATAAAAAAATAAAAAAAAAAATAAATAAATAAAACGAAACCAAATAAAATAAAATAAAGTAAAATACAATAAAATAAAATAAATCAATCATGGGCTGGCTGACATGAGAGGGCCAGAGAGAGCATTACATTTGCTCACATCCACTGCAGCTACTGAATCCAAAGTCACAGTGACAGAAGGGAGTAGTCAAATTTAGACAATTGGTGTATATAGGAAATACAGAAAAAAGTCTTAGAAATAGATAATCTGGCTATTAACAAACACAAAAACATAAACTATTTCCCACAGATAATAAAGTCTGGCCTAACAATCAAACAAACAAAAATAAAACATAACAAGGTAAAACAAACATTACTAATAAGGATGGTTGTTAATTTTTGTAGAATATAAATTCCTGAGGAATAGGTCTACTGAAATAATGTGTTATTTAAAAATGAACTGATAAAAACATTGTTGCATCCAACGTTCACCTATGGTGTCATCTTTCAGAATTCTTCCAATGAGACCTCTCTCCTGCATTGCCATTCAGATATTTTTCTGCAACGCCACTTGGCTTTTCCAAATTCAAATTAGAAAAATACATACTGGAACAAAGATGATGTCCTGAAGAAAAGCTGCACAAATCACGTTTACTAAATATAGATAACCTTCAAATGATATTTTAGGTTATTTATTCAGCATTACTATTCTAATAAGGTTTTTCTAAATTATTATACTTTCCTGATAAAAGATACATAGGGATAAAATACAATGTTTGTGTTCCTGGGTTCAACTTTGGGAACAACTTGAAAATTCTTGGAATTTTCAAAATAGTATTTAGTGACACAGGTTTTAAAATCATTTGGAGAACGCAAAATAAACATAGTTTAGCTCATTTTAATATTTTGGTTGCTAGATGATATCATATAATAGCACATATGCAAAATTCTGTAACCTATTTTTCTGTATGTAAACTATTCTTTTAGGGTTAGTTAGTAAATAACGTTATTATAGTTCATAATCTACAAAGAAATATTTTTTTACTCAATTTAACGTTTTCGAAAAGCTATTTAACAAGAAAACTTGGATTGAATCATTCCACATATCACCAGTGATAAATGAGAGACATTTTGTATGCTGTAAGAATTAAAGAAAATTCTTTTCTCATTCCATGACTATCACCCAACTACTGTTTTAATCAACTTGTAGAAGAAAAAAAGTATATTTATAAAGAATATGCTGGTCCTCTTGAAGGATGAGGCAGAGCAAAATCGCTCAACTGCCTACTGCTTCATATATGTAACAAATCACATATGGTGTTATAGATTCTGGTCATCTGTGTAAAAGTGCAGCTATGGTTCTTGTGTTTATCTAAATTTCATTACTCAAATTATTTTCTGATCAATAAATTGATTTTAAGTTGCAATCTTATGAACTTCTTCTATCAGTCATCATCTGTGGTTATTAATGCAAGGGATATGGCATGTTTGTGTTAAATTGGCACAGCATGAAGCGTGAATTTTATGATATATTTTAAACTCCATGTTCATGAATTGTTTTCTTCTGAGTGGGTGGATCACAGCTATATAAAGACACGTTATGTTTCAAGGTCTGTCTCAATTTGAAATATATATATTTATTTACAGAGTATAAATAAGAAACAAAATGAGGAAAATTAAATTTGAAGAACTCAGGATTTCAAAAGCTTTGAACATTATTTTAAAAATTAGTTTTGAGGGGAGACTAATCAGTGGGACAAAGATTAGAGAAAACCATCAGCCTGTTCTAATGAAAAGTAATAGTGTCAAGGAAAAGTGAGACCAAGTGAGGAAGAAGACAACGACCAAGTACTGTGAGGTAGATGGTGTGGAGTGGGCCTTTGGTGTTCCCAGGGATGTCAGTGCCTCATAGATTTTATGCAGCATGATATGCCTGGTTTTAAAAAGATGAGTTACTAATCAATTATTAACCAAGTGACTAATTTGCTGTTTGAGTGGATTAATCTAATAATTCATCAAATTTAGTCAAAAGAACCCAGAAATTTATTAACACTGTATATTAATAATAAATTCTTACTTTTGCATGTATGAAATTTCATACAACATAAAAGTGGGAATTTTATGTACTACATAGGTTCAGAAAAACATTATATATATATAGTGAGTATAATATATATATATATATATATATATATAAACTACTGAAATTTACTATCTGCCTTTGTTATTTGTTTTAAATATTTATTTATTTCAAGAAAAAGAGAGAGAGAAAGAGAGAGAAAGCATGAGCAGGGGAGGGGCAGAGAGACAGGGAGACAGAGAGACTCCCAAGCAGCCTCTGTGCCGTCAGCACATAGCCTTTCCCTTTGGTCTTAAGATCCTTTTCTGTGCTAAAGTCATATTAGATAAACACAAGATTAGCTTCCTATTGAAGTTTGAGCTTAATAATAGCATATTTAATTAAAAATTACACTTGAGTGCTGTCTAGTTCCTTCATTTGTTCACAAATACTGATTATGCATCTACCATTGCCAGGCATTATGACACAGTGGTGAGAAAAACAAAAAAACAAAAAACACTATATGGTGCCTGCAGGGAAGAGGCTTGAGATATAAATTATAACACTTTCACCAAAAAGGCTAGATATTACGATTAGGATACATACAGTGAAGCAGAGTTTTATGGTGATACATGAGCATAAATGAGATCATGAAAAACCTGAGCGAAGAACATCAGAGTGAGCAAAAGTAATCTGAAAAATGAGCACACCTTAATCATCTAGAGTATCCCTAGAAGAGGAAACAGGGCATGGAAATAGGCTATGCCAGAAAAAAGGCACAGACAGGGAGCTGAAGTAGGCAGAGTGAGAAAAGTAGGAAGCATCAGGCCAGTGAAGTACGTCCTGGCAGGAACTTGCAAGTCCTGGTAGGCTGAAGAGGTCTTCTTTCCTTCATCTGAGATCAATAAGAAGGTATCAAAGTATTTTATATTTATGTGCTATAGTTGTCTAGGTGAGAGAGATTGGTAGCCAGCCAAGTGTCCTAAACAGAAATGATTTTCCAAGACTCTGAGACCTATCCTACCAAGAAAGAAGATTTTATGGTCTTCTGTGTAACCTACTCTTAGTTACAGTGATAGTCAAAATCTACCTGCTTGTAAGAAATCAGAGATCTTCACCAAGAAGTGCTGGCCATTTAGAAGCATTTAGAAGCAAAAGTGAAGGACATGTCAGTGAGAAGTGAGAAGTGAAGGACATGTCAGTGAGAGTTGCCTGGAAGTTACCCTCAGTTTAGTGCCATATGGGTCTCACTATGAAGCAGCTCTCAACATAGCAGATCACTTAACCAGAGCAAGCACACAAGATGAGCCTTAGAGAGAATGTGTAAGGTGCTACTGCCATATTCTATTTGTTATAAGCAAGCCACTAGGTCCAGTCCACACATAAGGGAAGGAGACTCTACAAGAGCATGACAACCAGAGGTGGGGATAATTGGAGGATGTTTTAGAAGTGGCCTACCACAATAGTAAGCTTTAAAATGCACAGCAAACATGAACTGGAGTGACAAAATGAGGTCATGGTTTAGAAGTTGCCTATTAGACATAATAAAATGCATTCTGGTACATTCCAGGAAACTAGCTTGCAAAATAGAAATAGAAAAGGGGAAAAATAATAGTTCTAAACTTCTAGGAGATAATGGTGACAAGGAAGTAATAAGCTCCAGGCAAACTGGGGATGTATGGCATACTATAATTGCCTGTTGACTATTCTGTTTGCCACGAGACTATCAGCTCCAAGAGGACAGGAGTTGTGCTGTCACTTACCCTTAAAACCTCTTATCTAGTACACTATAAAAACATTTTAGGTGCTCAATAAATATTACAGGAAGGACAAAGAACTTTGACCTCTTCACCTTGTTTTAGAAGGCTTTGCCTATGCAAGAGTGAGCAGTGATTCCCACAGGTCACATATTAGATGCCAAGGCTTTCTAGTTTCATGATATTTGTTCATTACACTGATTATGGTTTAGGAGAAATGGGTTAAGTCTAAAAATCTATTTGTACATTACCAGAGTAAAATTATATTTTTGATCTTTTAAATGGCACACAGTTGTGAGAATTTGGACAAGGGACAGGAGGATGTGGGAGTAGGAGAGCTACAATTCTTAGCAGCTATCTTTGTTTTTCAGAAGTTTATAAGTGGAAAGTCTTGATACATAATGGAATAACCAAAAATTCAAGGCAATTCGTAACAAGGGTCAACTAAATTATCACAAATGAAGAGCTATGGACACTTAAGGGAGAGAAAAGTTACTCGAATTAGGACGGTCAGGAAACCTTAAGAGATGGCACGGGAATTCAAAGGATGACATTCTGACAAGAAGAGAAGAAGGGACAGACATGCTACATAAAAAGAAGATGTAAGAATACTCAGGGAATTGCTGTGGGGAAACAGAAGCCCAGTGTTATGGATGCTGACATCTTACTGACCACTGTTTGCTGCCAATTTATAAAACTGAAAATAAGAAGTGTCGTTTAAGAAGGACTTTGCTCCTCGCCTTGCTTTTACATTCACTTAACCTGAGTCTCAATTTCCGCACCTGTAAAATTGAGAACCATAGTAATCCAGCGTCCTGGGATTTGTGTGAGGATGGAGTGGTATCTGTGTTTAGGGGACTTTATCAGTGGGCATACTTAATGAGAAACCACTTCTAATCCCTTCTTATTTCTTCTATCATTCAGGCTGGAGATTCAGGTTTTCTATTGTTTTAACCACCTTCTAATAGAGGAATGCCTTTTCTAAACCTAAGATTTCAGAAAGCTGTCTAGGAAGGGCTTCTCTTTCCATAATTAAAAGAGAAATAGTGAACTGATAGAGCAGAAGTTTAGAGTCAGACAATGTAAATCCCCCAGGAATTCACAAATTCCCTGTAAACACAGTGGATCTTCAACAGATACTTGGAAGGTACAGGCTAATTTTAACTAAAGCTACAGTGACGGACTGATATTGGAGTTAGAGGCATAAATACAAGATAATTCTTCTGACAAGAGCTCAGATTGCACAGAAATAGCTATAATATGAAACCCTTTAATATTTGCATAACTTATGTGAAGTTTCTCATATATTTAATATTATTCAGGAATAGAGTATATTTATAAATTCTTTAATAACTCTCACCTTCTAATCCAAAACTTCAATGGCTATCTTAATCAGCATCATATAATTTATTATAAGAACAGAAGAAATTAGAAGAACTTTTCACAGGCAACATTTTAGAGGAGAGGATTTAAGAGAAAAACCTGGGATGACTAATGAATATTTCAGAAAATTGATCAAGGGATGCTGTTTTGTGGCCACATTTCTTATTTTTACTGCAGACATTCCATTGGATGCACATACATAAGTGGGTTGCTTTCAATAAATTCTTTGACCGTTTAGCATCTGACACAGGTGGTTACCCCTGTGGTGACCATGCTCTTACATTCTTCTGATCTTTTTTTTCCTTTCCACTTTCTAAAAGAAGCTTTCTTCCTCTTTAAACTTTGTGACAATTAGTAATCCTCAAGGTCTCTCCCTGGCTTGCTCTTTTCTTTCTACACCCTACATTTCTCGGTCCATCAGTGACACACACTTCTTTATCTTTGACCCATACCTCTCTCCTAAGCATTTCCCGGACTACGAAGCCAGCAATTCCAAGGCACAACCCTCATTACTGTCCCCCTCCAAACCTACACCTTCACCTAATCTCAAACTGGTGAATGATATTACCAATGTCAGACTTCCAACCGATTACTAAATCTACCTAGACAAATCCTCTGTTATATATACCTCTCCAGCCAAATCATTACTCCCCTCCAGGCCCTTACCAGTCACCCTGGTTCTAGTCTTATGATACCATACCTGTCTTTCACATTGTCACAAGAGACATCTTTCTAAAATGCAAAGCTATTTATCACTCCTCAAATTAAAAGCTTCTTTAACACATATATAGTAAAGTAAATATTCGATAGCATTTAGGGCATTCAATGAATGTTTGTTTCTCCACTGGGCCAATCTTATTGCCTCACATAGTGGGTTCCAGTCATACTAAAGGACTTACCCACCCAAAATACTCAGAGGTGTGTTACAGTTCTGTGCCTTTTCTCAGGCTACTGGACCACTTAAATACCCTGTTCTGCCTTGTAACAACTGCTGAAACGACTTTTTTTGATCCTTCATGATTAGAAGTTGAATACATATATTTACACACACACACACACACACACACACACACACACACACACACACACACATTTATTCCCAGCACTGGTATATTAAGTATTCAGTGACTATGTGTTAAATGAATGAAATAATGCACACATGGTGACACTAAGAAGTATTAGAATGAGTGGATATCCTTGGTCATTTTGCTTATTTACAATTAGAAATTCATGGTTTTCCCTAGCTGCCATCATGTCAGCTCATGTGGCTGTCTTCCACACACTACTTGTTGCACATACCAGCCTTTAAAATCCATGAACCAACCCTTATTGGCACTGACATTTTCTTCCTTTGATCCTTCACCACATTGCTACTTCAGTGTCCAAGAGTTTCAAAGCTTTGAATAAGTGGTGGTTGAGCTCTTATACACAGAGCTAGTCTGTGTCCTAAAGACCCAAATCCAGTTCCCTATTGCAGGACATATTCCACATTTAGGTTACAAGATCGTATAATACCAAGTATAGTCAGTACTGCTTGTTTTCCTTTCCTTTGTTTTTATTAGTCATTTTAAAAGGTTTTATGGATTGTTTATCACACATGCCTAAAAATATTGAGTCCCATTTTAATAATTTAGTAGCAGATATATATAAACCAGCCTGTTTACAAATGCATTCTAATAGTTATGCCAACTTTTAAATAATTACTATGTGCCAGTCTATAGTTTAAATCTTTACTTCTAACAAGTCATTTACTTACCATAACAACTCTATTCGGTAGGTTTCCATTTAATTGATGTGAAATGAGAAGGACAGAGAAATTTAGTAATTTGATCAAGGTCACAGGGCTTATATGTGGCAGAGGCTCAGTGTTAACTCAGAGAGATGGACTCCAAAGCTTGTTCTCTTAATCACTTTTCTAAGCAAACATACCAAAAGTTAGTTTTACTTTTCAGAGAAGTCTCCTAGGGAGGTAGCACTCGTTCTTATGATTCTATGTTTTCCCATAACGTTAAGTGGATTTGTCTTTGGGAATCATCTGCAGAGGTGGTTTGTTGGTCTCATAAGCATTATAATCTGTAGACTGATGGAACACTCATTCTCCTCCTTTCCAATTCTTTCTGCTTGGCTCTGCTCCTTTCCTTAAATCTGGTTTTTGGCCAACAACCAACAGATATCCCACGAGTGTGAATGGGCTGTAATATGGGGCCAGTAATCTCTCTCCCTCCTATTCTCCCCAGAGGGAGTGATGAAGGCCACTCTGAGAGTATAGCCTGGAATGCTTAAGCAGAGTCCCTCAGGAAGCAAGCCTAGAAAGCAAGGGTGCATACTGCTTCTCATCCTATGTGTGATATAGAGTGATAGGACAGCAGCAATGGGCTGCAAGCCATTAAATCAAATCACCTTAAAAAATCTTTAGAGTGTGTTGACAGAGTAGGTAACTATCTATGGTGTTAGCTGATCAGTATCTTCGTTATAGTGGTAACATATTAATTTTCTTTTGGGGAATATACTGCATCCTTATTTTTTAATTTCCATGTCGTGGTGGCCTGGCCTAAGTAGTTCAGGGTTGTACATGTGACCGAGAAATGGCCTGTGAGTGTCAGGCCTGGAAATTTGAGTCCAATTTTGGGGGAAAAAGCCTGCCAAAGAACAAAGCCAAAACAGTGTCTAGAGAAAGAAAGAGACAGACTATTTATGTTATCATGTGAGCTCCCAGATCCATATGTGCCTAAGGCCAATTAATTCCCCTGGACTTTTTGTTAAATGTACTGACATATCAGGAACATGCAGTAAAAGAATTTTTGCAAGCCAAAATAGTTATGGCTCATATAAATAATTGATAGCGCACATATGCCAATCAGGTAATGTTCATTCAAATTGATTATCAACTTGGCTGGATAAACCTTAAGTGACACACTTTACCTAAGTATCTGCCAAGCACATATTAAGTCTCATGTACTCATGCATCATAAGGTCAATGGTCTTCCAGTTTTCAGAAGAATGTTATAAAGTGATACATTTCTCATTCATGTATTATAAATACTAATTAGGCAGCTACTATGAACCTGCCACTGTATTTGGTAGGAGGATATAATAATAAACATAATCAAACCCATTTTCTGGCTTAAGTGAGGCCAAAGACTTACAGAAAGTTAGATGCCAAGTACATAATCCCACAAGTAAGTGTAACTAATACTACAACAGTTACGGATTTCCACATATTGATCTCAGGGCCTATGAAAAAAAAAAAAGGAGGCATCTCATCTTTCAGGAAAATCAGGAAAGACTTTCTTGGGTAAATGACAACAGGCCTGCCCCTTTTAGGGGCCAGGTATAAATCCTACGAAGCTCTTGGGGACCCACCCACCACTTCTGTTTCCATTCCCAGAGCACCATCTTCACGCTCACTTGACACAACCCCCACCTGCTTCTCCCTGTCTGCAAAAGCATATTGGTGCTCTCAGGAGAAGAAGCCTGGAAGATCCTCCAGCACAGGCCCTGACAGTGATCTCAGGAATATTTGGGCAGGAAATTCTGGGGTTCTGAGTACCTGAAATATCATCTAGTTGGGTGAGTTATGGGTTCCAACTGGGCACATCCCCCAAGCCAGCCCAGTGGATTTTTGTCAACCTTGAGAATGGCACAGCAAAGGGAGGGTCGTAGTGGGGGCTTCCAAAACATAAAACTCAGAGCAAGAACTACATCTGGCCAAGTCCAAGGCAGAATACAGAACACTTAGATGAGGTATGAAAGCCAAGTGTGTGAAACAGAAATGCAGAGGAGGTAGGGAAGTTCAGGTAAGGAGAAAATGGCATGGGCTATCGTTTCAGTAAGAGAACATAGTCTTCATTATTAGAAAGTCTGTACCTCAAGTTTCTTGTTTATGATCTTAAACATGAACAGTGCAAATAATAATAATAGCAAATGCCACAGAAAGTAGGTGGGCTAAAATTGCTGCATAGTATAATTTTCGCACCAAGACATTGCCTTAAAATAACCAAATCACACAATTACACACAAAAAGATGTACAACAAATAATATACTCTCCCCTCCACCCTCCAAAAAAACTCTCGCTGTGTTTTTGAAAGAAATGATATATTTTGTAGAGCCTGCGGCTACCGAATCACTGAGACTAGTTTAGCTGACAGTCACTGAATGTGTCCACAGCCTTTATAGTGACAAGAGCAATTTACCTGCACTTTTCTGTTTAATTAAATAGCAATCAGTGAGTGGTAATTTAGACCCCCATATATATAGGTATATAAGAAAGTATGACAGCATGATTTGCTCAACTGTTGAGTGTTAATCATATTTTAGGCACTGGCTAAATTTCTGGGTTTCAAGACACTTAGTTGGGCCTGCTGTTGAACTTAAAAGAATTTATAGCTCTAAGGCATGCATAGATTTATTAAAGGGACACTAAACCCACAGACATAGAAGTGATTCAGTATGTAAAAGACTTTTTTTCTAAGTACTGGGACATGATCTCTCCACAATATTTTCTATTTTGGCTCTGAACGCTACAATAGTGGCAAGTTGGCTATGAAATGGTTTGCCACTCTTCACCAATTTTATCAGTTACTATTATTAAGAATAAACATCTTTCTTTAAAAAATGATTGAGAGTTCACAGTCTGTAGAACGCTTTAAAAATAGCACTTTAAAATAAGTCTTTTTTCACTATAAACTAGATAGAGCTTTAACTGGATGAGATTTTATCTGATTTTCTTTAGAAAATGTGTATATTCATCAGACATTATCATAGCATCAAGTTTAGCGAATTTTGTCATTTAAATAATTTCAGTTATAAATTCCAGTTTCCTCCTCTTATGTAAATAGCCTCAAAACTGCTTTGGAGCAGAAGCTCTCCAAATATGGTCTCAGCCTAGAGGTGATTTTTTTTTTTTACAGAAAGATTTTTTTTTAAGTTATATTAACTCTCCAATGTAAAAATCCATGAAACCCAGTGAAAAAAGAGTCTGAGAAATTCTTTCACTTTGATAAATCCGAAATGTTGGAACTTTCAAGTTTAAAATTTTCCCTGGGGCACTGTAAGAAAACTGACAGGAGATAAGTTTTAAAAGAATGTTATAACATTTAGAAGTTATAAATAAATTAAACAACATAGGTCATTGCATAAATGAGCATTAACTATTTCTATCAGGCTTGAAATTTTCATGACCTACATTTCTTTGTATCGTGTTATGAGGTCTATATTCATTCCCAGAGCCTTTTTTTTTTTTTGAGAGCTATGAGAGCTGTGTGGAAAAGAGGTGAAGCAAGAGAAGGTTAATGAGGGTGAGGGCGAAGGAGCATGCTCCTGCCACTTTTCATTCACGACCCATTTCACGGAAGGGGCTTCTCTTTCCAGGACTGACAGTCAGGCACCTTGCATCACTCAAAAATGAAGCCACATTCAATTAAAGCAAGAATGAGACATTTCATATATGACAAAGGAGGCCCAAGTCTTTGAGGTGTAAAATACACTTCTCCATCTTAAGTAATGGTAAGAGGGATGAGGTAGTTTTCAGCTACCAACTCACCAAGAACAACACTATTTTCCATCACTTTTATATAACCCACTTAAAAATTTTTTTGCTCTGCAAAAGTGTTTCATGGCATTCTCCTGCAAATTGATTCTGAATTGATTTGTGCAAAAATTTTAAATTAAGAGCCAGGTAGCATCCAAATAACTCAAATTGCCATGTGTCTTACACTTAACTAGAACATTCCAGGGAAACTGTTTCTTTAAGCCAGAAAAGCTACAAAAATAATTATTATATTTATTTTATTCTCTATGTCTTTCCTTGAGTGAAAACGAACTAGAGCATTTTGGTATATATTTGTTGAATGGATCATGAAATAATCGTTGGCTAATTTCAAGGAAAGCAACTAATAAACCCTATGACAAAGAACAAAGCCAAGCCAATGTATGCAAAGCGTAAATGTTCGAAGTTGCAGAATGTCAACTTACTCAAACTTAAGTAAGTCATCTACTAACACTCACAGTCTGTCTTCCCCTCTGTTCCTGACAACTCCCAATTTCATATCATTTGCAAATTCAATTAGCCTGCTCTTTACTCCTGTCACATAACCCATCTGACCTCCTCTGTCTTTCTGCTCCATTTCACCCTTCTATCCCCATAGACTCTCCTAGGAACAGAGGAATACATTTTATACGTCCTATCCATCTCTGTTTCCTATTTTCTCTGCTGTACTCAAAGGAGAATTATGAGAACTAATAGTTATGTACATTTTGGTAACTGAATAGAAACTATCTGGAATGATTATTCATCTCGCTCATTTTTACCTAATCTATGCAATAATTCAATAAATTCATACATGATTAATAATTTTTATGCAACATTTCTATGTGCATTTATTATGTATTATTATCTATGAACACCCTACTGTTTATAATTGCCATGAGGAGAATTTGATGTTACATGCCTGTGACATCAAATTCATATTGTGTATCTCAGTGTGCACAGGAAAGATAAATTTACCTTGGATACTAAGCTAACTGTGTGGTTATAGGCACAAATATTATCATTAAATAAAAAAGTATTTACGTGTCGGCATTGACCTTTTAATTAAATGGAAATGGCCAGAGTCAATCATCTATTGACAGGTATTTACATAGCAAGTAATTATAGGGTAAAGAGATTATTTCGGTTATAAAATCAGAGGGCAAGTCATACAAATTTTAGAAATAGAGTCGCCAAGTAATCTGTAAGAACATGTAATTGCTATGTTTTTTACTGGCATTTACTAAGCAAAACTAAATTCTTACGGTAAGTAATATTGTGAAGTGACTTGCAATTGAGGGCATTAGTGTGGTTTTATTTTCTTAGTGATTAGGAGTCTGAAATCTCTAATAATATTTACATTCTCACTAAAATGTGAAGGAATCTCGGAGCATGTCAGCATGGAATTTTTTGTACAACTACTCTTCTCTATTGTAGGAAGCCAGGGCATTTCAAAGCTATCTTGGGGGATCATCTCAGTTCATCCTGATTTGTGTCCCAGGGACAGTTCTTCATAACTTTAAATGACACATAGTATCTCTTGAGAATTCTATGTCCAGTAATGACAAAGGGCATGTAGAATCATCACAACAGGATTTCTTTTAATTTGAAAATGTGATGCCTATGTATTTTTTAAATAGTGTACCTCAATATAAAGGTATCTGGATTCTGGCTCCAGAGATTTGATCAAATCTTGAAGGAGATCACTAGCCTTTTTATCTCCCTCTCTTCTTTTCTCCAGATTCACCTTATGGTTACAAATTAATATTCAGTTTTTTTAGTCTCTGAATTCTGAACCTCTTAGGCTATAGAAGATACAAATCAG
This sequence comes from Panthera leo, assembly GCF_018350215.1. Classification (NCBI taxonomy): domain Eukaryota; kingdom Metazoa; phylum Chordata; class Mammalia; order Carnivora; family Felidae; genus Panthera; species Panthera leo. The sequence goes on from NC_056679.1 coordinate 151,839,378, forward strand.
TATCTACTGTGATGGATATGAGAATTAAAAATTGTTTAAATAACACATTTGCTGAAGTTATTTTCTCAATCCAACCCTCAGTTACTTATGTAATAATGCATGGCTTTTTCCAATGTTCTAGTGTTAACTCACAGTGTCAGTGGGCTGTGAATTCAGGCTACTGCATGCTCATAATACACATGGTTTATGTATTGCAAATGAAGACAAATGCTCCAGGTGAGCTCCCTTCCCTGGCACAATAGTTTGTATGTCTTTTTGGCTTAGATACTGCTGAAATTTCAAGGGGAGTATCAATGGATCTGGCCACCAAATGAAGTCCCACATAACTGTCTAAGGAGAATAAGCTAGGAGATGGGACAGATGAGAACAGTACAAATGGAAATGAAAAGAAACCTTCAAAGTCAAAATATACTTTTTTTAAGCTATCACTTAATGGTTGTTAAAGGAAATGTACATATAATTGCTTACATAAATTTTACCAGTCACAGGAAGAGGCAGAAAGAGAGTCTTTAATTAACATAAGTAAAACATTCAAATTGTTTAAGCTCCAGACAGAAGCATGGCCAATGAGAATTCTAAGGAGAAAACCCACTATGACCAGATTTCCTAAGTCTACTGGCACTTCCAAGGACTAAATAACAACAAGCACAAGAGATGGAACAAATACTTCGGAACATTTGCTACGTGCTAGGCAAAGTCAGAGTGCTTAATACCTGTTAATTCATTAACTCTATATACAAGCGAGGAAACTAAAGCATGTAGACAGAATTTGCAGTTCTGGGTACTTTTATCCTTATGCTAAACTTCAGTGTGTTTCTGTTTCTAGCATTTCCAGCTTCACGGAGACCAGTGACTTTGGCTCTTGCTGCATCTTTTTCTTTTTTCATGATGTTTACTCTATGCAGCCAACCAGCAGAAAATAAAGTTTAGTATTAATCTGGCTTCATCCACTGAAGAAAGGCAGAGAGAAAATATCCATTTAGCTATAAAAATACACACACACAATACATTGTTAAAAGTAACAGTGCCCTCCCTTTTTTTCCGTCTTCATTGCTTAAACACTCCTCATAAAAACGGTATTTCTTGGCAAGAGAAACCATTTTTCCTTTATGTCAGAGTCACTGTTAAGTTCACATTTGTGTTTGCAAGTTCTGTTTCCAACTTTCCACTCCAGTTCTATCCCCCACAGCAAGAAGAAAATCACAAAATTTGCATATTGTGCTTATGAAGTAGAGTAGCTGTCTCAGAGAGAAGCACCACGGGGTTAGGAATCATGAATAAACACACACACACACACACACACACACACACACACACACACACACACGTTGTCGAAGAATATTAATCTAACAAATTTGTCCTCTACTTTTACGTATTTCTCTGCTTTCAATTAAGACGCCTTATTAAATAGCATTCAAACATGTGAAAGCAAAGACAGAGCCTGACAGAATTTCAACAGGTTCTGTGCATTCATACTGTATGTCACCTCTTAATTAGCAACCAAAATGCAATGAACAGATTGTACAGTTTACCATCCTAGCCCAGCTCCTACACTTGCTATTTGTGCGTATACAGCATATTTAAAGAGACCCCCATCCAGTGGGATTTTCATACTTGCCCCATCCCTTGGAACAGAACCACCATCAACTAAATGCCACTTCATGGATGCCTTAGCCTGCAGCAGCAGCTGGCATTACCAAGCAGTTGAAAGGACATTTTAATCTCCTGTTTAATGCATTTTTCTCCACCTGGGATAAGAAGCCAAAATTGCTGTTAGCAAAAAATGCCTTAGTCATTAACTGAAAGTGCCTTTTTTAAAAGTGTTCCATTACTCCCCTACTGGGAAATTTCAGACTTTATTAGCATTTTTTGAATTTGTATTAGTAGTACCTGAGTGGTAAAATGCTAACGGATGAACATTTAGCTATTTTCCACAGGTTTCTCTTTTGGGCTCGCGTTGTACCAAGAAAAAAAAAAAAAAAAAAAAAAAAAAAAAAGAGAGAGAGAGGGAATGAGCGAGAGAAAGGGTCAAAATACTGCACTCCTCACCTAGTTCTCCAAAAGTAAGGTCCATAGTCAGAGGAATCACATATTAATTTTCTATTATTCTATCCCTGAAGAAACACACAAGAATGGATTTAGGGACTCTCTCTTACCTAAAGCAACTAAGAGGATATTAAATGTTCTTTAAATGCAAGTCTGTGTATTTAAATCACATGCATGCTGCGCTGGCATTACCTTGCCTTGGTGATCACACTACATTGAATTCAGGCTGTAAGAAAATAGAAATCTTCCCACTAAAACACATGCTGCTAGTCAAAGGGTCGGTCTGTCATTTCGGCACACAAGACCTAACTTGGAAAAATCAGAACCATCCAAGTAATGATTTGAATTAAACATAATTTAGATTGAGGTTGTCATATTTTTATTTGTTTTATTCTGTGTCTGCTAAGCAGACACCTAAATTTTAGAAATCTTCTCAAATATCAAGTAAGCCTGATGCAGTTCTGGTTGTGTATGGTTTAGTTTCAGAAAGGACTACACTCTTTAGTTATGGGCTAAAATAAATAAATATATAAATATAATACAGCCACTTGAGTGCCAGATTGAAACTATACTGAAATATTTGATCAAAATACCTAGCTATTTAGTAAGAAGTAAAGAGGAAAAATAGAAGGTCAAAATATTTTTGAAAATAACGTAGCCAGTTATTTATTCCTTCCCTTATTATCATCTTCAACCAACTGACTAATATATTGTTATCTTACATAAATGCCCCAGAGACCCTCTTTATGCCTAAAGTTTTACTTCTGCTATTTCCTGGTTTCGTAACAGAGAAAGCAAACCTCCTTTAATATGCAGAAACTACGGTTTCCTTAAGATATAAGTGAAAATGCAGTACTTTCTAATAAATAGTGGAGGCAGCAGGGATAAAGAAAGACTATTGGATTTAGCAGGGATTAAGGCTGACCAAGCACAAGACCCAAGGATGTTTTTTCTGGAAAAGTGTGTGGCAGGAGGCTACTGGGCCTGAGTTAGAGAATGCATAAGAAATAGGAAGAGAAATGATTAAGCATTTTCCAAAATTTCTCTGAATTATTTGAATATGCAGAAATCACAATTACAATAACACTCAAAGTCACAAAATAGTAGCATTCCAGTGGCTTGGCATACACACCCCATACCAATTCCCGCCTCTAATTCTTACCAAAAATTTAAGGAAAAATGTAGTGAGCAACTGCAAGTGGCCATTTTGGCTGGCTTAGCAGAACATATAGGTATGTACGTGGATGGATGGATGGATGGATGGATGGATGGATGGATGGATGGAGAGACAGACAGAAACAGAGGTATTTAAATCCCACTGAGGAGGTGATCTTCTCAAAGCAGTCTCTTGAGTGAATCATTAGCAAATTGGACTGCATCTGTTATGCAATATGGCTTCACTGTACATTATACGAAATTTTAATAGAGATTTTTAGAGCATCCAGTTATGACCTATTATAATCTAATTTAAAAGCTTCTATTGTTAGAAGATCATAAACACATTGTGGCCTTTGGAGTGAAAGTCCATGGAATGCTTCTGCACAGAATCCAAATGCACCATCAAATTCTACATACAACTACAGGGGTGTTTTCCAAATGTTAACTCATAAATTCCTTTCTCGGAAGCACATCATTTCAAGAAGACCACTTACTACTTTTTAAAATCCCTTTATAGTTCTAAATGTATATGGAATAGAACAAAAATGTTAAGATTTTTTAAAATTTGTATTACCATGTTAGAAAAGATTACATTATAAAGTTGATTTTCATACTCTGATAAATTTTATAGCATTAAAGACAAAATTCAACATTTCCCACTTAGCAAGTCATTGATAATACTTAATTTACTTTAACATAATTGTTTTATAAAAATCCTGATTTTGAACAAATTTTTAAAATGACATCACATTTGTATTGGGAGACTGAATGCCTATTACTATGTAGACTGAAATAGAACATTTTTAAATCAAAACAGACAAAATTCATAGCTGAAATAATATTTTGAATTTTAATATTTTTCATTAAAACATTTTAAAATATGATCTTTGTGGTTCTTTTCATTCTAAATGATAATTTAAAAAGAGTTCAGGCTTTTTGCAAGCACCTACACACAAATGACACAAATGACACATAATGGATATAGACAGTGTTCACCTCAGTAGGTAAAAATACAAATTAGATATATTCACCACTACACTTTTTTCTTTTTAACAATGGGTTTTTCAGTAGTAGAGATATCTTGGTTCTGGTCAAGATGAAAGCAACATAGGACTGTGATCACATAAAAACAACTGAAAGCCTTCTTCAGACAATTTTGTAGAGTTACAATCTCCTTACTCATCTGTGTTTCATATATTTGTTATGTTTTCTGTCTTTTATCAACATTGCATAATAGACAAAAAAATAGTATATGACTGAGAATAAAAATTTGACATTATATAATGGTCAACCATCATAGTTCCTAGGGGTTTGTGGTCGACTATCAGTAACTGTCATGACATTACTCACCACTCAGTTGATATACCCTAGTATCTACTCACACTACTTCATTTCAAAGGGAGAAAATATTTAAATAATATTATTAAAGTTATTTAATATTATTACTACTATTAAATATTATCAAGTTAAAACTTTAAATGGATACAGGTATCATCATTACTAAAAATGTGACCCCATATTTGTATTATGCTACCATTCCTGAAAATTTTGAGATCCTAAATTCAAGGAGCTTAAAATCATGTAAGACATGATAGAGACTACCATGCTCCATCACCCGCAGGGTCAGATTTCAGACAGAACGCAAGGCTAGGTGAACTACAGAAATGTCTCACAGAAGCACTCTCTAATTCATTGATTCAACATGTACCTCTTGAGTTCCACTATAAATTAAGTCAGGCAGTGTGCTAGGATTTGAGGTTACAAGATAAAGAAAACAGAATCCTAGTTTTCAAGCAGCTCACTAGCTAATTAGGTCATCAAAACATAAACACACAAGAGTACTACAGTTCTGTTAAGTCGTATAATGGAAGTATAAACTATTGGATGAAAGAAATAGGGGCAAAATATATATAAAAAAAGATCAGGTGTGTAGGGTACAATTAAGGAAATTCTCACAAAAGTTACACTTGAGCTATATCTTCAAGTATTAGCAGAAGCTTATTAGGCAACATCAGATGGGAAAGGACACTTCAGCACAGAGAATGACACATGCAAGGGAGAGCACAACCATTTCAGAAGTAAACCTGTAATTTAAGTTCCCCTGTAAGAGTAAGAGAAAATAAGCTGAAAAGGGTCATGAAATATGTGGTCTACCAGGCAAAGAATTTGATTTTATATATAGATAATGGGGAGATATTAAAGGAATTTCAGCACTCGAATAATAAGACCAGACACGTTTTAGAAAGTTGACTGATTTTTGGGGTGCATGTGTGGAGCAGTTGGTTAAGTGTTCAACTCTGAATTTCAGCTCAAATCATGATCTCAGGGTTCTTGAGCTTGAGCCCTACTTGGGATTTTTTCTTTCTGCTCCTTCCTCCACCAACCCCTGCTCCTTTTCACATGCACCACGTGCGCACGCTCTCTAAATAAATAAATAAACAAATAAATAAATAACAAAGATGATTCTGACAAGCAGGACTCTTTCTATCCTTTATGTCCTCCTTTGACTGTGATCCTCCTGTCACCAACATATAATGAGACAAGAATAAAAAAAAAAAAAAAACTAGGGCATATTGATAACATTCAATCTAGGTGTGTGGTTATTTGGGAAAAAAAGTTAAATGAATTTGCACTAGAATTTTTTAACTTATGTGGGTGTTCAATGACAAGAGTCAGAGTATTGCTGCTGATATTTGAGATGCTCTTTTATATAATTTTATTTGCTTTTAATCTCATCATAGCTCACATCTAGCCCCTAAGTCTTAAAACAGAGTTTAACATATATAATGTTAAGGAATATTCATCATTTGAAGTTTCCTAAAAATGCATTTACTTGAATCTATAGCCTAAGAAACAAACTTCTCTTCTTATGAACAGACGACATCATAGGTCTAACCTTAGAAATAAAAAGATATAGGGGCGCCTGGGTAGCTCAGTCGATTTGAGCATCCAACTTCAGCTCAGGTCACGGTCTCGTGGTTTGAGGGTTTGAGCCCCACACTAGGCTCTGTGCTGACAGCTCAGAGCCTAGAGCCTGCTTTAGATTCTGTCTCCCTCTCCCTGCCCCTCCCCTGCTCATGCTCTCTCTCAAAAATAAGTATTTTAAAAATAAAAAAATAAAATAAAAAGATGAAATGCATATAGTTTTATATATATATATACATACATATGTGTGTGTGTGTGTGTGTGTATATATACATATATATATATATATATATATATATGTATATATATATATGTATATATACACCTTATTTTTAAACTTTTTTCCCCATGTTTTAAACTTTTACTTCATTCACTTAAAAACATTGACATTTGGAGTCTGGGCACCCTTGTGGACATGGTGAGCAAACACACATGAATAGCCATGTTAGCCTATGTTGAGCATAACACTTTGATGTCTGAAGAACACTGTTTCATAGAAAACATTAAACTGAGTCAAGGTCATAACCAAATACCTGAAACACCAAGGTTTTCTTCTCTTATAGTGGCCATTTACTGGGTTATAGCTGTATGTCAGATACTTTGGTGCATTTCATACGGTATATATAATCCTCACAATTTAAGGAGTTATATCCATATATGAAAATGAAAAAGCTGAGGATAAGGCAAGTTACACAACCTTTTCAAGAGTTCTCTCTCTCCTGCTATACCTTCTGGTGAGATCCAGATGCAGAGTATTTGCTCCTGTCTTCTTGATTATAATCCCTGATTGTAATGATCCAGGTAACAACCTAACTCTGTCATCCTGGGTTCTTGATTTTGACACGACAGCCTGATTGACATTTTGCATTCCATTTTGGATCACACAACCTGATTCTCATCTTCTATATCCTGATCTCGATGTTGTATTTGCTATCAGCAAAATCTTAATCCCTCTATTAAAAGCGTAACAGAATAGATTGACTACAATTTGAATCTCCTCAGTCATATACACTGATGTGTCCTGAAGGCTACTACTGTTGTGAAAAGATATGAATCTAATATTCAACTTATACTAGTGACATATTTTTTAGAAAGCCCAATAAACAGATTTAACATTGTTTTCAATTAAAATATAATTTTAAAAATATAGAAAGAAAAGGAAATATTTTTCAAGTCCATACCATGATTACCTAAGAGAAGATGGAAGAGAAAAAGAAAGAGATAGAGGGGTATGGGGAGAGGAGGAGAGAGAGGGAGAGAGAGAAGAGGTGGGGAGGAGGACAAGGAAGTGAAGGACAAGGAGGGGAGGGGTGAGGGAGGAGGAGGAGGAGAAGGAGAAGGAGAGGAAGAGGAAGAGAAGAGGAAGAAGAGGAGGAGGAGGAGGAAGAGAAAGAAAAGAAATAGTTTTCACAGCATACTATGGAGCAGAGGCATGGAGTAAGGCAAGACTTGGTTTGAGTTCTGTTTCTTCCCTCCCTAATCACTGTTTGACTTTGAAAAAGTTACTTAACCTCTCAAAGAAACAGTTTCCCATAAAATAGAATTAATAACATAAATTCATATGGTCATTATGAGGGTTAAATGAGCAAATGTGTAAAAAAATTCTTGGCCAAAGTTAAAGTCCAATAAAAGTAAAGACATAGGGAATATCATCACTAACATCTTAACAATGTTGTATGGTGACAGATAGTGACCACAGAATTTATTGTGGTAAGAAGTGAGTAATTTACAGAATGGTTGAATCAATATGATGCAAACCTGAAACTAATATTCATTTGTATGTCAGTTATATTTCAATAACAAAAAAGGGCACAGAGGAAGACAAAGTAAATTCTTATTTTTTTCTTTCTTTTTCAACTTTTTATTTACATTCTAGTTAAGATATAGTATAATAATGGTTTCAGGAGTATAATTTAGTGATTCATCCCTTACATATAACACCTAGTCCTCATGATAATAAGTGACCTTGTAATACCCATTACACAGTTAGTCCATCCCCCATCCACCTCCCTTCATCAACCCTATTTGTTATCTGTAGTTAAGAGTCTCTTATAATTGTGCAGACCTCTGCAGTGAGCAGCCCAGAGAGAAGCAGTGAAATACTTGAGCCCAGCTGAAAAGAATTGGCTTCCTTGAGCATGCCCAAGCTCTGGTGCTAGGCCTCTGTCCCAGCACTGAGGTAAGAAGACATACTCAGAACAGTTGAGTAGCTTGTTTAAGATCACACAGCTTGGAGAAGGAGGTAAGATGATGGAGGAGTAGGGAGACCCTAGGCTTGCCTCATCCCTCTAACACAGGTAGATAAATATGAAATCATTTTGATTTGGGTGTTAAACCCAAAAAATCGATCTGAGGACTGAGAGAGTAAAAATGTACAATGAGAGCTAAAAAAAAAAAGTGTCACATGGTGGAAGGTAGGAACTGTAGAGTTGATGTGGGGAAGGGAATCACTGCAGGTACTGTAGTGGGGAGGAGCAAGACAGAAAGAAAGAGAGAAAAAGGAGAAGTGCATGTAGGGAACTGCACAAGAAAAACTCGTCCCCAAAACCATCACCTGGGAAAAGGAGAGGGGGGGACTAGGGCAAGTTTTTATAAATAGCTCACACACAGTCTGAAGTTTCCAAGGTTTGTGGCATTGCCAGTGAGGCACCTGGTGGGTTTAGCAGTGCTATGGTGGAGAAGGCAGGAAGACCTGGGAGCAGGCAGATAGGTCCAAGGATCCCCTGGGTCACATGGGGAGAGGCAGTTCCCATGTTTGGAGTGCATTTGGCAGAGGGGGCACGACCTCTTCATGGGCAAGGGGATCAGTCGCAGACACTAAGCTGCCCTGTTCACACCAAGTCTATGGATCATAAGAGTGCAGCAAACCTCCAGCTCTAAGGGAAACAGGATCTAGCTTCCTTTTTATTTTTATTTTCTTCTTATGCTTCTGCTTCTTCTTAGGGATCTAGCTTCTTTTAAAAAGCAGACCAAAACACACCTAGTATCTAGCTTTCTTTCTCTTTTTTTAAATATACATTTTTATTTATAATTTTTTAATGTTTATATATTTACTTTGAGGAGTATGGGTAGGGACAGAGAGAGGAAAGAGAGAATCCTATGCAGGTTCTGTGCTGAAAGCATGGAGCCCCATGTGTCTCTTAATATCCTAAACTGTGAGATCACGACCTGAACCGAAATCAAGAAATGGACACTTAAATGACTGAGCCACCTAGGTGGTCCCCCAAGTATTTAAAAACATTTTTGGATATAGCTTCTATTAACAATAAGACCAAAACACACCTAGGATTTGGCTTCCCCCCTTTTTTTCTGGACAAAATGACAAGATGGAAGATTCACCCCCAAAGAATGAACAAGGAGTCATACCCATGGGTTTAATCTGTACAGATATAAGTAAGATGTCTGAACTAAAATTTAAAACAATTATAAGGAGACTAGCTGGGCTTGAAAATGAGCATAGAAAACACTAGACAATCCCTTATGGCAGAGATGAAAGAACTAAAATCTACTTAGGCAAAAATTAAACATACTATAACCAAGATGCAAACTGAAATGGATGCCATGACAATGAGGATGGATGAAGCAGAGGAATGAATTAGTGACACAGAGGATAAAATTATGGAAAATAATGAAGCTGAGAAGGAGAGGGAAAGGTATGGGATCACAAGGGTGCACTTAGGGAACTCAGCAACTCTTTAAAGCATACTAACATTCGTATCATAGGAATCTCAGAAGATGGAGAGAAAGAAAAAATGGCAGAAGGTTTATTTGAGCAAATTATAGATGAAAACTTCTAGTCTGGGTAGGAAACAAACATCAGTTCTAAGAATCACAGTAACTCCCATTAAATTCAACAAAACCAGCCATCACCAAGACATATCATAGTCAAATTCCCAAAATACACAGATAAGGAAAGCATCCTGAAAGCAAGGGAAAAAAGTCTTTAACTTACAAGGAAGACTGATCAGGTTCACAGCAGATCTGTCCACAGAAACTTGGCAAGCCAGAAGAAAGGGAGCAGCAGGATATATTCAACATGCTGAATGGGAAAAAGATGAAGCCAAAAATACCTCATACAGCAAGGCTGTCATTCAGAATAGAGAGAGAGAGATAAAGAGTTTGCCAGACAAATGAAAACTAAAGGAGATTACGACCATGAAACCAACCCCGCAAGAAATATTAAAGGGGACTCTTCGAGTAGGGAAAAATACCAAAAGCAAGATGAGAAAGGAATAGAGAATACCACCAGAAACACCACTTGACAGGTAACACAATGGCACTAAATTCACATCTTTAATCACTCTGAACGTAAACAGACTAAATTCTCCAATCAAAATGCATAGGATATCAGAATGGATAAAAAAATTAAGAAAAAAAAAGACTCCTCTATATGCAGCCTATAGCATATAGACTCATTGTAGACCTATATACACCTGGTGATTGAAAGTGAGGGTATGGGAATCATCTATCATGCTGATGGGTGTCAAAAAAAAAGTCAGAGTAGCATTACTTATATCATACTAACTAGATTTTAAACCAAAGACTGTAACAAGAGATGAAGAAGGGCATTATGTCATAATTAAGGGATCTATTCATTAAGAAGATCTAAATATTGTAAATATTTGCGCCCTCAATTTGAAAACACCCAAATATATAAATCAATTAATAACAAACATAAAGACACTCATTGATAATGACACAATAATAATAGGGGACTCTGATACCCAACTTATAGCAATGGACAGATTATCTGAGCAGAAAAACAACAAGGAAACAATGGCTTTAAATGACACACTGGAATGGATGGACTTCACAGATATATTCAGAACATTTCATTCCAAAGCAGCAGAATACATATTCTTTTCAAGTGCACATGGAACATTCTCCAGATCAGATCACATACTGGGTCACAAATCAACCCTCAACAAATACAAAAAGACTGAGATAACACTGTGCATATTTTCAGATCACACCACTAAGAAACTTGAAGTCAACCACAAGAAAAAATGTGGGAAGATCACAAAAACATGAGATTAAAGAACATCCTACCAAAGAATGAATAGGTTATCCAGGAAATTAAAGAAGAAATTAAAAAATACATAGGAAAAAATTAAAATGAAAACATGACAATCCAAAACCTTTGGGATGCAGCAAAGGTAGTCCTAAGAGGAAAGCGTATTACAATATAGGCTTTCCTAAAGAAGGAAGAAAAGTTTCAAATACACAACCTAGCCTTACACCTGAAGGAGACAGAAAAGGAACAGCAAATAAAACCTAAAGCCAGGAGAAGATAAATAATAAAGAACAGAAATAAATGCTACAGAAGCAAAAATACAGAGCAGATCAATGAAACTAAGAGCTGGTTCTGTGAAATAATAAAATTAGTAACTCCCTAGTCACACATATCAAAAAGAGAGAGGACCCAAATAAATAAAATCATGAATGAAAAAGGAGAAATGAGAGGAATACCAATACAAAATATAAACAATTTTAAGAGAATATTTTGAAAAATTATATGGTAACAAACTGGGCAATGTGGGAGAAATGGACAAGTTCCTAGAAACATACAAACTACCAAAGCTGATAAAGGAAGAAAGAGAAAATTAAAATACACCCATAACCAACAGAGAAATTTAATAAGTAATAAAAAAATAAAAACAACAAACAAAACTCCAGGGTCAGATGGCTTCACAGGCAAAATCTACCATACATTTAAAGAAGCATTAATACCTATTCTTCTCAAATTGTTCCAAAAAATAGAAATGGAAGGAAAATGTCCAAACTCATTCCATGAGGCCAGAATTACCCTGATACCAAAACCAGATCAAGATTCCACTAAAAAAGAGAACTATAGGCCAATATCCCTGATGAACATGAATGCAAAAATTCTCAATAAAATACTAGCAAACCGAATCCAACAATGCATTAAAAAAAATTATTCACCATGATCAAGTGGGATTTATTCCTAGGTTGCAAAAGTGGTTCAGTACTCGCCAATCTATCAACATGATACACCACATTGATCAAAGAAAGGATAAGAACCATCATTTCAACAGACGCAGAAAAAAGTATAGATGATAAAGTGTAACATCCATTCGTGCTAAAAATCCTCAACATAGGAGGTTGGGAGGGAGCATATCTCAACATAATAAAGGTCATACATGAAAAACCCACAGCTAATGTCATCCTCAATGGGGAAAAACGGAGAGCTTTTCCTCTACAGTCAGGAACAAGACAGGGATGTCCACCCTCAACACTGTTAATTTACATTGTACTGGCAGTTATAGCCACAGCAATCAGACAACAAAGAGAAAGAAAAGGCATCCAAATTCACAAGGAAGAATCAAAATTTTCACTATTTGCACATGACATGATACTCTATATAGAAAATGCAAAAGACTCCACCAACAACTGCTAGAACTGATAAATGAATTCAGTAAAGTCACAGGATACAAAATCAACAGAAATCTGTTGCATTTCTATACACCAAATATGAAGCAGCAGGAAGAGAAATAAAGGAATCAATCTCATTTACAATTACACCAAAGCAATAAGATACCCAGGAATAAACCCAAAGAGGTGAGAGACCTGTACCCTGAAAACTATAAAACACAGATGAAAGAAATTGAAGAGGACACAAAGAAATGGAAAAACATGCCATGCTCATGGACTGGAAGAACAAACAGTGTTAAAATGTCTATTCTACATGAAGCAATGTACACATTTAATGTGTACACAGAGCTAGAACTATCTTAAAATTTTCATGGAACCACAATAGACCCCGAAAAGCCAAAGCAATCTTGAAAAAGAAAAGCAAAGCTGGAGGCAGCATGATTCCAGACTTCAAGCTCCATCCCAAAGCTATAGCCAGAAAGACAGCATAGTACTGGCACAAAAACAGATACATAGGTCAATGGAACAGAATGGAAACCCAGGAATGGACCCACTACTAATCTTTGACAAAGCAGGAAAGAATATCCAATGGAAAAATGAGAGTCTCTTCAACAAATGGTGTTGGGAAATCTGGACAGCTACATGCAGAAAAATGAAACTGGATCACTTTCTTATACCACACAAAAATAAATTCAAAATGAAGGAAAGAGCTCTATGTGGGACAGGAAACCATCAAAATACAAGAGGAGAATGCCGGCAGAAACCTTTTTGAATTCATCCAGAGCAACTTCTCATTAGACATGTAGACAGAGGCAAGGGAAACAAAAGCAAACATCAACGATTGGGACTTCATCAAAATAAAAACCTTCTGCAAATCAAAGTAAACAATCAACAAAACTAAAAGGCAGTCTATGGAATAAGAGAAGATATTTCCAAATTACATATATGATAAAGGATTAGCACCCAAAATCTATAAAGAACTTATCAAACTCAATACCGAATAAATAATCCAGTTAAAAAATGGGCAGTGATATGAATAGACATTTTCCAAAGAAGCTATCCAGACAGGTAACAGACACCTGAAAGATATTTAACATCATTTATCATTAGATAAATGCAAATCAAAACCAAGATGAGATACCACCTCACACCTGTCAGAATGGCTAAAATTAACAACACAAGAAACAAGGGGTATTGGCAAGGATGAGGAGAAAGAATAACCCTCTTGTACTGTTAGTGGGAAGGCAAACTGGTGCAGCCGCTGTGGAGAACAATATGGAGGTTCTTCAAAAATTTTAAATAGAAATATCCTATGATCCAGCAATTTCACTTCTAGGTATTTAGCCAAAGCATACGAAAACACATATCCCGAAGGGGTAAATGCACCCCAATGTTTACAGCAGCATTATCAATAATAGCCAAACTAGTGAAAGGGTCCAAACGTCCATTAGCTGATGCTGGATAAAGAAGATATGCTATGTGTGTGTACACACACATACACACAGTGGAATATTCCTGAGCCATCAAAAAAAAATGAAATCTTCCCATTTGCAATTATGGTGGATGGAGCTAGAGTGTATTATGCTAAGTAAAGTAAGTCAGTCAGAGAAAGACAAATATGTGATTTCACACATATGTGGTATTTAAGAAACAAAACAGATGAACATACAGGAGGAAGGAAAAAAAAAGAGAAGGAGAAACAAAATCATAAGAGATTCTTAATGATAGAGAACAGAGAGTTGATGGAGGGAGGTGGTTGGAGGATGAGCTAGATGAGTGATGGGTAATAAGGAGGGCACATGTTATGTTGAGCACTGGGTATTGTACAGAAATGATGAATCGCTGAATTGTACTCCTGAAAGCAATACTACACTATATGTTAACTAACTTGAATTTAAATAAAATTCTGAAAAGAAAAAATATATATAAACTACAGGTGTGTGAGGGATTCCAGAGTTGGAAACAAAAACAATCAAGAGAAAGTAAAATGAGTCATTTTGCAAGAAGACAAATAATACTGCATCTTTTGAGGCTATAAAAAAAAAAGATGTGGAATGCTATGGATACAAGAACTATAATTTTTTTCCATAAAATGCTAATATATTTTAGCTCAATTTGTAAAAATCTCAACTGGAAAAATATATCTGTAGAGTAATTTGGAAAAAAAGGAATATATGATTTGAACATTAACACAACATCTGTAGCCCTTCTTCTTTCTATGGAAAAATAATTGTTTTCTATATTAGCCTTTCATCAATAAGTATTTCATCTATAGACAATTCAGAAATTGTTTCCACTATAAGTTCCCCAAATGAGATTCATCCCAATATCCCTAAGTGTAGCCTGTTGATATGTTAGAGATACAAAATGCAAGATGTATTTTTTAATGTTAGTTTATTTTTGAGAGCGAGAGAGAAACAGAGAGAGAGGCACAAAGAGAGGGGCACAGGGGATCTGAAGAGGGCTCTGTGCTGCCAGGAGAGAGATATGGGGCTCAAATCCATGAACCATGAGTTCGTGACCTGAGACTGGATGCTTAACCTATTAAGCCACTCAGGCACGCTGTAAGATCTATTTTTTAAAAACAAATAATGCCGGTTTTCTAAGTAGTAAATTCTGAGAAAATATCTAACACAAAACATTTATAAAAAACACTTAATATAAAAATCTTGGAAACAGAAATATCCTGTACAATTATTTGCAATTGTCTGTTCAATTTTATTTTCTTGAATTTCTAATTTTTTGAAAAGTATTTTACCTTTATTACAATTAGAGATTAATTAAAAAATGGAAGAATTGGTTTAAAATTTTAAATTGCAGTTTACTTACTTAGTTTTATCTACTTAATAAAAGATAAATAAAATTCTTATTTGGGACAAACAGCTACTGTTGAATAAACTTCTATATATTCACAATAGGACAAAAGGAAATCCAAGATCAAAGTCTAATATAAATCGCTA